>NC_079319.1:77875716-78500716 GCF_029931775.1 Euleptes europaea | reverse complement strand
TTAACCTTTTGGGTCTCCAGTGTATAAAATGCTCCCTTCCCCAATCAGGATCAATTTATGTGGTTTTACTGTCAGTGTTCTACTTGTCTGCAGACTGAGGCCAGACATTGGCCCCTGAAAGTGCAAGCAACATTTAGGAATGAATATTACCAGTCATGTGGGTAATTGACAGAAATATTTTTAGACTCTCAGATCAAATCCTGGCTATTTAGTGGTGTTGGCTGCCTGCCAGGTACCCTTTAGTGCATCATTAATGTTTGTAGTTTACAGTAAAGCTGCTTTACCTACCAGAGTCAGGCAGACCAGTACCTGTAGTGCTAAAAGTTTATTAAGCAATGGCTGGGATAATTAGGAAGTCTGGTCTGAGCATGGAAAGACTCTTACTGCCTGCTCCTAAACACATTTCCTTGGAAGTAAGTAATATTGATTTCAATGAACTTGATTCCAAATAAGCATTTGTTAGGTTGGAATCATGGTATTTCTGTGAGGAGTGGATCTTTGCCTTGAGTAAGAGAATATGAGGTGTGTAATGGTTTAGTATAGCCTGATCTTGTCAGATCTCGGGAGCTAAGCTGGGTTAATGCTTTTAAGGGAGACCTTCAAGGAAGACTCTGCAGAGGAAGGCAATGGCAAACCACATCTGCTTAATCAGTTGGATTGAAAACCCTATCAGGGGTCGCTATAAGTTGGCTGCGACATGATGGCACTTTACACAGACAAGAGAATATGGTCCCCAACAAAAAGTTCTCGACTTTTCTGGATACATTATCAAGCCGTACTGCATTGTCCTTTACTTGGGATGCTTAGAGTTTCCCTGGGCCTATCAGCATGTGATTATACAATTCTTGTATAATCTTTCCCTTTCATAATAAATGTTTTGGGCAGTTGTGATGAGATACTCAGAGATGCAGTTTAAAGAAAAGCTATGGGTGGTGGCAGCGGAAAAGGCAGTAGAGGTAGGTGGTAGGGTAGGAGCTAGTGAAGTGTTGTACCTGAATCCACTATGTACATAAGTGCTGTCAAGTTGCAACTGACTTGTGGCGATCCCAGCAAGGGGCTTTCAAGGCAAGTGAGAAGTGAGTTACCATTGACTTCCTCTGCAGGACCTTCCTTGGTGGCCTCCCTTCTAAGTACTGACCCTGCTTAGCTTCCGAGATCTGCTGAGATTGGGCAAATACCACTCAGCCTTCCCTCCCACCTGGATCCACTGCCTAGGCAAGAAAAGCAGTTCCAGAGTGAGGTGCATCTGGCCTGTTTTGCAACAGTGACACCAGTCTTTCTGGAGTAAGGAGGCATACCTATTGAGGTGCAGGTGTCATGGGGGGGGGGAGACGTAGTTAAGGTATACATGCCATGTCCTCACTTGAGCAAGTTATTCTCATCACTTACACATCCCTGGAGAAATGCTTTGTCTGTCTTCACAGCAAACCTTCTAGTTGGATTTTTTTCTCTCTCCCACCCCCCGCCCAGTTTGATGGGCATGAGGAGAAGACCAGCAACCTCTCTTTTGCAGATATCTGCCTTGGCAAAGGTCTGTTGAAATTTGTAAGGTTACCTGTCTACATTTGGGATGTGCTTTAGTGAGGCAGATGCTACTTTCTTTTGTTCTTGTCCTAAAGTACTAGTGCCATCAGGACTCTAATAAAGACACTATTATACTTCAAGGTGTAGTTTTGGTATATGTGATCCAGTAGCTTTTACTCTATGAGCCTGAGACCACTCTGGGACTTACTATCCAGTTAAAGGTTACAAGGCATGAATGGATAGTGAGAAGTTTAATTAAAAAGTTATGGGCATCTTGCTCACTACTGCTACTGTTCTAATTGATGAACCTCTAATAAGCATCTAAGAGACCCCAGAGTTCCTAAGATTAATATCTGAGAGCTACTGTTCCATCAGAGCAAGATTCCAGCTATGTCAGGGGGCACCATGATGCCTGCTAACACCTTTTTTGGTGCCCATCAAACATTTTTAGAAAGTGGGTGGGGCCAGATGGCCTTCTGATTGCCCATTTGAAAACTGATTGGCTGTGCAGATTAAAATAACATTTTAGTGACAGCTGCCACTACAATGTTGGTTTTATTCTCTCTGTGACTCCTCTTTCCCAGTGTATTTTTAAAATTTACTCCTCTTATCCCCTGCACTTGGGCTTCCTCTGTGTGTGTAGTACTCTCCACCTCTCATGTGACGGTTTGGTGGTTGTGCCCATCACCCTGTGTCAGAATTCAGAAGGTGCCCACAGGCTCAAAAAGGTTGGGGACCCCTGAGTTAGGTGACTGGCAGTGTTATTCTAAGCACTATTTGTGGGAGTAAGCACTGCTGAGTAAGATTCAGAGTCAACATGCTTAGGATTGCTTTTTTGGGCTCTTGCAAAGCATATGAAATTTGGTATATCGTGCTTAAGTGTGCTATGTTAGACTAGAATTGATTGTCCCATCCTCTCCCTGTAACAGCCATTTAGTGTAGTGCCCACTACCTCTTCTCAAAATTTCAAGCGTGCCCGCAGGTTCAACATGATTGGGAACCCTTGGAGTAGAAGACTGTCCACTGTGGACCTTCCAAGTCGACAATTTTAATTTAAAACTTTCAGTTTATGTCTATGATCCTAAACATGTTTATGTTTATTAAATGTACTTACTGCTAGAGGATGTAGTGATGGCGACAGGCATAGACAGTTTTAAAAGGTTACTAGACAGATTCATGGAGGACAGGCCTCTCAATGACCACTAGTCATGATGCCTAAAGGGAACCTCCACATTCAGAGGCAGTCAGCCTCTGAATTCCAGTGCCAGGAGGCATCAAGGGAAGGCCTCGGCCTCTATGCCCTGTTGTTAGCCCTCCAGAGGAACTGGTTGGCCACTGTGTGAGACAGGATGCTGGACTAGATGGACCACTGGTCTGATCCAGCAGGGCTCTTTTTATGTTCTTAGGCTTGCAAACTAAATTATAGTGGAGCCTGTATTCCCTTTCTTCATCTATGATCCATTAATCTACACTTTTTATGTGTAGATCTCACCACCCAACCCTTGCCGGAGGGTCACACCTGTAATGGTTGAGCCTGAGGTTGAGGTCAGCGACGGTTCATTATGGCTGGCCTCCCTGCTCCATCTTTACATCCATCGCTTCTGTCTTTTCCACCTGTCTGTGACATACCAGTACCAATATTTATCGTGCCACTGGATTTCTACGTCTTAATCTGTTAAATTATGAGGTTTCATAACCGGTTTTAAGGAATTTTATTGATATGATATTGTATTTTGTACTTCATTGAATGTTATGGAATGTTATGGTGTTCAGAATGTTATAGAATGTTATAGCGTTCAGATGTAAGCCACCCTGAGCCCGACCTTGGTTGGGAAAGGGTGGGTTAAAAATCCGATACAATTTTAAAAAATCCACTGCTGTTCAGAGCATGAATAATCAATGTGTTTAGCCCTGGTGAATATGGTATGACTCCATCATGGGAAGCATCCATGGTCTTTCTTGTAGGCAGGTAATTATCATGGATTTTGCCATTGCTCAGAGTTGGCAGTGAAAGAAGAAGGGGTAGGAAGAAGGAGGAAAGAGTTGTGTTTAGGACTGCTACCCAAAAATGTATTTGTAAGTTATTAAAGTAATGTAAGTAAAATTATTCCAATAACATGATTAAATGCATTATTTTCATTAACATTTTAAATTAGATGAATCAGAAACTTGTTAAAAGATTCCTTATATTTTGATTCAGGCCCATCGACTTAAACATTTCACTGTTGGCCTAATTTGAATCCTCACTGCTATTCAGTGGCTTACACCACTGCAAGCTTTTGCTTTTATTAGATCTTTTTATTAGCTATTTTTAGTACATATACTCTGCAAAAAATTGTACTCCTTTTGTATTCCTCACGTTAATACGGGTCTGTTTTCCTCACTTCTTTTTTAACAACTCATACATAGTAGCGCTGTGTTGCTAAACATCTGCTGTGGCACTCCCGCTGATTATACCTTAGACACAACGGCAAGATCAAGGCAGAGCTGGAATAATTTATGTGTGTCTGAAGTTCAGCCTGTCCTCCAGATGCTGTTGGATCCTTTTTGCCAGAAATTATTTATCTTTCAGGTTTAAATAAATACTTTCAAAGAACAAATATTTTGCCGTAGGAATCTGTCAGCTGTCAGACAATTCCACAATATATAGCATACTATTTGCCCTCCTCCCATGCCTATGCAGTTTGAGAAGGATGGTTCCTCAAGTGCATCTTGGTTTTGAGATCGAAAATCTTGATGTCTGATCTTTTCTTTAGCACCACTTATCTCAGCAGAAGTCCTAGTGATTGGCTGCTTCTAGTGGCTTGATAAAATGTTGGGTTATTGCATTTGTAAGACAATTATCATTATCCCTGGTTCAGAACATAGAAGGTGCAATTCAGAGAAATAAAAAATGGACAAGTCCTGTTGATTTGAGAGATCAGAATATGTGGAACCATTGAAAAGACCTGGACAAAGGCAGATATTTACCACTTTGTCCAAATCTGAACTCTTGACTTAGTTAACACTGCAATTGTGGTTATTTATAAATAGATTGATAGATAAAGACATGTATTTATTTACTTTATTTTTTGTCTTTCTCACTGAGACTGAAAGCAGATTACAGAATTATAAAACAGTGCAGTACATACCAATATAATCTACACAATAAACAGTGCAACAAAACTCGGTCACACAATTAGAGAAACAATGAAATAAAAGTATAATTCATCCAATAAGCAATGTATGAGTTATGGTGACAGAAGCCTAATACCATCTCTTCATGAATGGGGGATTCATTTCCAAACTATAACAAAACAGACCAAGTGTAAAAGTTAAAGGAGAAGGGAACACAATTATGTTTTAGAGGCAGAAGTTGGTTAATCTTAATTGGTTTTCGGGATCCAATCTCCTAGAAAGTGAAGTTGGTAATATACTGTCGATCCTTCTGCAAATCTATTTTAAGCAGTTAATTAAATGGCACAAGTAACAAAATTATGTTACAGCCTCTTTAGGATAAGACTTCGGTACTGTTAGCTACAATGTACTCATAGTAGCAGTCCTAAGTACAGTTACACCATTCTAAGGCTATCGACTCAAGTAAAGGTACACATTTCTAACTCCATTGAATGGGCTTAGAAGAGTTTAACTCTGCTTCAGATAGCCTTGTTAAGAGCCTGATTATTTCCTTAACGCCGCCTAGTAATCCAGTGCTTGGAGTTTGTTAATGTGATAGTGACTGGCACCAGTCCCTATATAAGCTTGTCATAAGGAAGGTCTTGTGTACTACATTCGGTAATTCAGACTGCTCAGTTAACTACAAATTTAAGTTTAAGTCCCAATTTCATATTACAGAGGTGGTATTGTTATGTTAAATAAACATTGTTAATTCATATAAAAAGTTAAACCCAAGGCGGACAGGTGTAGGTTAAATCAATTGGGAATAGATGCCCAGACTTGCAATCCTGACCTAGAGATCAAGTCCTGTTGAATTTACTGGAACTTACATCAGAGTAAAGATGCCTAGAGTATGCTACATGGCTCTATACTACAAGCTTCATCAGCAGCTGGTAAACAAGGGGTTACCGCATTATGTATTCCCAGCGATGTATTAAGAGTTTGAAAATATTACAAAAAACATCGCTTTGAAAGGGTTTTTGGATGCCACGGCTAAAAAATGGTTGGAAGACGTCTTCACAGCCAAACAAAGTGCAAACAGTATTTTTTATAACAGTTTCAAACTCTTAATACATCGCTAGGAATACATAATGCGGTAACACAGATACAATGGTAAAAAAACACAGATAAAATGGTATATGTTAAATCTGCAATCTTTTTCAGACATTACAATCATGCCTACCAGGAGTGTCTCAACCATGTGTAATGGGGGAACATATAAGCTGTGATCATCCTGATACACACTGTCAGCATGAGGAGGGCAATGTGTGTATTTACCATGGCCTGTTCGCACAACATGGTGACTATGTGTGTTGAGAAAATCATGGTTAGTGTGCACACTCCAAACAAACCCCAGATATGACTTATTGGAGTCCCATTTTCTGCTATGAGTTGAACTGTGTAGTAAACCGTTTGCCATCTTGGATAATATCTGTGTATATATTATAGCTCTGCTGATTTAGCTTGAACGGTTTAGAGGCAGGGCTTCAAACAATGCAGCGCTCTTCTGCAGCCGTTGTTTAAATGGATCTGAGAGGGTCATATATTGATTTCACTAACCAAATGTGGTATGAAAAGGGCTGGCCTGAACATCACAAGAGATACTACTGCATTAAATTAGCTAATTGACCTAAGCTCCAGAGCCGTCAGTCTGGCATTTTTGGCAAGTGCTAAACTCATTTGGATACTTGAAATTAATAATGACCTCTTGGAACATACTATGATATGTTCTTCCTTTTTAAATAAACAGTGTTCACCAGGAAAGTGAAATGCACCTTGGATGGCTTCAGCTGCTTTAATACCAACAGGTGTGTTAAGCACAGTACTTCAAAGCACTTTATTTTAGGCTTTCTCCAAAGATAGTCTAGAGTAATGTGATTTATGTAAAAGTGAAGTGTAGTGCAGAAGCATAAAGAGCTTAAGCAGGTTGTGTTTGATGCCCAATGTTTTAACTACAGACTACTCAGACTGCTCCCATGTTAATTAAATTGCCAATGTGCCATTCATATGTATTGATTTAAATACCTCTTCTTTTCTTGGCAAGAATGTTGGCTCGTAACGAAGTGTTCGGTGGTTCATATAACACATTGCTGGTGCTATATGAAATAAGTAGTAGGCACAGTGGCTGAATTTTTTTTGCCATCAAGTCACAGCTGACTTATGGCAGACCCCTGGTGGGGTTTTCAAGGTAAGAGATGTTCAGGGGTGGTTTGCCATTGCCTGCATCCGTGTCACGACCCTGGTATTCTTTGGAGGTCTCCCCTCCAAGTATCTCTCAGTACTGGGACACCAAAGACAATTCTGGGGAAGAGCGAGCCTCGGAGGCCATTAGGTAAGCTGGCAAGCTCAGAGGCAGCCAGCAGAAGCCTAACCATGGTGGCCTGGATGGAGCATGGGAGGGCCCCAGCCATGCAAGAACTTGGAAGGAGACCAGCAGGGAGGGCCTGGCTGAAGGCCTCCTGGGAACTGGCCAGTGAGAGAAAGAGTGAACTGGCCAGTGAGGATGGGGCAAGAGGCTGGGGAGGACTGGTGCTCCAACCCCTGGCCCAGATAGTGGCTCAGGCCATAGGGTGGGGCCAGAGGCTGGGGCTGATTGGTGGGGGCAGGGAGGAAGCATAAATGGTGGCTCCAAAGCCAGACCAGGGAGGAGAGAGGGAGCATTGTACTGCCCAGACAAGGGCAACTCTCCAGGAAAGAAAGGGTGGACTTGGGTGGTGCAACACTCCCCCCCCCTTTATATTCTGAGGCCTGGGAGCCCCTGGGGAGTGAAAGGGGCATGATGGCCGAGAGCCAGGGGGTGGCCCTGGGGAGGTAGGAGCCTCACAAGGATTGATTATTGAATGCTTACCCTCAGTAAACGTATTCCTTGTGGCTCACGTAGCAAGGTCGTGTCATTTAGGTTACAGAATGGTTTGTCATGGAGATTGTGGGGCTACTATTGTGTAAGACCTTATTGTGTGTGTGGAGTTCAGTGCATTAGTGGGTCCAGATGCAAACGCACATGGGATTTCTGTGCATTCAATAGTTGTGCAAATGTAATGATCAGGGGGCTAAAGCAACTGTCTTATGAGGAGCAGTTAAAATGCTTAGCGCTATTTAGCTTAAAAAGAGGGCAGTTAAGGGGAGATATGATAGAGGTCTATAAAAGTATGCATGTTGTGGAGAGATTGGACAGGCCCTCTCTGATAATACTAGAACACAGGGTCATCTGCTCAAGCTGGAGGGTGAGAGATTCAAAGATAAGTATTTCTTCACACAACGCATAGTTAAATTGTGGAGCTCCCTGCCTCAGGATATGGTGATGGCTGCCAACTTAGAAGGCTTTAAGAGGGGAATGGACATACAGTATTCGTGGAGGATAGGGCTATCCATGGCTACTAGTCCAAATGAATACTAGTCATGATGCATACCTATTCTCTACAGTATCAGAGGAGCATGCCTATTACACAGGCAAGATAATGCTCCTGCAGTTGTGGGCTTCCTAGAGGCACCTGGTTGGCCACTGTGTGAACAGACTGCTGGACTCGATGGGCCTTGGTCTGATCCAGCATGGCTTTTCTTATGTTCTTATGTAATATTCCCCCTGGTCAAAGCAGCGTTGTCCTTGCTCTGCCGTGGCCTTCCTTGCAGTGGAGGACCTGCAAGGCCTCAAAGAGCGTAAGAAGGTTACATCACCTTGTTCCTCTACCTTCCTGTACCCTCTGCTCTTCCACACTGCCCCAGCAGGGATACTTCATCCTCCCTGGCTTGTCACAGATTCCCCTTAAATAGGCCACCCTTCCAAGCCCCTCCCCTGGCTTGCTCCTCTCCTCTACCCTGTCACCCAATCAGAAGTGCCCTGAAGCCCATCTCAGCTGATGGGGCCTGGCAGTGCAACTAGCTCCATCTTGCTGTCAAGCTCTGTTACTGAACCTAGAGTTTGCAGCCCTGCCTGTCCTGGGTACCTCTTGGCCAGGCTGCTGCAGCTGCCAGTTGTGTTGGGTTTGCCGCAGCCAAGGTGAGTTGCCCCTGTGAGTCTGGGGTGGGTCTCATCACCAGACAGCAAGGGAGGAGTTTCTGGTACAAGCAGGTTGTCCTAGCTCTGTCTACTTTTTCATCTGACCACTCTACTGTGGCCATAATCTGAAATGTTCTTGTTCTCTGCCTTGGAACCTGCAAAGTTGCTGTCAAGGCTAGGTGGACCAATGGTCTGCCTCAATAGAAGGCAGCATATATAAAATAACATACACACATATATATAACACGTACTGTTTCACTAGTTTTGTAATAGGCATAGCTGATAGCTCCTTACATATAAATGCAGTATCACAGAATTCTGTTTCCAGAAGCAATGGTATATTATTCTACACCAAATTATTTGGTTGCCATTCACACAGCAATCATAAATTCAATCACTTAGTACATTATCCTCAATGCACTTTATATTACTTAGTACTCTTTGCTAGTAGATATCAAGCTAAAAATACATGGATGAAACCAACAGAACCTAAACTTCAGATTTTATGTGGGCATACAAAGCACACTACAGGATGTGGTGTTAAGTTTACATAGTCTAGATAGAAGCGGAGTTTCATGGTTAGGAGTTTAAGAATATTGATCATATAGCACTACTATGAAACACAATTTCCAGAGTCCTTGGGGGAAGCTACGGTCATATAATTAATTTATTTGCATGGAAGAAAACCCTGAATGAAGATGATCCCCCAAAAGATGTTACATACAGAACTTTTTTTCTATTACTGGATGTAACTGTAACTTATATGCAAATGTAAGACAACTCCCTAGTGTTGCATTTGGGTAAATACAGTAAATCTATTAATACAGAAGGAGGATTAAATACCTTTAGAACAGATGAAAAAAGTCTTTCTTTTTATACCTACATACCTATAACCTAAAATCTTTCAGTACCACAAGTGTTGACTAATCAGCATTGTATACAGCCAATTTGTGTTGCAAACTGCTAGAATCAATTTCCCCTAAGCCAAGCCCAGAAGGGGATCTTGTATATCTGGCCAGAAAGCTTGGATAGTGCTCTGACTTGTGTTTTTAGGTATGTCTGTATGCTTGCCTCTCGACCACATCTTCACATCTGTAAAGTTGACTGCTTCTACAGGATTGTTTTGAGGATGGATGGCATAAGAACTGTAATATACTTTGTAAAATCAAGATGTTATGTAAACGATGATGATTGATAGGTTATAAATGACCCTCCAGGGAGATGGACAGGATGTGAATGGAGGACAAATAGAGTGTAGACTGTCAGGATGCTGCCACAGATTAAGAGAGCAGGCTGTGGTCATCAAAAGGACATTTGTTGGAAGATCATAGAGCAAAACCATTATTTCTCTATTACAGCCGAGTACTGTCTCTTGTTATAATTTTGGCTTCTTCCCCCTCCAAAAACTGGGATTCTTGTGCAGTTGATGCAATAGTTATAGGGATTCCCTACCAGTCTGATTTTTCTTCTGTTTCAACAGATTAGTCAGGATACCCCCCCAAAGGGCTGTATGCAAACCTTCCAGCATACTGTTCGAAGGAGGCCTGAGCTGGGAGTGGAGGGATGCTATGAAAGGGAGTTGAATGTATGTTATCTTCCTCCACATGGCCCTGGCTAGAATTGGACAGCCTTGCTGAGGGAAAGAGGCTTTTTCTCTCAGCAGGCTCCAACTGTCCCACTATTTGGCTTTCACCTTCCTTGTCTCAGCAGAACCCATGTTGTCCTTTTCAGCATGTCTTGTTTGGCCCTTCACCTTTCTTGCCCTGTTGTGGCAGAGATGATGGATGGGGACGGCTCTCCTTCCTCCCTGCCTCCTGTGCTGAGATCCAAGCTACTGCTGCAAGGCAAGAGAGGAGTGGTCTACACCAGGAGCAGCAACCTCCTCTGTGTTTGTCTTCTTGTGGCAGGAGCCTAGATGAAGGACGATGACAGTGAAAGGGTAAGCGAAGGGCTTTATGTCCATGAGCGCCTTTGCCGGTCTGTGCATGCTAGGTGCAGAGCTTCATTATCTCCCCCTGAAACCACTTCTGGGTCACATGAACAAAACAAAACAATTGAATGCAGGGTGTTGTAATTGCTCTTGGAAATGCTGACAGAGCACAGTGTCTTGTTAAGCGTGATGGTAGCTGAAGTGGTGGTGCTGCCAGAAATAGAGACCGTGTCACCTGATTTTTCCTACATTTACACTTAAATCACAGTAAGCCTTTTACGATTCTTTCCTTCCCCTAGAGATGAGCAATGTGAAAGCAGAATTAGCAATTTCTAGCTATTAATGACTGTATTTTAGTGACCGAGAGAAGGCATTTTATGTGTGAAAGATAGTGGGTGAGAGCTTAGCAGATTGTAGTGGGAAGTGAATGGGTGGGTATAGGTCACAGAATGACACACGTAACACAAGTAAGAGATGATTGGCAGATGTGGGTAGTAAGTTGGATGCATACTATTTGTGAACAAGTTCAAGGGCATGATTGAGGTTATAGCTTTCTTCCTTGATTGAAAATATAATTGGAATTATAACTATCCCAGTTTCCTCTGGCACCAGTTGTCATTGGCTATTACATCAATGGATTTGGGTTTTTTTATATGTTGTAAAGGTGTGTGTTCCCTACAGATTATGTGATGATCTTGCCTCTCAAAAGTCAGAGATAAATATAGTATTATTTTTTTATAGCAGCCCTTCTCTCCTGCCACCCTGCTCTTTTGAACAGTACGCTAGAAGGTTTGAAAATGACTGCATACAGCTTTCTTGGGGAAGAAGAACCCTGATTAATCTATTGTAAGAAGAGAAAATGTGACGGTGGTTGGGAATCCCTATAAATATTTCATGCAGCATAAGAGAATGTTAGTTTGTTTATGGAAAAGAAAATCACTGTAACCTTCAGCTGCCATTGTGCCAAAGGGATATGCTTTAGGATTTGCCAACCAGCATCCTTATGATGACCACATGTTACATGAATCTGTCTCAATAGATGACTTTATATCAGCTTGTTCTTAGGAGTGATGGCTCCATAGCCATGGGCTGTGACATTTACTTTTAACACCGTTGGAAGTTCCTGCATTTCTAGCACACCAGTAGTTCCTCTTTCTGCAGGAGATTACTTCTTCATTTTGTGAAGAAGACATGTGATCAGCTGATCGGATGGAAGATGAAATTAGGTGTCACAGCAAGGGAGCTTGCTAAGGTTAGGGGAAAATGTTTGAGTCTTGTGTGAATAAGGAAAATCACTGAGTGGCAGCGCTGACTGCTTAGGTGGAAGATGGCTGGACCCAGAGACCTACAGCATTCTTTAATGCTGAGTTGGAAGGGCCACGGGGGAAGGAAAAAGCAGGCAAAAGTGATGTTGCTCCACTGATACTTAACATTTCTGCTCGGATTGCCAACTCTACATTGGGAAATTCCAGAAGATTTGGGGGCAGAATCTAGGGAGAGTGGGGTTTGGAGAAGGGAAGGATCTCAGCAGGTATACGATATCATGTAGTTCACCCTCTGAAGCTGCCATGTCCTTTGGGGGAGCTGATCTCTGTAGTGGCAAGCAGTTGTTTTTCTTGGAGAACTCCAGACTATGTCAGGCTGTTATCTCGGTTTAGATGTTTCCTTTCGTTTCTCTGCTGAACCGTCCAGACTTCAAGGACGGCTACACATACCAAAGCCTGGGAACGCCACTCCTGGGAAATAATGCTCTGTTTATGCTTTGTAATCTCCCGCCGTTTCTCTGCCTTATATTTCCAAATAACGGGCAAGACAACCCATAGCTGTCATCTTATCCTCAATGCACTGTATTGCCTATTTGACCAGTAAAGCCATCTGCTTGGAATCTGATTGTCTCTGTGGTGATTTCTGGTTCGATGGGTCAAGAGCTCACATTATGACAGCTATCCCTACTCTTCTTCATCGATTCTTTAGTCAGGCTGGAGCCCCGGAGGGTTCGCCTGCCACTCGGATGGGAGCTAGGAGGGCGCTCTCCGAGTGAACCGTGACTACTGCTTCTTGGAACCCTGGACTCCTCATCTGAGGATCCCACCCTTCTACAGGACATAGTAGCTGAACTCTTTAGGACTAATTCAGAGGTTTGCCGCTTGAGTGGACTGGTCCAGACACAGTGGCAATCTCTAGTGAGGGTTCTCTGGATGTTAACGTCGGAGGATACTAATGCTCGTTTAGACCTCCAGGATTTCGATCAGTTGCTGGATGATGCCCGGCTGGCAACTGAGGACTTACAAATACTAACCGATTTATTGGATAAGCTTATTGCCCGTGAGACTCTCTCATCCACGGCTCTAACGCGTCCTGTCGCCTTGGGGGAAGGTACCATGGCGGGAGCCGCACCGGCAGGTTTTTCATTGGTACCCAATGCAGCTGACTGTCAAGCTGAAACCAAGAGGGTCGCTATCCAGACGGCCCTCCGCTTTGCGGATTGTACAAAGGATACCACGATAGCCACCTTGGCTCAACGTTTGGCCTCGACGTTCGGGGCCGATGCACCCGCGGTCACGGTCCGAGTGCAACCATTGCTAGGTGGGGATCCCGACCCCCTACTCACGCTCCTGGAAACGGAACTTTTACCGCACATTACCGCAGCTGCCGCTCTGAGACTTGAAAGCGCAAAAGCTCTCGCGGATAGGGAAGCTGCTGAAGCGGCTAAGGCGGTAGCCGAGGCTCAAGCCGCAAGGGATAAAGAACTGCAGTTGGCTGCGGATCGGGCGCGGACAGGCGGCCGCCCCAAAGACTCCGGAAGGAGCGGTCCTCCATTGGGTCTGTCTTTTTCCCCGGTATTTGCCCCGTCGCGCACGACCCAACGTGCACGCCGCCTCGCGGAACGACGCCAAGACTCTGAGGAGTCTGAGGAAGAGGACTTGTATGGGGACAGTTCTCAATGGGCCACAAGTTTTAGGACAAGCAAACCTCATCGTACAGGTGGCCCGGGTGAGGACGTTCACCTGTTACGAGCTCAGAATCGAGAGCTATCTGGCCGTGTAGATCAACTCCAGGAGCTAATGGAACGCTTGCTTCAGGACAACAGGCAGTTACAGCAGGCCCTGACAACCCCGGCACAACCCGTTCCACAGGGAGCCGCAGTACCGGTTCAGGGAGTGCCAGCCCAGCCACCCGCTAATGTGCCTGTTCAACCTCCGGCTCCCGGAGGTCCCGTTTTACCTGCACCCAGGGTACCCGTGCAACCGGGTCAACCCATGCCCGGTCCTTGGAAACAACTCAAGTTGAAAACCACTTACGATGGATCTCTCGAAACCCTACCCTGTTTCTTGCATCAGGTGGACAGCTGTATGCAAGAACAAGGACAGTTCTTCCCTACAGAGGTCAGCCGGGTTCGCTATGTGGCTTCCCTTTTGACAGGTAAAGCAGCCGACTGGATGGTCCTCCAGTTCGACACCCGATCCCGCTCTATCTGTTCCCTCAACAATTTCATGACTGCCTTACGGAGGAGGTTTGAGGACCCCTTTCTGGGGGAACGAGCCAAAGCGGAGCTTCTACAACTAAGACAGGGCTCTACTCCAGTTCGAGAGTTTGCCGATGAATTTCAAAGACTAGCAAGCAAAATTGTGGGCTGGCCCGAAGCCACCCTAATTCACCATTTCAGGGAAGCCTTACACCCTGACATTCTGAACTGGTCGTATATGCGGGGTGATCCCGACACCCTCGAGGATTGGATTCTATTAGCCGAAGAGGTGGAAAGCCGCCGGCGCTTTATTTCCCTTGTCCGCCAAAGAAACAAGGAGAAAAGCGTCCAAAAGCCCCAGCCCAAGACACCGCCCCCCAATCCACGGAAACCCGCGCGTCCACCCCAGGATCGCGAAACCCGATTTCAAAGAGGTGCTTGCCTCACTTGTGGGGAACTGGGCCACTTTGCAGCAGTCTGCCCACATCGCCCTGAACTCTTTCGTCCCAGCATGACAGCCCGAGGTAGAGGACGACCTCAACGCAGAGGCACCGCGGCCACCCACAGTGCAGCGCCGGAAAGACCCACACCCTCTGCACTTCACGTTGAGGACTCATCTATCCTTCCTACATCGAATGAACCTGCCGGGTCCCGGATTACAAATGCCCCATTGGGGGACAACTTTCCTTCTTCTGACGAAGAGAACCCATGGAATTCTCCAGCTTTAAACCTGGAATCCCCCCTTGATTTGTCAAAAAACGGCTCCGGTCTGTGGTGAGTGGAGCGTCTCCACAGACCTCTGCAGATTCTCCTGCTAAACCGAAAGCTCCCACTAAAGTAAAGGAAGTAGAAACCACCGTTTATGTGGACGCAGTTTTACAACACTATGAAGGTGGTCCCCAACTACCCGTTAAGGCACTCATTGACTCCGGTTGCGGTCGCACTCTCATCAATGAGGCCACATTTGCAACACTCAAAGTCAAGTCCGAGGCTTTACCAGCCCCCGTCCAATTTGCCCAAATGGATGGGAGCCATTTCAAGGGGGCCCCAGTTGATCATCGCACTATAGGGGTGGTGATGGGAATTGGCTCCCACTGGGAGCAAATAGACTTTACCATAGCCCCTATCCGATTTGAAGTGGTCCTGGGAATTAACTGGATTAAAGGTCATAGTCCCAGTATAGACTGGGAGACGAACACAATCTCCTTTGCCAACCCCAAATGCGACCAGCACCGACAGTAAGTTGAGGTGCTGTCTCCACCCGCTCCGGCATTAATCTCCGATGTCCCATCACCGCCGTCCCTACCTGATGTATACCAGGACTTTGCGGATGTCTTTAACATTAAAGAATGTGATGCCTTACCCCCCCACCGGGCCACTGACTGTGCAATTGAAGTGGTGAAGGACTGCACATTAACCAAGAGTAAGATTTACCCTATGAGCACTTCCGAGCGCACTGTGCTACGGGACTTTTTGGACAAAAACCTTGCCAGAGGGTTCATTCGCCCATCGAATGCTCCCAACTCAGCCCCCGCGTTTTTCGTCCGAAAAAAGGAGGGCGACCTACGCTTCTGCATTGACTTCCGAAAACTCAATGCAGTTACTCAAGCCAACGCCTATCCTATACCGCTAATTTCAGATATTTTGGGGCAACTACAAGAGGGACGTATATTCTCCAAATTGGACCTAGTAGAATCCTACTACCGCGTCCGTATCCGCGAGGGGGACGAACCCCTCACTGCCTTCTCTAGCTGTTTTGGAATGTTTGAATTCCTTGTGATGCCCTTCGGGTTAAAAGGTGCCCCGGGGGTCTTCATGCAACTCATCAACGAAATCCTCCATGATTTACTGTACCGCGGGGTGGTAGTTTATTTGGATGACATTCTTATTTATTCAAAAACCATGGACGAGCACGTCACTTTGGTCCGAGAAGTTCTGCACCGCCTGCGCAATCACCAACTCTTTGCAAAGCTGGCTAAATGCGAATTTCACCAGAGCAAAATAACTTTCTTGGAATATATAATCTCCCACCATGGCCTTAGCATGGACCCGGCCAAGGTCCAATCCGTCCTCGATTGGACTCCTCCCTCCAACCGCAAGCAAGTACAACAGTTTCTGGGCTTTGCTAATTTCTACTGCGGATTTATCCCTAACTTAGCTCAAATAGCGCTGCCCATCACCGACCTTCTGAAAACCAAGGGTAAAGGAAGCTCCGCTACATTATCCTCCGCTAAGATACTGTGGACTGATCAATGCCAGACCGCCTTTGTAGCCCTCAAACGCCTTTTCACGTCGGAACCTGTGCTACGGCACCCAGACCCAAATCGAATGTTCATTGTACAAGTCGATGCCTCCGACGTAGCTATGGGAGGGGCCCTGCTCCAAAGAGGACCAGATGGTCTCCTTCACCCCTGCGCTTACTTCTCAAAGAAATTTGCGCACTCCCAATTGAACTGGCCCATTTGGGAGAAAGAAGCCTCAGCCGTTCACCATGCACTTACTCTATGGCGACAATTCCTGGAAGGGTCTAAAGTCCCCTTCGAAGTTTGGACCGATCACAAGAATCTAGCCGCCCTCACAGGAACCCATAAGTTGTCCGCGAAACAACAGCGTTGGGCGGAATTCTTTGCTCAGTTTCGTTTTGTCCTGAAGCATGTCCCAGGAAAACAAAACGTTCTTGCAGATGCTCTCTCCCGGTTGCCTCAATATCCGGCGAAACTCGATCGGCCAACAGACTCTTTATTTACGCCCACGCAAAGAGAAGCCCTGCCCGTACTGGCTGTACAAACTCGATCCCAGACGCTGCCCCAGCGGAAGCACACAGTAGCCGGCGCGCAAGCTCCTCCAGCCCTACCGGCCGCCCAGCTGCCCCCACAACGGAAACACACGATGGCCGGCGCTCCAGCTCCTCCAACCCAACCGGCCGCCCAGCCGCCTGCAGTCTGCGCACCACCGCACGTAAGCGCTTCCCCCTCGTCAACCCCCATAACTGCTCCTACTGCCACCGTAAATAAGGGGGGGGGGTTCCCGTCTCCGAATCTTTCTTAAATTCTCTTCGGGAACAATGCCTTATGGAACGCTCTGATCAAACCCTGCCTCCTGGTGTAATCGAACAAGGAGGCTCTTGGTACAAAGACTAGAAATTGTATGTGCCCAAAGCGCTCCGGAAAGACGTCTTACACTTGGCTCATGGAGTAAAAACAGCTGGACACTTTGGGTTCCTAAAGACCACCTGTTGCGCAGACAATTTTGGTGGGGGGGAATGCGTTCTGACATTGACTCTTTTATTCGCAGCTGTCCTGTTTGCGCCACAGTCAAACGATCTCAAGGCAAGCCCCCAGGACTACTGCAACCACTTGAAATACCCAGCAAATCCTGGGAAGTGATTGCTATGGATTTTATGACGGATCTCCCTCTCAGCGGGGGAAAAACTGTGTTATGGGTTATCACTGACTTATTTTCTAAGCAAATACATTTGGTTCCATGTGCGGGGATCCCCTCCGCTCAGAAGCTGGCCCGCCTCTTCGTATCACATGTCTTTAGACTACATTCGTTTCCGCGCAAGATAATCTGCGACCGCGGAAGTAGTTTCGTTGCTAAGTTTTGGAAAGCTTTTCTCAAATTGGTGGGGGTGGAGCAGGGGTTGTCTAGTGCATACCATCCCCAAACGGATGGTCAAACCGAACGTGTCAATGCTGTACTTGAATGCTATTTGCGTTGTTATGTCAATTACCACCAAGATGACTGGGTGGAACTGTTGCCTTTTGCAGAATATGCCTACAATAATGCTGTACATCAGTCCACAGGTTTCAGCCCGTTTTATGCGGTGTATGGACAGGACTTCGGTCCTATCGCCCCAATAGAAGGTTTAGAGGGGGAGGGGGATGCCGACATTGCCTCTTGGGCACACACCCTCCGTACAACATGGCCCTGGCTGGTTAGCAACCTAGACCGAGCCAAGCGCAAATACAAGGCGCAGGCTGACAAGCATCGTTCCCCCGGTAGGGACCTGCAAGTGGGGAACTTGGTATACCTTTCCACCAAGAACCTGCGCTCCACCTGTCCATGCCATAAGCTCAATGCTAAATACATTGGCCCATTTCCCATCATCCGCCTCATAAATCCTGTCACAGTGGAACTGTCTCTCCCCAAAACTCTGAGGCGTGTACACCCCGTTTTCCATATCAGCCTTCTAAAGCCCCATGTTGCTTCCCCACAATGGCACCCGGAGCCGCCTCCTGAACAGCCCATAATGGTGGGGGGGGGAACATTTCGAAGTCTCCAAAATCCTCGATTCCCGCATACACCACGGGGCCTTACAATACCTGATCCGCTGGAAACACTTCCCCCCTGCCTATGACGAATGGGTTCGCGCACGGGATGTCTCCGCCCCCAAACTCGTCAACGCCTTTCACAATACCTACCCAGACAGACCAGCCCCCTTGCCGGATGGGAGGGGGCCTTAAGGGGAGCAGGATGTCAGGCTGTTATCTCGGTTTAGATGTTTCCTTTCGTTTCTCTGCTGAACCGTCCAGACTTCAAGGACGGCTACCAAAGCCTGGGAACGCCACTCCTGGGAAATAATGCTCTGTTTATGCTTTGTAATCTCCCGCCGTTTCTCTGCCTTATATTTCCAAATAACGGGCAAGACAACCCATAGCTGTCATCTTATCCTCAATGCACTATATTGCCTATTTGACCAGTAAAGCCATCTGCTTGGAATCTGATTGTCTCTGTGGTGATTTCTGGTTCGATGGGTCAAGAGCTCACAGACTACCTGTAGGCTGGTAACTAATTTCTGATCTCTTCCTAACACTACTGCTCTTCTCTTCATTTCGTCTTCCTCCTCTGTGAAGGTGATTAGAGGAAGGAGAATGGACGAGGCACGTGACTGGTTTTTAACAGCTGCTGCAATCCTCTTTTAGCTGAGTGTATGGCTAGGCCAGCCATTTGTGTCCTGGCGCCCATTAACACTCCTCACATTTTACTAATCATGGCTTGGAGGCATAGTTCAGCTCTGTAAAACATTTGATTTGTTTGGTGATGCTTTTTTCTATTTGTTGATGCTGGGCAGAAAAGCCAGACAGTAGAGAACACCGAAGCAACTGCAGTTGGAAAGGTACAGCTTCAGTGCCTTATTTTTTTTTAACACGGAGTATAAAATTTCCTGAAATTTCAGTAACAAGCTGAGTGAAACAGACACACATTTGATCATTTGTTCTGTACTCTTTTACTAGCTGGGTAACAAGCAGAGAAGGTGGAGACTAAAACGATTCAGCTGAGAAAAAGTGCACTGTAGGAATATAATGAATGAATTTTTTTTTAAGTCTACAGAATTAATTATGGAAAGCCAATGGATTTTCACAGAGCAGTTATCATGCAAGTAGTTTTGTAGGAAGCCCTTAAGGCATTCATACTCTAACACAGGAGTGTAGAACTCAATTGTTATGAGAGCCGGATATGTTGTAAATGTCCCTTGTTCAGGCCATGCCATGCCTTGCCAGCCCAGATTGGGGCGGGGGGGGGGAGGTGGCTGCCTTGACTGGCTCGCAGGCCGGATAAGAGCTCTCAAGGGGCCAGATCCGGCCCTCGGACCTTATGTTTGACACCTCTGCTCTAACAGGAAGGGAACTGTCACCAGAGCTAGTAGTGGTTAGACTTGGATCTGGAAGACCCAGGTTTGAACCCTCACTCTGCCAGCTGGGTGACTATGACATGCTCCTAGAAATCAACCAATGGGATTAGGGTTTCCAGGCTGCCCTGTAGGTTGCCCTGTAGCCTACATGTTTAGGGCACCCATTGCCAATTCTTCTGCCAGTCAGGATCTGCAGAGACAAATGAATGTAAAGAAGTTCTGATCCATGATTGTTTGAGTGAGCATAAAAGAGTATTTATGCTGGAGTTTCTCTAATGTAATGTAAGCTGCTTTGGTCCTCACCACGGAGAAAGGTGGGGTATAAATGAAGTAAATAAATAATAAATACAGCTGAAGTTGGGAGGCAGATAAAAGGTAGGTTGGTGAATGGCTGAAAAGGAGAATATGAAGCAGGGAAAGGAGAGAGGATATGAGGGCTGCCAGGAGGAGGAAAAGAGGAAATAGTGGGGGATACAGGGGAAAGTGAGGTACACCCCACAAGTACTTGAGGCCAGTACCACACAACTAGGCCACGGTTTTCCTAGGTAGAGGCTGCTGGGTGGGGGTGAGAGGAAAAGCCTAAGACAGAGGGAGATAAAAGTAGGTTGGCTGTTTGGTGGGAATGAGATAGGGTTGCCAACTGCAGGTTAGGAAATTACTGGGGATTTGGAGGGCGGAGGCTCCGTTGCCACTTCTAATGCCTTGGTATTTGAAGCAGCAATGAAAGGAACAGGGAAGTTGTCCCCATGTGAAAGTAAATTTAACTACACAGCACATGAAGTGTCCTTGGACCGGTTCTTATATCACAACCAAAACGTCCTCACATGTTGTCTTGGGAATAAAGGGGGATGGAAGGGACAAGCTCATATGTCATCCTGAGCTACTTGCAGGAAGAGTGGGATAATGAATTCCTTCTCTTGCTGTCAACACTCCTTTTTCATGAAAATAATGTGTAGAAGAACATATTCTTTCTGTTCTGGGAAGCACTGTTTGCCTGGAGACCTGTAATTCTTGTTAAACCACATGATTGTTCCGGAAGGATATGGAGAAACCAGTTATATCAGACACTGTAGATATTGTAGAAGATACTTTGTGTGTGTGTGCTGTCAAGTCACAGCTGACGTCTGGCGACCTCATAGGGTTTTTAATGCAACAGATCTTTGGAGGTGGTTTGCCATTGCCTGCCTCTGTGTCATGACTCTGGTGTTCCTTGGAGGTTGCCCATCCAGATACTAACCAGGGCCGACCCTGCATAGCTTTTGAGATCTGATGAGATCAGGCTAGCCTGGGGCTATCCGGGTAAGGGCTATTGTAGAAGGTACAGGTGTAAAAATGGGTCAGAGAAGACTTTGTTAGAGATTTGTGGCTCAAGGAAGGACTTGCGGTTATTATGCTTAGTCCTAAAATGTTTTCGATTCCAAAGGGGGTCTTAATAAAGTAGGGCTGAGGTACCAGTTAATCAATTGGTTAAATATTGTCAGCTGACTGCCTGATACTAGACTATGGTCAAATATTTACACATGAATACATGAAGCTGCCTTATATTGAATCAGACCCTTGGTCCATCAAAGTCAGTATTGTCTACTCAGACCAGCAGCAGCTCTCCAGGGTTTCAGGCAGAGGTCTTTCACATCACCTACTTGCCTAGTCCCTTTAACTGGAGATGCTGGGGATTGAACCTGGGACCTTTTGCATACCAAGCAGATGCTCTACCACTGAGCCACAGCCCCTCCCCATGGTCAAAAGCTTGCACAAGCAGCATTCTACCTTTTTATTTAATCATAGGATCTTCCCATTATAAAGGCAAGACTTCCCAGTCATGCTGTATTCACATCTTTGGATATAGCAGCACTGTAGCTGCAGTAGTGACAAGACAACCCAGGAAGTGAATAACTACTATAGTGCAATGATAGAACAATATCTGATGATGGGCAGATGTAGCACCATCCCTACCTCCTGGATTTCACAGGTAGGTAGGGAGAGCCAGCGTGGTATAGTGGTTAAAAGCGGCAGACTCTAATCAGGAGAACTGGTTTGATTCCCCCTCCTCCACATGAGCGGCGGAGTCTAATCTGGAGAACCAAGGTCTGATTCCCCACTCTTTCACATGAAGACTTCTGGGTGACCTTGGGCTAGTCACAATTCTCTCCGAACTCTCTCAGCCCCACCTACCTCACAAGGTTCCTGTTGTGGGGAGGGGAGAGGGGAAGGTGATTGTAAGCCGCTTTGAGACTCCTTTCGGTAGAGAAAAGCGGGGTATAAAAACCAACTCTTTTTCTTCTTCTTCTTCTTCAAAATATATCTCAGCTGCTGCAGTGTGTGCATCAGGGTGTTGCACTGCATGATGTTTTAGTGTTCATATGATGCTAGGAGAAAATGATGCTGGAGAGGAGGAGACATGGCTCAGTAGCAGATCATCTGCTTTGCATGCAGAAAGTCCCATGTTCAATCCCTGGCATCTCAAAGAAAAAAAGCATCAGGTGATGAGTGATGTGGAATATTATAGTATAGTCCGATCTCATCAGATCTCGGAGGCTAAGCTGGGTTGGTACTTGGAAGGGAGACCTCCAAGGAAGGCTCTGCAGAGGAAGGCAATGGCAAACCGCCTCTGCTTAATCATTTGCCTTGAAGCCCCTGTGCTGGGGTTGTGTCAGCTGCGACTTGATGGCACTTTACACACACAGTAGGTGATGCAAAAGACCTTTGCCTGAGACCCTGGAGAGCCACTGCCAATCAGAGTAGACAAAACTGACCTTGACTGAAGAAGAAGAGTTGGTTTTTATATGCTGATTTTCTCTACCTTTTAAGGAGACTCAAATTGGCTTACAATCTCCTTCCCTTCCCCTCCCCACAACAGACACCTTGTGAGGTAGGTGGGGCTGAGAGAGTTCAGAGAGAACTGTGACTGGCCCAAGGTCACCCAGCAGGCTTCTTGAGTAGGAGTGGGGAAACCAATCTGGTTCGCCAGATTAGAGTCCACCGCTCCTAACCACTACAACATGTTGACTGACCAATGGTCTGACTCAGGATAAAGCTGCTTCATATATTCTTCTATCCATTCCCATCTTTAATATTAGGTATTTAATTTCTAGAAGTTTTGAGGAGGGAGCTGAACCCTGAAGAATGACCATGCTGGCAACTCATGCTGACAAAAATATAACAAAATAAGACAAAAATCAGGCTGGTTATTTACCAGGGACAAGAAAACAAGGGCTGTCACAAGTAACCAAGGACAACTGAAATGTATGTTACAGTAGAACTATGATGTTGACTAAAGCCTCCTTTTTAGCCACAGCCCTCTCTGAGAGAATCCCCAAAGATCATCGGGTTCAAGAGAGCTCAAGTATTGTATTTTAATCTGTAATTTTAATTGATAAATTATCAGTATTAATGAACTATAATAATGATCTTAACCTATTTTTGCCGGCTGTTTGGCGTGTTTTATTATTCTAAGATGCCAATAAAGGTATTGTATTGTATTGTATTGACTAAAGCCTGGTGAAAACAAGCAGGATCTGATTGATCTGTGCTTGAATCCATGCCTCCAAAAGTATAGTTTGGCTGTAGATCAAATAAACTGCAAAGCATTTAGGGGGGGGGGAATATAAGGTGCAGATGCATATAAGGTTCATTTCAACCTCTATATTTCAGAGAATCATACTCAAGTGTGCAGAGATAGGGAGATCAATCTTGCTGATAATTGTTAATCAGGCATACTTTCATGCAAAGGATGTCATGGCCCTTATCTCATTCTGTCTCACAGCAACCTAGTATGGAGTGTAGGGGTGCCAACCTACAGGTACTAGTTGGAGATCTCTTGCTTTTACAACTGATTTCCAGCCGATAGAGATCAGTTCATCTGGAGAAAATGGCCACTTTGGCAATTGGACTCTATGGCATTGAAGCCCCTCCCCAAACCTCGCCCTCTTCAGGCTCCACCCAAAAAATCTCCCGCCAGTGGCGAAGAGGGTCCTGGCAACTCTAGGGTAATTAAAACTGCTGTTTTTCTGGATGGGGAACAATAACAGGTAGTATTGTCATAGATTCTGTTAGTTCATGACCAAACAGGGACCGGGTCCCAATGGGCTGGTCCTGTTTAGCTCTCCTGGGTTCTCTTAAGCAGCTGCACCCCCCAAAAAAAAATTGCCGACCAAGGTCATGTATTGTACAGTTGCCACTTCTTTCATAGATATGCTTTATATCTATGGATTCCCCGTCTTCAGTCTTTCATTTCCTCCATCCTCTAGTAGTTTGGGTGTGATAAGATTTTCAAGGAGGAGGTGACGTGTTCTACGAGCAGCTATGACTACTGAGTTGGCTAACGGATCAAGAATCCCTCAAGGTCAGCACTTCTGGGCTCAGTGCCAACTTGACATTACTGGATAACAGATAAGTTTTAATAATGTTTTATCACTCCTTCTGTCCCTGATATTCTCTTCACAGTTCTGTGTCATTTCTGATATGAAACATGTGCAGAAATAGTTAATTTTTGAACCTGTAGATCTATATTTATCTATTGTGCATTTAAAGGTTTCACTGAAATAGTACAATACCCTTCATTCATGATTGATATAGAATGTTCAGATTGTTGTACCAGGGATCATTGCCCAAGAGAATGGTAATAAATTTCTTCCGGTGTGATGGTAGGACAAATCACCATTCAAATTCTCTGATGAAACATTTGCAATTTTCTTTTTGCATTCCGTATGGTTTCTATTGTATGTAAAAGGAAAGACCCAAGATGAAAAGAGTAGTTGATATCCTGAACACACAGAGATAAATCCACTCCCCCCTCCTTTTTTCTTGTCCTTGACAGAAGAAGGGTGCAAAATTATTCAATAGCGGTTGTTATTCTAGGGGGGAAAGTGAGAAGCTGTCAGTCTTGGATGCATGCCCAGTGCTTTAATGAACTGTAAACCTGCAGGAAGTGTAGTTTCCATCCATTGTCATTGTAAGACACTGACAGAGCTTTCCTAAGCAGAGTTATACCCTTTGAAGTCCACTTAAATCAGCAACCAGGTAATCAGTACCGGAAGAGGCAGAAGATCTATTGCAATCGGGTGGTCAAGAGTTGTTGGGTTTCCTTTTATAATATGATCCTAAGCAAACTTGCACCCTCAGAAGGGTGTAACTCTGCTTAGGATCACACTGTAAAAGGAAACCCGTGTACTCTTTACCACCTGATTGCAGTAGATCTTCTGCCTCATCCGGTACTGATTACCTGATTGCTGGTGCTGCTTTCACAACTGTGAACCAATAACTTGAGCTTTGATGCAGTGGTGTAGCTTATATATAGGGTCAGCTGCTGCTATACTTGTTCGGGAATGAGTGAGGTGAGAAAAGGGAAGGTGGGTTTTATAGTACAGGTGAGTTATGGTCTCTTTTCACCTCGGCTTGAGGAGACCAGTGCTGAAAGGTATAGTCACTGTTTGTATTTGTGCGCCTGTGTGTGTGTTTTAATTATTGCATAGATTTCAACTGGTTAGAGAAAGATAATAAAGCAGGGAGACAGCAATTATTATTAGACTGTAAGCCGGTAGAAAGGGCTTATCTTTTTGTATACTGGTTAGTTTTTTGATGCTTTATAAAATAGTAAACATTACTGTTGTGGATTTGAAAGGAAATAAGGGCTTACATTTTATTCAGTTGTGTGTATTGGTGTGACACAAGAGAGACATGGAGGGAAAGGCAAAAACCCCCAAACCCAATAGAGAAATGGAGGACTGGAAACAGGACACTCTTTGTATATGTGTGCATGCGTGTGTGTGTGTGTGTGTAAGGGAGAATGATCATAGGCATGTCTAGAATCTCTGCAATTGCCAAGAGACCTGAACAAGCAATGAGAAATACCTTAACGCTGACACAATGAGTGCATGTGTGTGTGTGTGTGTTAAGTACCTACACAGTGCTATTCTCATGGTTTACCAAGAATTAAATCCCATGGACTTCAAAGGAACATGCCCTAGTAAGTGAAGTTGTCATTGCAACCTTGGACTTTTTCCAACCACCAAAATCAGGGATGGGGATGCCGAGGGACCCAGATCTACTTCTTTTGGAATCCAAACATCAGAAGTTAAGACTTCAGGAAACCAGTTCCACAGTTATACAGAAGTCTTTGTAAGGCTGAATTAATAGTAATTCATTCTCAGCTGTCTAGAAAGCAAAATTAATTTAAAGTGAAAAAAATCACAGAACTCCATACTTCAAGCATGAAATGCTGCAACCACCAGGAAATCTGTCATCAACTATTCAAAGACTATTTTCTGTCCATTGTCTCCTTTCTTGAGTAAGCTTATGAATGTCAAGTCCTAACAAGACCAATAAACACACATCTACTCTGTTTGGTTCTTTTTACCAAAATCTGTCTGTGAGTGTATACGTAATCTTCTGATATAAATGTAAACATTACTTAATTTTGATATATTTACTATCCTCTGTCCTGATTTATAGGATCTCTCCGCTACTCTTGCTTTGGTTCTGAACGTTCCAGCGTAACACGCAGGGGGATAGCTCTGTGCCCAGGATTATACAGTTAATTTCAGCAGCCATTCTGAAAGTAGTGAGCATATTTCCTTTGAATTTGTAAGGAAGAACAGGGGAGGAATTTGAAATGGTCTAATCTGATCTTTTTGAAAATGAGGAAGGCATTCTTGGTTTTCATTTCTCATTGAACTGTATTCCTAGCCGGCCTCCAGGATGCATCTGGGGTTAACCATGTCCGTCGATTGTAGCCATGTTTGGAAGGTAGACAATAGTGACTGAACATTCTTTTCAAATGGCCCTTACTGTTGCTTGTGGGACTGGCACTCACTCGTGCTTCTGAAGTAAGTGATACTTCTGACTGAGGAGCCGAGGAAATAAGCTGCATGTCAGATGTAGCTGGTTTAATATCAGCATACTTTTTTATTCTCTGCTATTTCCCACAAATAGTACAAATTGTTAGTGATGCTGTATAATTATGTTATATTATAGACGTATGTGCTGCTGTGTCAGTAAGGGCGCTGGTTTTATTGTTGTACTTTATGTAATAATTTACTGTTTTTAGATTGCTTTAAAGTGTTGTGAGCCACCCTGAACCTGGCTTGGCCAGGAAAGGGCGTCCTAACAAATCAAATTCATACATACATACATACATACATACATACATACATACATACATACATACATAAACTGAAACATTCTTTCTTTAGAACGGCAACGTGAGGACCCGCTGGCCTTGTCGGCGATGGGGGAGCTTAGCTCATTCAGATAATAGTCACATACTCTTGGCCTTTGGGTTCTCTTTGGAGGGAGCCTGTGTAGTCAGTCACATCAAGAAGCCCTGAGGGACAGATGGCTGCATACAGCTGTCTGATTAGCAAGCCCATGAAATTGCAGAATGCTAAGTGGCATGCACTGAAAATGTGCTAGGTACAAGGTGACATACAGGACGCTCCATTGGGAGTACAGATATTCCTTACCAATTTAACAGATTGAGTTGTCAGTACTAAGAGTACCATGGTCTATTAGTGCACCTATAGGCACAATCCCTCTTTTGTTCAGTGTATGTGCAAGTTGCTTATAGGTACCACATTTGCATTTATTTATGCTTCAAGCACGTCTGTTAGTCTTTAAGGTGCCATGGGATTCCTTTTTGTTGTTTTGCTGCACTATCTCAGAAATTTGCAGCCTTCCATGTTTGTATTTATTGGATTTTAATACTAATTCTAACAACTTCGTATGTATTGAATGTGGATTTTGAATTCATTTTATTCAGTGGGACTGTGAAGCCTCCTTACTCTGCCTGGTTTTCTTTCACCAAAATATACAAAAGTTTATTCAGCCCTATAGTGAGTTTGACGGCCATGTGCCTCATAGTATGTCCTTTAGGACTGGATCGAGCACTGAAATTACCCGGATTTTTCTTGGCAGGCTGCCCAGAGGGCCTCAAGCAAGCTGAGCCAAGTGGCCGCTGTGGCATTCAGCTCACTCCATTTCAACCTGTCCCTGTTGCCACTGCCTGACCTGGGAAGTAGGGCTGCCAGTTCCAAGCTGGGAAATTCCTGGAGATTTGGGGGCAGATGCCGGAAAGGATGGAGTTTGAGGAGGCGGCAGCTCAGCAGGGATGTGATCCCCTCCCCCCCAAAATTTTATCCAGGGGAACTGATCTTTATAACAAACAAACAAATGTTTATTACCGCCAAAGGCCAGCATAAAATATAAAATATACGTCCTATGATAAAATTATACAGCTCCTGCTTACAGCATCTTGTCCGTACTAATTAAATGATACAGTTATAACACTTAAATAACTTTAATTAAAATTTAGGTTACTTCCGTCTTATTAAGCATGCTTGTATGCAGAATTTTGCCACCTTAAGGGTGGTCTCGTTGGAGCAGTCAGCAAGGAGAAGGTCAGTGTAAAAGGAGTTTGTTCTACCTGGGTATTTGGACAGTATTGGTTTAATGAGCCTGGAGCTAATTTCATGATAGAAACAACAATCTAATAAGATGTGTTCAATGGTTTCAATTCCACCTGACTGGCAAGGACAGGTTCGTTGATCATATGCGATACGTGCATATATAATTTGGCAATCGGTTGTGATTCAGGGGGAACACCAGGCCTCAACTGGAGGTTGGCAGCCCTACTTGAGAACCTGTGGTTGGCTCCACTACCATGGGCACTGGCAAGCAAGCGGCTTGTGGGGATCCTGGTCAGTGGTGTTGTGGGCATGGTGAGGCACAAGCACTGTTGGCCAGCCCATGGTGCTCAGTATGCTAGCCCTGCTTATGGTCATGGCCTTGCTAAATTATTATAATACTCCCAACCATGCAAGGATTAATTCTGTTGACTTATTTAAAAGTTGCCCTGACCTGGATGGTCCAGGCTAGCCCAATCTCATCAGATGTGGGAAGCTAAGTAGGGTTGGCCCTGATGAGTACTTGGATGGGAGACCACCAGAGCTGCTATGCTGAGACAGGCAATGGCAAACCACCTCTGAACGTCTCTTTCCTGAAAAACCCCATAAGGGGTCACCATAAGTTGGCTGTGACTTGGCAGTACTTTCCCCCACCATTTAAAAGTTACTAATTACAGTGATAGAGGATTATCATCAAGACACAAGTCCTGCTGGAAACAGGAAAAAGTGCTAGCTCCCCTTTCCTTCAGAGGCCATCAGTTAGAGCAAGCCTTTCCCCTCACAGTCTTAGAACCATTGATTTCAGGAAGAATTGCCTCTTAAGGATAATAGGCATTTACTTTGTGAAACAATAGGCTTGGCAGACTGCAAAACATGACCTAATTTTGGGCAATGCACTTGCTTCTGAGTAAGCTGTCTTGGCTTGGGATGGAGAATAGTGCATTTATTTGGATGAGGTGACACTTCTTAAGCTTTTGACTCAGTCTGTGCCTCAGCCTGCTAGCAATTCAGGGGTTCAGGGCAGGATTCCCCCCCCCCCCAATCTTTACGAAGAATGACTGCATTTTGCCTGGCAGGGCTCCTGTGCCTTTGGCAGTTGCATGACAAGCAGAAATTCTGCAGGTAAATCTGGTTGTTTGAGGTGCTGATGTTTATAGGGCAGCAAGTGAAATATTCCATGATCCAAGAGGCGTGGAGCCTTCGCATGAGACTAAAGACAAAGACGCTGGGGTTTGCATCTTGAATCATGCTGGTTTGGGGGTGCCCTGGCTTCCGAGATGGTATGCGAAGGCTGGTCCCTGCCTTCTTTTGAAGCTCATTTTTAGGCTAGCGCAGCTCCACCCTTCGCTTCAGCAAATGAAACATGTGATTAGCAACAGCAGTGTGTGAATTTTTAGCTCTGACCTCTTCATTATGCTAATGAATTCCTGCAGATAGGGTGTTTTTCCTGTTCTCATTAAGCAAAGCGTCTGCATGACTGGTGCAAAAAAAAAAAGATGTTAGATCAGAATGCCTTCAAAATGTTTTGAATAGCAGATTAATATCAGGATCAAGACCTGGTGGGGGATGCAGGAAAGGTTATACCTTGAAGAGGACAGGTTCAGCTCTGATACTGACCATTGGAAGCATGATTTTAACACTGCAATGAAGTGTGACCTTACGATCCACTCCTGTACCCCTCTGCATTTCATTTCTGTTTTGTTGTGGTACAAACAGAAGGACCCAAAATAAAGATTTTGCACTGAAAAGGGCTGGCTGTTTAAAACTAATACATTTCAAAGAAGCAGCAATTTCAAGATCCTTCTGGCCAAAAAAAAAAAAAAAAGTTTTTATCCCTTAATTCTGCATTTCTTTTCAATATGGTTAAAAAAATGGTTTGTTATTAAAGAAGGCTTTGAAGGAAACTCTTTGTTTAATCTCAATGCACTCTAGTACAAGCCTTGATGAACCAGAGAAACATATTGTACTCTTGTCAACTCCAGAACATTTTCTGTGCTATTAGCTTTGTTTTACTTTGTGCTCATTGAACTGTGATAGAGCTCTTTGCGCTAAGCCAGTACACATGGGAAAACAGTGATCCTAAGAGTTTATGAGCAGGCCATGCTTTTAAAGGGCATGCGGAAGTAAAATTAAGTTATGATACTTTCTGTTGCCTAGGAGTCTTACAACCAAGCTGCAGAATAATCTGGAAGCTCAACATGGTTCATCCAGATTTCATCATTTGCAAATTTTATGGTTCAATTGGATTATATATTTAGCTTTTCCAATGAAGTGTTTACATTCATATAAAGCAGCTGTCAGGCAGAAAATAGTCTTTCCCTAAACCTACACCTTCAAAAAACAGCGTTCCCAGAGGGTGCCCATACATTTCCTGTGTAGCACTGTGCTCTTGATCCAGAATCAGTGGGCGCAGAGCCAGTGCACTTCCACCCTTGCCCCTTCTACATGCATTGATTCACTGCACATATGGCTTGTATGTAGAGCAAGCGTTCCCAACGTGGTACCCATGGGCACCACGGCTCCTGCTGACACCTTTCCTGGTGCCCACCAAGTGTTTTTAGAAAGTGGGTAGGGCTTTTGCCCAGCAAGGTTTCTCATTGTCCATTGGAGATTTGATTGGCTGTGTGGATTTTTAAAAACATTGTTCTGGCAGTAGCTGCCACTCCAGCACAAGGATCAGCAAATGTTAGACTCTATGGAAGCATTTGCAGCCATTTTGTGGCTGGCTTCACCACCTTTGGCTGCCATTTTTGGCAGCCATTTTGTGGTTGCGCCCACCAAGCCATGTCAGAATTCCAAAGGTGCCCACAGGCACCTGGTGTAGAAGGCTTGTAGATGTCAGGGACTGAACCAGGGACTTTCTACATGAAGGCATGAACTCTACATTAAACCCCCCCAACCTATTTAACTTTGTCTGGAGCATGCCCCTAGATTTTAGAAGTCCTAGGCTACCACTTCCCTCACAGTCTAGATATTCATTATAGTTATGTGTAAGAAAAGACTTCAGTTCAAATTTCACACATTTGGGTACAGGGAGCAAAGTTTTCTTTGAGGCAAAAATCAAGCAAGAACAAGTCTAGGACAGATGGCACTTTTCTAAGCACTAGCTGTTCTCACACAAAGGATGCGCAAGTGTGCCCCTTTGAGCCAGCAATTATTTGACATTGTGTTAGAAAGTGTAGCAGAATGTTTATGGGGCCCCTGCAAATTGGCAATTGAGCTGTAAGCTTAATGCAGAAGAAGATATAGTTGAATGCAATATATATATACACACACACACACACACTGATTATCAATAGAAGGAATTAAAAAAACCGACATTCAAAATACATAATAATTTGGCCGAGAGTGATGTGTCAGCCACAAGTCTGACCACTTGAATAGCTATCGCTATTAAAATGAGAAATCTGTAGATCTGTTTCAGGACCTGGACATGTTTCATGTGTAAATGGTAGAACTAGCATAGCACAGCCAATATATTCCACAAATTCTTTGTATTCAGCACATATATACATACACATTAACACCAGTGTCTGTCCTTCACCATATGACTATAACACTAATTGATCATTAACAACAATCTTACTCCTAACATAGCATACAGCTTATTCTGTAGTTACATATACAATATTGATGGCTATAAAAGCCTATATATATTTGCACTGATGGCTCACAAAGCCGATATGTAGGTATACTGCAATCCCAAAGATTTGCACAAGTCAGTCCAGTATGGGAAGTCCACATGATGTAGGCAACAAGACGGACATTCTCCTCCAGAGGCTCATCAAGCCGTTCCATATAGACAACTTCTTCAGTTGGTTTGTTAGTTTCTTGACTTGCAATTTCCAGGTGCGTGTATTCGTATGCCAGACTTTATAAATGTAGCTTGCTGCTTACAAGTCTTTGTGTTCCTAGGCTGGATACAAAGGTAAATGGAGTTAAAACAGGGTTGCCAGGTCCCTCCTGGCCACCAGTGGGGGATGGGGGGGTGGGGGTTGCCAGATTCAGGTTGGGAAACTCCTGGAGATTTGGGGATGGAGACTGGGAAGGACAGGGACCTCAGTGGGGTACAATGCCATAGAGTCCACCCTCCAAACCATCCACTTTCTGCAGGAGAACTGATCTCTGTAGTCTGGAGGTGAGCTGTAATTCCAGGGGATCCACAGGTCCCTCTTGGAGGCAGGCATCCCTAAGTGAAAATGTGAATTTTTGGATCACTGCTTAGTAATCAGCAGCACTGGATGACTCTTCCGTCCACACTTTATAGTAACATTTCTTCTCCAAATATGGTAGATGAAAATGAGTCCATAGCATAAATTGCCACACCCAATGTTTTGCTTCGAGTGGTCATGTCAAAGAACCTCTCTATGTTGTCGAAGGCTTTCACGGTCAGAGTTCATTGGTTCTTGTAGGTTATCCGGGCTGTGTAACCGTGGTCTTGGAATTTTCTTTCCTGACGTTTCGCCAGCAACTGTGGCCGGCATCTTCAGAGGAGTAACATTGAAGGACAGTGTCTCTCAGTGTCAAGGGTGTAGGAAGAGTAATATATAGTCAGAAAGGGGTTGGGTTTGAGCTGAGTATTGTCCTGCAAAAGTATTGTCCTGTAAGTATCAAGATAATGTGCTAATGAGGGTATGGTATGTTAATATGGAACCATTGTATCCTGAAGTGATCTGTTAATGTGTGTAATCCAAAGCTAATCTGCATGGCTATTGTTGAATGTTGTCTTTGTCTGGAGGTTTTTCAGGGCAGGAAGCCAAGCCTTATTCATTCTTAAACTCTCCTCTTTTCTGGACAATTCTACCAACTATTTTGTCAGATTGCACAGAGAAGCCATTGAAATTCATAAACATCAGCACAACTTTAACAGAAAAGAGGAGAGTTTAAGAATGAATAAGTCTTGGCTTCCTGCCCTGAAAAACCTCCAGACAAAGACAACATTCAACAATAGCCATACAGATTAGCTTTGGATTACACACATTAACAGATCACTTCAGGATACAATGGTTCCATATTAACATACCATACCCTCATTAGCACATTATCTTGATACTTAAGGACAATACTTTTGCAGGACAATACTCAGCTCAAACCCAACCCCTTTCTGACTATATATTACTCTTCCTACACCCTTGACACTGAGAGACACTGTCCTTCAGTGTTACTACTCTGAAGATGCCTGCCACAGTTGCTGGCGAAACGTCAGGAAAGAAAATTCCAAGACCACGGGTACACAGCCCGGATAACCTACAAGAACCAACCTCTCTATGATTGCTGAGATGAGAATGATGAAATAATAACTGCTTAGCCATGCAAATTTAGCATCTCCTGCCACTCCTCTCAGAAGGCCACAGTAGAATCTCAGTCCCTTCACCTTAAGTATTCATATCCTAGTCTTGTTTGTGTGCGTGCACAGGCACAGTGAAGCTCTTTTCCCACCCCTTTTTCAGAGGTGGCTTGTAAAACAGCACTGGAACCGAGGGCTTTTATGGGGGAAGAGAAAATCAGAAGCTGCACTATGTGGGTGTGTGCGCAGAGCACTAATGCATAGTTTCATTTTTACAACCATGGTAATTTGCTAGGTACTGTTCAGCCAGCATGTGCAAGTTTATCCCAAGAGTACTCTGGTGCCCACAGGTTAGGCAGAAGCTGAGAAGGGACAATTTGGATACAGTGACCTGCTTTAGAATGAACCAGAGCAGTAACTCAGCTGCTGTCAACCTCTTTGCAGATTCTTGAGTTGTTCTTCGACACTGCTGTTTAATGTTCTTTTAAAATTATTATTTCTTCAACTGAAAATTGCATGGAATGCATATGGGACCTTATACACATCAAGTTTCCTTGTAGGAAGTCTCCCCTCATTTTGCTGAAGTTATAGAACAATCTGTGTCGTGTGCCTGTGATTAAATGCAAAGGGTTGAATACTACTAGTTTTTCCACTGGTGAAAGAGAGAGGAGGAGCCTCTTCTGACCACCAAAGAACCTGTACTAGGGATTGTGGGATCCATGTGGACAAAAGCCATGTGGGATGGCGGTGTCATTGTGGAGGGAAATCAGGTGAGATTCAGCAGAAGAGCTGATAGGATCTAACCCAAAGAAGCTAATTTTAAAGCTTGACGTCCGCAACCCTGACAAAGGCATCGGCCACATTACCACAAAATTACATAATAATTGGGTTGATCTGATGTTCTACCTTGTGTAATCCAGGATAGCCAATAAAAATCCATTCTGGGTTCTGCAGCAAGATATTTACAATGGTGAATGGGCATAGTGGAGAAATATTACATCACTGAGGTTCTAAATTCTGTCTACCAACATTAAGGTGTTCTTCACCATTGATCTTTTGCATGTCATATATTTGCATCACTCAGCATATCGCAAGCAGCTGGTAGGTTTATATCCTCATCCCAGGCATGTTCTTGACTGGGATTCCGTTTCCATGTTCATTGTGGGAAACCTCTGTTCAAATTAATAAATACCTTGAAGAATTCAGGAGAGGATAATTGGGTCTACTGTGAACAGTGTTAAGAATGAGATTTATAATGCCAGCATTAGATATTATCTTGGCTATGTTTCAGCATTTAATATTTTAGAAATGAGGTAACTAAACGAGGCAAGTGGTGTCTACAGGCTGCTGGTGGGCTGGGGAGGATGTGTGAGTCATTTATAGTCTAGAAAGGTTAATTGTTGAAAATAGCCACTTCCCTGGGAATGTCTTAGATGTAAGTTCTTCTCAGCAGTTCCTTGTTCATTTCAAGTAGTATTAAAGAGATGTGTGAAGTGGTAGGGTTTTGTTTTGTTTTTTACAATTCTTGGAGGACAGAATTTCCCAAAAGAATGCTGCCTCTTTAGAAAAGCATACGCAAAGGCCACAATCCAGCAGAACTTGTCTGCAACCAAGTCTCACTGAAAGCAATGGATCTTATTATTGTAATGAAGTCTTGTTCCATTCTTTTTAATGGAATTTAGTTGTGATAGTCACTTTGGGGGATTGTGTTCAAAAGCCACAGTGCTGGTGCACACTGACCTGGGAGTAAGTCCTGTTGAAGTTAGTAAGACTTTAGAATCAATAGGGCTGCAATTCTGTTGAATGACATTGGACTTCCAGGCAGACCTACTTACCATTGCTCCCTAGATGTAGGAATGGACAGAAAGTCTAAAATTGATTGTTTCAGAATGTTTTAGTTTATAGGGAGAATAAAGCATGTACACAGATTTAATACATAAGAAATATGCATTAACATTATTGGTTCTGACTTTGGTTTTGGAGTGTTAAATTTATTATTTCTGGATTCAGAACTGGGTTTACCAAAGCATAACTGTGTTTCTTGAATAATTATTTTTCCTCTTGGTTTCCTTTAGTTGCTCTTGCTCTTCCAGGTTTTGCTCATTCTTGTGCGCTGCCTTATCTGGACGAAGCTTCTGGCTGACACTGGAGTAGTTAAAAGTGATAGTATGGAATGTTCATAACCATTCTAGAGTAAAGCTGTCAGGATATTTGAAGACAAATATTGATGTGAGAGCAGAGAAAATGATTAGATTAGGATTGAAGTTTCAGATTGGCTCTAGGAAGAGGCGTAACTGTGGAGCAGATAAAAGGACTAAGAAGAGATCCTGGGAAAGCTAAGGGACAAGGGAGCCCCGAAGTAAAAATGGAACTGAAGAAAACTGCAGAGTAGAAGTTATGATGAGAAGCAGGAACCTGATGAAAGAATAAGTGAAGGAGAAGATAGCTTGAGGAAAAGGGCAGAGGAGACAACAAATTGAGGCAAGGGGGAATTAATTAAATATGAGTTTATGAAGAAACCTCACAGTGCTTATGGTCAGGAATTGTTGCATGATCCAGGGATACAAAGAGTGAGACAGCTGTGCTAGAGAATCTGACGGAGAGACAAGATGGCCATTTATGCAGGGCTGTTTCCCTCATGGTCACCCTGCCGACTGCTGCAGTGCTTTGTTTTGATTATGCATGCCTTTCCTGGCCATCAGAAGTCGGCTTGCTCTCCCTGCACATTTTCGCACATTTTGCCTGTGTTTTCTGGATTTTCGCTAAAACGGCATCTGTAAAACATGGGCAAAATGCACAAAAATGCAGGGGGAGAGTAAGGCGACCTCTGATGGTCAGGAAAGTCATGCATAATCAAAATGAAGCACCTGAGCAGTGTGAGACAAAGTAGATTGTGGGCTCAGACAGTGGAGATCTGAGAAAAGAATAGAGAGGTGCAGACATGGACGTGAAAAACAGAAGAGGAGGTAGAACTGGGGGGAAATCTAAATACCGGAAGTACTAATGGAAGTGCTACTGGCAGGAAGGTAAGGAAGCTATGCAGGGCTGGGGACAGCAGACTAGGGAGCCAAGGGGAAGATATGATTGCTAGATTAGGGTCCAGGCCCTGGAAGGTTTGCTTTACTTTTTAAGGGGTGTACAGAATGGGGGTTTGCCATTTGTGGGCTTCTGCTTTCACTTCAGTACAGGGCAGTGACAATCCCAAGGCCGTAATGAGTGCTGGAAATGAGTGTGCTGAGTGATAACGATTTGATCCTAGGCTACAATCTTTTAGTTAGGATAAATGTGTGTGATTTTTTACGCACTTGCTTTAACTTTATATGATTCCTTTGTCATCTTGGAAGCAATTATTTGCCACAGTGTAAAACGCTGCTATAAATAGATTGTTCTTGTCTGTGGTTAGTGGGAATTCCTGCTGTCTCGCGCTATTACAGATGTGTGTGTTTTAATTTCAATTTCATTTTGTTTGACATAGCCTCAAGACCCAGATAATACTGTAAGTGATGGGCAGAAAGTAGAAATATGAGACTTTGTTATTGGTGAAATTGGTGAATATTTCCTGGCACTTGTTTCTTCTGCCTCCGTATCTAATTGTTTATGCATCTTGTGAATATAGCGCATTAATCTTTGCTGTGTAACTTCTCTAAGCCAAGCCTATGGGAGTCGCTGCTCCAGCATCCAATCACCTTTTAGAGGGGAGAGGGAAGCACAGCAGAAGGGAGTTCAGATCTGCCTCTTGCTTCTAACCCAAGGCCAGAGTCAACTGGGGCTGGGGTGTCTTTGTGCTGGGGTCAAGGCGGGCTAAGTGAGCAGAAGCTGTGGCTTGGCCCATCGTGCCTGCTGGGGCCTGGGCTGATTACTCAGAGCCAGGAGCCAAAGTTGTGCCTGCTGATGAGGTCAGCGGATGCAGTGGTGTGTATTCATTTACCTTCTGATCCACCAGCTACCTCCTGTGCTGGCTTCTCAGAGAGACTGGTAGAGAAGGCGGCAGGACAGCTGGTATACACCATCGCAACCGCTGACATAATCAGTGGGCGTGACTTTGGCTGCTGAGTCTGAGCGATCAGCCCAGGTGCCAGGAGGCAGGATGAGCCAAGCAAGGGGTTCTGATCAAGCCCCAGCCCAAGCAGGTTCTAGAGCGCCACAAAAAAAAGCTCTCGTTATATAACAATGTGTCAAAACTTTGGAATCAAATGTTCAGTGTTCAGAAAAAGTCTCTTCAGTTTATTAGATGCTGATATAGGACTAATCGCATCCAATTTTTTCAGACAAGAAGGCAATGGATAAGAAATTGAGCTGAAGAATCAGTGTTTTCTTCTTAAGTAGGTCACACTGTTGCCAGCTGAATTAGAGTTTAGGATGTTAATTTTGTGTACTTCCATAGCAAAGCACTTCAATATGACCAAATTGGCTCCAAACTCTATTCATATGAATGAAATTAGATGTGGAACAGGAAAAGTCGATTCACAATTCCACTAACTTCCATGGAGCCTGGCTAGCTTCCCCACTGGCATTTATGCTGCCTTCCTGCATTGTTCCTTCACTACTCCAGGACAGTGTTTCTTTGAATGGGAATGGAGGTGACCTCTTATTTCTGACTTCAGACAGTGTCTGCTAGTGCCTTGTATAATGCTGTTGACCTAACTGGAGTTGTTTCCTGACAGTTTTTGCTTGGGATGCAGTACCACAAGAGAATCACGCTTTTCTTATGTTGTTGGCAGGGTGCCTCTTCCATTGGGCCATATGAGATTGTCCAGTGTCATTGGACTGGCCACTCCAAATGGTGCTACTTGGTCCCAAATCAGGATATTAAACATGCTGCTTCTTGCTAATCAAACAGTTGTCCCTAGGGATGCTCACATCAGAAGAAATCAGTATTTTTTGGATCTGGATATCCGGGAGCTGAAAAATATCGATATACTCAGTTATTCAGATCCCAAGTACCAGTTTGGCATTCAGATTTGGGTTTGGGGGGGCAGTCCCATATTATTTGGCTCCATTATTCCCTATGGGAAATCTTGGGGAGGGGCTGGAGGGGCTGTTTTTTTAAGCTAATGGTACCAAAATTGCTGCAGAGTAGCTGGTGCCTGTGCACTAAATAACTCCCATGTTTCAGGTGAATTGGACCTCGATGCACCACTGAACAAGGTGCCCCCGGCCATCCTCCATTATTTACTATGAGGAGGGGAGAATTCCAAGCTTTCTCCAGGGCAAAAAGTAACCAAACATTCAAGATCAAGCTAAGCAACCACTGGCCAGAAGCCTCCCAAAGGAAACAGAACCAACAAGCCCAAAGAACCAGTGCAGAACCAGGGGATCCCAGCAGAAGCAAAGGACAATGTGGCAAGCGTAACACAACAAATGTCAACCAGAGAATCCTAACCAATGTCAAACCAGAGAATTCTCTAAGCCAAACATTTTAGGAAGGAAGGCTGTTGCAAGTCCAACAAATGTCAAATTACAGAATCCAATCCAATATTAAACCAGCAAATCCAAACTAATGGCAAACCTGAGAATCCAATGCAAACCAACCTGAGCAAAGAAAACAGTGTTGTAACCTGCAAGACCCATAGAACTAATTTCAAAGCACAGAATCAAAGCCAAATCAAGCTGGCAAGCCGATACCAAGCCTTGGCAAGAAGTCACTGAGTGAAACACAGCAAAATTCAAGAAGAAACAGTCACGGAAGCCTTTAAACGCTGGCTCCTGATATTCCCAGATATTCCCAGGGTTTTTCAAGAGCTGTTTCTCGGTATCCCAGAAAATCCCAGATACCATCTGGAGACCCAAATATATCCAGAAAATACTGATAAAGTTTTACAAAATATATTTTCAGACCGAAAATATCCAATATCCCTAGTTGTCCCTCTCTCAATGAGACATTGCTTAGGGATGTACCGGTGCCATTAGCAGAGCAGCAAAATGTTATGTGGACAAAGGCCTTTCCACCTTACTACAGGACTTCCTATCTAAAAATATTAATGTGGCTACCTTTTATCCTTCAGAAAGCTATAAAATCTTTTTTTATTCAAGAAGGCTTTCACCTATTGAGTTTGAGCTGGTTTTGTTGACAGTGGCTTTAATTTGGGTTTGGATGCTTAGTGTTTCATGTCTGCTGTTTTAATGTGGTTTGTTTGCTGTATGTTTTTATTTTATTTGTATATGTAATGTTTTTGGCATTTTATTCTGTTTGTGAGCAGCTGCAAAAACCGTTTGCTTTGGTAGTGGGGTGTTAAATATTAGAAACTAAAAAATTACAAACAAATCAGAGTGGATTAACTTAAGAACAGCCCTGCAGAATCAGATCAAAGGTGCATATAGTCTTGGATCATATCCCATAGTGGCTTCCAGGCCTCAGGAAAGCTTACAAGCTGGCTAGGATTGCCAAATCTTCCTGCTGCAGTTTCTCCCAAGCACCCTGGTATTGAGGTACACTGCTTCTGAACTTGGAGATTTAATCAACCATCATGGCCATTAATGGTCCTACCATCAATTACGTAACTCCATTTTAAAGCCATAATTGTCAGTGAATGGCACAATTCAATTGTGTGTTGGGTGAAGAAGTACATCCTTTTGTCTACCCATCAATTTTACAGTGATGCACCAGCTTCTGGGATGATATCCTGCTTCCTGGTGAGGGGAACCTGTGGGTAGGGAAAGAGGAGGCCTGATAGGTTCTTTAGTAAGGGAGAGGGCTCTTCATATTATTCCCAGCCCCGTTACATTAGGTGCCAGCAGAACCATGATTGCTGAGGGGGCTCCAGACCCTGAGCTGCTTGATGAAGTTTGCCATCCCTGATTTATAAAAAACACACATGAAACATGCCAATGGTAAAAGGGCCTGGGAGGCACTGGAGAACAGAATTATGATCTCAATGAGTTAAGAGATACAAAACAGATTGCAACATGAAATTTAAGAATTAATGTACCTTTAATGCACTGGTCAAAAGTGAATTCTATTTTGGGGTTAAGCACATAGAAATATCTATTTGAATAGATGTAGAAGTGAAGCCAAAAAAGCAATGGTTTGCTAAAGCCAATATGTGTGACCAAGATTTCTTTCTCTTCTCTTTCTGCATGAAATTAACTCCCTAATTTCAATGTGATGCCAGTTTACTCCATCTCATTCCTGATGAGCAAAATGTTTTTTTTTTCCTTTCATTTTTTCCTTCTCGTTCCTTTTATGGTGCTTGTTGTACTCAAAGTAGCCGGCAGTCAGATGTTGAAGGTCTGGTAGTGCGGTTGGTGCTTTCAAGTCTGCTGCTGCAACAGGAACCAGCTGAGCCAAGGAAGCATTGCAGGGCTAACAGGAGCCATTGCCACTGTGGCCCAAGTATGAGCTGAGAAGACCCTAAGGCCGTGTTGGCGAACCTATGGCACGCGTGCCACTTCCGGCACGCGTAGCCCTCTCTGCCGGCACGTGCGGTTCCTCGAAGCCTCTGGCCTTTCCGGCTCTGCCCCTCTCCAGATGGTGAGGCTGTAGCCCAGGGGTGGGGAACCTCCGACATCACTGGCGGTGGCCCCCGGACTCTCCCACAGAAGCCGCCGCTGGAGGGAGCGTGCGCGGCCGGCCAGGCGGGTGGGAGAGCGGGGAACAGAAGCCGGGCGCCCACACTCGGCATGGCTGGCGGCTTCTCCGGCGCCCTCTGGGCCTGTACGGGCATGGCTGGCCGGTGGGCGTGAAGGAGGCGCCCTCTGCCCCACTTCGCTCGCCTCTCACCGCATCCCCCCCCTTGGGGCAGGCAGACCGGGTGGGAGATCCCCTCCGGGCGGGGGGCTTAGGGGCCTGGGCAAGCCAGGCAGGCAGAGAGGGGCGCTGAGCTAGGCTTGGCTCCCTCCCTCCTTCCTTCCCTCTGCGCCAGACGGGCCTCCTTTCCGCCGGAGCTCCACTCTGAAAGGGGTGGGTGGAGGCGGTGGCAGCGAGGCCCAGCCGGGTGGGGGATCCTCCTCCTGCTGCTGCTCACCCCGGCCACGTGGGAGGCGGCCCGGGGGGGGCAGCCCCGTACACAGGCGAAGGGCGCAGTGGCAGGGCTGGTGGCTGGCGAGCCGCGGGGCAGGAAGTCAGGCGGAGGCTCTGGGGAGCCTCCTTCCCCTCCCTCGCTGGTGGTGGGCCCGGCTGGGCAGGGGCAGCTGTCAGTGGGGCAGGATGCTGAGCCTCCGCAGGAAGGGAAAGGTCTCCCGGCGCCCGAGCGCTGTGGGCTGTTCTGCGTGCGCGCGCCCCTTCTCTGCTGCGGGCTGAGGGAGGAGGGGGGCTTGTGTGTGTGTGTGTGTGTGAGAGAGAGAGAGAGAGAAGCGGGAAGGCTTTCCTGTCTCTGGCCATTCATGCATGGGATGTTTTGCCTTGGATTTGCCGCTCTGTAGATGCACATTTTCCCCATCCAAATTCTCAAAACTCATCAGTAAGTCCCCATGCAGTAAGTCTTGAGAATCCGGATGGGGAAAATGTGCATCTGGAGAGTGGCAAATCAAAGGCAAAACCTCCCATGCATAAATGGCCTCTTTCTTTCTCTGTCTCCCTCTGTCCTTTTCTTTCGCTACTTTTCTTTCTCTCCCTCGCTCCATTTCTTTCTCCCTTTCTCTTTTTCTTTCTTTCTCTCCCTCCCTTCCTTCCCTTTCCCCCTCCCTTCCCTTTTTCCTTCCTTCCTTCTTTCCCTCCAGCAGCTTCTCCGGCGCCCTCTGGGTCTGTGCGGGTGGAGGGGCATGCAGTCCTATTCCACCTTTGAAGTGCCCACAAGCCATCCTCCAAACACCTTTCCATTTGTCTTGATATGTAGAGAGAAAACACTAAAGAACTAGTTGCCAATCTCCAGGTACTAGCTGGAGATCTCCTGCTATTACAAGTGATCGCCAACTAATAGGGATCAGTTCCCCTGGAAAAAATTGCCACTTTGGCAATTGGACTCTATGGCACTGAAGTCCTTCCCCAAACCCCACCCTCCTCAGGCGCCACCCCAAAAATCTCCCACTCATGGCGAAGAGGAACTTGGCAACCCTAGCCTCTCCCTCTGGGCCCCCTCTGGGGGTGGTATTCAGGTTAAATTGCCGCATTGGCACTCGGCGATAAATAAGTGGGTTTTCGGTTGCAGTTTGGGCACTCGGTCTCTAAAAGGTTCACCATCACTGCCCTAAGGCCTACAGAGGTCACTTGTCTCAGTTTGCTCCTGGCTGCGAGTGACCGTCTGGGAACTGTTGCTGTAAAGACCAGGCTGCCCCTGTGGAGAAAACACACATTCCACTGAGATGTATTTATTTGTTTAAACTATTTATACCCAACTACTCCATGTCCATGTTGAAAACGGTCTACAGTGAAAACATATCAGACTCATGAGTCAATTTACCATAAGCCAGGGGTTTTGCTTAAAGGGCCACTGATATTTTGAAAGTTAATTATTTCGTTATAAGTATACTGGCGTGGTGTAGTGGTTAAGAGTGACGGATTCTAATCTGGAGAACCAGGTTCGATTACCCACTCCTCCACATGAAGCCTGTGGGTGACCTTGGGACTGTCACAGTTCTCTCAGAACTCGCTCAGCCCACGCGGAGGCAGTCGATGGCAAACCACTTCTGAGCGTCTCTTGCCTTGAAAACCCTACAGGGTTGCCATAAGTCAGCTGTGACTTGACAGCACAAACACACACATTTTTCCATGGAGATCTGTAAAAACAATCCTTCAAGCGACAGTCAAATGGCTTGGATATGTACCATTCTAGAGTTGATAAGTTGGTGTGTTGCATTAGAAAAAGCTGAGAGTCTGGTTGTATTCTTAAGTCTCACAGTTTAATGTGGAAGAAGCTTCTGTGGTCCATCACTAACTTTGTTAGATGCGGAAACTGATCACCTAAGTGGAATTCCCAAATAAAGAGAGAAGGGTGGGGAGGTATATAAAGATGTGTATTTTGTAGTGAAAAGGTCAAGCTATATATGGCACAACACTTTGCATATAAATACATTAGCCAATTGAATCAATAAGATTCAATTAGTATGGTGTAGCCCCAACCTGGATGGCCCAGGCTAACCTGTTCATCTGCGTGGCTTCTATGCAGTCCCACATTGGGACTGTGCAGGCGCAGGCCAGCCACGGATAAGATTTGTCAGCTTCTAGCAAAATCTAAGAGAGTGCTCCCCCTCCCCTTGGGGCATGCAATCTTCCCGTCCCTTGGTCACATGACCCAAGGGGGAGGGAGCACTCTTCCCTCCAGTTCTCTTTCTGCTGCCACGGAGAGAGAATGTGTTAGCTTTGTCTCTAGCCATGGAGTCCAAGAAAGCTCCACTTTTCAAGAAATATACCTCCTGTGGTACCAAGGTGGCGAAGAATGATCCTCACCTTGAATGCCTCCTTTGTTTGGGGGAAGGCCATATTTCTGCAACTTGTAAAAGTTGCTCCAAACTCACCAACAAGGCCTTGAGGGTTCGGTCCACTCGCCTGCTCTCTCATCTTTATAAGGAGTCTCTTCGCCCACGAGGTCAATCTGCTGAGCCTGGTCCTTCGACCGGTAAGCCGCAATCCGAACCGGGTCCCCCAACTAAGAAATCCAAGCTGGGTGGCCCTTCTAAGAAGCCCTCGTCGGTCGTTGTTCGTCCGGCAAAGTTTATTGCTCCGGGTTCGCAAGATGGCCGCGGCTCTTCGCGCCATGCGTCCCGTTCCAGATCGCCTCGGCGCCGATCACCTTCGCGTTCACCAAAGTCTCTTCGACGCCGATCACCCTTGGCTTCTCGACGCCGATCTCAAACCAAAGCGTCTCAACCATCGGCGTCGCTCTCCTCCGAAGTAGCTGTGCAGCAGCCCATTACCATTGAGGATTTGCCTCCTCGTTCCCTGGCTACCCCCTCGGTTCCGTGTCTGAGCAGGGCCCAGGAAGACTCGCTGAGTTCAAACAGCACCTCCTTCACCTCTATAAAGATGTGCCTCCGGTGCTTACAAAGTCCCCATGGCCTGATGATAAAGGGCCTCGGGCTGAACCTACAGAGCTCCAGGTCGGTGCCGATCAACCACCCCCTCCTGTGAGCACTCAACAAGACTCCCAGCAGTCTGTCGAAAAGAACCAAGTGGAGTCTCCGAAAAGTTCGTCCCATCTCAAACCTGGCCAACGGCCTCGGCATCGATCGACTTCTCGATGCCACTCTCGATCTCCGGCTTCGTCCAGATCCAGTCGGCGTCGGTCGAACTCGCACCATCGCCGCCCTACCTGTCGGAGCCAATCCTCTTCTCGACGTTGGGCCATTCGTCAGAGTCAATCCGCTTCCCGCAGACGCCGGTCATCCTCTCGTCGGAGCCGATCTACTCGTCGGAGCCGTTCTTCTCGTCGGAGCCGATCCCATCGTCAGAGCTGATCCCGTCGTCGGAGCCGTTCATCTCATCGGAGCCGATCCATTTGTCGGCGCCGATCTACCTCTCGCCACTCCCAATCTCATCGGTCTTCATCCAGACAGGCTTCTTCCGGTCATAGCCGTTCACCCCGCTCACGTACTCCAGCCGTTCAGCAGCACCATTCATCATCTAAACAGTCAGTCACCGGACATAGCCGTTCACTTCGTTCACATGGTCCAGATGTTCAACCTTGCCGTTCTTCATCCAAACAGCCAAACACCGGACATAGCCGTTCACTTCGTTCACGCAGTCTGACCATTCAGAAGCGCCATTACTCCTCTAGGAGCCGGTCTCCCTCTCGTCAGCGCCGAGATGTTTCTCGACGCCGATATCCTACTCCTTCCGTCTACCCGGGCTCTTTGGTCGACCGTCGTCATCACCGGCGCTCCCGTTCACGTTCGCCTTCTGGAGGCTCTCGTCGGCGTCGACACATGCCGTCTCGCCATCCTGGTGATCATTCCAAGGATTCCGTCCGTCCAAGGCAAGCGTCGCTTCGCAAGCCTCCTCTATCCAGGTCTCCTTCTATGTCAAGGGACACTGATCCATCCGAGTATGACGCCTCCTTCTCCCCTGATGAGGAATCCCGTGCTTCAGTTCCCTCACCCGAGGACACTGTTGGGGACTCTAAACCAGTTTCTCCTACGGGGGACGTTTGCTTATACACGGAACAATTAGTCCACATGGTGAAAGCTCTTAAAATTGATTTTAAACTGGAGGATTCCGGTCCTATCGATGATATAATGGATATTCTCCATAACCCTGATGTAGGCCCTGTGGCCCTCCCTATGGTAAAGAGCATTCTCGAAGTGGTCTGTACCAGCTGGGCTAAGCCTGCCTCAGTCCCCTCTTCCACCAAAAGAGTAGAGAATCTATATAAGTTTCGCAGAGAAGGTGGAGAATTCCTCTACCAGCATCCCCCTCCTAATTCCGTTATAGTGGAGGCTTTGCCTGGTAAATATATGTCAGGAGCACATTCCTCTCCACAGGATAGAGAGGGTCACAAGCTAGATCTCCTTGCTAGAAAAATTTATATCTCTAGTGCGGTAGGCCTCTGCATTTCCAACTTCCTTGCTGTCATGGCCAGATATCAGTACTCCCTTTGGGATCGTGTATCCCCTCAAATTTCCATCCTTCTTGACGACCAACACCCCTCGGCGATAGCCATTCAGTTCGAGTCTTTAGCAAGGCAGCAGCTCACGGCAGCACGCCATGTGGCGGATTCGTCCAGTAAAGCCATTACTTCCGCCATAGTCATCCGCAGACACGCTTGGTTGTGTCAATCTGCGCTCCCCTATGACATTAGGGCACGTATCGAAGACCTTCCATTTGAAGGGACGTCCGTATTTAGTGACCAAACAGATACCTTCCTGGATCGCTTGAAAAAGAATAAGACAAATGCAAAGTCTCTAGGGATTGCCCCTCAGGCGCCTGATTTTAAACGGCGTTATTTTGGCCGACAAACCAACCAACCTTCCCGCCCATACCGTTTTCAAGGGTCTTTCACACAATCTTCATTCCGCCCTTCCTTTCCTCGCCCTCAGAATGAAAGGAAGTTCCAAAGAAAACCTAGGGTCTGCAAAGACCCCAGAGGGTCTCCGGGCCGTTTCAACAAACCGAAACAGGCATGACTAGACGTGTCCGTTGTTTTCCGTGATCGCCTGTCTGATTTCTTCCATGCATGGTTTGCAATTACCAGTGATGTATGGGTTGTGAAAATGAAAAATGTTGGTTACTTCATAGAGTTTCTTACGTTATCTCCACATAGGCCCTTGGCCCGCTCTCTGTCACCACCCCCTGACCTACTTGTACAAGAGGTTGACAATCTCCTCTCTAAAGGGGCTATTTCAGAGGTTCCATCTGCCGACCAGAACCACGGGTTTTACTCCCGCTTTTTTCTTGTGGATAAAAAGGGGAAGTACCCTATCCTGGATCTCCAGGACCTTAATGCCTTTATTAAGACCAGAAAATTTCGTATGCTCTCGCTCCCAGAAGTGCTTCCCCTCCTGGACAGGCACATGTGGTTCGCGGTGCTAGATCTCCGCAATGCTTACTTCCACATCACGATTCACACAGAGTGTCGCCAATACCTGAGGTTCGAATGTAACGGAAAATGTTATCAGTACAATGTGTTACCCTTCGGGTTATCTACGGCCCCCAGGACCTTTACAAAGTGCCTTGCGGTCGTGGTAGCTCACCTTGCCCTAAAGGGTTGTGTAATATTTCCTTACCTCGACGACTGGTTAATCGTGGGTGCTTCTCAATCACATTTGGCCACGCAAGTGGATTTAGTCCTTGCAGTCCTTCATAATCTGGGTCTTTAATTTTTCCAAGTCCAAACTGGTTCCTGCACAGGTACAGACCTTCATTGGAGCGCGCTTGGATGCCGAACAAGCCAGGGCCTTCCTCCCTGTTCAAAGAGGTTGCGCCATCCAAAAATTGGTGGCCAAGTTCACTAAGAAACGCTTTCAGACAGCCTACCACATTCAGCAGTTGTTAGGCCTCATGGCCTCCACCACGGCTGTGGTGGAGTTTGCACGACTTCGTATGCGCCCGCTCCAAAATTGGTTCCTCCGGGCGTTCAGGCTCAATGTCGACTCCCAGTACAAACGCCTATCCATCCCCAGATATGTCATTGCTTCCCTGCAGTGGTGGGCATATGACATCAACATCCTCTCAGGCATCCCCTTTCATTGTCCTTCCCCTGAGAGGTACCTGTTCACAGATGCTTCCCTTTCTGGATGGGGTGCTCATTGTGGTAACCTTACGTCACAGGGTACATGGTCACATTTAGAATCCCGGTTGCACATAAATTTATTAGAGCTTCGTGCCATCCATCTCGCTCTGTCTTCATTTGCAGGGCACCTGGACGGACATCACATTCAGATCACTACGGACAGCTCCACCGCCCAGTATTATATAAACAAGCAGGGCGGCACAGGGTCCGTTTCGCTCTCCAAAGAGGCCAGCGACATTTGGGAATGGGCCATAGCTCGTAGCAATTCACATCGCAGGCAAGAGCAACACGTTAGCGGACACTCTGAGTCGCCTTCCCAATCAAACGCACGAGCTCACCTTAAGCGACGAATGTCTCCACCAAATATTCCGACAGTGGGGTTACCCGCAAGTGGACCTTTTTGCAACACACCTCAACTCCGTGTGTCGCAGGTTTTATTCGAGGGCGGGAGCCAGCCCGGGCTCATTGGGGGATGCCTTTCAGACAATTTGGAACGGGGCTCTCTTTTATCTCTCCCCCATTCCCTCTACTTCACAAGGTCCTAGCCAAGTTGAACCACGACAAGACAGATGCCATCATTGTCACTCCCTTTTGGCCCAGGAGGTCGTGGTTCGCAGTGCTCATGTCACTTGCGCAAGGGAACTACATCCTTCTCCCGAAGGATCCCTCCCACTGCCCCCCAGATGGGCAACTCGCTGCCTGGAGGGTGTGGCCCCAGGGCAGTGGTCTGACAGGGTAGCTAAGGTCTTATTGCACTCCTTAAAGTCCTCCACGAGACGATCTTATGATGCAAAATGGAGACATTTTTCTGAGTGGGCTAAAGTCAAAGATGTTTCGCCAATTACTTGCCCACTGTCTGTTGTGTTTGATTATCTGCTAACGCTCAAAGATGGTTTATCTAATTCATCCATTAAAGTTTATTTAGCCGCAATTTCGGCTTTTCACCCAGATATCGACTTCTTTTCAGTCTTTTCTCATCCCCTTTCCAAAACGTTTTTGAGAGGTCTCACTAATTTGTATCCTACCGTCACTACGCCCGTTCCTCAGTGGAGTCTCTCCTTAGTAATTTCTCAACTCATGAGACCCCCCTTTGAGCCATTGGCCACTTGTGAAATGGCTCTACTGTCATTTAAAGCGGCCTTTTTGGTAGCAATTACCTCAGCAAGGAGGGTCAGTGACTTATCAGCACTCTCACACTCCCCTCCTTATACTAAGTTCCACTCGCATAGGGTGATACTGAAGCCAAGGATCTCTTTTTTACCCAAGGTTGTATCAGCCTTCCACCTTATCCAGGACATTGTCCTCCCGTTTTTTCCCCTCACCCATCCTCAGAAGCTGATAGGGCATTACACTCCCTCGATGTCCGAAGAGCCCTTTTTTACATTAAGAGGTCTCAGAACTTTCGTAAGGACGATAACCTTTTTGTTTGCTTCGGGGGACACTGTAAAGGTCGTCGTGTTTCTCCTCAGACTCTCTCGAGGTGGATCACGTCTACCATCAGATTGGCCTACGATCTTGCTCACCAAGAATGCCCTCCTATGATTAAGGCACACTACCAGAGCGTATGCGGCTTCCATCGCCTTTTCTTCAAAGATAGATCTCTGGGACATCTGTAAGGCTGCCACCTGGTCCCCGCCCTCCACGTTTATGAAACACTACGCTGTGGATGTGGACTCTGCGAGAGATGCAGCCGTGGGACGCGCCGTACTGCAGTCTTTATTTCGGTGAGTGTCCCACACCCACCATCCTGGTAAGTGAGCTTGCTGCTCTCCCAATGTGGGACTGCATAGAAGCCACGCAGATGAAAAACAGAGTTTCACTTACTTGTAACTGTTGTTCATCTGGTGGATTTTCTATGCAGGCACACATCCCTCCCTCCTTCCCCACTGCGGGACCTCTCCGCTAGACCAGTGGTTGGTTCCTGGCAGCAGGTTGCAGAACTGGAGGGAAGAGTGCTCCCTCCCCCTTGGGTCATGTGACCGAGGGGCGGGAAGATTGCATGCCCCAAGGGGAGCGGGAGCACTCTCTTAGATTTTGCTAGAAGCTGACAAATCTTATCCGTGGCTGGCTTGCGCCTGCGCAATCCCAATGTGTGCCTGCATAGAAGATCCACCAGATGAACAACAGTTACAGGTATCTCGTCAGATCTCAGAAGCTAAGCAGGGTCAGCCCTGGTTAGTATTTGGATGGGAGACCACCAAGGAAGTCCAGGGTTGCTATACAGAGGAAGGCACTGGCAAACCACCTCTGTTAGTCTCTTGCCTTGAAAACCCCATAAGAGGTCGCCATGAGTCGGGTGCGACTTGACGGCACTTCACACACACACACTCAGTATGGGTGGGACCTTCTCCTGACTGGTGCCACAGGTGATGAACAGGCATAGCAAGACAAACATTGTAAATAAATACCTACAGAAGGACAATTACTTTTCTCTAGTGAACAATCCTCTCCCATGATTTGGTAAAGCCAAATTCCACCACATCAAATTGGCTGATTTCAAATCCTCCATGCTGGGGCTCAAGTGTGCCCAGTGTCTTTTCCTCACAAAATCAGGCTCATGGGGGATCTAATATGGGTTGGGAGCTTGGGATTGTGGTGTGAAAGCAGGGAAGATTAAGCCATTCTGTTATCTTGATCTGTAACAACCATGGAGAACCTCTTTACACCCCTTTGGAGCAAACATGCAGGTACCCATGCCAGGATCTGGCCAGTCACTTCTGCATCTGCCTTGTTTCTTCACTTCATTGGGTGAGGGCTGAAGTTTTAAGAGTGTCTGAATCTTGCAGATACTGGTGTCTGTCAGAAAGACAGGAACAAATATAATTGTGCTGTGGAGCTTGCTCATAGATAATAAATCACATAGTGTGCTCTGTATAATATTATTTGTTTATCAGCAAAGTACATGACTAAGAATGCTTGCAGTATATCACTACTGTGCTGAGCTGTAAAAATTGCTGTTCCTTTCTCCTTATCCCAAATGCTCAGCATGTTTTGAACTATGCAAAGCCATCCAGAATCTTAGAATTTGGGGTCTTCTCATCACTTTGGCACCTTCACTGCTTTGATCCCTCTCTTTCTTCCCACCCCGGGTCCCAAAGTTCATGGCCAGCTGGTATGCCCAGCTGCCCTTATATGACCCTCTTTGTAGATTCAAGGGAACTGGAAATATGGCCTTGCAATAGTATCTTTTTTCTTGTTTTTTAAAAAATAAAACGCAGATGCTGTAAGGATTTCTACAATAAAATATTGTGCATCTGGAGAGGAGTTAGTTACGTACATTTCAAGGCAGCAGCACTTTATTTCACCAAATGGCTTGGCATAAGAAACAAAAAGGCCTTGTAATTCAATATGTTACATAGTATTGGCTTACATTACTTATCCTGAAGCTCCTCAGAGTAGCTTAGTTCTTTTCTATGTCTGACTGAAGTGATCCTGAATGGAAGGTGACCCTCCTAAAAATGTTATACACAAAACATTTTTATTACCGTATATACTTGTAACCTGTATGTGACTTAGATGAACTCCTCCTTTTCTTGATGGCTCACCTGTGTGTGTGTGTGTGGGGGGGAAGCTCCTAGTCCTCTTTTAAGTAAACACAGTGATGTACATGATTGCACTGTAAGTCTGGAGAGAGTTCTTGGATAACTATAACTGTGCCAGTGTGGACTCGGATCTGAGAGATCTGGATTCATATTCACACATGAAGCCCACAGGGAGATCTTGGACCCATCACTCTTTTTCAGCCTAACCTACCCCACAGGGGGATAAAATTGGAAAACCGCATATGTTACACTGAGCTCCTCGGTGGAAGGGCAGAATCACAATGTACTAGTTGGATAGATTGTGTTTGGCTAATTGCAATGTATAAACAAGGCTATGGCTGTTACCGCACTAGGTATTCCCAGCGATGTATCAAGAGTTTGGAAATGTTATAAAAAACATCGCTTTAAAAGGGTTTTTGGATGCCACGGCTAAAAAATGGTTGAAAGAAATCTTCACAGCTAAAGGGGCCAAACAAAGTGCGAACAGTATTTTTTATAACAGTTTCAAACTCTTAATACATCGTTGGGAATACATAGAAAGTGCGAACAGTATTTTTTATAACATTTTCAAACTCTAATACATTGCTGGGAATACCTAGTGCGGTAACAGCCTATGTTTTGGTACTGTGAATGAGTGAAGCATGCACATCCCACGTGATGCCAAAAGGAAATGTGCACTCTCTTTCTGGGGACAGAGCACTCCATCTTTTCCAGTGCTTCCAGATCCTCTACAATTCTTAACCATTCCAAACTTTAGAAGACTTTTCTTCTTGGCCAGACACAATGCCTCACCTCTCAGGCAATTATTTGGCAGATTCTTAAATACCCCAATCGAACAGAGAGTCTGCCCGTGTGGAAAGGCAAAAACAGAAACCCTTACTCATTTTTTATTCAGTTGTGATTTATATTCTTCTGTCAGATCTTCTTTTATTACTCTATTGATTTCACACTTTCCTGTATGTTCTCACAACTACCGCTTAATCTGTCTGCTGTCTGGTAAAGGTAAGGCTGTTACTCTATCTGTAGTTTATTATTTAATGGTCGCTTTGAAGATACGGCAAAAGTTATAATCAAGTTATGCCTAAATGCTCATTTGTGCTGGAATTGGAACATCCCACAATTCTTATGAGCTACAAACCTGTATAATGAGCAGAGACTGTTCATGATCTACATGTGAATGTGAGTCAGAGGTGGCGACTTATAATAAGAACCCTGCATTAATGACTTATTTGTACCTGGAAAATCTAAGCACACCTCAACAGGAAGTGGTTTTAAGCAAGCTGAAGGCCAAGTTTTCAAACTGGAGTTGGATCCACTCAACTTTTCTGCTGGTGAAAAAGGGAGGGGGGAATCTGTTTTGACCCCCATAAAAGCTATGATGGAGATCATGGGGCCTGCATGGACAAAATATAATTAGTTCAACTTTTAGAAGGACTGGAAACTATACAGAGGGTAACTATGCTGATAGCAGAACTCATTTTTCCTGGCATGTTGTCAGTATAGCTGCCCTCTGTATAGAGTTTCCAGTCCTTTGAAAAGCTTAACTAATGACATTGAAGTATGTTTTGAATGAATAACATTTTTCATTTCTGATGCCTCTACTATATCAATTTTCTATCACTCCCCATTTCATTATGATAGAATCCAGCCAAAGTGACGCGGAGGCATTTGATGGGGCAGTGACTTCTGTGACTTATCTTATTGATGGCCATTTTGAACAAACAGTTCTACAGACAGGGACTGAGTCTTCTAACATTATTAATAGACCTATATGTCAAAAAGGCCCCTTAGCCTCCCATACAATTACAAGAGATATGTAAGAATTTTTGATGATTAAGTTCCCCCACATGATTGTTCCTGTTTACATCATCATCATCATCATTATTTTTTGTAATTTCAAGACCACCGATCCAACTAAAGCTTTCTAGGTAGACCACAAGGCATTGGATCCTTCCACCTTTTCTGCTGGTGGCAGAGAGAAGGAGAAGCCCCATTTGACCCCTGATAAGGCAAATTGTGGGACCTAGGTGGACATAAGGTCCCACAGGGTGGGCTTAGCAGTGAGGACAACATTATGTGAGTCATCCCTCCTCCAACTTGCACTATTGGATAAGCTAATAGAATCCAACCTAACAACATTTATTTGCAGTGGTATCTGAAGAAATGAGCTGTGGCTCACGAAAGCTCATACCCTACCAGAAAATATTTTTGTTAGTCTTTAAGGTGCTACTGGACTCTTGCCCTTTTTAACATTTATTTGGGGACATTATGTCTTAAAAAAAAAACTTAGTTCATGTGCAGCAAATCACTAGGTGGGCCCAAATATCTCTGAAGAAAACTGACAGGCACACACTTCGTAGGTCAGCAGAAAGTTCAGGAAAAACAAAACGTTTCTCTATTCTTTTTTCTGATTATGATACATTATGTGAATTTTTTACTGTAGGCCATTCTCTTAGGTTACCATACTGCCTGGAAGTCCGGGCTTGGAAGTCCAGATATTGCCCGGTTTCTTGATATGCCTTAGGAAGGCCATTTAGAGCACTAGCTTATATCAAAATCACAAAACAACTGGTAGAAAATGCTAAAACGAATGTTCAGTTTTAATAATAAAACCTATTTGCATAATATTCAAATAACTTTACAATTTGCATAATATGCAAATAAGTCTGCTCAGGTCTGGGGAACTATATGACAGTCCCATATTTTGGGGTTTTCAGGCATCGTGAACAATGCACAATTTGTGATGTGGACTAGCATGCTCCCTTCTAACCTTGCTTGCTGCACTAATGGTGCCATCTTAAACAGAGTTGCCCCCTTGTAATCACATTGTCTTCAATGGACCTGGAAGTATGTGATTCTGCTTAGGATTGCACTTATTGCCTTAGGACAACTAGTTTTTTTGTGACGTCTGAATTTGGGTGCTTTAACAAATTGGACTTTGCTTTTTGACCACAAACCAAGATTAAACTGTAGTTTAGAATCCTGGCCTGTGGGTAAGAAAACAAACCCCAACTTGTTAAAGCACCAGAATTTTGGATGCCACTAGAGCTTGTGGTAAGATCAAATCATTCTAATCTACAACCTTGTCTGTGCATCTGGTGGTGGGTTAAGGAACTGAGGGAGCTCCTGACCTTGTGTATGACAGGCTCGGTAACATCTCAAACAAGCTGTGGCTTCTTTGTGGTATCTGAAGTAACCTTGGTTGTCCTTTTACTTTTCGAATTACAATATTTCCCTCTTAGCTAAAATACAAGAGAATAGTGTACTAGATATGAGATGGACAATGCTATGACAATGTCATGTAAGAACAAGCTTCATCTTAGAGGTCGAAGGAGTGTTGAAGCTACGGTCTTCCATGGCCTTACTGAAAATGATCCTAATGGTGAAAGGGGCACAATTAATGGAGGCAGTTAGGGGAGAGGTTTCCGAAACTTATGTGGTATTCCTCAACAGTACATATTTCTGGGACTACATCCTTTTTTCTAAACAACAAATGAGCCTATGAGATAGATCTGCCTCTCAAAGGCCCAAATTACTTTGCTTAAAAAAAGAGAGAGATATCTATATTTATTATGAAGAAACAGCATTGAATGCTCTTAAACTTCTATTCGTCTAAGAATGATGGACTCAATGTTATATTTAACATAACACCCACTCTGAGGTGGGAAAAGAGAGCTTCCTTGGTCTCCAAGTTCTGTTCTCCCATTCACTCTCCAGCCTCACAGCTCAGAAGCTGCACCCAAGAGCCAGCTTGTGTTGTATCCAGCACAGAGTAGTCCCCTTTCATGTCTGTTTTCTTGCATAAGCATAATGTCTTTATTTACAACAAAAGGGATTTGGGGCAATAATGAATGGGAAGGAAGGCTGGAGTGAATTATAGCTAAATGCCATTGCCTTTGTTTCTGTTCATTTTGCTTTGATCCTTCTCTTTTTTAAAGTCCTAAAATACTTAATAGGCCTTTTACGCAGGCTCTGTTTCTGCTGGATCTGCTGCTCTCTAACTGCACAGTATTTGCAGTCGAATTCTTAAAACACTATGCACAGGGACTTTTTGCCCCAAAGAAATTCCAGGAGTACCATGTGATCAGTTATGCACCCCCCAGTGAAAATGTGAGGCTTCTGAACCATGCATGAGTCCCTCCTGAAAATGCTGCTTTGTAATTAACTGTAGTGTATTTTTTGAAATCCGTCGCCAGCCCATGCCAGCCCTGCAGCGGGATTCTTTCATTTGATCTGAACCAAGTGGCCATTTTATAGCCAAGGCAGAGAAGGGTCCAGACAACCCCCCCACCAAACCAATTTTGTTTCTGGCTATCTCAATGCAGGGGTCATAAGAACATAAAAACACTTGCACAGCCATTTCTTGGCTGGGCTGATTTGTCGCCTTCCCCTTATATGCACCTGGCTCTGTTCCATCTGCTGAGAACTGAAACTGACCCACACACTTTGAAACTGATTAAATAAGCAGCCGCATAGGTTGCTTGTGATTATTTTAGCATTCTCTCAACTGTTCAATCTGAAACTGACCCACACTCACTATGAAACTGACTAAATAAGCAGCCTCCTGGTATTCCAGCATTATTCTCTTGCTAGTGCACTTGATAATTGCATAGAGGGGAGGGGTTAGATGAGGGGAACAGACACGTAGGAGGGAGACGTGAGAATAGGAAAAACCCTTAAACTCGAGGTAAAACAGCATCCTGAAAATGCATGGGAAATGCGAGGAGAGAGCAAGGTGCCTTCTGAAGGTCAGAAAATACATGCATAATTAAAACGAAGTCCCAAAGTAGTCCAGGGTGTGTGTGTGACCATGATGGGAACAACCCATGTATAAAAGGCCATAGTGTGTATGGTTCTCCCTGAAATCCAACGCAGTTGTCTTGACCAGAAAGAGAAGCTGACCAAAGCCAGTGTATATTTTTTCAGTCATCCCCCCACCCCCAAATCCTAATCCTGTATGCATGGCTTCAAGATATATGTGAGTGTTACCTCTCTATTTCAGCCAATGGGTGCTTTATAATGAAAATCACATGTAAAACATTAAAAAGACTTTATTTTCATTTTATAAACCTTTGGACTCCTTTGGTGTGAACTAGAAGCCTCTCTTTCTGCCTTTTTGTAAAGTGTATAATAAAGCAGGCTAAGGTAATTGACACTGGGTGGGAAATCATTTGATACTCCTGGAACAAGCAAGTGCTATAGAGAACTGGTGACATTTGCCATGAAAAACGCCTGAATTAGTACCTGGAAGGCTTATAGTGCAATCCTAAGAACAGCTACACTCTTCTAAGTCCGTTGAAACTGTGGAGTTTAGAAGGATATAATTCTGCTTAGGATGTCACTGTCAGATTGCAGTCCTGAGCAGACCTCCTTTGGGCATAAATCCCACTGAAATTAATTAGGCTTCTATCCAAGTAAATGGTGGTTTGGGCTGGGTTGTAAGATTTATCCTTTCATGAGCCACGAACTCTCTGATTGGCTTTGGGCAAACCTCATTGTTTGTCTCTCAATCTTTAGCTGTTTTTAAAAGGGCAATAAGAAAGCACTTCTACCTCATCTTAATAAATGCCCCACTGGATTTGAATGAGGTGAAAGTGAGGGAAGCTGTTTGCATATGTATGCTAAAATGAAGTTTCTTGTTTCTGGAGGATGAAATGTGACACAGCTTCAGCAGCGCGGCGTTAACTGTGGCAGCTTCATCTGGGCCTGGGGTCTTTGCTTGTTTCTGGGTTGGAACAGACTGAAGGGTTGATATTGGGAGGTGGTGTCTGGAGCCCTCTCAGATTGCACACACGTTGTTCATCACTGTCACTTAGTTCCATATAACGTCCAAGGGCTTGCTGGGCTTTTAAGAGTCGTTTGTATAAGAAGACAACAATCCCCACCCTTTAATAATGTAATGAGCACACACTGAGAATGTTTGCTTTCCATTAGAGAAGAGGAGGCCTGTGATTCCTGTCTGAACTGGAGGCAGTAGAGAAAGCAATTAGTTGGAGTTGACGTCCCCAGAGTCAGCAAAATATCATGGCCAGATGTCTGTGTTTTGCTGGTTCTTGCTGCACAGAGGATGTATGTGGATAATCCAGAAAGGAAAAACAACACCTTGAAGCCATAAGCAATTAGAGAATAAACTAATATCATGGCACCTTACTTGGGAAGCCTGATCTTCTGGGAATAAACTTGTGGTTTGTTCCCCCTGAATATCCCAACTGGATTTCATTTAAAGTATCCATCTTCCCCCTTTCAGTTTCCCAAAGCCAGAGACCTTGCTGTAAAAATACTACCTTCAGCACAGTGACTTTAAGCGAGTACTTAATTCCCATCCTTAAGGATTTGGACAGTGGCATTGCAGCATCAGATACCTGCAGGCCATCTTTCAAGAAGCTTCTGCTATGTCTACACCTTCTGCTATGTCTTCACCAGTGGTTCCCAAACCTTTCGGGCCACTGCCTCCTTGGTTCCACAAAGTCAACCCCAGAGCCCCCTACCCTATCTTATAAAAAGCATTATTCAAAATAGGGGTTTGCATGACTCACTAAAGAAGATAATAACAATAGAGTTTAAAAACAGTAACAATTCATTGCACATTTATTCAAAATCAAATTAAAACTTTTTAGTTGAAATCTATTCAACAAAACTGATGAACTTGATCCATTTTTCAAAGTCTGGAAAAATATTCTGATAGTTTCCACCAAATTTGCCAGAATGGTGCCATAGCTTGATGTATTGTAAATTAGTGAACAACACAGTTGAAGGGTCCACCTCTAGCGCCCCCTGCTTTCCCCTTGCCTCTTAGTGCCCCCCTAGGTAATTCCCCCCCCCAGGGGGTGGTACTGCCCACTTTGGGAACCACTGGTCTACACTAACACTATATGCACACATCTATCATTGTGCAATAGCAATAATTGACAACTGGATTTTCTGCTGTAGACAAAACTATGCCATTTCAAATTATTGCTGTTGTTCAACGACAGGGAAGCTGATGACCACAGTGTAGATGGCTTTAAAAGATGATTAGACATTCGTGGAGGTGAGATCCATCAATGGCTGCTAGCCATAGAAGGGAGTCTACATCTACAGAGGCAGCAAACCTCTGAGTACCAGTGCCAGGAGGCTACATCAGTGGAAGGGCTTGACTTCTATGCCTTGTTTCTTGGACCCTCCAGAGCAACTGGTTGGCTGCTGTGTGAAACAGGATGCTGGACTAGATGGACAACTGGTCTGATCCAACAGGGCTCTTCTTATGTTCTTATTCACTGCCTGGATTGTCTTGAGGAAGACCTGTAGGTGAGAATTAGAGTTTCTGCTAGCTGGCATAGATAGTACTAGACTAGATTGGCCAATGCTCTGATGTTTAAGGCAACTTCATGTGTTTACTGTAGGCGAAATCACTTTGGTTGGTACCATGCTTGATCACCACATTGGGCTAGCTTCTGTTTGGTGGGATACTTACCTAACCTCCTGCTGTTTGTTCATTCCAGAGCTTCAAAGGAACTTATTGTTCCCCCCAATGCTCATCCTATTTGAGGGTTTGAGCTAACAGAAATCAGTACAAGGAATCAGTGCCTGAATTCAGGGTGGCTGGCATGGCAGTCTGTTGGCGATCCATAAAAGCACTCCAGTTACTGGAAAATGCTGATATGTAGAATTTTGCTATATGAAGTTCACTGTTCATTTATTCAGGGGGAACTGGGCTACCTAGTGGAGGCTTCCTCCCTTGCCTCCCTATATTAAGTGTTTTTAAAAATGTGTTGTACAACGTGAGAATGACCACAGAAGTAAGTCTTGTCATTCTGAATATGAACCTGTCAGTACTGACCCACTTGCTGGATTCACCAGTAGGTGAATCCCATTACTTGTGGTATCAATTGAATGGTTACTCATCATCCAAGGTGTGAGTGAGACCCAAATGCAGTGTCATGTGGCAGGGCTGGCCCAAGCCATTTTGACACCCAAAGTGATGAGATTCAAGATATATGACCTAGCCTCCTTGAAGTGGCATGGAGGACACTGTGACCAATTGGGTGACTTGTTCTATTGATCAACCCAGCCTGGATATAAATGCCCTTATGCTTATGCCCTCTCTCAACAATTAGCTTGTTCAGTTTAGTGAAAAAAACAACTCACAACTATTTCTTCCTATAAAGATAAAGCAATCATTGTTCATAAATTACATAATGCCAAATGTTTGTAAAACCAGAATGACTTAACTGTAGTTCTATTGCTACCACTTGGTGGATTATCATATCACTGAGACATGGCAAAGCCACAGTTTTGATCAGATGACTTCAGAGTTTTTTTTAAAAAATGTTCATTAAAAGTACATAGTGGATATAGGGTTTGTTTTGTTATCAGTTAGTAATGACCAAGTTATGGCTTTCTGAATACACATTTAGACACTGTCTAGTTTGATGTATCTCAGAATAATAGAAATGTACCAAGCAAATGTATTGATTGCTTAGGACACTGATCAAATGTTCCTTTACTGTAAAGATTCTAGTTCTCCTTTAGTACCAGATTGTTTCTTGTTTGTTTGGAGGAATGCAGAGGACAGAGGATTTATGGGTGGCAGCAACACAGAACATTTTTCTAGATGAGTTTTCTCATATGTCATGTGCTTTGAGTCATTGTGGCTGACAGCTACAGAGTGGCCATAAAAGTGAGCACTGATATCCACGTGTCCTCCAGACCCTGTTCAAAACAGTGATGACTTAGAACCTTCAAACCAACACATTTTTTGCATCCTGAAAAAAGAAAATCCTAGATACTGCAGCGCTGCTGCATTTTCCAGCTTAAAACATCCTTGTTGCAATCTTATGCTCACAGGAATAGCTATTAAGTGCCAGACCACAAGCTTTACATCCCTGCTTTGCATCATCAGTTAAAAGGATCTACTGAGTCAGACCATTGGTCTCCATCAAAGTCAGTATTGCCAACTCTGACTGGTAGCAGCTCCCTAGCAACTCAGCTGACAGTCTTTCCCTTCACCTGCTACCTGACCCTTTTAACTGGAAATGCCAGGGATTGAACCTGAGAAGAGCTTCCTGTCCAGGGCTGACTGGCTGGCTGGTAGGCAAACAAGGCAGGTGTGTGGTGGTGGGTATGTTTAGCCTGAAGCGGAGAAGACTGAGAGGGGATATGATAACCATCTTCAAGTACTTGAAGGGCTGTCATATGGAGGATGGTGCCGAGTTGTTTTCTGTTGCCCCAGAAGGCCGGACCAGAACCAACGGGTTGAAATTAAATCAAAAGAGTTCCTGTCTAGACATTAGGAAGAATTTCCTAACAGAGTGGTTCCTCAGTGGCACAGGCTTTTTCGGGAGATGGTAAGCTCTCCTTCCCTGGAGGTTTTTAAGAAGAAGTTAGATGGCCACCTGTCAGCAATGCTGATTCTATAACCTTAAGCAGATGATGAGAGGGAAGGCATCTTGGCCATCTTCTGGGCATGTAGTAAGGGTCACTGGGTGTGTGTGGAGGAGGTAGTTGTGAATTTCCTGCATTGTGCAGGGGGTTGGACTAGATGACCCTGGTGGTCCCTTCCAACTCTACAATTCTATGATTCTGTAAACTGTGCCCAAACTGATTCCAGTGCTTGTAGATGGACTGCCAAGAAAGTCAGGTATAAGTCGAACACATGGGAAAGCCCTTAGAAACCTCATTTGCAGTGTTTTTAAAGTCCTTCGGCAAAGGGGATAAGCCCAGTTTCATTAGTTTTAATTGACAGTTTTGTAACCAAAGCTACAGCTGAACTTTACCTATTTAAAAAAAAGTAGGTCACCCATATGCATTCATGTGCCTTTTTGCCAATATTGCACGTGCATGCGCCCCATAAGTCAAATAATGTCACTGGGGCCATTTTAGGTCAGGAAAATTGCATATGGGGAAGGCTGAAGTCCATCCCCCTGGCACCATGGTGTGATCTGAGTCAGGCCCTTGCGGCACTTGAGAATTTAGTTCTCAGCAACTGTTGTAGGTCTCAGTATGGGAGTCAGGTCATGCTGAATCCAGACCTGATTGGTGGCAAAATGTACCATCTGGTTTGGCCCTCAGTGGTATAGGGAATAATGAACAAAGGATTTTTTGGTAGCTTCTATGACAATGAAACTATGGATGTATGGATAGTCCACTGAATTTGTAAAGTCCACGTAAGAAACTGTACTACTACACTTGAAAGAATATCCAAATGATTTGGCTTGAGATAACATCCATCCACTGGAATTTTTTCTTTTAGGCTAGTGCCCTGTTTTTATTTTTATTTTTATTTTATTTTTATATATATATTTTGGGGGGTACAGAAGGGGAAAAAAAGGAAGGGGGAAAATAGATCATAAATATATAAAAACATCGTTAGAATTTCATTGAAAAATAAGCTCATAGAGTACAACAAATATCAAACAAACATTATATAATTTATCTAATAAAATGGCATTTTAAAGATAGATATCTTTCATTTGTCAATATATCGTTTTGAAAGAGATATTAACTAGTCAATTGCTTATCTAGAAGACATATAAGTATAAAATAACTCCCATTTTTCATTAAATTGTTCCATGAATTCATTAATCTTTGGATTTAAGATAAAAGTCATTTTTGCCATACTGGCGTAGTCTAAAAGCTTTTCTTTCCATTCTTCAATTTCGGGAGTAGACGTTTGTTTCCAAGTCCTTTCCAGAACTGTTCTTGCTGCTGTTGTGGCATATTTAAAAATATCATGAAATTTCAAAGGCAAGTTTGGTGGGACGATACTAAGTAAATAATATTTGGGATCTTGTGGTATCTTCATTTTCAATATCGTCTGGAGTTCTCTGTGAATCTGTTTCCAATATTGTTGAATTTTAGGGCATTTCCACCAAACATGAAAGTAAGACCTGTCTGTGCCCTGTTTTTAAAGTATAAGGATGGTCCTGAATGTTGAACCAAAAAAGATTAATAAGTAGACAAAATTCTGTTGGACTGCTCTGATCAGAGGGACCAGCTGTTCTCTTATAAACTATACAGATAAATGAGTAGGAAATAAATTCACATCAAATATGAAGGTGATAAAAAATAAGGAACAAATTCCAGCATTATAGAGGAATGGGACTTCATGTTACAGTGTTCACCGAGCCCTTTGAACTGGTCAAGGGAGTTAGACAAGGTTGCCTCCTTGCTCCCCTCTTGTTTAATCTATACCTGAATTATATGGCAACCAATTTCTCAGAGTTTTGCCACCCCCCAAAGCTTGCAAGTCATCCCACCCCAATTCTACTCTATGCTGACGATGCAGTTCTCCTGTCCCACACAAGAATTGGTTTGAAAAGATCTATGCAAACTTTTTCTGAGTACTGCTCTAGGGAAGGTCTTAAAATAAACCATCATAAATCTAAGATTATGATCTTCACTAAGAGGAGAAAAATGCCTCTTTTTCGCTGGGTATTAGATGGCTACATTGTCAGTGGCAAGATTTGTTTCAGTCCTTATATCCTTCCAACACTAGATATATGCTGCTCAAGATCAATTGATCAAGGAGCTTCTAAGGGATAAAAGGAAAGGTTACAGTGTTCTCCATTGCAGTAGAAAATATGCCTGACAAAAACAAGGTACCCTCTCAACAAATTTTGTTGCAACTATGCTGATCTGGGTTTGGTCAGTGCCTGGATAGGAGACTTTCTGATAGCCCTATGCACACTGCCTTGATTTCCATGGATTAAGGACAGGATAATAAATCTAATAAATTGTTTTTTGGTTTTTTAAAATGAATACTATCTGTAGACACCATGCTGGCTTATTCGACTGGTATCTAGGAGATATCCTAACTTCCTTTGTTTTTAATGTCTGGCAGGGATCGGGAAGAATGTCATCTGTGACCGAACAGCCACGCCTCTTGATGCCTTTAGGATGATGTCTGCTGCCCACTACTACCCCAAGCTCATGAGCATTATGGGTAACGTTCTCCGTTTTCTGCCTGCCTTTGTGAAGATGAAGCAGCTGATCCAAGAAGGCTACGTTGGAGAGCTGCTTGTGTGCGAGGTACAGGTTCACAGCGGCAGCCTGCTGGGGAAGAAGTACAACTGGAGCTGTGATGATCTGATGGGAGGTGGGGGCCTGCACTCCGTCGGGACTTACATCATTGACCTCCTGACCTTCCTCACTAGCCAGAAAGCCGTGAAAGTGCATGGGTTGCTTAAGACTTTTGTGAAACAGACCGACTACATCAAGGGGATACGGCAAATCACGAGCGATGACTTCTGTACATTTCAGATGGTCTTGGAAGGTGGAGTGTGTTGCACTGTGACCCTCAACTTCAACATCCCTGGGGAATTCAAACAAGATATTATTGTGGTAGGTTCCAGTGGGCGGCTGATTGTAGTAGGAACTGACTTGTACGGACAAAGCAATAGCTCCTCACAGAAGGAACTCCTTCTGAAGGATTCCACACCAGTCAGCAACTCCTTGTTACCTGAAAAGGCCTTCAGTGACATCCCATCCCCATACCTCCGAGGAACAATAAAGATGGTGCAGGCTGTTCGGCAGGCGTTTGAAGATCAGGACGACAGAAGAACCTGGGATGGTCGGCCGCTCACAATGGCTGCCACGTTCGATGACTGCCTCTATGCATTGTGTGTGGTGGACACCATTAAAAAATCAAACCAACTAGGTGAATGGCAGAATATTGTGATTATGACTGAAGAACCAGAATTAAGCCCTGCGTACTTGATCAGTGAAGCTATGCGCAGGAGTCGAATGTCTCTGTACTGCTAGCTTCTTCTCACATTTGGCGGGGGGGTGGGGGTGGAGAGGTGAATCAATGCAGTTCTTTCCTAACATACAAGATACCTTGAGCATCATGTCTTGGACAAGGGAGACAATCCGAGAAATAACTCCTTGATATGTAAGCCACATTGCCTAGTTGGTGCTGAGCTAGTTGCTGCTTTTACAGGGCATTTGAAATCCCCACACCAGACTGAACAAAGACTTCGCGAGCCTGATAAAAGTGTTTACAAAGTAGCATTATAGGAAGTTAAAATGGAATCCGTGTATAACCGGCAAAGCGCATAGCTGATTGAATTGTGTTTACTTTAGGGAAAAAAGGTTCAGGAAGGTCCAGTTGGGGCTTTCCTTGCCAACCAGCAGTCTGTGAAGATGGAGTAATGTCAGAAAGTCCCTTGTGGAAGACAGAATGGCTGACTTCTGACACAAATGCTTTCATAGCAGCCCCGCTGGTAAGAGCATGCTAATGTATTACTGTTATATTCAGTAACTCCATGCACTTGTGCCAGTTAATAGGCCCAAGTGTACTTGGCATGAATGTGTCCCCTACCAAAATTTGGCAGCTTGATTTGTTGCCTATAGCTAACATGGAAAGTCTTTTGTTTTTCAGGAATATTATTCCTTTTTTCTCTCTTCCCTGCAACATGAATTGAAAAGAAAGCAATATGGTTTTTAAAATACAGGCTGTCTCTCACAGGCAGCACTCAGACATCATAATAAACTGTGGTTTGATCTAACCCAAGTTAGTTGTGACATTTGGACACCGTGAAGCTGTCTCATACTTGTTAATTTGGTCCTTTTAAGTAGGAAGTCTCTGTTCTAGATTAACAGTACTGAACCAGACCATTTGCCTATCAAGGTCACTACTGTCTATTCTAATTGATAGCTCTCGAAATCTCAGGTGACGGTCTTGCACATCACCTTTTACCTGATCCTTTCAACTAGAGATGCCAGGGATTGAACCTGCGACCTTCTGCATGCAAAACAGGTGCTCTTCCGCTGAGCCAGGGGCCCATTCAAAGCAAATGGCCCAAGAAATTGGGGATTGTTGGGAAGAACAAAACTGGGATTAGGGCTTGTAGCTGGTTTGTTACCCACAATTGGTACTAATTGTGGTTTGCTGTGACGTCTGAATTCACACATCACAATTTGTTGAGTAATGCCATCCCTTATGGCTGCCAGGGCACAGAGATGGCAGATTAGGAAAAATGCCCTCCCCACTGGGATGCAGGTAAACTGGGGTTTACATGTAAACTAGAATTTGTTATTTACATTTGGTAAACTAACCGGTTTGTTGCATAAACTACAGTTGGGACAAACCAAAGTTTATTGTGCCCTTAGAATGCACATATTGGATTCTTGTGCTACTAAGCACAGAAATCTATGCACAAATAAGGAATGTACAAAAATTGCCCACAATGGGGGTCCCTTAGTCTTCTGTTGTGCTCTGTTCTGGCAAATTTCAGATGCATTGCCCAATTAGCCAACCACAGCAAAACCAACAAAGAGTCCAGGAACAGATTAAATGCTAGCAAGTTTACTGGGGCACAAGCTTCTATGAAACTTGGAGCCCACTGTGTCAGATGCATGAAATAATCCATCTGACAAAATGAGGCATCCACAAAAACATATGTTGCAATAAATGTTTGTTTTTTAAGGTGCCATGGGATTCTTTGTTGTTTCTGGTGTTGCTGTTTGTCTTCAGACCCTAAATTGAAGTGGTATTTAACAAAGCATAAATTTGTTAAATTTTAAATAAATGTTAAATAAAATCCAAAATGTTATTTTTATAGGAGAGAGTTGTACAAAACCAAGCATGATTTGGCCAAAGGAAACAGAAGTTATAAATGCCCCCCCCCCCGGATTGACACCCATCTCTTTTCATGATCTCTGTCACATCAGGAAATTTGTGCAACCATGTTGTGATAACACTGAAGCCACAATCCATGTTCCATGAATAACAACGGAAGGGCCTGTGGTTTCAGCAGTTGAACCCAGAGAGAGATTGTCATGCATCCTCATGCCCAGGAGAAGACATCAGATTTACAAAGTTAATTGAGCACTGAAAGAAAGCTTTCGACTCTTGATAAAAGAAGGTGTGCCAGCACAAAGAACAATTTGCAAATGTAATATTATTGAATTTCTGATGCCAGAGGATTTAGATTTTTTTTACTGCTAAAGTTGATGTAGATTCAGTTTTCAAATGGCAGTCTTACAGCAAAATCTGTGTTGGCTTGCTAGAATGAGAGATTTCTATTTCTGCATAGCCACTGAAGACAGGGCACATCTGCCTACAGCCTAAGCTGTGGTTTAATCCTATTAATTACCATGGTTTTGCTGTTAGAAATAACATTGCCAGGTTGCATCCTTAAGAATCCTGCAGTCTCTTTGACAGCTCTGCAGCTGCAAAATGGGGGGGGGGGACTGCCACCCTTGCCTTGTCTTGTCCCCACTTCCAGTCCCATTGCCTATCCTCAGGCCTCACCTGGGGTAACATATAGGACACTTTTCCAGCACAGCAGGTGGAGGCTCTCAAAGGGACAGTAAGGTCATATGGGTTGCCACTTTCCTGACAATTTCCTGACAATTCTCTGTTAAGAGATCCCTGGCCTCCTCACAACACTATAATTCCTAGCATTCCAGGAAAAGAAAAATGTTGAGTTAAACTGGCTTAAATTTATAATGTTGACATGACCGTAAACCTTTGCATTTTGTTGTGTCAGTTATCACTGATCTGTATAGGATATTAACCAAATGTGTTCGGATGCCAAGGATGCAGAAAGAGGTTTATTAAGAGCCCTGTCAGCCTGTTCCAGAATCATATAGGACACAAAGATTCCCACTGTTTTCAAGAGGAATCAGATGGAGAGCAGAGTGAACAAGAGGTTTGATGGGGAAATACTTGACATTTCTTAGATTTCCTGTTGCACCCTTGTTCAGCAATGCACAACTGTAGTCAATCCATGCATTCATTGAGGTACCAAACACTCCAAGTGATAGTGAAGAATTCTGTATTTGGCTGTACCCATTATCTGGGTGTTACGTTCCTGGCTTGTTCCACTGAGATTATAGGAAAATTAAGAAAGAACCTGCTATTTTCAGGGAGTTCCTTTCAGAGCACAGGGCCCCTCTACTGGAGGACAGAGACTTAAAGGCATAATGCTAAATGCTGTTATAACCCTGTTCTCGCTCAGAGGGAGAAGGACATCTTTAGAATGGGTGTTTTCCGTTCCTCGTGCTCCGGGAGGCAGGACTCAAAACTTAATTTCCTGTCTCTTGAGGGAAACGCCCCTCCTTCCCTTTCAGTTTTGTTTCCTGCCTCGTCGGGAGAGCAGCTTAGAGTCGCAGCTCTGCACAGACCTACTAGGAAATAGACTTCTTACTTCTTCTTACTTCTTCCTCTTCTTCCTTTCCTCAGTCTACCCTAATAACTTATCTACCCCTTATTCTACTCTTCTAACTCTATTCTCATTTAAGTTAGAATAGGATATCTTGCTTTCCCGCCAATTCAAAATGGCGGACAAGCAGCCCAATTCCTTCATCGTCCCGGGGGATCTAGACCCGGGTCTATTAGAGCCCACTCAGACAATGCAGGAGCAGCCATCCTGCAGCTACACCTCTGAGGTTAAGGGTAAGAAAAAAGGGGGCCCCGGATCGGGAAAGAGAAAGCGGACCGGCAACTCAAAAGCCAGCAGCGCTAAACGCCTGCTCACAGCCGCCCGCGCTTCTCTTTCCTCTACCGCACCTAGAAGCGGCAACAAAGGGAAAGCCGCCGCGGCGCCCGCTCCGCAGGCCGCCTCTAAAATTCGAGCCGGCAAGGAGGGCGGGGGAGAAACAGCGGCACATGCCGCTTCGGAAATTGCAACGCGCGCCTCCGATATTCTAATCGCTGCTAGCGATTACGGCGCTGGGCTTTTAGCGGCTACCGCCCCTTCTCTCGCCCTGAATGGTGCTGGGGAGATCTCAGCGGTGTCTGCCGCTCCTCCCTCCTTTAGCGCACAGGGGATTTCTCAGGCGGTTGGCGTCTCGCCAGTTCCTTCCACCGCCATGCCCCAGGGCGTCTCGCCCATGCTTAACCCCGGCGCGCACATGGGCGTCTCGCCCCCCTCCTCCCAGGCGTCTCGCCTCAACCTATACTTGGCGTCTCGCCTCAAATCGTCCCTGGCAATGTTGTGCCAATGAACCCTACCTTCCTTCCACCCCCTTATTGGATGCCAGCGGCCTCTCATTTTTAAAGGCAGAGCTCTCTTCCTTAATTAAGGATGCCCTGAAGGCATAAGAGCAGCCCAGATAGTCTCCCCATCGCCATCCATCATAGCAGGGCACACTGCAGCCAGACCAGAGGGTAGCTCCAGAGCTCAAACGCTGGATCCATCTTCCAATCAATTGCAAGGGAAGGGACATAGGAACACTGTAGATACTCATGACAATGTCTTGCAGCAATCCACCTCCCTTTTTTCTTCTGAAGACGGGAGTGACAAAGAGGAGGGCGAGTTCTCCTCAGATGGAGAAGAGCTGACTGAACAACCAAAACAAAATAGAATCTTTAATACTGAGGAATTTCCTCTATTACTAACCAAGACGCTTGCAGCCTTGGACCTCTCTGAAGAATCAGATAAACAATCAGAGCAGAAAAAGAGAGGTTCCAAAGAATTCTTCCATATGCATGAAGTCCCAGACAGGGCGGTCCCTGTCCCAGATTATTTCCTCACCTTACTAAAGGCGGAATGGGACAAACCGATGGCAACCAAACAGGTCCCCTTAGCCACGAGAAAGTTATACAACATATCCAACAACACAGCTGAACTGCTGAAGGTTCCCCTAGTGGAGTCACCAGTTACAGCTCTGCACTCCTCAGATCTGGTCACTGAGGAGGGCTTAGTGATGATTAGAGACCCAGCTGATAGGAAGACGGAATTAGCATGTAAAAAGTCTCATCAGGCGTCTGCCTTAGCCATAAGCTCCTCCATAACATCGGCCCTGGTTTCCAGAGCGGCCATCATATGGACTCGCAAACTAGCTCAGCTTATTCCGGCAGAGGAGAAAAACGCCCAGGAGGGCGTGTCTAGAATTCTGAAGGCTGTATCCTTCCTGGTGGATTCTACTCTAGATACGATGACCTTTGCTGCTAGAGCCATGGCTACTGCCTCCTCCGCTAGAAGGGCGCTCTGGCTTCGACCATGGCAGACCGAGTTCTTATGGGGTATCCTTACCAAGGAAAGAGGCTTTTCGGAGATAAACTTGATTCCATCCTGGTGGAAACCAGGGACAAAAGGAAGATGCTCCCCAAGAGTCTACGCAAGGACTCCAAAGGCTTCTCATCCAATACATCCTTTCGTTCCTACCATACCCTCCAACGATTCAGACCAGAACAAAGAAGAGGCAACTGGAGCTCCAACCGTGGCTCCTTTAGTAGAACAGGTCGATTCTCTAGATCCAACAGATTCTCCAACTTTCAAGGTGAAAAAGGAGATAAGACTGCATGTCAAAACAAACAATGACGCCAACCCACTTCCGGTGGGGGGCAGACTCACTCTGTTTTACCCTCAGTGGGAAACCTCCCAACCAGACCTTTGGGTACTGGAATTGATCCGCCAGGGCTATCAAATAGAATTTTTCAGGCCTCCGTCAGATCGGATGAGAGTTTCCCCAACTTCCAAGAACAGGGACAAACAACACAGGACCTCCCAGGCTATCCTACACCTCCAAGATATCAAGGCCATCGAAACAGTCCCACCATTGGAGCGCTCCTCGGGTATCTATTCAATCTTCTTTACCGTGCCCAAGAGAGACAGTGGATGGCGCGCCATACTAGACCTCAAACACCTAAACAGGCACGTTCTCAAAAAGCGCTTCAGGATGGAAACCCTGAAATCCATCATGGAGGCCCTAAGACCGGGAGACTTCCTCACCTCCATAGATCTGACAGAAGCCTACCTTCACATCTTAATTCATCCTCACCATAGAAGATTTCTACGGTTCCAGTATCAAGGTCATCACTACCAGTTCTGGGCGCTTCCCTTAGGTCTGTCCTCAGCCCCACGCATCTTCTCCAAGGTGCTGGTGACAGTGGTGGCGCTGCTCCGCAAAGAAGGAATACATCTACATTCTATCTGGACGACGTCCTTATATGCGCCTCGTCCACCGACCAAAGCTCCCTGCACACACAAAGGGTACTGGAATCTCTAGAAACTCACGGGTTCATGGTAAACTTCAAAAAGAGTCATCTAGATCCCACTCAAAGACTTCGTCACCTAGGGGTCTACATAGACACAACAGTCAACGCTCTCATTTTACCAGAGGACAAGATTCTCAAAATACACTCCATGGCCAAATCTGCCTTAAAATCCCGAACAGTAAGCCTCATGGCCCTGGCGAAATTACAGGGTCACATGATCTCTTGTATACCAGCTGTACAATGGGCTCGTCTCAAGGCAAGACCCCTCCAGTGGTTCCTCAGAGCCCATCAGAAGCACATCATCCAGAAAAGGGACAGATACCTAATCCTCTCCAAGGCGGCCAGGTCCAGTCTCATCTGGTGGATGCAACCAAACAATCTTTCCAAGGGTCTTCAATACATCAGACCCACCCCGTTGCAAATGTTCACAGACGCCTCCCTTTCGGGATGGGGTGTAACTCTACTTGGACAACCGGCGCAGGGGTCGTGGAACCCCACCGAGCAGAAGTTACATATTAACATACTGGAAACAAGAGCCATATTCAGAGCCTTACAACATTTCCAAAAACAACTGGTGGGCAAGGATCTGATGATCAGAACCGACAATGTGAGCGCAAAACCTTACTTGAACAAGCAAGGAGGCTCCAGATCATCAGCTCTTCACCGAGAAGCCACGGCAGTGTTATTATGGGCAGAAACTCATCTCTCATCCCTTTGTGCAGAACACATCAGGGGAACCATGAACATACAGGCGGACTGGCTCAGCAGGCAACACCTAGACGAAGCTGAGTGGTCCCTCCATCCAGAAGTCTTTCACCTCATCGTCCGCCGATTCGGCACTCCCCTGGTAGACCTCTTTGCCTCCAAGACCAATCACCAGACCCCGAGATACTTCTCCAGGTACCAACAGCCTGAGGTGGAACAAATCGATGCCCTCCTCTCCCCTTGGCCACAGGGTCTTCTGTATGCCTTTCCCCCTCTCCCTCTCATTCCGAGAGTCTTAAAGAGAGTCCGTCTTCTCAGGGTGTCGGTCATCATGGTGGCCCCTTATTGGCCCCGCCGCCCATGGTTCCCATCTCTGATAGAACTATCCAAACACAACCACTATAGACTTCTGGACAGACCAGACCTCCTGATACAGGGCCCAATATGCCACCCGGATCCAAACTGGTTTCAATTGACCGCATGGCTATTGAACGGAGCAGACTGTTAGACAAGGGTTACAATTCCGAGATTGTGTCCACCATCCTTGCGGCCAGACGACCATCTACCCAGCGAATTTACACCTGGAAAGCCTTTGCTTGCTGGTGTAGACGGAAACATCAAAACCCCCTGAAACCACGTGCAGTCGGTATTCTAGCCTTTCTCCAGGATGGTCGTGCTCAGGGCCTGGCACCGTCCACTCTCCGCAGACAATTAGCAGCCATCCCTACTATAGTACCAAAAGTATCCGGATATTCCCTAATCAAACATCCCCATATTAAGTCCTTCCTACGAGGGGTCAGCCTAGCATCACCTCAGGTCAAACATAGATTCCCTTCATGGAGTCTTCATACCGTCCTCACGGCCCTCACAAAACCACCATTCGAACCACTCAGCCAGATAAGTCTAAAGTGGTTACGCATGAAAACCCTATTTCTAACAGCGGTCACTTCGGCCCGTCGAGTCTCAGAGTTGGGGGCTCTGTCAGTTAGACCAAACCTTTGTATTTTCCACAAGGACAAAGTAGTCCTTAGACCGGACCCTTCCTTTATCCCAAAATGCAACAATCAGTTCCACAGGGATCAAGAGCTAGTCTTGCCTTCCTTCTGCCCTAAGCCTAAGACCATGAAGGAGAAGGCCTGGCACTCCCTAGACCTTAGAAGGGCTCTCCAAGTATTCATAGAACGCACTAAAGCAATCAGAAACTCCGATTCCCTATTCATTAATCTCACAGCCCCTAATAAGGGCAAACCTATGTCTAGGGCATCCATCAGCAGAACTATCACACATTGCATCTCACAGGCCTACAGAGAAAGCAACCTCCCCATTCCTCCAGGGATCACAGCTCACTCAGTTAGAAGCGCAGCCACCTCTACCGCATTCGATAGAGGAGCCCCACTGGAGGAAATATGCAAGGCCGCTACCTGGTCTTCCATTTCCACATTTGTACGCCACTATAAGTTAAACCTATATGCTTCGGCAGGCGCGTCTTGCAAAGTGTACTCCAGGACGTCTGAACCCTATCCGGGCCGGGACAGCTCTTGTATGTCTCATTCTAAAGATGTCCTTCTCCCTCTGAGCGAGAACAAGCCTTGGCTACTCACCTTGAAGGCTTCTTCTGCTCAGAGGGACGAAGGACATCTTGCCCGCCCAGATGTCCTCTCAATTCTATTGGTAGTTCACAGACCGTTTTTTAATCTTCTATGTTACAGGATCTCTTCCTAATCACTTGGTTCATATTCCTCCAGTTCAGGCTCTGATTCTGTGATAGCTGCATGTTCTTAATCTTTACTTTTATTCATGTGGTTGTTCTTCACCTTTAATATTTATTTTTTACCTGTCCAACTTTGAAATGTATTTACTCGGAAAGTCTTTAAACTGAAAGGGAAGGAGGGGTGTTTCCCTCAAGAGACAGGAAATTAAGTTTTGAGTCCTGCCTCCCGGAGCACGAGGAACGGAAAACACCCATTCTAAAGATGTCCTTTGTCCCTCTGAGCAGAAGAAGCCTTCACGGTGAGTAGCCAAGGCTCGTTTTCCCTTGGTGGCTGCATTACATTGGCAGCATCTTACCTACACATGTAGACCATACCTGTGCATAGATGATACCAGGGGTGCCTTTTAGTAGAGGAGTCTCTGCACTGGTGGAGTTCTCCTCCCTACCCCAGTAAGATGAGAAGGTGCTTAGTGTCTCTTTCTGCACAAGCAGTTTTGTAGTCCCAGGATCCAAGTTGTATGATGTCAGTGTTCTCCTGTTCATTTTTGTGTTCTTTACACGTTTAGCGTGAGGGAAGGCAGCATAGTATAGCCCGATCTCGTCAGATCTTGGAAGCTAAGCAGGGTCAGTACTTGGAAGTGAGTCCTCTGAGGAAGACTCTGCAGAGGAAGATAATAGCAGACTATCTCTGCTTCTTAATTGCCTTGAAAGCCTCTTACTGGGATCATGATAATTTGGCTTCAACTTAACGGCACACACATACACATGTTTAGCAAAAACTCTCTGGGATAAAAGAAAAATGTCCAGTGCATTAACAGAAAATGGAATTCTGTTTTCAAATGGTTCAATAAATTACAAAGCAAAACAGAAATCCAGTGTACCTTAAAAACATTTCTACCAGCATGAGCTTTCAAGAGTCAGAAGTCACTTCTTCAGATGCAATAGAAAGAAAGAAAATTTCCATTGCATCTGAAGAAGCAAGCTCTGATTCACGAGAATTCATGCTGGAATATATGTTGTTAGTCCTTAAGGTGCCTCTGGACTTCTGTTTTGTTTTGCTGTAACGGACTAACATGACTACCCCTCTGGAATTACAGCCTGCAAGATATACTTTCCAAAATCTGTACATAACCTCTGACATTGAGATTTGCACTGAAAAATTGTTACTGGTATCTTCCTACCAGAACTTTATTGTGAGATCAGTTTCCCCTTCCTTTTCATAGGTACCAGACTTCAAAACCACCCAGCTGCTTTGTGTTTCATGAAGCTAGTCAATAGATCATTATCTCATCACTTGCATCCTTGATAGCTGAAGGCCAAACTAGATGTTATGGCATCCATGGGTCCAACCGATAGACACCAACGCCATTTTAGAGCTGAAATCGGCCATTTAAAATGCTGCAAGGGCCCTATCATGATCAGGCCTTCAGCATGTTGGGGCCAGGTGGTTTTATTTCCCACTCAAGTGCCAAAACAGCTCCCCACCCCCACCCCCCATGGCCATAACGTCTAGCAATGCCTTTTGGGTCCATGTCTAAAGCAGCCAGGTGGGCTTTGTTCCCTCTTCCTCTTTTGGCTTCCCAAAGCCTACCCACCTGTCTGTGGGTGGATGAATGGGGAGGATGTAATCAGGAGAGAGAGGTGAGGCTAAGAGGAAAGGAAACTCTCCCATTCAAATGATCCTGTGCTTTGCTTTCTTATGGATTGCTGTGTATAGCAGTAGAATGCACTCAGCTGCGTGCAAGATTGCCACGTGCATCCTGACAAAACCACTGGGGGGAGGGGAGCGGACGGTGGATCACAGAAGATAGAATATGTTTTAGAAGAGGAGAAAGCAAGTTTGAGAATAAAAAATGCCACTTTAGAGTTTGAATGTGATCCAGGCAATTTGAGTGTAGACTATAAGTTTCTCTGCTTTGTGTATGAGCAGACCAGCAACTCTGTCTTGGAAAAGCACTTGAAGAATGACTGTTTACTGTATGATTATAGAGATTTCATTTTTTAAAAATCCAGTTATGACCACTTGTGTCATCGTGGTATTTCATTCCCATTACAGGCAGGTCTGGTCAAGTTTCCTTGTTTTTTCTGCCACTGGGTGCTCATCAACCTGGGTGGTGCACTAAAGACACTGGGTTGGATCCAGCCAGCTTTTTTTACTTAGTCTCGCCCAATTCCTCTCCTTGCTATAGCCCCTGTTCCCCCCTGGCTGGTTGGATCCAATCCATTAATCAACAAAGAGCAAACAAACCTGAACCCTGATAGGCCAGCCCTGTAAATCCTCTTCTCTCTGTAGACTTAGCACCCTATTAGCACCCATGCCTGACTGCAGTTCCCTACTTCCATTGATTCTTGAATGATGCCTTTTTCTGTTGATATTTTTAACCTTCATAAAAAAAAACCAAGTGTACATTCATTGCTGTATTAAATATATATATATATTTATTGTGTTTTACGAACACACACATATATATATGTAAGATGCAAATGATATATATAAGAATGTCAATGCATGGGCATTTTATGTATAGTAGATATTTTAAAAAGCTATTTATCAAACAAAAGGAGTGTGTGATAAAAAAACAGAGTCTATATTTTATATATCTATACTGTAGGTAGCAAAATGAAATGGCATCTAAATTATAATGAGGATTTGAGGCTATTTTTAAGAGATCAGGGGAGCTGTGCTTGTCTCTAGCATTTTAACAGCCCAGCTCCTCTGAATGGAAGCGGCCTGGCTCTGGCCCCCAGCTGCAGCCAGAGCTGTCAATTGCAGCAAATTCTGTGTTTCTAGTTTCCACTGATGGGGAGGACGATGTTCGTTTGTTACTTTCACCGTGCTTGGGAAATGTAGTTAGTAATAGTCAGTCATGAGCATATGTGCTGCTTAAAACATGGTTTCCTGCTGTTCTTACATACTTGCATTGATGAAATAAAAGGAACAGAAATGGTAAATAAAGGAGATAGGATTCCAATTGTCACCCATTCCTTTGTTGCATTGTCTTTCTTTTCGCTTCTTCCTGCTTAAACAACATTATTTGACTAAGTATACCTGAATGAAATCACTAATGTTCCTGCTTTGCAAGGATTTTTTTTAAAGCAGGGGAGGGATGGAATGATGGTAAGAAGAAAAGAGACTCATGTTTGTTGATCATTTTGAGGTGGTGACCAATATTGTAAAGGTACATGAGATTTTAAAATGATTGTTCCAGATTAAGCTTCAATTTCACCTCACGTCTGTGATGTATCAGAACAATCCAGTGATGTGTCATCACAAGCAGTGTCCGCATACACCAGTGGCTTCAATACATCAATAACCCCTTCAAAATGAATCAAGAGGATTTGTCAGACATTCTTTATTTCAAAGAGTTTAAGATGTCAGAGTTTCCAAACGTTTTCTCCATATTTTCACGCAGCCATGGAACATACATTCCTTTATTTTCAGACACTACACGATGAAACAGTCCTTTATTTTTGAAATTTTGATCTGGCAGTTCTGCTTGGAAGAGAAATCCCATTAATAATTCTAACACTACATTGGTCCCTATCTATAAAGCTCATGGGGCAGTCAACTCAGTTGCCCTTACAACCTACTAGAAGGGTTTGACTGTCTGCTTGGGTATCCAGCCTAGCTCCTTCATTGAACACTGGGATTTTGGAGAGGAAGTTACTTAGGAATGTAGCTAGGAAGCTTCTGGTCTATGTGCTCATCAATGGTTTTATGGCATACTCCCTCCGTAATAGTGTAGGGGTAAGCAAGCTCCAGCCTGCTGTTATAACAGAAGCACAGTTGTCTTTCAATTACTGGTACCATCTTCTTCTGCAATAATTTTCCAGGTTTCAAGTTGGTTTCGTCCTTCTATTCCATCGTTAGTCATTAAAAATTATGAACGGTCTTATCATATGCCATAAAATTGCAGTATTTGACAAAAACTCTGAAGTACCACCAGAGTTGTTTGTCAATCCCCTTCCTAGCTCTGAGTTTTTCCTTTCTACCATGTCACTGGAAACCTGCCACTTTGCCTACACTACTAAACTCAGTTTGAATTCCTGGCTGTGTATCTCTTATATTTTCATATGGTCAGGAGTTATTACTTTAAAATATATATGTCAGCCCATAGAAAGCCCAAAGAATCCCTTCTCTGGTTAAATAAATGCAAAAGATAGTGGTGAATGACAACATATTTATTATTATTTTGGAAATACATATTACTAGCAAAATGTCAACTAAAGGATAAGAATCTGTATAGAGTAGGTATGCTAACTGTTGCTCACCTCTGTATGTCTTTATTGCTGGGGAGGGGGTGAGAAATCAAGAAATAATATCGGATACATTTGTAGGAAAGATGCCCATCCATTTTTTTGGGGAACTGATTGAGAATACATATATTGATGTGCGCAAAATATTAATCCAGGCGTGTTCTAGGTATCAAGAATTTAGGAAACTCGTTTAGTTCTTGACCATTAGTTCCTGATAATTAGCCTTAGCCTATTTCTTAAGCGCAAGAAGTGTGGGTTGCTAAGCATACCAGTAGGTCCAAGAGAAAGTTGGGGGTTGATATAATGGCTGCTGATGTAACAAAGACTCCCTAAAGGAGGCCCCCCCAGACACTATTACCTTCTCCTTTCTCAGCTTTTCATGCAGAACCTCCCATATCTGCACTGCCAAAAAGAGCTGAGGAGAAGTCAAGGAAGCAGGTTTGTAGATGTGTGAGATTATAACAACATCACTTGAGATAACTACTGGATGTTTTTTCCTGCCTGCTTTCACAAATCTTTCCTGCAGTGGCCATCATGGATGTCTGTTGCTTTAAGGTGTGTGTTAATTCCTGGCCACCATTTATATTTGAGCTATGAGATCATTAACTCTCTCAATGGAGCCCTGGGGGAAATATAATTTAAAAAAACAAATGCAATTACAATTACAGTATAGCGTAAGTAGAGTTGCCAGCTGACAGGCAACACATACCCTGATCTACTCATAGGTCTTCAACATCAGCTTGATATGCAAAACTGCAAGTGGAACTTTTCATAACACAGACATAAACATCACCTTGCTAATATTTGCAGATTAATGTTCGGGTTAAAGGCATATCTATAGCAGTCTGTTTAAAAATTTGGCAACCCTAGGAGTCATGCAAGCTAGCCTCCCCCCCCCCCCCCGAGTTTTATGGTGGATTGACACAGAGAGAGAGAGAGAGAGAGAGAGAGGGAGAGAGAGAGAGAGAGAGAGAGAGATAATCCAAACATTATTTATGTTTAATTGCCTAAAACATAAAGGTTTTTAAAAACAAAAAACAATAATCTTTTAAAGATATTTTAATCTCCTGCCTCCATTTGCCAATTTTTTGACTGGCCTTGTGTGCTGGTAGCAACAAACGAGACAGCCTGCTTAATTTCTGCATGTGAAGTGCATGAAATTGTGTTTTAAAATGGGATGCTCCAGGGAATATGTTTTTTCCTTCTAGGTCCACAGTAGCTACGAGTTTACTTGTAAGAGGTACAAAAAAAGTCCTTCCTAATGTCTGTCTTTGGTATACAGAAATAATATTTTTCACGTGAATTAACCCAGAAAAAACAGAGCAAAACCCCAGCTTCACATTCTCCTGTCAGGGCCAACCTTTACAAAAATTTTAAATGGGGTTTGTCCAGATATACATACAGAGAGATTTGCAGAGACGTTAGCATGCTGGCACCATGGCCCAGGCTAGCCTGATCTTGTCAGATCTCAGAAACTAAGCAGGCTAGTGCTTGGCTAGCCTGGCTAGTACTTGGATGGGATGGACTAGTACTTGGCTAACCTGGCTAGTACTTGGATGGGAGACCACCAAGGAATACCAGGGTTGCTATGCAGAGGAAGGCAATGGCCTTTTATGCAGGGACGTTTTCCTGCAGTCACCCCCTCCAACTGCTTCAGGACTTCCTTTTGATTATGCATGTGTTTTCTGCCCATCAGAGGTCACCTCGGTCTGGTTTTCCAGATGCTGTTTTAGCCAGAATCTAAAAAATGCCAGCAAAATGCACGGGGAGAGTGAGGAGACCTCTGATGTCCGGAAAAGGTATGCATAATCAAAAGAAATCCCTGAAGCAGTCGGCGGGGGTGACTGCAGGGAAATCCCTGCATAAAAGGCCAATGGCAAACCACTCCTGTTAGCCTCTTGCCTTGAAAACCCTACTGGGTTGCCATAAGTCGGCTATCACTTGCCAGCACAAGCATGATGGCGGCATTCAGAAAACAATCAGATTTTCCTAGGAGCCCGCTGGGAGGCTTCAGCATACCGGTGTGAGAAAAGATGCTGCTTCTGTTGCAGCAGAAAAGGGCAGGAGTCCAGTAGCACTTTAAAGACAAAATTCTGGCAGGGTACGGAGCTCTCATGAGTCACAGCTCACTTCTTCAGATTCTGGTGCTATATCTTGTTTCCATGTGGATATTTAGCTCCACTTTGGCTTCATTACTGCAACATTGTTTTAGGGAACATCTACATAATGTCCCCCTTTATTTCTTCCTGCTTTTGTGTTTCCCCCAGCTGCAGTCTCCCAAACTAGATATCACAGCCTTTTCACAAAGATCACAGTCAAGCTGCCTTTGAACATCATATGAATGGGAAGATATACTTTATTTTCAGGTCCTGCCCACATCAATGCTGCTACCTCACTTCTGGTGTCCCCGCCCCCAACCACACTGGAGAGCTTTGGGGGAGCTTAAAAATAGTCAGAGCTATATTGCTGTGCCCTGACCTGGATGGCCCAGGCTAGCCTGATCTCGTCAGATCTGAGAAGCTAAGCAGGGTCAGCCCTGGTTAGTATTTGGATGGGAGACCACTAAGGAAGACCAGGGCTGCTGTGCAGAGGAAGGCACTGGCAAACCACCTCTGTTAGTCTCTTGCCATGAAAACCCCAAAAGGGGTTTCCGTAAGTTGGCTGTGACTTGACGGCACTTTACACACACACATATTGCTGTAGCAAGGAAGGGAGGAGAAATTGGTCTGCCCATGTAATACTCTGGAAGGCATGAGGCATGCGTGAATCAATTCCACTTTTTACCCCATCCGATATTCAATGGTCTTCGACATTCTGCTACTAGCCAGGATAGGGAACCTATACAAGAATCAGCAGCAAACCTCCGAATATCAGTTCATCTTCAGTCTTCTGTGTCTGCGCAGGCTTGCAATTGCTAGACTTGTCTAGCCTCATGGATACAGGGGGGTGCCCCTCCCCCTCAGAGCCAATGGGATGGATTTTCGCACTCAGACCATCACATGACCTTGGGGGGGTGGCCCTTTCCCCGCAGTTCCTTTTCTGCCACCATCATGAGTGGACATTATTTGCTAGCCACTACGAGTTTTCCCACAGGGACGATTTAATCTTCACATTCGTCATGAGTGTCGGGGGTTTTTGCCCCAAACTATAAGCTCTGTTGAGGTTGAGGTAGCTTTGGCTGACCTAACCTGTTAAACCCGACGGTCCTTTGTTGCCGCTGAGCCCGGTCTCGAAGGCCTTTTTTTTTTAAGTACGTCTCATGAGGCACTAAAATGTCTCACTCTGATGAACATGGGGGGAGTGCTTGCTCTGCTTAGGAGAGGTAAGAAGGCATGCGTGCGAGCATGTTTGTATCTGTGTCATTTTGTATATTTAGATAGGTTGTTTATAATATCTCACATTGTTTGGTGTATGACCTCACATTTTGCATAAGGTGTTTAGAAATATTTACATGCGTAAACTCTAAGAACGTTTTTCACTTGGAGCTCCAGTGCTGGTTTTTTTTGCCTTCTTAGCATAGCCTACAGCACGGGTGGAGATTTATAGCTGCTTAGGAGAGGAGCATAATGTGCAGACTTGTTCCATCTGCCTGAAATTTACCCTGAAGGCTTGATCGGACAGGGCTTTCCACTTGAAGGCCGCACTCTTGGAGAAAAACCGGTCTCCGTACATGTCAGTCCCCCCACCCCCCAACTTCAGAGACCAACTTCAGTCAAGTCGGCTCCTTCTCAGTCCCTTTCCAAAATGAGGACCAAAATGGCTACGGTGAAGTCCATGCCGGCCTCTTCTTCCAAGCAAAATCTATCTTGCAACGTGATACACTGGAATGACACAGATCCACTAAGCTTTTAGCTATGTTTGTTACACTTCATTAATAGACATTGCCAGATCCAACCATTTAGAGGAATAGTCTGTGCAACTTGTCAAAGATGACAGCAAGGATGTTTTCTGCCAAAATTAAACCATAATCACACAGTTCCAATGAGAGGATCAGAGTTGACAAATAAAATGGAGAGGGATTCAAGCGTACATTGTGAGGGTTTTTTGCAGGACTAAAGAATCTGGACTGGTTTCCTCTAAGTGGCCATAGAATCTGTGCCTGGCTTTACATGCATAGGGAGAAAAATTTATGTGTATCCTATACCACACACTAATCCATGTTTTAGATTTAGTAAGTCTTGGATTGTGAGGTCATTACTAGGCAAGCATAGACTCTGTGTAGTGGAAGCATGTTACTGTGAACAGATTATTGTCAGTATGTTGGAAATAAATGCTCAACATGTTTCTGAGATTTTTGAAGGAAAACGACAATTTAAGTTATAAAATTTTTGAATGGTGTGCATGGCTTTTAAAGACTGGTGTAAGAATTTTGACTTTTTATATCTGAAATGAACTTCCAAAATAAAAAAATTGAAACAACCTATAGCTATGGATGCTTTATATAGCTCATCTTCCTGAATCTAGGTGATCTGGACATGATTCTGTCATCTTCTGCTTTCATCCATTAATTGTTTTATATCTGAGCGCAGGTATTTGGGGCCCTTCTCCATGCAGTGTTATAAAGCAGTAGTCCAAAAACACCAGTTCCAGGACACTAGTTTATGAAATTTCTGGAAAGCTTATTAAGAGCCATGGTTGTGCTTATTCAGCCTTCCTGCAGTCTAGGAATTTCCCCTGCTTATTTCCTATTTCATAGCTGGGAATCTAGCATGAAACTTTATTTTAAAGCCTGAACACAGGAATAGAAGGGATACAGAGCTGGAGAGAGTGAAGTCCTTAAGAACTGCTTCAGGATTCTTTTGGAATTGCAAGGCATGGACGCAGTAGCTTGAGTAGCAGCATATCCAGTGGTAGAAGGCAATGCGACTTATTGGCAGCCCAGCCTGAGTGGAATGCTCTAGTGTCAGCAAGCTTTCCCCACTGCACAGGGCAGTACACAAAAACATATTTCCATACTACAATGGCATTACTTGAACAAAGCTATATCTGTGCCCTTTGGTGCTGTTTTCCATCTGTTTTCTTAATAGATGGCTCCTGGAAGGAAATCAGGAACTTTCATTCTTCTTCCTTATGCTAAGTTAAACATTGAGGTGACAAGGAAGCTCTGTTATCAGGACTTCCTACTTTAGAGCTGAGCCTGGGATTGGTAGGGATGAATTAGATTGAGGAAACACCTGTATGTATATCCTTAACCCTTGCCCTGTGGGGCAAGTAGCTTGGGGGATGATTTCCCCTTGACTCAATCGTCCCATCACTTTATGGGAGGATACATGACTATTCTTGAGTCATTACCATTCTACATAAAGTTGAGGCGGAGGCGCACTCACTTTTTGTTTTCAACGTTTTGAGATGTGTGAATAGTGAAATTCGAGCAAATACGGGTGTTCATTTATGTATTTGAGTGAACATAGGTTTGCCATTTGAATTCAATGCAAGGAATGCAAAGAAATACTTCTAGTGCTGTGAAACACCTTACATTTAAGTTGAGAGCTAGGCTGTAGGCCAATACAAATACCCACAATCAACACAGGAAGAGGTGGTTTCATCCTGGAGGCCACTGGAATTACATCCAATTACCTCATTAAGTACTAATTAGCAGGAGAACATTGCCCAGAAATAAGAGTTATCCTAAAATGATTGTATTGGGTTTAATTCTCCCCCCCTCATGCTATTTAACTTCTTGAAAATGCCCCTATCCATCTATTTTGAAGTGTAGTAAGGAAAAAATATGGGAACCTGTATTGTGCCTGTCTTCCCCCCTCCCTCAATACAGTTTAAAGCATCCTAGAGGGGGGAAATTGATTGGGGAAAGGGGCGGGGAGTCCACTGGCGTCGTGGCCCTGATCCATACAGAATCTCTTCACAGCTGTACTTTAGGCACTAACATATGTGATTTGGCTATTAGGACTGCAGTCTTGAGCGTTGAAACTAATGCCCATTATTTATGTTGTGCAGCAAAGGTCCTGTCTGCAGACTTAGTGATGGAAAAGCTTTATCCACACAATTTCTGCTTGTTAAAACAGATGCTAAAGACATAGGATACCTTCTGGAAAAAATATGTACTTTTGAATATTGCACAACTATTCATATATTGGGGTAATGGAAATAATGTTGCTGAAATTTTACGCCACGCCCCCCATGAAAGGCTGACCTCAACTGAAAATGCAGGGCTTGGCTACTCTTCTGTAATTAATATAACAAAATATCCAAACTTAACTGAGTTTACAGAAGATAATAAAGGCTTCTAGCACTCTCAGGGTATATATACCTTATCATTTAGGTGATGACTTCACACACTTCATGCATTTGATAAATGAGCTGTTGCTCACATTAGCTGACAATATTCCACAGTACATTTGTTAAGTCTAAGATTCATGCCCTGGCCTGGATAGCCCAGGCTAGACTGATTTCATCAGATCTCAGATGCTAAGAAGGGTTGGCCCTGGGTAGTATTTGGATGGGAGACTGCCAAGGAAGTCCAGGGTCTTGACACAGAGGCAGGCAATGGCATACCACCTCTGTTAGTCTCTTGCCTTGAAAACCCAATGGGGTCGCCATAAGTTGGATGCGGCTTGACAAAACTTTCTAAGATACATAGGAATTGTGGCAGTCTCAAACCTCAAAGAATACTTATATGTAGAATGATGGTCCATTGTTGGGACCACCTAAACGTTTGGGGGTTGACTGAGTCAAACACAATCTGAGGAACTTAGCAAGAAAATGTGTAGAAATGATGCATCTATGCAGAATCAATGCATACTTGTACGCAGCCTAGGAGGTTTATGTTTCTTGATTAGAACTCTATTTTTAAAAATCTTTTAAAAAACCACATTGGGTATACAGAAACTCTTAAGTGTGTCCACAGTAATCATCCAATCCCCACGAAACAAAACAAACCTGCTTCTTTAAGGTAGTCCATAATACTCACAAAGAGAAAACTGCCACCTAGTGACATTTTTTGGACATGTAGACATAAAAAAGAAACTTGACTAAGTTTGCCACCTACTGCCAACAGTATAAAACTGCTGTCAAGAAACTAAAAGACTTGTGCTCCGCCAAAATGAATAATAAAATGAATGTTCTGCCGAGCCTATGGTTGAGGGCAGTGAAGGTTTTACAGCTGCTGGCCTCCCTTTCCTTTCCGCTCCCCATCTGGCTTAATCTGGCCATAATTGTTGTTAGGGAGCCATTTTCGTTGTCGTTAATTTGAATTTTAAAGTTTTTATACTAATACACACACACACACATATACATTAAAACAATTTTATATATAATTGTTTTAATGTACAAATTGTGGTATTATGGTTGTTGTTACCCGCCCTGAGCCAAGCTTGTACTGGAAAAGGGCAGGGTAGAAACCTAATAAAATAAAAACAGATAAAATAAACAATCTGTCACATTTAAACATGTCTGTGATCACTAAAAACCTTAATATTGTTCCCTTTTGTCCATTCAAATAAACAAAGTTGCACTTTGCGTTGTAAACTGAACAATATACAATTTTAGAATTGATCAGTCTTCTGATATGAAGCACTCGCCTACTCAGAAGTAACTCCCATGGCGTTCAGTAGTGCTTAATCCCAGGTAATGAGTCCCTTTGAAGACACACAGATTTATTGCCATCTTTTCCCATTGTTGCTGGCCAAGAATGGTAGCAAAATCAGCTGGGTAATGGTTTTGGATAGGGCAACAGTCTGAAACTGTGACTTGTCAGATTCTGCTATCGGGACCTTTTGTTCCCATCTAATGTGAATACTGACCAGTAGTTTTTTTTATTTTTTGTCGTCAAGTCACATCTGACTTATGGCAGACCCCTGGTGGGGTTTTCAAGGCGAGAGACGTTCAGAGGTGGTTTACCATTGCCTGTCTCCATGTCAGGACCCTGTTTTCCTTGGAGATCTTCCATCCAAACATTTGTCAGCGTTGACTCTGCTTAGCTTCTGCGATCTGCTGAGATCACTTGAGAAACGGTTGTCTTGTCCAGTTATCAACTGTGGTGCTATTGTGATGGACCTATTTCTGAGCAGCTTCCACATGGCTGGGAAAATGTTTGAATGACTCAGTTGCATGGGTGGCAGCTGACTGCATGAGTCTCTCTTTCCTGTAAAACTGGAATCCCCCGAACTGCTGTAGTACCACTTCTGTGGGGAAGTGGGGGGACCTTTACCTAACTGGCCTTCAGACTTATGGCAACTACAGGAAGGGGCTTTCAAGGCAAGAGACTAATAGAGATGGTTTGCCGTGGCCTGCCTCTCTATAGCGACCCTGGACTTCCCTGGTGGTCTCCCATCCAAATACTGACCAGGGCTGACCCTGCTTAGCTTCCGAGATGGAACTGGCTCGTGAGGGCCATCCAGGACATTCGGACTGGCCCAAGAACTATTGTGGACCTACTTGACGACAGATCTTTTATTTGGGATGCATCTGCATGCTTCAAGGGAAGAAGGAACTCAAAATAAGGATTTAGGTTATGGGCGCCACAGACAGGATTGTTTGTTGCTTTTACTTTGGAGTAAATCAGGAAGAAAAAAGTAATGACTACAGGAGAATTACACAACTTGACAATGAGGAAATTGAAATTGTTGAAGACTTTCTATTCCTTGGCTCCGCCATCAACCAAAAGGGAGACTGCAGCCAAGAAATCAGAAGGAGATTGAGACTGGGAAGGGCAGCCATGAAGGAGCTAGAAAAGATTTTGAAGTGTAAGGATGTGTCACTGGCCACCAAGACTAGATTAATTCATGCCATCATATTCCCTATTACTATGTATGGGTGTGAGAGCTGGACAAAGAAGAAAGCTGATAGGAAAAAAGTACATTCTTTTGAATTGTGGTGTTGTAGGAGGCTGTTACGGATACCCTGGACCGCCAAAAAAAAACAAATCAGTGGGTTTTAGATCAAATCAAGCCTGAACTGACCCTAGAAGCTAAAATGACTAAACTGAGGCTGTTGTACTTTGGACACATTATGAGATGAGAAGAGTCACTGGAAAAGACAGTCATGCTAGGAAAAGTGGAGGGCAGCAGGAAAAGAGGAAGACACAGCAAGAGATGGGATGGACTCAATAAAGGAAGCCACAGCCCTCAATTATCAAGATCTGAGCAAGTCTGTTAAGGAGAGGACGCTTTGGAGGACACTGATTCATAGGGTCGCCATGAGTCGGAAACGACTTGACGCCACTTAACACACACAGTGCCGGATTTACGTATAAGCTGAACAAGCTATAGCTTAGGGCTATAGCTTTAAAAAAATTTAAAGTAAAAAAAACCTGGACGTACATTTCCAAAATATAAGATAAAAAAAACCAAATAAAATAAAACCTACATACAGCAACAGTGTTATCATTTTAAGTTCGAGCGTAATAATTATTTCACTATCAATAGATTTCTTCCTAATTGTATTTCAGTTCAACAATTACTTTGATCAAATGCACGTTTTGTTATGTGCAAGTGGCTTTAGAGGCCGATCGGGGGTTAAGTGCCGTCCAGTCGCACTTGGCGTGGTAAACGGCACAACAGACCATTGTAGTATCGACCAGTCTTCTGAGACGAAGCCCTCGCCTACTCAGAAGCAACTCCCGTGGCGTTCAGTAGCGCTTAATCCCAGGTAATGAGTCCCTTTGAAGACGCACAGATTCATGGCCATCGATTCCCATTGTTGCCGGCCAAGAATGGGAGCAAAAGCATACATTGTTTTTGTGACGTGCAAATGGCTTTAGAGACCTAGGAGGGCCATCAATCACCATCTGGCCTAGGCTACAGGGAGGAAGGCGGCGGCGGCGCCTGGCGGGTCCTAGAGCCCGGCGGCCGCCGCCCTGCCTCGCCGAACCGAGCTCGGTTCGGCGAGGCAGGGCGGCGGCCGCCGGGCTCTAGGACCCGCCAGGCGGCGCCGCCGCCTTCCTGCCCGCAAGCCCCTGGTTGGGACTGCGGCTGCGCGGCCCCAGCCTGGAGGAGCCGGACCGCTCGGTGCTGCAACCTGGCCGCGGGACCCCCGAGGTCTGTTTCTTCCTCCTCCTCCTCCTCCTCCTCCTCCTCCTCCTCCTCCTCCTCCTCCTCCTCCTTCTTCTTCTTCTTCTTCTTCTTCTTCTTCTCCTCCTCCTTCTTCTCCTCCTCCTCCTTCTTCTTCTTCTTCTTCTTCTTCTTCTTCTTCTCCTCCTCCTCCTCCTCCTCCTCCCCCCCCCCCCAAAGGCTCGCCGGATTGCAGCCGCAAAGCCAGCCAGCCTTAAAGGCTGCGAACGCCCCCCCCGCCTCTGACGTCGTGCTGGGTGATTGACGCCAGCTTGTGCCGCAAGGGATGCCAACCTCCCGGTGGCACCTGGGGGGGATCCCCCGGAACTGTCGCTCACCTGCAGGCTGCGGAGATCAGTCCCCCCCCCTGGAGGAAACGGGGATGCTTCGGAGGGCGGGCGCTGTGGCCTTGTGCCCCACCGGAGTCGCTCCATCCTGTAATCTCCAGGAGGGTCCCCACCTGGAACTGGTGACCCTGACCCCCCACCCCCCACCCACCGGTGGCCAGGGGGGACCTGGCAACCCTACTGCAGAGTTCAGTTCCCCTGGAGAAAAGGAATGCTTGGGAAGGTGGGCGCTGTGGCATTGTACCCCACTGAGGTCCCTGCCTTCCCCAGGCTCCATCCCCAAATCTCCAGGTTTCCCAACCTGGAACTGATTACCTTGCCCCACCAGTGGCCGGGGGGACCTGGCAACCCTACTGCAGAGTTCAGTTCCCCTGGAGAAAATGAACACTTGGGAAGGTGGGCTTGGCTTCCGCGTCAGGGCTCTATGGCATTGTACCCCACTGAGGTCCCTGTCCTCCCCAAGATCCAGCTCCAAATCTCCAGGAGTTTCCTAACCCGAAGTTGGCAACCCTACGCCCCCCATCCATCACCGTTCTGCTTAATCTTCATTAATAATGTCGATGTCCTCTGTGCCCCATTACTTAAGCCCCCCCCAGCCCCCCTCCGCATTTGAGCCACTCTTATTTCTCAGCTGTTGTCACTTTTGCCACAACTTGAACATTGCCCTGTGATTTTGCCTGTCCATTTGCTGGACTGTTTCTCATCACTACACCACTTCTTCCCCTTTCTCTGATGCTCTTATTCTGACACATCCACACTTTCTCTGAACAGTATGATGTTTTTACCACCGCTTCTCCATCCTTTAGCAAGTGACATGACTGGTGCTGACATCTTGAGTAACTTAAAAAAAAATCCCAAACAAACACAAACTAAAAGCCCTAGTGTTGTTGGATATTAGCTGATGTGTTTTTTTTTTAATGTGGACAGCAAGAAGACAAACTAAGATACTAGCTAGCTGCTTCGTATAGGCAGAAATTATTATTTATATTACATTTTTATACTCAAATGTTGCTTAAAACTAGTTGAAATAATTGGACATTTGTTAACTGTTCAAATAGAGAAATTTGAATAGTGAGTATTGTGGGTCTGAGGAAGTGGGTTCTTACCGAAGAATGCGTATGCCATTATAAAATTGTTAGTTAATATCAGAAGGCTTTTTTAGTTTTTCTAAAACAGATTATTGTAGTTGGATTCAAACACTACTTTGGGATGTAGCATCTTCTCCCCAAGTACAGGCTTAGACTAATTGTGGTTAAATGCTATCATAGCCATATCTTCTTCCTACTAGAGAAACAGTGTGGTTATTTTTCACTGAATTCTGCACATGAAGGAAAATAAAATTTCTAGTCTCTTCACGTTTTGCCCTATAAAAGAAATTTACAGCAAAACCGCTGTATAGAACACCTTTTGTGTTCTATACAGCGGACACAATGGCCTCTTTTCATCTTCTGCAAACAAATGATTATAGCCTTTAATATTCCTATTGGGTAGTAAATGGTCTTCAAATACTGAAACACATCTTCCGCTTCGATGACATTTGTTTACTAAGCTAGTTGGGTGATAAGTTTGAAAATGTACTTAAATGTCTTTTGTTTTCCATATAGTACTTTCCATGAATGATTTCTAACCACTGCATCATGGTAGATTTGCAAGATAACTGTAGATAGAACACAGCATTTGTCTCTGGATGAACCAAGAAGTAATAAATACAAAGATTGATATGTGTTGTTGAAATCCTTAGACTTTTTTCATTCAGGTCCCAACTGATGATATATATCAATCATGGTAATATTCTTTAGTAACCACAAAGTAACCATTTTAAATCATGTTCCCTTTCAGAATGAAACATGGCTGAGGACCCACAGAGAAACTTCCGATCTGTATATTATGAAAAAGTGGGCTTTCGTGGTGTGGAAGAAAAGAAGTCATTGGAAATCCTTCTGAAAGATGATCGTTTGGGTGTGTTTAAAATAAAAAGTCCCAGGGAGAGGGGAGTCGATCTTTGAGGATTGGTGGGCGCCTGCTACTGACAGGGTGGCATTTTAGCTACTTCAATGCAATACAGATGATTGCTTACAAATGCATGTAGTGGCAGAGTGGCTGTGAATATCAGCAGACAACCAGACTTCCCTTGAGTGAGCTTCTTTCCAGAGGCCGTTCATTTGTTTGAATCACCCTGCTAGATGGTGGAAAGGATTTGAGTATTCCATCCGGTGCAAAAACAGTAATTGGTTTAGACTTACTGTATGTATGCTCCAGGCTGTAATCCCATGCTTGTATGTGTGTGTATGCCGTCAAGTCACAGCTGACATGGTGACCCCATGACAAAATCAGCAAACTACAAATAAACAGCATAAGCCAAAAAGGTGCAATGTGTGTGTGTGAGTGTGTATCTCTCTCTCTCTCTCTCTCTCCTCTCTCTCCTCTCTCTCCTCTCTCTCTCTCCTCTCTCCTCTCTCTCTCTCTCAAAAAGTATCACAACCACAAAGTATATGTCAATAACACATATTCACAGACAGAGCAATACACAAATATACATCACATACTGTAGAAATGTTAAGACTGACACATGGTGTTTTCTTAATCTCTTGGAGGAGATATGAACAATGAATACATCACAAAGGGAAGGTCAGTGGAAGAATAGTAGTCCATATGGCTTGAAGCTTGTATTTTATTCTTTTCCTTTTCCAAAGGAGAAAACTTCAAAGAAGAGAAAAGAAGACGGCCTGGCTGCCTCTTTTAAAGTCCATTTCGCATTGCTCAGAATGTGCGAAGCTTTTTCAATTCTCCATTCTCCAACATAATATTCTTATAGATTCATCATACTGTCAGCGTCATATTGTTACTGCTTCCAGGATGGAAAATTGAAAAAGCTTCGCTCATTCTGAGCAATGCGAAATGGTCTTTAAAAGAGGCAGTCTTCTCTTCTTTGAAGTTTTCTCCTTTGGAAAAGGAAAAGAATAAAATACACGCTTCAAGCCATATGGACTACTATTCTTCCACTTACCTTTCCTTCATGCTGTATTCATTGTTCATATCTCCTCCAAGAGATTAAGAAAACACCATGTGTCAGTCTTAACATTTCTACAGTATGTGATGTATATTTGTGTATTGCTCTGTCTGTGAATATGTGTTATTGACATATACTTTGTGGTTGTGATACTTCTTGATTGATACACACACACACACACACACACACATACACATTGCACCATTTTGGCTTATGCTGTTTATTTGTTGATTCCTTGGAGGTTGCCCATCCAAGTACTAACCACGACCCTGCTTAGCTTCTGAGATCTGACAAGATTAGGCTAGCCTGGGCTGTCCAGGTCAGGGCATGCTTACTTGGGAAGAAATCCCATTGAATATGGGACGCTTCTGAGTAAACAAGCTCGGAATCATTAGGCCATTTTTGCATGGTCAATTTTGATGCTCGCTCAAAGCTTCTTTTAAAAATTCAGCTTTTCACCGTCCGGACACAAAAGGAGAAGTTCCACTCCCCCCACTCGCCTGCTCCTTTGTTCCTGTTTGCATAGTCATTAGCATATGCATAGTGCCTCTGTTGTTTTGCATTGTTCCTTGGGGGGGATTCTTCGAGGCAAACACCAAAGGTCGCGTTCAATAGGCTCTTTACTAATGCGAAGCAGGTATGCGCTGGCTTCGCAGTCACTTCCGGAATGACAGTTGGATGTGCAAAAATTTTTAAAAAAATATGCGGGGCAATTCAGCCTGGAACGCGCTGCTAATTACCATGCAAAAATGGCCATTAGAGTAAGTTTGTATCCTTTCTTAGTTTTTCTGTGGTCGTTTACACTCTTTCCCAGCCTGAGTATTTGACCCACGGAGATGGGAGGAAGCCTGGAGCTCACCTATTCTTTTCCCCTTTTAGGTAGATTTTTTTTCTAGGAACTAAAACCTGGGCTTCAGCCATGTGATCTGCCTGTCCCTTTTTGCATGGGTGAATGTGTGGGCGAGGGTGTTTGGGTTTGAATGCAGGCATGTACGTGCTGGTTCACACAGAACCTTCTGTATTCTCACACTTTGCTGTGTATAGAAAATGTACCTAGGATGTAGTGTGAATTGGCTCCTCTCTTGTTTCCAAGACACTGGAGAGAACTCTATAAAAAGAATTTTTGTGTTGGAATCCTTCAGCTCCTTGGCTTGCTTTCAGAAGGTGTAAGTGCATTATTGTGGCACGGGTGTTGGCTTAGTACAGTTCTGCTCCTTAGTATTTTGATGTGTTCCTCAAGAACAGCGGAACATCATTGTTTCCCTGTGCTTCCAGCTATGCTTCTAACTAACAGCTAGTGAAGAACAGGAGATGACAGGGCTTGGGCTTGGCAAAGATTTGCCCACAGCACATCACTTCTCTCCTCACTTCCAGTGTAATGTCCTAAGATAGAAAATGTGCCTGTGCACTTGGAGAGCTTATATGTGCTCCATGATCATTTGGTACTAATGCATCTTGCAGAGTGGGAGTGCTATAGTTATCTGGGACTGGATATTGCAGATTGAACCATCCACATTTAATTGCTTCTGTGTAATGTATAAATTGGCTCACCAAGTCAGGTCTGAGAATAAAGAGAATTATTCATAACACTCTTTAATTTTGTAAAAAAAAAACCTTTCTTCACAGATATTGAGAAGCTTTGCACATTTAGTCAAAGATTTCCTCTCCCATCCATGTATCGAACTCTGGTGTGGAAGGTGCTTTTAGGTATGGTTAATCTCCAAAGACCACATTTGTTGTTTTCATTGTAGCTTTAGATGTATTCTTACCATTGTGGGATTCTGGAATTACCTTGGAAAAGAGGTCTTACCTGTCAGTTCCATGGGTACTCAGATGACAAATATACCAGAAGATATTATAGAGCTTTATATTCAAAACCAGGTTATGTCTGCTGTTGTTTTAATCAATATCTTAATTCTTGTAATTCTGTTTTTATTGCAAACCTTGGATGCCTGTCAGTCAGAGAGGCAGCAGACACAGAAGGGAAAAAATTGCTATAAGACACATGGAAATGGAATTTCCAGTGGAACACGTTCCACCCTTGTGTGTCTTGGATTGGTATGCTGTGATGGAATATATGCTGTTTTAGTGAGCTATGCTTCTTGTACCAGATGTTATCCAGAGGAGAGGATGTAGTTTAGGACATGCTTTGCCACGCAGAAGATTCTAGCTTCAGTCCCTGGTTAAAGGGGTATCAGGTATCAGGGCAGATAAATACATCTGCCTGAGACCTCGGAGTGTCACTACAAGTCAGGTTAGATAACTGTAGGCTAGATGGACCAGTACTCTGGCTTTTATATGTCATATGTTCAAAATATTCTCTTTTTAAACTTAAGTAGTAACAAAGAATCTTTGACTGTTTTTATCCCAAACTTCACTTTTCTTTTTGTTGTGGGAAGTACTTAAAATATATTTGCTCCCTGAATGAATTAGTGAGGTCCAGGTCTTTGTATAAGGTGCACAGTGCTGTTCTCTGGGCCTGTTATTCAGCCCACCGGATAGGAAAAATGTAGAAGTAATATCTAAGCATTTGCTTATTTACCAAGTAATATGTACTTTCTCTTTTTAAAGGTATTCTTCCTCCCCATCATGAATCTCATACATTTGTGATGAAGTACCGAAAAGAGCAATATGAAGACGTATACCATGCCCTCCAAGTAATTCGCTTTATCAATGAGTCAACCCCACAAGTTGAGGTTTTCCTCCGGATATATCAACTGGAATCAGGAAAGCTACCTCGAAATCCATCTTTCCCGTTGGTTAGTCATCTTTTGGTTGGTTGTCAGCTAGATATTGGTGTACAAATTCAGATCTTTCCTCCTCTAGAATTATGTTAAAGTAAATACACAGTGGTGAAATCTGTCCTAGAGCTATTGCGTCTCCATAGAGGAGTTATGCATGGAACTTTTTGGAGTGGGGAGAGAATGGAGAAGGCATAGCTGCCCCAGATACCCTTTGAAAAGACCACAAGAGTGACCTCAGCTTCTTTCAGCCTATTTCTGCCCTATCTGGGATTAATAGCAAAGAGTTTCTCCTTGTAGCACGTGGAGCAGAGATATTCAGCTTATCTTGTATGTGGGGGGAAGTGCCACCTGCCAGAAGCCAAACAGTTGGCCACATATCTGCAGCTTGGGTAGACCAGAAAATATGAAGGAACTGCTCTTTATCCTTAAATGAGTGAAAGACTGCCCTGCCCTAGGTAAAGGTAGTCTCCTGTGCAAGCACCAATCATTACTGACCCATGGGGGGATGTCACATCCTGACGTTTACTAGGCAGACTATGTTTAAGGGGTGGTTTGCCATTGCCTTCCCCAGTCATCTACACTTTACTCCCAGCAAGCTGGGTACTCATTTTACCAAACTTGGAAGGATGGAGGGATGAGTCAACCTTGAGCCGGCTACCTGAAACCTGCTTCCCTCGTGATCAAATTCAGGTTGTGAGCAGAGCTTGGACTGCAGTACTGCAGCTAACCCTTTTCCACTGACCTAACCATGGGAAAATGTGGGAGTGAGCCTATTGAATTTTATGGTATTTCTGAATAAGCATGGGCGTGTTTGAGCTGCTTCTTGTTAGATAGAATAAGACATCAGCACTGTGCTTCTACTGCTTTCAGCCAGAAGTAATCCCCTTGGCTTGGTGCTGAATTTCTCCTGTTGCATGTAGACAGATGTGTACTTGAAACCGAGTTTTTTCTCCAAGTTATAATTGTTGTGGTTCCGGTTAAGCTGAGAACTGCATTGTGACAGTGCTCTGCTTCAGGGAGTGTTTTATTTTACTTTATTTTTATCTTTATTATCTTTTAGTTTTATTATCTTTATTTGTTAGTGTTTAGCCAGCTGGCATCCACACTATTAAGGGAGTTAATAATAGGCATTTGCTGCTCTGCCTCCCTAAAATTCTCCTCCAGCAAGCTCAAGCAAACTTTATGCCAAGGCGAATGCTGAAGGCTTCTGCCTTTGAGTGATGGTTGTACAGCCGGCCCGGAGGGTGGGGCGCTGCCTTGAACTCCTCACCTATAAGTTAAGTGTTTAACTTAGAATTTGTTGTAGAAATGTCCTTCCTCCCTCTCTTATTAGGGTGTGGCAGAGTGGTGAGAAGGTTGAGTGGAGGAAACAAGCCAGAGAGAGAATTTTGCAGTCAGTTCTGCCTGAGAAGGCAGGATTTTGCTCTGCTCTGTTTTTGGGGGTTACTGCACTTGTATTCCCAGCGATGTATGAAGTTATAAAAAATACTGTTCGCACTTTCTATGTATTCCCACCGATGTATTAAGAGTTTGAAAACGTTATAAAAAATACTGTTCGCACTTTGTTTGGCCCCTTTAGCTGTGAAGACGTCTTCCTACCATTTATAAGCCGTGGTATCCAAAAACCCTTTTAAAGCAATGTTTTTTATAACATTTTCAAACTCTTAATACGTCGCTGGGAATACAAAGTGCGGTAACCCCCAAAGTTTTGCTTTGTCTTGTTTTTATCTGCCTCTTTCAAGGTCTGCGAGGCTTTTAACTTTTAACTCTTATAACCTTTTAAGGCTTTTCTAGTTGAGGCTTTTTAAGGCTTTTGAGGCTTTGTTCTTAAGATTTTAAAGTGACTGAGGGCTAATGTGAAAAGGAGGGTTATTTATACCTATCTGTTTTTATTGCATAAATTCTGTTTTATGATAGCCTTAGCCATTTTAGTTATTTAGTTATTTGCAAATTGATTCATGTACGCAAACAGTATACGAACAAAGAGATGGGATGTTATATCAACCAAAGGGCAAGGAAAGGAAGGGAGGGGCGTCTAACATGGAAAAGCAAAAGGAAAGTAATTTGAAATTCATATCACATTTGGATCTGCATTCACATCCCCTGATACTTGAACATAACAAGATAGTGCTGAACATCCTCCCTTATAATGGGCGGATGATAAATTGGATGAGCAAATGGGTTGCCCGAGAACATCTTTCTTATCTGTAACATAAACATCCTTCTATTGATTTAAAATTTGTGGAGTGTATCCGGGTCTTTTAAAGGATGACAGAATTAGACTTCATTTCTATTCCTCCCGGATACCAACACTGATATTTTCTATGCAGGAGTACCTTAAAAGATACCAGGTATTTCCTGTACAATCATACTATCAGAAAGGGAAGCCATCTGTCTTAATGAACTTGGAGATTTCACTCCAGATAAGGAAGAACAGAGGAGAATATGTCCCTAAGCCCAGCCGAACAACTGAAGAACGTGAACTGCTCATTGATCTTACATCTCCAGAACCAGCACCTAAGAGGGAAATGATTGTGTAAATAAACACGTGCATTTTCAGGACTTTAAAGAGCTGTTGCCCCCAAATTACCCCCCCCCATTAATTCCTACTTTTCCACGGACAAAAATGGATACCCTAGTACAAAAAAGACTGCCTACGGGAGGCCTTGAGGGCACAGAAGAGGGCCTGTTAGCATCTTTTGGTGCTTTGCCAGTAAAAGAACAGGATAATATGTTACAGCGACTGCAGAGGTTGATTTCTGCCCTATATGATATTAAAATACAATCTGATCGTAAACTGGATGAACAATCCGGCTCAGTAGAGATGTCTTAAAATCTTTGCCCCTAAACCCTTTTGGTTACAAGTTTCTAAGTGATGTAGCCAGGGACCTAACTTTTAAAGAAAAAAATAATTGACTCATAGTACTGTTTTAAAACATGACTGGGTGGAATGCTAGGATGATGTCAAATGATGTAAAAATAAAAATTCCTGAGTAAATCTGACCTAGTGATGCTTCTGGCTTTACTTAATATTCACTATTTGCAGTTGATACTGGGAAAAATGGAAGATACTCTGGAGGGTTGACTTGCTTAATCTCAGTGTATTTCAGAGTGAAGGTTACCATGCTGCCTAATAACTCCCCCTAATAACTCCGCCTAATATTTCTCTGCATTGCTCTTGGAGCGGAATTGGTTAAATCATCAATGGAGGCTAAAGGCATTCTTTTGGAAAGTTAAGATCTTAAAATCTGTGGGGAGGCCTACTTTACTTGGACTTGTACAGGCAGATGCTCACATTAGTCAATGGGATTATAGAAAATGAAATGTCTAGGAATTACAAATGACATGGTAAAGGCTACAGAGGCTGTAGAACTAACTAGGCCGATAAAAATGTGAGTAAAGGAATTGGACTCTAACAGTACATTTGTTAGGGCTTGTAGGATATGCTTGGCTTCTTTTTTGGGTATTGCCCTTCCGATGCAACTGCCAAAGTATTTCTGTTGTCTAACAATACCAAAGCTCAGAAGAATAAAAGTATTTTGGCAAGAATGAATGCCCTTCCTTTGGCAGTTTTGGAGGGCAGATATAAAAAGTGCCATACTCAAATAGAACATGTAGATGTTCACATGACAAAGTTGAAACTATCGAACATATGATCATAGAGTGTTCTACGTTTAATGAGCTGAGGGCCAGTTTAATTAAAAAACTTGAAATGTCCAACGAGGCATCTGGCAGTACGAGGGAGCAGGTGACATGGCTACTATCAGATAAAATTATTCTGTTACTCTGTCTGTGGCAAAATTTATAGGGGCAATAATTAAATACCAAAGGCATTCTTTATTCCTTTATTTTCTGCTCAAGGCTATAGCTGTATGAGCAGTGATAGACAGATAGAAGTTATATCAATTAATTATAACTTTATTCAACTATATTATTAATTTTGCCTTTTAATTGTGGTATTGTTACACTTATTACCGTTTTGTGTGTGTGTGTGTGTGTGGGAGAGGCAGCAAGACGGGATTAGGGTTTCACAGGATATAATGACATCTAACAGGGTTTCCTCAAACAAAAAAGGGTTGAAACCTGTTCCTTGCTCATGAGTGCCTGGATTTGTCTCCAGGTCTATTGCCAACTCTTCCCTAGCCTGAAATCCCTTAGAGCTCTTGGGAGTCCTCTAATGGCCATTTCACCTTTATCCAGTTCTTTCCTTTACTTGAGCCAGCAGTGTACAAATACCAGTCACAGAAATTCTGTTTGATCGTGGAGATAAAGTTGTGCCATTTCAGATAAGTATAAGTTTCCCCTTGAAGAGCCCTAAGTACAAAAGAATGTGCTAAGCCAGGTGTAACGCTAGGCACCTAACCCCCAGTCCAATTTTATTGGAGGAAAAAAATGGGGGTCAGTAAAATTGGACCCCCTGACCCAATCTTTACTAAACTCAGTGGTTCTTGTAAGGAGAGTCACCAGCAGCTAGGCTGCAAATTTGGTGTCTCTGCCTTAAAAAACAGCCGCGCAAAGATTCCCCATAGGCTTCATAGGAAGTAAGTCCCTCTTGTGAAAACTCCCAGGAGAAGGCTTAATTTGCTCTCTTTAGCAAACTTGACAAATTCTAGGCGCCAGGGCACCATGGTGCCTAGAAATTGCATTGTGGCACTTGGTATTTTCATTCGTCATTGATTGTATCACCTCTTGCTGATTCTGAGGAGAAATAAAATGCTTATTTAGGTGAGGAATTGAGGTTAGTTTTTTGGTGTGATGATGACAAGAGTTACCTCATACTTATTGATAATGGCAATGCTTTCGTTATAGTTTTAAAAAAATGACAAGCAAGTGTGAAGAGTTTAGGATTTGGTGTGGTAGCACGTATGGTCATTAACACATACAAAACTGAAGGCTGAAAAATGTTCGGCTCCTAAATTTTTGGGGGTGGTTCCTTCCTACAGCCAAAGAAAATTAGTCAATTCTTGGAGTATGATGAAGTCTGTTTTGCCTTTCCAGGAACCTGAAGACGAAGTATTTCTTGCTATTGCTAAAGCTATGGAGGAAATGGTGGAAGATAGCATCGATTGCTATTGGCTTGTCAGTAGTTTTGTGAACCTATTTAACAATAAATACAAGGACTCTTTACCACAACTGGTAAGAATGTATTTTCCCCAGGGTGAGGAGAGGGTTAATAAGACAATGGGTGTGCAGATTCTATTGTATACTGTGCTTATCTCATGTTCTAATAGCCAAATTGGCCAAATGTGAGGATACTTAGACCCAGTGATCGGAGTGGTGAATGGCCAAGACAGATCTTTCTACAAAGCTAAAAAACACCCCAGGTTTGCAGAAAAATCTGAAATCTAAAAAGAAAAATACATTGGGGTTTTTTTTAAAAAAAACCCCAAAATGATAAAAGAAGCACCTGTCGCTTTAACAACTGGATTCCCTCAGTGTCCCTTCCTAGGCAATCCCAGCATTCCAGGCTGGGTTTCAGTGAGTAAAAGGCAGGAGGAGGGGGCAGGGTCCTTTCCAGGGCTGTTTTGGCCTTTGAGGGAGGACTCATTGGGGCCAGGCCTGACTAGAGTTGCTAGCTTCAGGTTGGGAAATTCATGAAGATTTTTGAATGGTGTCTGAGGCAGGGTTTGTGGAAGGGAGAGAGTTTTCACTGCAATGCACTCTTCCAGACCCTTTGAATACATGTCATGTAAAGCTCAGTAAGACTGAGAGGACATTGACGAAGGTTGTACTCTGCCAGGAAGAGAAAAAATATCCTCTTACCCAAGCAGAATCAAGTCTCTGTATCTCTTTGTGAGGTGTAGCCCAATCTTTACTGAATGAAGTGCACAAGAGTAGAACAATTGTGTTGTAGTGGACAGAATGTAAAGAGATTCCTCACTTCACACATCCTCCCCAGAGGGTCTTACATTGCCACTGTGTGGCAAGCAAAATGTGAAGTCCAGTTTGGTTCTTCCACTGAAGAACAAGGCTTTACACTACACTGTTCTTCCATTGCCCTTCTGCTGCATGATGTGTGGGGATTTGTGGGCCTTCCCTCACCTTGAGAGATCAAGTTTAGTGATTAGAATATTGCACTAGAGCCGGAGTGTGGTGTGGGGGAGGCTGGATTGAAATCCCTGCACAGGCTAATGTCTTTTATAAGGTTGTTTGGATAAGATGCAAAACTATGACTGTCAGGGAAGAAGTAAAATCAGATTAAATTCATCCCCTCCCTATCTGCCTCCCCCATATAGATGGATTCCTCTGTATTTTAGTATAATATTATAATAAACAAAGCTTGGAAAGTAATCACATTTTCTTGAACCTCATTTGTACTACTGTTCTCCCTCACATTTTGGGAAGATACTAGGGAATGTTCTAAAGATGGAAAGGAAACTAAGTCTGGAGTCAGAACTACCTGAAAGTTTGTTCAGAAACACTGTAGAGTAAATTCATCAGGTATATTATTTCATTGGATTAATCGGTGGTACTTTAAGGAGCTGCAAGAGGTGTATAGTATACTGCAAAATTTGTGACTTGTATGGCCTAGAAGTCTTTTAAAAATGTGTTTTTAAGTGGACTGGTGGATTAAAGAACCTTAATTCCTTTTTATAGTGTTACCCTTAACCTCCTAGCCTGTCAATAGGTGGTCTGGACCTGTAAATCTCATATTTTTGAGTGCTCTGCTAAAATTGGCCTGCAAGCATAAAATAAGCAAAGTGGAAAGTGGTTGCACTAGAACTTTCTTGTGCTAGTTATTACCTGCGAGGAGGTTGTTTTTAAACATGAAGGACTGTTTAAAATGTTATCAGTCATGTGTACTCTCGTTTGGGACAACTCACTCTGACATTTTATTCTGCAGTATGTGTAAATCAGGTCTTGAGAAAAAGTGTTTGTAATGTCACACATGTCATGACCAAAGCCTGATGTTTTAGTGTGCTGTCTAGTTTATGTGCCAAGTGCGCAGGTGAAAGACCTGTTCATAGTAAATTGGCTCTGAAAAGCAACCACACTGAGTTGAATGAATGCTGGGCTCCCAGTGAATCATCATGTGGTTTGTTCATTTTTTTCTTTCACATTGTTTTTTATTACCACAGTTAACGAACACTGAAAATTCTAGCAACCCTTACAGTACAATTTAACCTTTTAACCACATTATCTAACATGACATATTTTCTGCATGTGTCAGACTGAATTTATTTTTATGGTGAAAGTTGTTTTCTTGCTATGCAACCCTGAATGTAAGATTATTATTTGGTCCATGTTATCACTTCTCTTCCTATTTCTCCTGTAGCCAAAATATCTGGAACAGTCTTTGAGCCTTGAAGACAGCAGACTCCTAACGCATCTGAAATCATGTTCAGCGATGAGCCAACTTCCTTACAACCTCTGGTTTAGGAAGTGTTTTGCTGGGTGTCTACCTGAATCAAGCTTACAAAGGCAAGTCACTCTTTGTGGTGAAACAATTTCACTGGCCCACAAGTGCTACTCCATTGGGCTGTCCAAGGTGTCTAGGCACCTGGCGGCCATCCTGAGTCTTCCCCCAGTGGCACACCACTCTCCCAGCTTGCTCAAACCTTGGAGAGGTTTATCTCTCATTCGGTACGATGCCACCAACTGGTAAGTTTAGGCATTACCCACCAAGAGGGCCGATACTCCCAGCTTTCTTTCCATGTTACCATTCTAAGGATCTGCCTAGTGCTTATGTCTCCTGCTACCCAAGGTCTGGTTACCACGGGGACATCTTGCCACATCTGTGCACTCCTGTAGAAACAGCAATTTAGCAACTGACTGCCTCCCTTCCCCTGGCACCCATTTTAAATAGCATGTTTGAACAGTGGAGGTCTAAGTGGTAAAGAGAACAATTGCCAGCATTTGAAATAGTAAAGAATTTATTAAAAGCAAAAAGTTCACATGCATACTCTTATCACAGCAACGGATTAACCAAGGAGTACAAGGGAAAGATCCTCTGTGTGATCCTCTGTTCTTCAGCCCTGTACATGCCCTAGCTGAGCTTGTTCTAAGGCAGGCTCTTTGACTTAGAAGTTACAGTTTGCTGAAAGCTTCCCATAACCTAGGAGTCTTTGTCCAGGCAGCCAGCCCTTTGTCAGCAATGGCAGCCCTCAAGGTGGAGCTCAGGTGTGAGAACTCCAGATGGAGTCAGCCAGAATGGACCCTCCTATCACTGTGCAGAGGGATTGTATTATCCTGTTGGCTTACCCCTCGTGGGTCAAAGAATCTTTCCTGAGGTCTTCAGAAAGATACAATCTTGCCTCTTGCACCCCCGGTGTCAGATTCCAGCTAAGGTGTGAGCCTGGAGGGCCATTAGTATTTCCAGAGCTTTGATGGTTGGTACTCGGGTGATGCTTAGGAGCAATTGACTTCCTCCATTTTACCTGTCTTTTTATAAGGAGATTAAAAAAAAGTTTAAAATTAAATGTGGGTTTTTTGTCAAGACCAATTGCTTGGGAGCAGTTGACTCCCCCCACCTGCCTGTCTTGTGCTGGCTGAGAGAAAAACTTTTAAAACTAAATGTGGAGTTTTATCAAGCCCAAACCCTGAAGTAAAAAAGGAATTTCTTGACATTCTGTTTGGCTGCCCTCCTGAAATCTTAGACTGGATGGAGTGCCCTTATTGTCCTGAGAAGGAAGCAGAGCAGGCTTTTCATATTTTCATACTTTATGCACATATACAGCTGTTGAAATACCTTAGTTGGTCTTCAGAGAACGTCAGAATCAAGATTTGTAAAATCCTTTTACAGATTCCGGAATCTGATAGTGGTTGTGGAACTCAGCACCCTAAGAATCTTCACTGTGATTTAAAAAATATATATCAAGTTTTTGACTTTACCATTGCCAAGATATTTTTGAAAGAGACTTGGTGAAAACTGAGATTCTGAATACAGTTTCTGTTGTTCAGAGTTTGGGGCTTCAGTGTCCGCCGTAGTTCCTTGCTTGTCCCATCTCCAACAGAACCAGGAAAATTACACAATCGAAACAAATATGTAAATTATAACCTATGTAGATTGTGGAATATAGGTTGTCTTTACAAGGAGGCACACGTGCACACTGATGCATTCTGAGCAATAGTACTGGGGAGCTCACTCCAAACAGCAACAAGATCCCAATCTTTCTCAAATTACAGCATTTAAAATTAAGGTGCCTATCACTTCCTGTGAATTCAAGAAGGGTTCAATAGAATGTGGTAGTCAGAATTTCTAAGAGACAAAATGTGTCAGACTATATATGAAGTTCAGTACACTCTGAGATGCCATTCTGATCAGGAAAAACAAAACAACTTCATCACTGACTATAAATCCTATGGGTAAGCTTTTTCAGTTTTGACTCTGACTTTTCTAGGGTTTGGGACAAAGTTATCAGTGGTTCCTGCAAAATCCTTGTCTTTGTTGCTGTTGAGATTTTGTTAACTTTCAAAATGAAGTTGATGGTACTGAATAGCGCTGAGAAGATTGCCCAGTTTTTGGAAAACGTAAGTACATTTTTCTAAAGGTAAAAAGGTAAAGGTAGTCCCCTGTGCAAGCACTGGATCATCACTGACCCATGGAGTGATGTCACATCCGGATGGCAGACTCTGTTTATGGGGTGGTTTGCCACTGCCTTCCCAGTTGTCTACACTTTACCCCCAGCAAGCTGGGTATTCATTTCACCAACATTGGAAGGATGGAAGGCTGAATCAGCCTTGAGCCAGGCTGCCTGAAACCAACATCCGTCAGGATCAAACTCAGGTCGTGAGCAGAGCTTTTGACTCCAGTACTGCAGCTTACCTGCCTGTGCTATGGGGCTCGGTTTTCTAGTGCATATTAAACAAAACACAGGGGATTATATGCCTTTGTCAGGTTTTTGGTGATCAAGGTGCTGGCAAGAGAAAGCCAGCTGTGGGTTACCCTATTTCAGGGTGTAAAAAGCTTTCAAAATATTTAGTGGCTTGGGCAGCAAAATGAAGCGGTAGAACTGTGAGATGACCTTTTAATTCCCCTGAATTAAAAATCTAACATAGGAGATTCTAGCCCAGCCTGTTCCCCCCCCTGCAAGGTTTTCTTTTTATTTCTTAGTTTTATTTACATGGAGAAATATTCAAAATTACCCCCCCTGCACTGCAGCCCCAAGCCAAATAAGCCCCCACATAGGCTTTGATAATGACATTCCCTGCAGTTGCTGTGTGGCTGTAGGGAAAGGGAGTCAGGGAACCCAAACCCAACTCAGTTTTTTAACAAGTCTCATGCAATTTGGCTGTCTGACATCATACCAAACTTATAGCTGAGCTCCCTTTACCATAGTTCAAAGTGATGGCTGAATTGGTGACACAATAATTGCCCTCTGTGTTCAGTATGTTGCATACAAGATGCACCTTAAGTTCACATTGAACTGAGTGCAATTTGCAGTAATGAACAGCTTTCAGGAATGATTGCGTTATAAGCATGGCCGAGTCTTGATCACGTGGTGTCTTCCCATTCCCATAAAGAACTTCTTTGCAAACTGGCTTCCTCTTCTCTGGTGGGGACAACTGGTGCCTTTGCATACACTAGAAAACAAATGGAAATGCCTGTGGTGGTAGAAGACCTCTGGGTGTGCAACAGAGCCCCTGTTCCACTGGTTAGGACAAGAAATGAATATCTTAAAGCAACAACACATCTATCTTTGTCTTTTGCAGATACCGCAAGATAATACTGATGCAATTGTGAGCAAAGCCATTGAGCTGTGGCACAAACATTGTGGGACCCCTGCTCAGTCAGTCTGAGGCCTTGCTGACCACATGGCTTAGGGTTTTGCGTTATTGTGTATATGTCTTTGTGCATACCTTTCCCTGGAAATATCACATTAAAATTATTTAAACATTTGGTGATGGGTTGATCATAATTTATTTCAATTTGTTGCGTCCACTATCAGAATGGCTTGTGGATTATAAACACAGACAAAGAATTAGTTGAGTTCATTCATGAGGCTGTAATTCTAGGTACATTTGACTTAAAATAAATCTAATTTATCTCAGTTCAACATAATTTAAAGTAAACTTGTGAGCATTACAAATTTGCATTCACATATTAACTATAAACATTTGAACTGCATTTCTTCTAATGTTTAATATAACTAATTCAGTTGTTAAAAAAGTGACATTTGGAAATCTTAGTGGAGCCTGTTCTGGGCCTCACTGTCTACTTTTTAGAGGTGCACAAGTTAAGAGCAACAAGCAGGGCAGCAAAGGGAGAACATGACTCAGTAGAGAAGTTTTCCAACCAGAAGAATTTAAAATGTTCCTGCAGAAAAAGAATTGTCCTGAGAGCTTCCACTTTCCCAGTCTTTTTGTTGGGTCTGCAAAGGCTTGCAGAGGGCTTGCTTGATTATATAAGTAGTGGGTACCATTTTGTGCTGTATGGCTCTGTGTATCTGCCTTTCTGCACAGATTAAATGTTTTGCAGTGGTGGCAGAGCATCCACTTAGCTGTTTTCCTGTGCTTTCTTGGCCAACCTCCCTACCTCATGGCCACTATTTTATCCTGTGAAGGCCTTTATATTTTTTTAAAAATGGGAATTTCTAGAGTGCTATAGCATTGTAACATAATGATCTGTTGCCACAATATACTTGTTCTCAGCTTTCATTTTAAAAAGTCTTTAGTTCTTTTCATTGCAGTTATAAGGGGAAAGCTTTCCTTTTAAAACTCTGCATTGAAAAGGGCGTGAGACTTTAAGAAAGCCAGCAACTAGTACATTGTGGGAATAGATCGTTACAATGCTGTAGCAATGTAGAAGTTCCTGATATTTTAAAAAACGCTTCTGCTCTCTGTGGGTGGAGCCTGCAAAGAGCACACCTTCCTCATCCAGGCTAATTAGGAGGGGTGTTATGTAGATAATCCTGAAAACAGTTCTGCTGTAAGGAAGCCAACGGGGAGTCAAACATCAGTCCGGAAACAGCTTTTCTTTTGTGTGTGCGCCCCCTTTGCCCCTGGACAGAATTGTTATGCAATTCAGTGATACCCTCTCAGTGGCTGAGGGGCCACACGTGGTACTTTCACAAGCTACCTCCTATGGCTCTTGCCCAATGTGGCATCTGCCCCATGCTCTAGGAGAGTGAGGGCTTGTGGTTGGCAGGTGGTCCCCACCATAAAACAGCTGATGCTGGAGGAAGGCTAAGGCTGCTTGAGCTGCAGGCCTCATTCCAGGGAGGGAAGTGAAGGGTTTGTCCTCTACAGCCTCTGTGTCTGATCTCAACACCAGGGCAGCTGCTGGGAAAAGGGTAAACTGCTTTCAGAGGACAGAGAATGAAACTACCACAGCAGACCTCTACTTGAGACCCTGAAGAAGAAGAGTTGGTTTTTATATGCCGACTTTCTCTACCACTTAAGGGAGACACAAACTGGCTTACAATCACCTTCCCCTCCCCACAACAGACACCCTGTGAGGTAGGGGAAGCTGAGAGAATGTGACTTACTCAAGGTCACCCAGCTGGCTTCGTGTGTAGGAGTGGGGAAACAAATCCAGTTCACCAGATTAGCCTCCGCTGCTCATGTGGAGGAGTGGGGAATCAAACCCGTTTCTCCAGATCGGACTCCACCGCTCCAAGAGCTGCTGCTAGTCAGAGTAGACAGTACTAACCTTGATAGGCAAATGGTCCGATTCTGTATGATGCAGTTTCATGTATTCAAGCCAAACCCCCCCCCCCACACACACACACATGTAGAGCAAGTCCTGGGTTGTCATACTCTTACTTTGGCTGGGTTGTGTGGTTTTTGAAAGGCTCCTTTCCCAGTGCTCTCCCTTCTTTGGTTTGATCTGTGTCAGAACTTCTGTCCTACAGAGGCACCATGTCACAAAGTGCCAAATCCTTCCTTAGCTAGGCTGTGGATTCCTCTTTTGAAGTGTGCAAAAGTTCCCTCTTTTAATTGATGGTGGCATGTGTGAGTAAAGTCACAGCTGATCTACCGGTATGACAACCCCATAGGGTTTTCAAGGGAAGAGATGTTCAGAGGTGGTTTGCCATTGCCTACCTGTGTGTCGCGCCCCTGGTATTCCTTGGAGGTCTCCCATCTAAATACTTGCCAGGGTCGAGGCTCAGAGTGTGTGACCGTCCCAAGGGCACCCAGCAAGTTTCCATGGCTCGAGTGGGGATTTGAACCTGGGTTTCCCAGATCCTAGTCCGACACTTTAACCACTACACCACTCTGGCTCTGTTAGTAGCATAAGGTTGCCAAAAATTTGGAAGAAAAAAATGTTCTGTCCCCTTAATAGAGGTTTGCTGGGATTCTATTTAGCAAGTTAAGCTGTTCACCTGAATGCCGTGAAAAGTTTCACCTGCTCATTTCCACACATTAAGTCTTTGTTAAAGGACATGTTATTCCAGGCTACTGGCAACTCTATGCTTGCAGAATATTGTCATCCTCTCATTTTGTTCTCTGGAGAGCAGCTGAGAACATGGGGTATAACGTTTTTAAATAAATTTGAATCTTTTCAACAATTTTCTTTCACATGTAGAAAAACTGGCAAGACTAAAAATAATGGGGTGGTGGTTTATTTTGCATTCCTCGTCCATCTGAACATGGGGTGGGGGAAGCTTTTGCAAGTTTATGCTGTGGATTACCTGCTGATTAAAAAAAAACATTGGTAATGTGATCAGAGGATACCCCTGGGAATGGATGATTGCCTTATTTGGGGAGGGTGAGTGGGAGAAAATGGGCTTCCTCTCCTTCCGTCCCCAGTTCCGATGAATGCACGCACAATCAGTTTCATAGTTATGCCTGACACACGACCCAAAGCCAAAGTGCCAGACTGTTGAAACAAGTCTCCTCTCTGGTAAGCTGTCGCTCCTCGAGGGTGCTGCCGTGCTGAACTTTTCACATGCAAAAAAATAGTTTAGATCAGCGTTTCAAATGCAGAGAGAAGCCGCCCGTAGCCTCCAGAAGTCAATCAAACGACCATTTAAATGTTAGCGGAAAGTTCATCTCTGTACATAGAAAGGATGAGCTTGTAAAGAAGGTTCATTAGCATGCTCTGTAGTCACTAACTTGGCTTCATGCTGAGGTGTAGAGAGAGAAGTGGAATGGCCCAGAGACAAGCCTTAGTGGACCCTCAATTGGTAAGGCAGTCTCTTGGTTTTTTAAAAAAGGCCATGTGACATTCCCTATGTAAAACAGCAGAGGCCTAGGACTTTATAAAAAAGGCACAGTCTCATCAGAAGAGTTGGCTACAGATTTAAACCCTTCCCATTCTCCCTGCCCTAAAAAAACTGGGTGGGTTTGATATCATGTAAGAACAGTCCTTACTGGACGAGAGCAAGGCTTTCTCACTAGTCCAGCAGACAGAGAGGGAGCATGCATTGTGCCTCCATTTGGGAACAGCTGCTTGGAAAGAACCTTTTAAAAAAAGTTTACTGAACTCTCCATTTTGTGTGCACATTTTGTGTGCTCTAAATGTGTGAACAACCTACAGCTTCTCTAGCATAAATGAAGATGGAGCTTTAATAATATGCAGTCGGCGATACAAGACTTCACAAGAAATTCTGGTATTGGGAGGAAAGGTGGCTAGATTAGAGGCTGCCCTGCCCCTCTTTCCAACTCAGACTAATGAGTGGACTTTTGTGCAATAATTTGGATTGACATTAGGTAAGCTTTTATCGCCTGTGTTTTGCAAATGAAGTGGGGACTGATCCCTCGTCTTTCTCCTATTGGGTGGAAAGTGCTGTCAAGTCCCAGCCAATTTATGGCGACCCAGTAGGGTTTTCAGGGCAAGAGATGAACAGAAGTGGTTTGCCATTGCCTGCCTCTGCATAGCCACCCTGGACTTCCTTGGTGGTCTCCTATCCAAATATTAACCAGGTCTGACCCTGCTTAGTTTCTGAAATGTGATGAGATCGGGCTAGCCTGGACGATCTAGGTTAGGACTAAATTGGGGCATATATGCTGTTTATATGAAATGAACTGCAAGTAATTTCCTAGTTTGTGTGTAAAGTGCTGCCAAGTTGCAGCCAACTTATGGAACCCAGTAGGGTTTTCAAGGTAAGAGACTAACAGGGGTGGTTTGCCATAGCCTTCCTCTGCATGTCAAACCTGGACTTCCTTGGTGGTCTCCCATCCAAGTACTAACCAGGGCTGACCTTGCTGAGCTTCTGAGATCTGACAAGATCAAGCTAGCCTGGGCCATCCTGGTTGGGGCCCTCCCCTATTAAGCCTCAATAAATGTGCAAAACCAGAAAGATCCCCATTGCATTTCGAGTGGTGTACACCAATTTTTTCGGTATTTTTCAGGTGTATTAGACCCGGATATTTTTGAAAAACCTAAAAAAAGCGAAATACTCAGCTTTCCCTGATTTTATTTTTTAACATTCTGGTTAATAAACCCAAACCCGAAAAATATGGCACAGAGCTGACCCAGCCTTCACTTCTGTGTTCCGCCACAGTCAACCTCCATGTAGAGTTCAGCCGCGGCAGGTGAAGGCAGGACTGGTAGGGAGCTCCCAGCCAGCCCCACCTCCAGTTTGCTTTGGTATGGCAGCAGTATTTCAGCTGGAGATCTGCTGCCATGGCGAAGAACTGAAGGGGGAGATGGCTGGGAACTCTCAGCCAGTCACGTCTTCAGTTGTAGCTTCACAACAGCAGAGTGCAGGTAAGTAAAGGAAGGAAGAGGGAGGGGGGGAGGTTAAAAAATGGTGGCAGGGCCATAGCAGCCCTGAATAATGCCGAATAAATTTGGCATTATTTGGGGTCCCCTTTTCTGACTCCCATTTATTGCCACTGTTTTTTTGCCCCCCCAAAAAAAATCCACCCAAAAAATACCAAAATGTATTTTTGGGGTTTTAAAATTTGTGGCTTATCGATATGCACACCCCTAATTTTGACCCAACGCAGCCACCTTTACACAATCTGTCTTCCCAGCCACATGCCCTGGGCTTGATAAGAGCCCATTCTACGGGATGCTGAAAAGAACCTCCAGAGCTTAGCTGGAGGACATTTTTGCAGTCCAGAACTGGATGCCATTTTTCTTTGCACTGCAGCATTAATAAACACAAGAGGGACAGGAGTTAGAAAGAAAACAAGACAAGAGCACATTTTTTTTCTTTTAAAACGATTTTTTTTAAGAAACTGCATACATCAGAGACAATTTAAATACCATGCAGTTTCAATATGTACAAAACCCTAGGACACAGGGATCCAGTTTTAGTTTCCTCTAGTATTTACATTTTGTTCTGGATTTTCCCCCCATACAGCCATAATCTGTTAAATTACAATACTGGAAGCGCACAGGCTTGACTGTCACCACATCCACTCCTATACAAAGACAAAACTATGTACATACACTTGACTTGGAGAGGAACCAGACAAATGCACAGGGTCTGGAATAAACAGCGATGCAGGGGTGAATGGGCCATACAGCCTTTCCTCGTTTTCCTGTCTATACAATTATTAAGGTTAAGCCGGCTGAGCAGGTTGGAAGAGAGAAAAAAATTCAACCCTGTTTGCCATTTGCAAGGGCCACTTGGGTGCCCTTTTTATCACTATCCTTTCATGAATAGTGGGAGGGAAAAATGTTTTGTTCACACAATAAAGGAAATTGCAGGTTGGTGTGCGATAACCCTCATCTACATTTGAATAGAGGCCTATTTGAGCAAATACAAATGTTTGAAAGAAATGGATTTCTCCTCTGCAGGCTCTGGGCAAAAGAAAAGTCTTCTGCTTTTGCTCATCTCAGTACATTTCAGGGGGGAAGTAAGTTGCATAGGGGTGAATAGAGGAGTGCAAGGAAGGTTTCCAGCCATGGGACCGAGATGCATTTAGCTGACTGACCATTCTCTAGAAAGATTATGCAGCCTTTCAGTATCATCCATTTTTATGTAAGGGACAAATTGGCATTTAGAAACACTTTAGAGGCAATCCTCCCCCATCCCCATGTACTAGTGAATTCTGGAATTGGGTAAAGCGTTTTGTTCACATTGGCTTGTTTTTGTGTGGAAGAGACACTCGCTGGCCAGCTCTTCTGTATGTGCAACCCACCAAAAAACCAGCTGGGGGCAGAAAATCAGAGGAGATCCATTACGCTTCCTCCAGTTGACAGGGGGCACCAAGGACAAGACAGTGCAGAGAATCACTTCTGAAGTCATTTCATCTGCATCTTAAGGTAGGGGAAAACATATGTCTGCATCCCAATGCAGACACAAATGCATGTGGATCTTGCTCGACTGAGCCCTGCATTTTGACCATACACAAAATAATATGGTGAATACGTACGTCCCCAACAGCAGGCGCTGCAAAAACCTAACATGGGGAACAAACCCGAGAGCTAGTTTCCCATCCCAATCAGAAAGTAATACTGCCAGAAACACAGAGGAGGAGGGGAGTGTTTGTTTCAACCAATTGCATCACCAGCCCAACCCCATAAAGTAGAACGCCTTTCCAAAAGCCATTCCTATGAAATACTTCTTCTCTCTTGCAATTCCACTGGTGTGCTGAGACTGAGAATTGCACCACATCTTTCCCCACGATAGCAGTGAGCCCCCTTAAGAGCCAACCTTCACATTATGCCAAAGATCCATGCTTGGCGCCTCCCTCCCCTCCCCTAAAAAATGCTATGCAGCTGTGTGGAAGTACAAACTTGTATGCAGTGGTGAGGGCCTGGTATATTTGACACTTACTTTCCCACCACCATTTCCCAGATCTAACTAACCCCCCTAATGTGCATCTGCTTTATACTGAGTCAGATCATAAGCCCATCTAGCTTAGGATTGTCTGTTTGGGCTGTGTCATAGCAGTTCTTGGGGGTGTCAGGTAGAGAGAGGGGGTCCCAAACACCTCTACCTCACGATGCCAGGGATTGAACCTGGGACCAACTGCGGGCCAAACTAGATGTCCCAGTGCCCTCCTGTTTGCCATGGGGATGCCGCCACCATTTTAAAGAGATTTGCTGTGCGTGCCCGTTCCTGATCAGTGGGCTGAGGCGCTCCTTTCCGCTCTCCACACCTTTTCAAGTGCTGAAACAGCAAAGGGCGGGGGGACAAGAGGGAAAAGGTTCACGGGGTGGGGAGAGACAAGAGTGCCTCAACCGCTGTGCTGCAAGCCCGATCAGCATTTTAAAATCACTTAAAAATGGCAGCAACATCTCCATGGTGGATGCCACATGTCGCTTGGCCCTGGGCCAGCAGCAGCAGGAAATAAGTTGCTACAAAAAAGGGGGGGGGAAAGCAAGTTTCCATTTTCACCCTTCATAGTTGCATTTCACTTGAAAGTGCTGTTGGGCGATCCAGTCACGGAACTCCTGCGTAATGTGTAGCTTGGCCTTAATGAGTAGCCAACTGTGACCAGTAATCGGTAGCTCTTGTCCAAGGCTCACAGCTTAATGCAATACTTAGTTGTCTGCTCATGGTAGGAAGAAATGTTCTATCAGCATATTTGTAACCGTGGCCATAATTTCCATTTTAAATGGAAGCACACAGGAGATCACCTGCAAAATGCAAGGGAACCTCCCCCTCCTCCTAGCAACTTGGACATGGTGCTAAACTGTGTTCTATGTGCCAATGAACACAACAAACACTGCAAACACAGCTGGGAAAAGACCATGGTCACCTACCTCAAAACTTGCCAAATTTAAGGTACTGAAAAAATGTCAAATCTGTTGCCAGCAGTCAATGCTAAGACTACCATCATTTACTGTTAGCAGATGTTTATATGGTGTGTTTATATGGTGTGTGCCTGGATTTGCAAAAAAATAATAATAAAAAAAATGGGTTGGATCTAGTGCAAGAACTGTGCAAAGACTGCACAGGGACTGCTGATCTTCCTAACTTTTGCCATTCCCCAGCTGTCCTTTCTGACTCTGGGAAAGTTTATTCCTGGGGTTGTGGGACCTCACATGGAGAAACAGCGGTGCAGGTTAGGAGGCTGCAGTAAAGAGGAGGAGGAAGGGGGTGGAATTGCTCCCTTCTTCCTCTTCTGTCAGTAGAGCTCAGATCATGTAAGAGGCCAGAGACAGCACTTTCACCCCCTTCCCCCTGCTCACCTCAGTTGCCTGGCCCACAGGGGTCTGGTAATAAACTTTCCTGGAGTTGGAAATGGCTGCTGGAGAAAGGGGAAAGCTTGGAAGATCATCTGCCATCAGCACCTTCTACTGACAGATTGCAGTATCTAACCTACTAGGGTAATTTATGCATGGGTACTTGAACTCATGTTCACCCCCCTGTCTGACTCAGCTGTTCCTTGGAGTTCTGCATGTGCTTTCCGTACATTATAAATGACCTCGCTGCCAGCCCTCGCGATGTCCGGGTCTTCCCATTCCTCTGTTAACCCGACTCTTCCCTCTCCTCTGAACTAAGCCCGGCTGAAATCTCTGTGCAGAAGGCAAACCACAGGCCACAAGAAGACTGGCATCTCTTACAGCCAATCACAAAGCAGCATGTAAAGAGGTGGGGATTCAAACGCTTCCTGCTTCCTAAGGGCTCTTTCTGAGCAAAAGAAAACTGAGGCTTGGATTTCTCCCCCCCTTCTTTCAGATTGCTCCTGTTTTTTGTTCTTAATATGTTTTTTTATGCGGCAATTGGATTTGGGGTGGGTGGGGAATCTTCTCTCACAGTGAGCACTGCAAAGTAAGCCAATTACAAAGCAGCATTTAAAGGGGTGGGACATGATTTGAGCTTGGAGAGAGGTTGGTGTAGAGATTCCCAACTGGAAAGTGTGGGTCTAGCCAGCAACAAACCTCATGTAGAACTCCCATGCATAAATAGCTTAGGAGTAACCCTGCTCCTGTCAACCCATTTGATTAACTGATGAATAGTGGTAGGGCAATCCCTTTATTTTTCACAGGCTTTTTTGTTGTATGGTCCTTCTAGTAGAAACGGAACAGGCTGTCAGCTTCCTAGGATCCCATACATATCTATCCTTCATATTCCTTCACTCATGTCCAGGATTAACACAAACATTACTAGCCAGGTCCATTTTATTCTAGTTCCTCTGGATCAGGGTTTTATAGAAGATGAAGAGATGCCTGATTTCAACAGCTTGACAATCCCTGAGTGGAACTGGGGAGAATTTGCATGGGGCGAGGAGAGAATGCAGAATGGCAGGTGTTCTGCTGTAAAAGAAAACCCATGCTTTCTGTATAAGCTTTCCAAAGTAAATGAACTTTCTTTAGTATTATTACTATGTCCTTTAAAAAGGTAAAGGTTTTTACCTTTTGTGCCTGACCCATGGGGTGACATCACATCACAATGTTTACTAGGCAGACTATGTTTACAGGGTGGTTTTCCATTGCCTTCCCCAGTTGTCGACACTGGGTACACATTTTACCAACCTCGGAAAGATGGAAGGCTGAGTCAACCTTGAGCCAGCTACCTGAAACCGATTTCCATTGGGATTGAACTGCAGAGCTTTTGACTGCAGTACTGCAGTTTACCACTCTTACTATGTCCTTACAATAGGGATTAAATCTGAGAATTGATAGGACCCTCTCGGTAACAATTGGTTTGGGATGGGTGTAGCTCAAGGCTCAGTTATTGAAGGAGGAAAAGGTTTCCTTCATGAAGCATCAAATAAGTTTAACATGGATCAAGTAACTATATCTAAATGCTGATGAGCCTAGCCAAAGGGCTGCAAAGGACTGGATCGTTAATGGATTCTGGATGCAAGGGACCTCCCCCCACCAGTTAAAATAAAAGAGCCAATACTTTAAAAAACCATCCCCACTTCTGGCTTTTTGCTAAATGCTTTGGTTCTCAGTATCACACACAATGCTGAACCATTCAAAGCAGCATATTTTGTTATTTACACCAGTAACTGATCGTGTTCTACGTAACAGAACCCCCTGCTCTTTAAGAAATCCCATGCATACAGAGTAAAATGGGCCCTACACAGATCTTCAGGTCATTTCTTCTCTGCTTTGCAGTGTACACAATCACCAAGTTAACACACCATATTGATTTGGTTACTTAGCACAGCTGCTTGGCTGTACAAACCTCTACACAGGTACACATAAGAACCTGAAGTGCCACATAGGCTAGAAGGCAGCCTGATTTATTCTGTTCGTAAAGGTAAGCTTGTTACCTAACATCCCTGTATCTGTAATCCTTTCGAGAATTGGTTCCCCCACCCAGCAAAGAAGTCAACTGAATTAAAGAGATGTATAGTGAAGAATTCTCCTAGTGTTTCCTTTACAAAACAAAAGGGTGACAGCCAACCAGCCAAAGGTCCTCCAGGGATGATTCTCACAAAGTGTCAAAGTAGGTAGGTCATCAGAGTGGGTCTTTGCCCTTCTCATCTTTCTAAGGTGCTCTCAACAGAAAGAAGTGTTTGGTAGAAAGGTGTTGACCCAAAAGGTGGTGGGACTGCTTGAAGCTTTTGTCTGGCATGTTCATGCCCGTGTGCATGACTGGGGTCAACACCAAGTGCCTCAGGTTTCTTTGGAGTCAGACGACAGCTGCTTGGAGAAATAACAGGTGACTGAAGAAACAGTTTGTATGAATGGCTGGTCTTGGATAAGAATGGCAAATCCACACAGCAGAGTTTACTATAGATGCCAACTCTTGACCTAATTCTTGCTATGGTTGGTTTCGGTTACTGAAGGTTGTGCCAACAGGTCTTGTGATAGCTTTTTTCTTTTTCTTTTTTCCTTCTTGATTTTATTTAAAAAGGCAGTTCAGAAGATTTACATTGTACGTAACGGAGAAGAGATCAATACCAGCACTTATGGTTCTTTTCAGTTACGTTTTGATGTTGGCGTAGTACTCACATAGGAGTAAACTACGGTCTATGAAACCTAAAAGGGAAACAAAGAAAAAGAGAGAGAATGAATTTTAAACAACATGCTAGGTTTTCACATATAATCAGAGATGTGGCCGAATAGGACCAAGAGAAGATATGGCCCTCATAGCACATAGTCATGGAAACAATTACTGTGGAGTCCACAAAAACCAATGAGGTTATAGTTCTGGTACAAATATTACACAGTGAAGTCATAAAAGGCCTGTGCTTGGGCTGTGGGCAGTGGCGGACTGGCCAGGGTGTCAGCTTGCCCAATGGCAAGTGGGCCCCCTTAAACATTAGGCAATAGGTTAAAAATAAAAATTAATAAAAATTAAATAACAGCCTTATAGTTGTGGGTGGGCCCCCTTTGTCTCCTGGCAACCAATATTTTCAGACCCAGTCCGCCACTGGCTGTAGGGCACTAGAATATGAATCTATCCTGAACTCATAGGAAAGGGCTTGTCCTTTAAGTGCCAACTGGATCGAGGTTTTTGTGCCGCTCAAGGAAATCTGAGGGCCAGATGATATAGGCATGCACAGAAACGCCAATGGGGGAACAGGGCTGCTTCATAGGATGCAATGCAAAGCCCTGTTTGTGTAAAAAGAGATGCACCACTTCTGAGGAAGAAACATGTGACATTCCCTCACATCTTGAATCTACATATTTCCCCACAGGAAGACGCAAGACTTCCTTTTTTGCCTATTAAAGCTTGTGGCAGAAAGGGAGCATGTGGGCTGGTGAGATCCGCATAGTGCTGTGGAGTTCTTCTGAAGAAGATGGACCTTTTTCAGCAATTCATGACTGATTGTTGCATTTGAAATATTCCATAAGAAGCTAATGACCAAACAGCAATGAAAGGCAAGGAAACTGAGAAGGGGTAACCTATTAAGTCAAAACAATTCGTATCAGGCAGGACATGGGAGAAGAAGGGCTTCCCTGCTCTGTTCCTGGCAAAGGGGAGCTTACACCACGACATCCAAAGTGGCTGATTCATCTAGATGACCCAAGTGCCAAGAATGCCAATTATAACAATCCATTATTGTCCTTTCTGAGTAAATCCACAGGCTTCTCATGAAAGCTGCTCGACAACATGGCAAAAATAATTTCGTATCTCAGTCAGACAGAAGAGCTCTTTTTCACTCTCTGAGGAATCATGTTTATCAGCCACACTAGAAAAGCAACACAGCCCCCTATTATTATGCTCATAACTCATTCCTATCTCATTATCTTCTTGATGAGGTGGGGGCTGTGTGCATTTAAATTCCAAGGCTCCTGCTCGCCAGAGGTGCGAGCCGAAGGGCGAGAGCACAAGGGCTCTTGTCCTGTGGCTCTTAGCCTGGGGATCGTGACTGGGGATCTGTAGGTGAGTATAAAATCTTTTTATCTAAGCAGAGTAACTCCATCCGGTTGGAGTACCGAGCAACTTGAATATCTATGTGAATTAGCAGCAGATAGCTGCAGGGCAAGGAACTTCGGCACTCAGTTCTTATTTGGTATAGGAAGAGAGTACAGGGCAGGGTTACAACACCAAAGAATAATATAATAATAAATTAATAAAATACCAGTTATGAAGGTAGAAAGCCAGCAGGGGTGGGGGGCTATCCAGTGTACTGCATGGAGTGTCACATGTATGATTATCTGCCTGCTGGACAGAAGTCGTGGGTGTGCGCTCAGTGCAGGGAGCTCCTGGCTCTCAGGAAGCGAGTTCACTTCCTCGAGGCCAAGGTAGCTCAACTGGAGGAGCTGAGGCAGGCAGAGAGAGAGGTGACTAAGGACTCTGGGGATGAAATAGTCACATCCCAGTCCCAAGGTGAAGGCAACATGCCAGTCACAGATGATGGAGTCCTTGGGGAAGGAGGCCATCTCACTGAGGTAGGGGAATGTGGTACCTTAGAAGGGACCTCTTCCTTGGTGGATGAACAGATATCCTCTCGTACCGAGGATATGCCTCAGAGGGGAGAGGGGCTTCTTGTAGTGGGGGATTCAATCCTTAGGAATGCAGATAACTGGGTTTCTGGTGGGTGCATGGACCGCATGGTGACTTGCCTGCCTGGTGCGAAGGTTGCGGACATTACCCGTCATATAGATAGTCTGGTAGGTAGTGCTGGGGAGGAGCCAGTGGTTGTGGTGCATGTTGGCACCAACGACGTGGGGAAATGTAGTCCGGAGGTCTTGGAATCCAAATTTAGGTTGCTAGGCAGGAGACTAAAAGCCAGGACCTCCAAGGTAGCTTTCTCAGAAATGCTACCTGTTCCACATGCAGGACCAGCTAGTCAGGCACAGTTGGTGAGTCTCAATGCGTGGATGAAACGGTGGTGCAGGGAAGAGGGCTTTAGATTTGTAAGGAACTGGACAACATTTTGGGACAAGCCGGGTCTATACAAAAGGGATAGGCTCCACTTGAACCAGGATGGAACCAGACTGCTGGTGCGTAATATAAAAAAGGTGGCAGAGCAGCTTTTAAACTGAACCTGGGGGGAAAGCCGACAGGAGCTGAGAAGCATCCGGTTTGGGCAAACTCAGTGGACAAAGGGAAAATTACTTCAGATTGCCCACATGGGAATTACTTGGACATGAAAGGGAATGGGAAAAAAATGATGGATAGCCACTTAAAGATGCCCAAAGGCACATGCCAGGCAAGTCGAAAGAGAGAAACAGTGTGGAGGTGTTTCTATGCTAATGCTAGAAGCCTCCAAGCAAAAATGGGGGAATTAGAGTGCATGGTTTTAAGGGAAAACATAGATATAGTGAGCATTACAGAAACCTGGTGGAGGGGAGAGAACCAGTGGGATACAGTCATCCCTGGTTACAAGCTGTATAGAAATGACAGGGAAGGAAGTATTGGAGGGGGTGTTGCTATGTATATCAAGGAAGGCATAGTGTCTAATAAGCTAGAGACCATAAAAAGGGCAGACTCGTCCACAGAATCCTTATGGGTGACGATTCCGGGCCCCAAAGGAGATTTAATACTGGGGACGTTCTATCGGCCCCCTAACCAAATGGCTCAGGGTGATCTTGAGATGGAGAATGAAATTAGGGAAGCATGTAAAGGTAATGAAGTAGTAATAATGGGAGACTTCAACTTCCCTCATATTGATTGGATAAATGTATGCTCCAGTCAAGCCAAAGAGATAAATTTTTTAGACATTCCTAAATGACTGTGCTCTCGAACAGTTGGTCATAGACCCAACCAGAGGGGAGGCGATCCTGGATTTAATACTCTGTGGTACTGCCAGTGATTTAGTGCGGGATGTGGATGTAGTTGAGCCAGTTGGCAATAGTGATCACAATGTCATCAAGTTTAATTTATATGTAAGTGGGAAAGTGACTGGGAAATCTCACACAATTACCTTTGACTTTAAAAGAGGGAACTTCTCTAATATGAGAAAACTGGTAAAGAGGAAGTTGAAAGGAACAGTTAGGAGGGTTAAATCTCTTTAAAAGGCTTGGGGGTTACTCAAGTCCACATTACTAGAGGCTCAGCTAGCTTGTATACCGCAGGTCAGGAAAGGTAGTAAGTCCAAGAGGTCACCACCATGGCTAACAGGTAAGGTAAGGAAGCAATTAGAGAAAAAAAGTCTTCCTTCAGAGACTGGAAGGTTTGCCCAAACGAGGCGAACAGAAGCAAACACAAACTTGCACAAAGGAAATGCAAGCAGATAATTAGAGATGCAAAAAAAGTTTTTGAGGGGCATATTGCTAAACACATCAAAACAAACAATAAGAAATTCTTTAAGTATATTAGGAGTAGGAAACCAGCTAGGGAAGCGGTTGAACCATTGGATGACAATGGGAGTAAAGCAGGGGTGGGGAACCTTTTTCTTGCCAAGGGCCATTTGCGTATTTATACCATCATTCGGGGGCCATACCAGGCGTAGCTCTCCCGGTGGAGGTGGGGGGTAGAAGCTAGGGTTGCCAAGTCTCCAGCCACCACCTGGAAGTTGGCAACCCTAGCAGAGGTTATGCAGAGGAGGGAAGGAAGGAAAAAAGGAAAGAAAGAGGGAAAGAAAGAAAAAGAAAGAAGGAAAGAAAGAAAGAAAGAAAGAAAGAAAGAAAGAAGGAAGGAAGGAAGGAAAAAAGAAAGGAAAGAAGGAAGGAAAGAAGGAAGGAAGGAAAGAAAGGGAGGCTCCCCCCCCCAAGATGCACACACCCCTCATGGGGATCTCACACTCTCTCTCTCTCTCTCTCTCTCTCTCTCTCTCTCTCTCTCTCTCTCTCTCTCTCTCTCTCTCTCTCTCTCTCTCTCTCTCCCCGGGCCACCCAGCAGCCCAGGATCACGCACACACACTCACCCCTCCCCCGCACAGGGATCTCTCTCTCTCTCTCACACACACACACACACACAAACGCAAGCATGCCAGCCGGGAAGAACGGAGCACGGGAAGGGTTGGGCGGGGACCCTCTGGCGGCGGCGCGGCAAGCGCGGGGGCTGGGAAGAACGGAGCACGGGGAGGGCTGGGCAGGGACCCTCCGGCGGCGGCGTGACTAGCACGTGGGCCGGGAAGAACGGAGCACGGGGAGGGCTGGGTGGGGACCCTCCGGCGGTGGCACGACTGGCGCGCGGGCCAGGGGGAATGCCGTATCAGGGGTTGTAAAAAGAGAAATTTTTTTACTGCCAAAGCCACAAGTGTGACAGGTGGAATTCTGGTAAATCCACCTTGCTAGCTCTGAGAAAGCAGCAGAAGCAATCTGTTTGTTGCCTTGTTCCTCCTCTGTATAACTACTTCTTTTACTCAAAGAAACTGCAAATCCTGGAATAGTGCTGAAATGTTCGCCAGTGTGCTACGTACATGGCGCTAGGACGGGCTTCGTTTCTTCTTGGCTACCAGTGGATCTCCAGAGCAGAGCCCAACAGGGAAGTACCCTGTAAATTAAAGGGCCAACCCAGCACTGATCATATGCCCCCCCTTGTTAACTGCCAATGAAAAATCCCATCCTCCTCAAATACCATACATTGCAAGGGATTATGGGATTTTTAGTTTCCTCTGCCTTCTAATTTGATTCCTGTAATAATCATGCAGGTAATAATTATGCTGTTTTTAAATTTTTGAAGTATTACCAAATATGAGTTAACATTATAGTCTGAGGGTTGCCAACCTCCAGGTGGTAAATGGACATCTCCTGGAATTACACCTGATCTCCAGCCAACAGATATTAGCTCCCCTGGAGAAAATGGCTGGTTTGGAGGTGGACTCTATAGCATTATGTCCTGCTGAGATCCCTCCCCAAACCCCACCCTCCCCAGGCACCACTCCCAACATTTCCAGGTATTTGCCAACCCAGAGCTGGCAACCCCATCTGAAAATAATCAGGGCTACATGTGAGGCTTACATTGTCTATTCTTACCTTGTTAGATGCCGACTTAATTCATGAACTTCCATTTCAGTGCTTTTAAATTCATTGAGCTCTTTGCGAATTGCAGCCTGTAAATGGCAAAGAAAAGTGTAAACCTGCAGTGTGTAAACATGCATTAACTTTTTACAAGTTCAAAATAATATCTTTCATAAACAATCTGTGAAAGGGCGCAAGTGGTGCCGGTAATGGAGACACTGGTGTAATGCCTATAATCTTCATTATTATTGGAAATGTATGCTTTTATGCTCAGTCCGCATACTCGCACTTAATAGGATGCTAAGCCCAGGGTATAAGGGTTATGTGAGAGCACATATATGTAATCGACATGCAGCCCCAGGTATAAGGGGTGAAGTATTAATCCTTGGAACAGATGCCCTAATGTGTAATCACTTAGTTAGCATGAGTCTGGCAGACGCCATTATGAGCTGCCAGAAGAGAAGATTCTAGTCTTGCCTGGTACAGATAGCCCCCATAAAGGGACCCACTAGTGATTGAGGCTACCGGGGCGCCACTCAAGAATGCAGTTTCGATTCTGCCTGAGGCTCAAGTTGTTATCTAGATGTAACGCCTACGGTTCTCTAATAGGATATGCTAATCCAAATGTATCCATTATTGGATTTTTGTGTATCTACCCACTATATCACGTATTTGTAACCCCCCTGACCAAAAGTTATAAACGTTGTTGCAATCCTTTGTTCTCGGGGTGGATGGTCCCGTGCTTTGGGGCAATTGCACCCGGCTGCTTTATTTTGGCCACAATAAACAGATCGTTTAGTCTTTCAACCTCCTGCTGTGTTATTATCATTGGCTACTAAATAATAATACAGGCATATCACTGGGAGAAAAATGGTCTCATTACAGCATTTCCCCCTACTGCTGACCACACAAGGGGTTTGCCAGAATGAGATGGACTAGTGCGCCTTAATCCTATGTATGCTTACATAGAAGCAAGTCCACTTGTAGTCCACTGGGGCTTTCCCCTCCAAATGTGCATGCAAAGGATTGCTGCCTTTCCATTCAAATACTTACATCTTAAATAAGTAGTGGACAGAAGGCATATGTTGTGTTGAGCCCTGTCCCTTGGAAGATGGCTGCTTTGTATACAGAGGGAAAATACAGTTTGTTATGGGTTTCTGTGTAAATGACTCAAATTAAGCCCAAAGGCATGTTAACAAAATGAAAATAAACAGATGGAAGAGCTGACTTTTCAACTGCGCTTGAAAAAACGCCAGAGTTCAGCTCTAGAAGACCACAGGGGAGAGTGCTTGAAGCATTTTATTACAAATGCCCTATCGCCTTTGTTAATTAATTTGACAAGCCTTATAAGGAAGGAAAATCATAGAGCCCAGCAGAACAGTTTATTATCTACATCTCCAGATGTTCCTAAAATCTGGGATTCCACACAGATCTCAGTTAAACCCAAGCATGGTCATCAAAGCCACCTTTTGTCTTTCATCCATTCTCCTTCAGATAATCAACAACTAAATGCCACTTTTCCTCCAGGCTCCTTGACTTTGTCATTGATGTTGTGTTATTAGACATTTTATCTGTACAAACGTCTCTTTGAGTTTTTGTGAAACTTTGAATGATGCTTGGAAAAAATTTTTGAAAAGAAATTAAGTTTTGTGTGATATTTCTGCAAAATCCCCCGCTTCAGTGACAGAGCAAGGAAGCATCTGTAATGAAACTAGGGGGCAGCCATCTTGGCATGGGATAGTCCTCTGTTGAATAAACAACATGGAGCCAAATTGTATTTTGGGAAGCAGTTTTGGAAGCAGATGGTCAAATAAAAATGGTACAAGCCCTGCCAAGCAATATTACTAAGGCCTGGTTTACACATACCGGAGAATGAGGTGGTAGAATGGAATGCATCACTTTGGACTGCAGGTGATGGAATCCAGTTTTGAATATTCCGTCCCATTTACAATTAAATAAAAATTGAAAAGCAGCGTGACAGCAGAAAAGCTTTAACCTGCTTTCTTGATTTCCCCCAACTTTAACCCCTGTGCTGATTTTCTATTTGTAGAGAGTAAGGGGTCATAAAAAAGGAGAGAGTTCGACTACTCAAAAAAGGCTGTGATAGGGAACATGTCACCTACGTGGAAACAAGCTGTGCGGGATGGGGGCTGTAGTAGGCAGGGGAATGAAACCCAGGGAAGGATAAAAAAACGTGACCCGCTACTATCCCCCCCACACACACAGTCTGAAGAGGTACAGACCATTCAATGGCCTCAATATTCTGCCACCTCACTCTGCTGCAGATCCATGAGTCGGAAAATCCAAAGTTCAAATCTTGCATTGGCGACGAGCAGTTTTTGCAAGCTATTAGTTTTTAGCCTGAACTGCAATATGAGATAATAATCCTAACTGACCCAATAGGATTTCTGTAAGGATTAGTGAGATAATATCTGTAAAGGCTTGGATGTTGGAACACTTTAATGTGGGGTATTGTTGTTGTTTAGTTTGATGCTGTTTCTATGTCAGTGCTTTAACCTGACAATTCATTTTACATTTTCTATTATTTAAGTTGCTTTTCTTTTGGGAGTTGAAAGCAATGAATTCATGACATGGTAAGTCTTGTTAATAATATCGTGTTTGCACAGTCATAGTTGACATATGTTGCTCCCTGTGGCACCAGAAGACTTCCTTTGCAGACCTAAGAACACTTCCTTTTATCTGCCCACAGAAGCAATCAGGATAGTCATGGGCTGAGGTACCTCACATATAGTGTTGCCTACCTCCAGGTGGTGGCTGGAGATCTCCCACTATTACAACTGATCTCCAGGCGATAGAAATCAGTTCCCCTGGAGAAAATGGCCACTTTGGCAATTGGACTCTATGGCATTGAAGTCCCTCCCCACCCCAAACACTGCTCTTCTCAGACTCCACTCCCAAAATCTCCAGGTATTTCCCAACCCAGACCTGGCAACCAAACTCACGTAGCTCCACATCAGTGCATTATAAATATGAGATCTTTTGAGTGAGAAGCCCCTAGGGCTCAGGCCTGGAACTTATTTTCTGTTATTTAAGATCTTTTGAATAGGACTCTCCTCCCCAAGTTGGCTTCTCTACCTTTTACAGCTATTGGAAAAGCGGAAGCTGCTGAATTTCTGCCACTTGTACCCCGTTTAAAAACACAGAACCTCTAACAGGAGAAGGCCCCCTCTATGGGCAGAGGCTCTGTGCCTTCAGCAGATGTATGATAATATTTTGCCATCAAGAGAGATTGGGGAAGCTTGACTTTTTGTCTGTCAGGGAGAAAAGGCAATACCCTCCACGTGTAGTAAGAATAAATGAAAGGTTCCAGAGGGGTAGCTGGGCTGTAGCAACAATTAACACAAGGCCAGCAAGAGTTTATCCTGGCATAAATTTTTAATAAAGCCCATTTGTTAGGTGATGAAGAGGCCTCTCATCCCAGAAAGTTAACAAATCTTGTTAGTTTTTAAGGTGCCACATAAGGTCGCCAGCCTCCAGGTAACAGGTAGAGATCTGCTATTACAATTGATCCCAGGTAACAGAGATCAGTTCCCTTGGAGAAAATGGCCACTTCGGCAATTGGACTCTATGGCAGAGGTCGCCAAGCTTTTCCAATCATGGAGCACTTTTCAGGAGAGAAATTCATCCATGAGCACTAATTTTTCACCTAGCACCTATATACTAAACCGAATGACAGTAGTATTTTTCTTTCCAGTCTCTTCACGGAGCACTTGGAGATGTTGCACCGAGCACCAAGTGCTCCACGGAGCACAGTTTGGAAACCTCTGTTTTATGGCATTGAAGCCACTCCTCCCCAAACACCACCCTCCTCAGGCTCCACCCCCAAAATCTCCAGGTATTTCCCAACCCAGAGCTGGCAACCCAACATAAGACTTGAACTGAGTAAATGAAGGAGTGCTTTTAAGCAGGTGCAGGTTGAGTGCCCTTGAGGCAGGCTGAGTGCCCCTACACCTGAGTTTAGGCAGCTGTACCCTTTGGGATCTGAGGGTATAGTTTCTAGGCAGGCCTGAGCTCCCTCTTTACACATTTACTTAATTCACGGTCTGCCTTTATCACTGAGACTCAAACTGGATTACACAGGGTGAATCTATTAATCCCTTCCTTGTATTGCCCTTCAGCTCAAGTTCTGTTGTATTTACTTTGGATTTGCCAGCCTTGAAACTAGTGAAATGTTTTATCGTCACCCAGTTTCCAGCCAGCTGATTTGCTGCTTCAGAGACTATGAAAGAGGCCGCACACACTGTCGACTCCAGTAAGGCCTCAAAAGTTATTACTTTGTGTGTCCCATAGCTGAGATTTAACACACAGCATCAAGCAGCAAAAAGAGAAAGCACATTTTTTTCAACACACACAAGCAATTAATTCAAGCCAAACTAAACCCTGGAAAAATATTTTTGGTGCAAATCTTCCTTATGAAGGCTGATAAAGTCAGAAAATGTTGGTTGGCTGAAGATTATTTCTACTGGAGTTCAGGCCTGCTTGCATCCTTTGTGTTTTTACTGGAAGTGATAGGACAAGGGAGAGAGGTTACTTCCATTATGGGTTGCCAGTAGGGTTGCCAACCTCCAGGTACTAGCTGGAGATCTCCTGCTATTAGAACTGTTCTCCAGCCAATAGAGATCAGTTCACCTGGAGAAAATGGCTGCTTTGCCAATTGGACTCTGGCACTTAAGTCCCTCCCCTCCCCAAATCCTGCCCTCTTCAGGCTCCACCCCAAAAATCCTCCTGCTGGTGGCAAAGAGGGACCTGGCAACCCTAACTGCCAGGTCCCCCCATGCCACTGGTGGGAGCTTTGCTGGGGTGGGGTGTTCCACCAGCTGAGGGGTGGCGGGCAGCCCAGCTAATTGGCAGGCAATTGCCCTCCATAACCGGGCATATAGTAAACCTATTTCCATTCTAACCATTTCTTCTGGAATTCCTAGTTATATGTTCACTCAAATTTAAAGGGTAATCAAGGTGGTGTTGGCAGACTGTTGTAGTTCAAAGCACGGGTCCTCAGAATCACCTGGGGCCCCATTTGTGGGCCCATGGGTACGGTAGGGTTGCCAGGTCCCTCTTCCACACTGGCGGGAGATTTGTGGGGCAGAGCCTGAGGAGGGCGGGGTTTGGGGAGGGGAGAGATTTCAATGCCATAGAGTCCAGTAGCCAAAACGGCCATTTTCTCCAGGTGAACTGATCTCTATTGGCTGGAGGTCAGTTGTAATAGCAGGAGATCTCCAGCTAGTACCTGGGGGTTGGCAACCCTAGCTTCTCCTTAGAGGCAGAGGGTTCCAAGCACAATCCCTGGCACCCCAATTTACAGGAAAAATACCACCCACCCACCCCAAAAAAAATAAAGGAAAAGAGATGGTGGATAAATAAATGCAACAGATCTTTGAGGGAGTGATCACAGGCATTTGATCTGCCTACTTTTTTCCCTTATGATTTGTTGTCCATCGCTGCTAAGCACTTGGCGTGGCATATACAGTAATCTGTCTCATCTTCATTGACGTATCTAGTGTGCAGGATGCCCCCCAAGAAAAGATCCCACAAGGCCTGGGTACAGGTGGCCTCATCCCCTTGTACTAGAGGTCAGAATGGGTGAGCCAGGAATATTGGGCCTCGCTAATGCCAGGGAAATGGAGGGCACTGGAGCAGGCATTGGGCTCAGCCACTCTAGCTCCGAGGCAAATGCCACCTTGTAAGGTTTCTTCCGGGTCCTGGAATGCCTTGTGGAGCGGGGCTACCTTCAGCAGGCTCTGGGCCAAGGTAGCCCTGTGGCTACCTTCAATGGGTCTTGGCTCAGTAGCGGCAGAGCCAGGACTGGGGAACCAGCCCAAAGGTTAAGGTGAGCTAAGTTACCTTCTACCGGGTCCAGCAGCTCCAGCTGCTGGGAGGAAGGTTCTCCTAAGATACTTGAGCCCACTAGAAAGAAAAGTTGTAGGAGGTAGAAGAAGGCCAAGAGAGTGTCTTGCAACAAGGAGGATTCAGACAGCAAGGGAGCCTCAGCAAGGGAGTCTTTTATGGATGAAGATTCTGGGGGCACTTCTGGGGACTACTGCTGAACAGCTGCCCACATGCCAGGCTTGCAGTCTTGGATGCTTAGACACAGGGTGTCCTGGCATTAGGCAAGCACAGGCCCTAGGGCTGTCTGGGTCTCCGATGAAGCCCCTCTCACCTCTTCTTTTCAGGCTGTTGAGGACCCCCCAGGAATCCACCTTGCCCGCAAGGTGAGGGAGCAAATTTTGGATGGCTAGATGGTCTCCATCTCTTGGAATAGGTACAGGACATCTAGCTGCATGGGTCTGGCATGAAATGTGGGTTTGGTTGCAGCTGCAGCAGTTTTGGTGGGAGCCAGAGAAGTTTCTTGCCCACCTCTTGAGGCAGTATCAGCATGGAGCCAGATCCTTTTTTTGGGAGAAGCACGGTCTGCGTGCCTGTGTCCCCCATGTTTGGGGAACCCCTCAAGGGCTTGCATAGGATATGCCCAGTTCAGAGGCTGTCCGGGCACACTCACTTGCAAATGGCAGGGGAAACCATACAGTGTCCTGTACTCATGTGGAATCCTACATCCTGCCATTCCATGATATCTCCCAGAAGGCAGGCTGGGTGTGGTTTCTTCATCGGCCAACAGGCAAGTTGGCTGGTTCTGGGATCCGTTGCCCCTATGCTGCACCATGGCTGTCAGCTCTAACCAACAGATAGGGTTTCCAGGTCCCTACTGTTGTTTTTTCCAGACATGTCCATGTGTAAAGAAAAGAAAATAACTTTACACATGGACATGTCTGGAAAAAACAACAGTAGATATGAACACTGACCTTGAGAAGTAATAGTGATATGGTTCATGGACTTGTTACATATGGAGACTGTACCCTCTGACCTCAAGATTTTGTATGATGACTGATCTATTATGTGGTATTTGTACTGCATATATGTGGGAGATTTTGTGTGTATAACATTGAGTTGGCTCATGTTTAGCATTATAGCTGTAGTAAGAGCACATAGCGAAGGAATATCATCATTAAATGTGCAACCTCGATATGAAAACCTGGTAAAGATTATAATAGATTGTTTTTTTTTTATAATACAAGCCCTGGAGGTTGGCAACCACAGAATTTCAGTCTAGAGAAGCCCTTGAGATTGGCTAACACTCTTTCCTCCAGGCCATTCCTGGAGGGTGGCAACAGAGAATTTTTTCTCCAGGCCAGTCCTGGAGGTTGGGAACTGAGGTTTTTTTCCTCCTTAGGTTCGTCCAGGAGGGTAGTAACAACAAAACTTGCAACTTAGATTTTGCAACTTGATTTGCACTGTATCAGGTTGTTTTTGCTAGAACACTATCATTCTAACAACCTAGGATCTTTTTGAGGTGACCACGTGGAGGTTGACAACCCTACCAATAGAAGTTGTGGCCATTTTTTACTCCAGCAAAGTGTCTGTTGTTTCTTCCATGTATTGTGGTTTTGCCTTACCACCTCCCTGCCCTTCAGTGCCGGGTCTGCAAGTCTTTCCTATTGCTCTCTCATTTTTTCCAGACCTAATTTGTGGTAATTTTAAATTTAAAACACTTTTGTGGCTCCAGTTGTCCAGTGTAGACAGTTGAAACACTATTGCAGTTTTCTAATTGTGCTATTATGATTAAAACAACACTAAGCTGTGATTTCAGCTACAAAATGGAAAGTACTTCTTATTTCTCTTCCCCTCAAGAACTGATAATTAACAATGGATTCATTGATGCTGCAGCCACAAGAGAACATTTGTAAAACAAAGAAACAAAAGGAAATGGCGGGGAGAAACAGAAACTTTGCTGAATGGAATGAAGACTACTGCCCCCCCCCCAGTTTTCTCACCCTAAAATCACACGGGGGGGGGGAAAATGTATTTTACCAACTTTTCTGCTCCACATGGAGCCTCTGTGTACATGGAGCAGTAAAATTGGCAAAACAATTCCTCCCCCCACATGGTTTTCATGCAAGAAAACTGCTTGGGGGGCGGGAGGGAGGCAGGAGCCCTTTCCCCACCATGGTGCCATGCCTAGCCGTTTGGGCTCTCCTTTTTTTTTTTTTTTTTGAAAGAAGCAATTCTTCACAGCTGCTGTGTGGCTGCGTGGAACATGGGCACAAGTGAAAAAAGGTAACTTCTAATTTAGCTTTGACTTGTGAGTAAACATATAATAGGGGTCCCCCCCACCCGAGAGACAGGTATTTCTAGATTTTAAAGAGAGTATAACATTATATTAAGTGTGAAAAGTCACGATTAAGCTGCAAAACACTCTTCTATGGAGAAACAGGCATAATCGAAATACTTGCTGCAATACGTGATCTCAAGATCCTTTCCATGCTTCATTTATGGCATTTTTCCAATATACTTAGAGTACTTTAACATGGAATTTCCTTGAGCTTCCTGTCTCAGTAGAAAGATAGGGGGATTGCTACTTTTTTCTGGCAGAACTCTTTTAACTGCCTCCAAATTTAATTGTGAAATATTTCCAAATTCACTTCTAGTGTTAACAGAAGGGAACCTTGGGTACTTACCGTGAAGGTCCTTTCTTCTCTGAGGTAAGGAGAGCATCTTGTAAAGACGGGTGATTCCTTCCGGTTCCTTGGGATAGGCAGGATGTAAATAAACAAACTTCCGGTTTCCGGTCTGGGATCGCCCCCATTTTCAGTTTCAATACTTTCCGAGCTAGTGGATTAGTAAGAATTAAGGAGGCTTGCCGTGTTATGACGGCGGTCATTACGGAATGGAAGTATACTGGAGCCAATGACTTTAACACTTTATTTATCATTTAACCATTTAGTAACAGGATGGGGCCATCTGGGGGCCCCTTCGAGGCTAACATAACTTAACTCAACTGAAGCTGCAAGTGACACCCACGTTGGTGACCTGGTCACTTCCTGACCATGTGCTTGGGCCAGTATGAGAGTGCTCCATCTTCGCCCGGGTGGGCCAAGATGCTCTCCTTACCTCAGAGAAGAAAGGACCTTCACGGTAAGTACCCAAGGTTCCCTTCTCTCTCTGAGGGGGAGAGCATCTTGTAAAGACGGGATGTCCAAGAGCTTGGCGTCTCCAGGGTGGGTTAGCGTTCGTCCACTACGTGCTGGAGCACTCTGCGTCCAAAAGCTGCGTCCGCCGAAGCATAGGCATTGAGGCGATAGTGTCTCACGAAGGTCGATATGGAGGACCACGTGGCTGCCTTACATATTTCTTCGACCGTGGCCTGCTTGTCGAAGGCTGCCGAGGTGGCCGCGCTTCGAATGGAATGCGCCGTGATGCCCTGTGGGATAGGTACGCCGGCGGCTCTGTAGGCCTCTATGATGCAGGAACGTAGTGTGCGACTGATGGATGGTCGGGAGAGCCGCTTGCCTTTGCTGGCTCCTGACATTGAAATGAATAGGAAGTCTGTTTTCCTGATCGGAGCCGTGCGCTCCAGGTATATGCGTAGAGCGCGGACCATGTCTAAGGTGTGCCATTCTTTCTCCCTGTCGTGACCTGGTTGTGGGCAGAAGGATGGCAGGTGGATCTCCTGCTGTCTGTGGAAGGTAGAGTCCACCTTAGGAATAAAGGTGGGGTCAGTTCTGAGGACCACCTTGTCGTGGTGGAAAATGCACAGTCCCTCCCTCATCGAGAGGGCCCCCAGCTCGGAGACCCTACGCGCCGATGTGACTGCTGTGAGGAATAAAGTCTTGAGTCGAAGGTACTTTAGAGTGACCGTCGCCAACGGTTCGAATGGAGGGCCCGTCAAGGCTGACAAGACGACATGGAGCCGCCATGATGGAAAGCGGTGCAAGACTGGAGGAGACGTCTGAGAGATCCCCTTGAGGAAGGATTTGACATGGGGATGCTTCGTGGTGGTGTATCCCTCCAGGCAGGGATGGACCGTGGCGATAGCGGCTAGTTGTCTACGCAGGGTGGACGTCTTGAGACCTTGTTGTACTCCGTCCTGCAGGAAGCGCAATAGTTGTGCCGTGGACGGCTTCATGGGATCTTCCTTTTTGCGGCGGCACCATCTGACAAAGGCCTTCCAGGAGGCGTTGTAAATTCTCCGGGTGGAGGGTCGCCTGGCTTCCAGTATGGTATTGACGATATTGAGCTGGTATCCGTGGCTCAAAAGCCGCTGCCTTTCAATAGCCAAGCGGTCAGTTTCAACCATTCTGGTTCCGGGTGCCGTACCGGTCCCTGTTGCAGCATGTCCCGAGATGTGGGTATTCGCCAGGGCTCCTGTAGGGATAGTTCCCTCAGCGTGGAGTACCATGGTCTGCGCGGCCAATCTGGTGCTATAAACAGGACCGTCGCTCGTTCCTGCTGAATCTTCCTCAGTGCCTTGGGTATGATGGGAAGAGGCGGGAAGGCGTACAGGAAGTCCTGAGGCCAGGGCGAGAGCAGTGCATCTACCTGCTCTGCTTCCCTGTGGGCATACCTGGTGTAAAAGCGGGAGGTTTTGTGGTTCGTCGGTGAGGCAAAAAGATCCACTGCTGGCACACCGTAACGTTGCACTAAGAGGTGAAACACCCGGTCGTCCAATGACCACTCGCCCTCGTCCAGCGTCTGGCGGCTGAGCCAATCGGCCTGAAGGTTGAGCTTGCCTTGTATATGCTCCGCTCTGATTGACAGAAGGTGCTTCTCTGCCCAAGAGAGAATTCGGGTCGCCTCTCCTTGTAGTGAGGAGGACCTGGATCCTCCCTGCTTGTTCAGGTGGGCCTTGGCGGAGATGTTGTCCGTCCGCACCAGAACATGGTGACCTGCAATACTTGGCTGGAATCGTAGGAGTGCCCTGTGGATTGCTCGTATTTCCAGGCGGTTGATGTGCATGGTCTTTTCCCGAGGCGACCATGTGCCCTGGGCCACCTGATGGTTCAGGGTAGCCCCCCATCCTTCCAGGCTGGCGTCCGTGAAGATCTGCATCAGGGAGTCGATGATGTATGGTTGCCCCTGTTGTAAGGTCGAGGTCTGGGACCACCAGAGAAGGCTCAGCTTGGTGGCCGCCGGGAGGGTTAGACGAATGTTCTTCTTTTGGAGAATTTGATGTTGGTAAGGTTTGAGAAACCATTGTAGTGGTCGTGCGTGGAATCTGGCCCACGTGATCGTGCCGATGCAGGAGACCATCAGCCCCTGAAGCCGAACCAGAGCTGACAGCCCCACAGACCTTGATCCCCGCAAGTGTTTGGCTAGATGAGATAGCTTGGTTGCCTTGTCCCTTGGTAGGGTTAAGGTATTGGTTTTGGTGTTGATCCACACGCCAAGGTGTTGAATTCTCTGTGATGGGGAAATGTTGCTTTTGGCTCTGTTGATGAGGAATCCGTGGTCGCTCAGTACCTGGAGAACTCTGGCGGTGTGACGACTGGCTGTGTCCGCCGTAGGCGCACAGATCAGGATGTCGTCTAGATACGGGTGGACGTGTATCCCTTCTCTCCTCAAGAGCGCTATCAGTGTGACGAGGACCTTGGAGAACACTCGAGGAGCTGGGGAGAGTCCAAAGGGGAGTGCCCTGAATTGGAAGTGAAGGTCCCCGAAGGCAAAGCGAAGGAAACGGCGGTGGTCCACGTGTATGGGAATATGCAGGTATGCTTCTGTCAGATCTATCGACGACAGGAACATCCCGGGTCGCAGCGCTTCCACGATGGATCTCAGGGTTTCCATGCGGAAGTGTTTGGTTCGCACAAACTCGTTTACAAACTGTAAATCTAGTATGGCCCTCCAGTCCCCGTTCTTCTTGGGAACTGTAAAAAAGACAGAGTAGACCCCTGAGAATCTCTCTGAAGTTGGCACGTGTTCGATGGCCAGTATTTGCAGAAGATGATGAATGGCCGTCATCGTCCTGGTGCGTTTGTCGCGTGCGTGCGGAGTGGGAGACGGAATGAAGCGGTCCGGTGGTAGGTGGAGAAACTCTATTCGATATCCGTGTTGAATGACTTCGCGCACCCACCGATCTGGTTGCGCCTGCTCCCATTGGCGTATGAAGAGTTTCAGTCGTCCTCCCACCGGTGCCGAGTCGCCGTCATTGTTTCTTGGGTTTGAAGTTGTGGTTCGGCTTACCCGGTCTCTGGTTGTGGAACTGGTTCGGTCTGCCGTAGCGCTGGCCCCCTCTGTTCGTTCCTCTTGCGCCGGACCACGTAGAGCGCCTGGAGTCTGCTCTAGGTCTCGCGAGTGCGTGGTAGGAACGAAAGGAAGGCGAGGGCCGGAAGTCCTTCCTGAGGCTCCCCGGCATGGCCTTCTTCCTGTCCTTGGTCTCCACTAAAATGTCTTCTAATTTGTCTCCGAAGAGCTTGCCGCCTTGGAAGGGGTAGGCTAACAGCATGGATTTGGCTCCTTGCTCCACTTGCCAGGCTCGGAGCCAAAGGGCTCGTCTGGTCACGGCGTTGGTCCCCATGGCTCTAGCTGAAAGCGTCATAGAGTCCAGAGTGGCATCCGCCAAAAAATGGACTGCCTTCATCAGTCTATTGAGACCTTCATTCGCCTTTCGTTCCTCTGTGGGGATGAGGGTGGCCAGTTTCCTTGCCCACACTATAGCTGCCCTTGCAAAGAGGGTTGCGGTCGCAGAGGCTTGGACAGCCGTGGCTAGTGCCTCATGGGTCCTGCGCGAGGCCTGGTCTGCCTTCCTGTCCAAGGGGTCTCTAAGGGATCCCATACCATCCCCTGAGATGATTCCTGGAGACTGCAGCGCCGCCACTGGACCCTCCACTACTGGCGTGTGAAGGAGCTCCATGGCGTGTGGGGCCAAGGTGTAGAGTTTGGTGATATTACGGGGAAGAGGTCTGTTACCCATGGGCTTTTCCCATTCTACTTTAAGACGGTGCTCAAAGTATTCTGGAAAAGGCACCACTTTGGATGAGGGTTGGGTGCGGGGAAAGAATTCCTTGGGTCCCCTTGGCCTGCCCTTCCCCTTCTCTCCCCCATCAGGCTCTGGAGTCTCGTTGAGGTCCAGGGCTGCAATGGCTTTACAGAGGACAGATTGATAGTCCTCTCTGCAAAAAAGCCTTGTCTGCTGCTCCTCCACGGGTTCGCCCTCCCCCTCAGAGGAGGAGAATTCACCTTCCTCTCTCTCTCCCTCATCCGAATCGTATTGGGAAGGGGAGGGGGATTCTTCGCCCTGCATTGATCCGGATGCAGTAGTGTGTTGTCGCCCCTCCCTGGCAGAAGGGGGCTTAAGGTTTCCCGCCGAGGTGCTGGTGCTGGGGCCATCTTCTCCCCCCATTTTGCCCGGGGGATAGGAGGGTTGAGTGTCCCATGAGCCCCCTTTGGCCGGGTATGTCTGTGCAGATGGCAAGCCCCCTTGGGTTGCTGGCTGCAGAAAGGGGAATTCTTCCCTGAGTACTTGCCTCATGAGGGCTAGTAGATCGCTTTGGGGACCCCCGGTGAGATGCCCTCCCAGTGTTCCGGAGTATGGGGTGGGTTGCTGGTGGGGGGAGGTTTGTAGCTCACCCATTTGGTGTGTGGGTCCGCTGGCGTCCCGTGCGCAGGCGGCCCCCTTCTGGGAGTCCCCGATGTTTCCAGCGACTGCTTGGGCTGGAGCTGCGGGGGGGGCGTCTCTGAGTTTCCTCTTCCCACCGCCCGCCCGAGAGCTGGTAGGACTGGAGGAGTCAGGCTTCTTCTTCTTCTTCTCCCGGTCCTTCTTGCGTGCGTCGTCCGGCTGCTTCCTCTTGCCGGGAATGGAGGAAGAAGCCTGGCGCCCCTGCCGCTCCGCGTTGCCACCCTTGCGGCTGCCGGAGGGCTCAGTTGGCGGCGGGGGGGGGGGCCGCGGGGACCAGCCCCTCCATAAGTTCCCCCCGCGCCAGAAACTCGTCGGGCGCGTTTGCAGCTTGCTGCGCCATGCGCCGGTTAACTTGCCAGCTGATCGCTGCGGGAGCGGTTCCCGAAGCCTGTCGGTCGATCCGCCCGGACCACGTGTCCGCAATGGCGGTCGGTCGCTGTTGGTGGGTTGCGGAGCAACCTGAGATGCTGCCTTCCCACAGCGAGGCAGGAAGAAAAACTGAAAATGGGGGCGATCCCAGACCGGAAACCGGAAGTTTGTTTATTTACATCCTGCCTATCCCAAGGAACCGGAAGGAATCACCCGTCTTTACAAGATGCTCTCCCCCTCAGAGAGAGAATACCGATTTACAGGCACAACATATCCAAGAGCATGCACTGACATTACCCTACTACTGAGGTATCCTCCAGTTCTCTACTGTTTTCTAGATGAAAGGTTTAGGTACTTCCCTATGTACTTGAGAGGGAAGCAGGAAGGGATGAGTCAGTGTGCGGCTCTTTCGGCCCTTTCTTACATGGATGTTTTTACGGTCCCCTACAAGAAAAGGCTATGCTCCTGTGCCTCTGGACAAGTCGAAACCGTGGCCCATGTATTGCTACACTGTGAGCATGGCTCACCCTTACGGGAACAGATAATTGAACCCCTTTTGAAAGATTGCCCTGGTGGCATCGATAAGGAGCTAGTTAGATTTCTTTTAAATGACAGCTATCCTCAGGTTACTGCAGGGGTTGCTAGCTTCTTGGGACTTATTTTAAAAAATTGTAAACCTTGTATATGATCTAAGGAAGAGACTTGTTCGAAATTTTAAAACCTCCTTTTAACCTCAATATGTATGTATGTATGTATTTATTTTTTATGCCAATAAAGGTCTGATTTGATTTGACATGGATGTTTTTTGCCTTCCTCTGGGCATAGAGTGGGGGGTCATTGGGGGAGTGAGAGGGAGGGTAGTTGTGAATTTCCTAAGCTTGGGAAATTTCCAAATATGATTCAAAGTGGGTTTTTTTAAAGTATACAAGCATTTGGTGGTAGGAACTAGGCATAGGGATGTACTTTCTAAATTTTCTCACCTGTATTTTTAGTTGTTTTTTTTAATTTAGTAACTTTACAAATGGTCTTTGTTCACTCCACAGTAGAAAGGGATAGAAATTTTCAAACAAAATAAATAAATGCCTCTGGGCACAAGCAACATTTATGAATTGTGGATGTATCGTGTTGCATGCAAATGTGGAGGGTATGGTATGCCAGTGGAAAGGGAAATAGAATGGTACACTTGTAAACTAGTCACATATGCCTTGTATATAATGTGCAGGGACCTACTAAGATCCCTTTGACTCAGGCATTCCATGAAATACCTGATGATACAATAGTGATGACAATGCCACAAAGAAGTATTCGGAACTCTTCATTACTTAAATCCCCTGAAACGTACCTACAGCCAGTAATGCTGTTCCAGACACTTTCAGGCCATCTCTCAATTTGTGCTAAGAACTCTACCCCAATCCACTAGAGCAAAAGAAATTCTGAGATAGATATCACATCTATCAGGACCCAACACTCTTATCTGCCATGAACAAAGGCAAAGACAAAATTGCATTCTGTGCCTGCTGTCAGTTTGACTTTTCCATGGGAAGTGATAACACTACATGGACAAATAGGAACAGACACGCCACTAACTGCAGTAGGGAAATTAAGTGACAAAGGTGAACCATCTAGAAGAGTGCACACAACCTCTCCTTCTAGCATTCTCTTGAATGAGCTCTCTAATGTGTCATGGCATTATCTCCTTTGTTGCTTATTTGTGACAGCGGTCACAACACTACGGGGTTTATCCAGCCACAGTGAAGCACTTCAAACTGATTGCAACGGAGGAGAGCCATGGCTCAATGACAGAGCATCTGCTTTGCATGCAGAAGGTCCCCAGTTCGATCCCTGGCATCTCCAGTTAAAAAGGTGATATGGAAGACCTCCTCTACTTTGAGACCCTGGAGAGCCACTACCCTTGATAGACCAATGGTCTGACTTAGTATAAGGGAGTTTCATGGGAGTTAAAGAGTTTGGAACAGACTTCCTCGGGAGGTGGTAAGTGCGCCTTCCCTGGAGGTTTTTAAGCAGAGGCTAGATGGCCATCTGTCAGCAATGCTGATTGTATGACCTTAGGTAGTTCATGAGAGGGAGGGCATCTTGGGCATCTTCTGGGCATGGAGTAGGGGTCACTGGCGGTGTGTGGGGGAGGTAGTTGTGAATTTCCTGCATTGTGCAGGGGGTTGGACTAGGTGACCCTGGTGGTCCCTTCCAACTCTATGATTCTGTGATTCTAAGCATGTCCTGTATTTTCCCATTGAAATCAAAGGGCCTTGGAAGTCTACATTGTGCCGCGTTCAACTCAGGCTGAAGACAGAGAAGAGTTTGCAAGAGAGATGAAAGTAGTATGAGAACCACCACTTTCCTAATTCCTCTCATATCAAACAGGTCTTGAAGACCCTGCAAAAAAGGTTTACCAGATGCAACAGTGGGATGATTGTACACATCACAAGAAATGGCTTCTATCTCAAGTAGCCTTCAGTTCTCTAGAGCAGGGGTCGGCAAACTCATTAGTCAAAAGAGCCAAATATCAACAGTACAACGATTGAGATTTCTTTTGAGAGCCAAATTTCTTAGACTTAAACTATATAGGTAGGTTCACTGTTTATTAACTTAATAAACTTTAATTAAAGTTTTAAGTCTTAATCAAACTATAGGAACACTGAATAAAACTTGATATCATACTTAATAGTGATCTTATTTATTGATAAAAATTAAATTGTAAGTCCTTGCCATTTCCCCCTCCCCGTCCGGAGTCCTCGTCTGGAGGCCTGGTCTACCGCCATAAAAGCCTATTGGTAGACCTGGCCTTTGGCTGAGTCCCATTGGGAAGCCAGGTCTACCCATTGGCTTTCTTGGCAGTAGACCTGGCCTCCAGAGGCCCATAGAAGCCAATTGGTAGACCTGGCCTCTGAAGGAGTACTTTTCCCCCTCCTCGGAGTCCAGGTCTACCGACAAGAAAGCCAGTGGGTAGACATGGCCTCCCAATGGGACTCAGCCGGAGGCCAGGTCTACCAAAGGAAGCCCGCCCCGCCCAGTCGCTGATAGGCGGGGGGGGGGCGGGCCAGGAACCGCTGAGCCGCCCGCCCAGCAATCGCGCGGCTAGAGGGGAGGGGAGGCTTTAGCCTCCCAACCATTGAGGGCAAGGGAAAGGGGGACCCGGCCATTCTACACGGTGGGGGGGGGGAGAGAGTGCGCCCGCTTGCCTGCTCTCTCGCACTCTCTCTCTCTCAGGCGCACTGGCTCCGCAGCCCGGCTGCCGGCGCGAGTGGGCGCGAGAACAGGGGCTCCAAACCAAGTTCGGAGAGCCGCACTCAACGGGCCAAAGAGCCGCATGCGGCTTGGGAGCTGCGGTTTGCCGACCCCTGCTCTAGGGGAAAGCAAATCAATTATCTCTAGCCTTGGTTTTCAAGGAAGCACAGCATGGGGCAGTGGTAAAGGAGACCAGCCCTTCCTTGTTATCCCAAGATACTTGGTACATAAAGCAACAAAGAGATCACTTGGAATGAAAAAGAGAATGGATGAAAAAGAGTTTGTCTGACCTATTGTCTTAAGGGAAAAAATGCTGTAATGACATTTTTAACACAGTAGCTGAATATGCAAAAAGCCAGATGGTGGTTTCTTAGCTAGCTCAATATGTATACTTATTTTGTGTGTATACAAGAAAATAATTTCAAACAATGCTAACTTTAAAAAGTATCCCATTAAACAGAGCTTCTGCCTGCAATACCGACCTACTATAAGAGTTAGGCATAACCTCCTTCCCTGACATTTTGGTTGGCTCCGCCTCCTGTGGCAGCCATTTTGTGGTTGTGCCCACCACCACGTGTCAGAATTCCAGAGGTACCCTCAGGGTGGAAAGAGTTGGGGACCCCTGCATAAGACTGACCCTTGACCCTAAGGTTTCTTCCAAGACCCTTCAAACGTACTTTATCCGCAGCCGTGAGCCGCGTCCAAGGTTTGTCTGCCCGTCTGTCGTAGTCCTGAGCATCTGCCACCTCCACATAATCGCTGAAGCGGATGAGGATTTTCCTCTCACGAAGCTCTTCCACCGTTGGCCTTTGACTCAGCTGTAGAAGCAAGGCAGAACAGTGTACCCAAAACATCATGCTTCCCAAAAGCTCTGTGCCAATTTCTTACATTGAGAAAAATGTTAAAAAGAAATACAACTTTATTTGCAAGTTACATTTAAGTATCCAGTATGAGAAAAAGAACAACTGTATCTAACTATTAGATGGAAGAGATATCGTGTGATGTGTACCCTATGAGAGATGCCCACTATTATAAGGCATTAATTGAATATACCAGAGAACTACAGAAGGGGCTATTTTTATTTCACAGCATCATCCAGTGCATCATCCAAAAGACACTGAAGGGTGAAAGATATAAGCAAGGGCCCATAGTAGCACCTTCACACTGGCATACCATATAGGTGCACACATCTTTGTAAGAGATGCCTGCTAAGTACCATCTCTGCTCAACTGTAGAAATGGGGAAATTTACCTCCTTTACTAGGCTTTCGGGGCTGCTTCTTTTCTTTGCTGTTTCTGTACAAAATTGGGCATTTATTTGCTTTCATTGTTGGAGTTCATGTTGCTTTTTTATGGTATGCTTTTTTGTACATTTTGAACATTGCCACTACTGGTAGAGAAATGATGCATCAATATTAAAAATTAATAAAACGGCATCATTCCAGTATCCTGACTTGATGACCCATCTGCAGACTGTTCAGTGTCATAGAGAAACACACAAAGGAGTGACTGACCAGTGCAATGAGGCCTTTTGATGTTCAGTGCTTCCCACTATACATACCGAAACATGTGCAGGTTTAAGTTAAACAATGCACATACTCCAATATAAGTCTGAGCAAGAAATGTATAAAACATGGCCAAAACTCTGTGTAAAACAAATGAGTTAAAGATGAACTATTAAAGACGGAGCAGTTCCTTCTGGTTTTTGTGGTATAAAGGTGGTACAGCCCATTATTTTAATGAGTCTGTTTCATAATAAAAATAATTGTGTGTTGTCAAGTTGCAACTGATTCATGGTGGCCCCAGGGCCATGGGGTTTTTAAGGCAAGAGATTTGCAGAGGTGGGTTGCTATTGCCTTCCTCTGCATAGCAACCCAGTCTTCCTTGGTGGTCTCCCTTCCAAGTGCTAACGGTGGTTGACCCTGCTTAGCTTCCAAGCTTTGATGAGAAAGGGCTGCTCAGGCTACTGCCTGTTTCATAGGGATGAAGTATGAAAAGCTAAACATTATTGTATGTCCATAGGGTTGCCAGCTCTGGGTTGGGAAATGCCTGGAGATTTTGGAGGTAGAACTTGAGGAGGGCAGGGTTTGGGGAGGGAAGGGCCTTCAATGGGGTATAATGCCATAGAGTCCACCTTCCAAAGTGGCCATTTTCTCCAAGTAAAATGATCTCTGTAGCCTGGAGATTGGTTGTAATAGTGGGAGATCTCCAGCCACCATCTGGAGGCTGGCAACCCTATATGTCCACATGGTGCTATCCACATCAAACATTAGTGCGCACTGCACAAACATTCAGTCAGTAAAGTTTGATGAGGCCCTCCCTCTCCTTTCCACAGATTCAGCCATCTACCATCAGCTTCTCTCTTGGGCTGAATGACAAAGTTTACAGTTCTCTCTATGGTTTGTGTAGTATGGTAGAACCTCTTGCATGGTCAGGCAGATTGAAAAGTTTAGATCCTGGCTCGATGTGTTCTGGTATGGATACCGGGAAGTACTGAACCTACAAAAATCTTTGGACTCCAACTATTATGAGCCCGCTTGCAAACTTGCCCTGTGTCGTGGCCTGAGGATGTATTAAATTGGGATACCATTTACACAGTGCCTGTTACCTTTGAAATCCAGACATTGCTGAACTAAGGAGTGCACATTTTCATCTCTGCTGCGGCTCCCACAGCAGTCTAAGATGTCTATTTATATTTTATGCAGCCCTAAACAAAATAAGCAACATACCTCTTGAAACCTGGCATTAAACATATAAGTGGGATTAAAAGCCAGGGAAAGTGGACCTTCCGTCCTTCACTCATAATAATGCAGCCTTCCCCCCAAAACCCAGCATAAATTAAGGATGAAGTGTCAGTGTTATCAATGAAATTCAAAGCTTTTGACAGTTACATATTCTGGATACTATTTAAATGTATCCTTTTAAAAATGCTCTATTTATATTTTTACTATGACAAGCGATCAAAGTAGGAAATCGTGTAAGCCAAAAATAGACTTTTCAACATGATGCAAACTTCACAGTGATGACTACTACCAACATATTATTTGTTTCAGGGAATAAGAAAAAGGATATGCTTCATTACAGGAAAGAAAAAAAAAACCACTTCACTTTGCTTCCCCCCCTGACCGAACAATTATATCCTGCCTTTTTGTTGAATAAAACCTGGTCTCAAATCTTTTGATTCTCTGGAGTACTTTAACTAGGATTGCCAACAGGGCTGGAGAAAAATGTCCTGCTCCTTTAATAGAGGGTTAACGTGTGGAAGCCCTGACCTGGATAGCCCAGACTAGCCTGATCATGTCAGCTCTCGGAAGCTAAGCAGGTTCAACCCTGGCAAGTATTTGGATGGGACACCTCCAAGGAATACCAGGGTCGGGACGTGGAGCAGGCAATGGCAAACTACCTCCGAATGTCTCTTGACTTGAAAACTCTACGGAGTCAACATACGTCAGCTGTGACTTGACGGCCAGTTGAAGCTTTTCATGGCATGGAGGTAAATAATACTACTGGGTAAACAACATCCCATTAAGTCTCTATTGTAAGGACAGGGGGAGGTCTTATGTTGCTTCAACTCTGCTCTAGAGGAGACCATGATTGTCATCAAGTATTATGAGAAGGGCTCCATCACAGCAGAAGGGAGGGACGTTCACCAAGAAGACGGTGACAAATATAGCCTCAGATGCTATACCTTGTTTCCACTTTTGCTCCCTGCACCCATTGTTGAGGTGGTCCTCTGTTGTGGAGCACATGTTCCTCTGCGGCTAGATACTCCTGCTCACACAAGACCAATAACTTTCAAGGAGGTGAAATGTTCCTAGTGCAAGAGGAACATGGTTTGCTATGCAAGACCATCTTCACAGGAGAAGTGACTACACAATAAATTGAAAGAAGGTATAGGAACCAAGTAATAATGTTTAACGCGGACCACTATCCACACTGCGAAGTGAGGGATCATCCAGAAACAAATGAAGGGAGCTGCCTGCCAAAGCCGCATCCTTTTGAGGAACCACAAAAATGTCTCCCCAGTGGAAGAAACTCTGAGTTTCTCTGATCAAGTTGCTAATCTACGAAGGCTACATTATTAACTAGCTTTTCTGTGCCATGGCACCCAATGTTTGGCTGCATGGAATGAACATTCCAGAAAAGCGTCTCTCATGTTCTGCCATTAAAAGCCTTTAATATGCACAAGGGCCTTGGGAGATAAAGTAAACTAGGGGCGGCTGCTAAAGTTCTTTGCAGAGCGCAGGTCTAACTGGGCAAGGCTGAGAGCTGGGAGGGGAAGGCAAAGGTAGGGTGAGTTGAGAACTTAATACACTCACTGAGCATTTGTCTGCCCTTTGGCCTTCTGCATATTTTAGCCTTTGATTCCTCTGTGAATTAGGGTGTAGCAGTGAGCTCTGCCTGGAGCCATCCTATCTAGAGCAGAGATGGGGCGTACAAGCAAGAACTGATGCATCATAGCTGTGCTTGGTACATTATCTGTCTGTAAATATTAATAGAACAAGGTACAGGCAGAAGTACTTTCTTTGCTGCTGCTACAGGTACATCCAGGAATGTTATGCATGGCTATTTCCCTCGCAGTCACCCCCCTTTAACCAGCATCCAGAAAACATGGGCGAAACGTGTGGAAACATGTGGGGAGAGCGAGGCAACCTCTGACGGTCGGAAATGGCATGCATAATCAAAACAAAGCCTTGAAGTAGTCGGAGGGTGACCACTGTGGCGGGAATATTTATAATTTGGCTTAAGAAGAACAACTCTCTGTACCTTCTATATCTTAATACTATAACCTGTAGTTTAAACAGCCACAGGAAGCCTCTAAAGGACCTTAGCTCCAAAACCAGGCCCCTGACCTAGAGGCCATAGGAAATTGCATTACTAAGAGTTAACCAACCAAAGAACATTAAGGTGCCTAGAAATTATGTTCAGGGGTAACAAGGTCACGTAGATGGGCAGCAAAGTGCCTGCTTACGCAGTGAGGAAATTGTTTATGAACACAGGGTAACGGATGAGCAGATGGCTGTCAGAGACCTGGACATGGCAAACTTATTATGAAACAAAATATTCCCAAACAACTTATAGCCATGATTTGTGAAAACTCATCTCCTGACTAATTTGGCAGGAGGGGGCCATTTGAGACCTCTCTCACACAGTTCAACCTATAAAAGGCTTTCAAAGAGCCCAGCCCGTCGTCCTTCTAAGAGAAAGACCCATTTCTGTCTCTTCCTTGGAACGACCTCAGAGATCTCTGTCTGTCTGTCTGTCAGTGTGTGTGCTGTCATATATATATTCAGTTAAGTATTGCTTTCTCTCTTTGCTTTATATTTCCTTGAAAGTATAATAAAGCTGCATGATTTACTTTATACGTTTGGTGTACTGTTTTAAGAGTGTTTAGTGTGCAAGATCTATCTTTTCCTATCAAACTCTCTAGCTCCTGCTCTGGTAAGTAGCAAGCGGAGAGACTCTAAGTAGCAGGCAGAGAAGACCAAATAAATAAAAGAGCTCAAGGGAGAGAACTTGAAAAATTCTCCCAACAACCGCGAGGGAAACAGCCATGCATAAAAGGCCCCGTTCTTTTCCTGTATAATTGTGGCTTATCTAAAAATGTAATTTTTTTAAGGCTAGAAATTTCCAATATGCAGCTGGCTATTTTGTAGCAAACAACTGCTATATTTCTCAGCTCTTCTGGATAAGAAACAGATTTGTAGGATCAAAGTCTCTTAAACTAAGCAAAATGTGCCATCAAATCACAACGGATTTGTAGCAACCCCATGAATTCCACCTCATGGCGTTTTCAAGACAAGAGATGAACAGAGGTGGTTTACTATTACCTTCCTCTGCATAGCAACCCTTGCCTTCATGGGTAGTCTCCCATCCAAGTATGAACCCTGGTTAGCTTCCCAGCACTGACAAGATCAGGCCAGCCTGGGCTATTAGAGCTGCGTCTGAAATCTCTTATGATTATGATAAAGCTCTGCTGATTCCATTTCAGTGAGCAAATTTCCAATTTTTAAAAGTAAGCCAATGTCTATGCTAAAACACCACATTTGCAAAACAGGGCAGAACAATACGGTCTTACATAGCTGCAGCTCAGGAATATAAAACATTATTCTGGCAAATTGCTTGTAGGAAGAATGAGGCGTGGTCTGAAAGGCTGTAAAGTTTCCGGGTATTTCAGTTATGAATATGACCGCTAGCAAGGGGGTGATGTGACCCACTGCAATATCATTCCATTGATCTACCAAATAACCTGAAACACCAAAGGCTGTTTTCTAGGGGAATTCAGAGTCAAATAACAAAAACCTCCTACCTATTTGTGTTAGGTGTGGGGGAAGGGCAAGAAGCTCATGTGTGCCTTAAAAGGGGGTAGGATACAATACGGTGAATCTCGTACCCCTCCACACCCCTTCCTTCTTGGATGAGCATTGCAATTTATCCAAATAAGCAGCTGCTCCTATTGTCTCATCTAATTTCTTATCCTCTGACTAGTCACACCTGTCTTAAGATCCCATTATTTCTAACACTTCGTGCTGATCTGAACCAAGAACAGGTTAAAAAAAAAGAACACGACTGAACTGCAAGTTATTCCCTAGTAGGGTTTTCAAGGCAAGAGACTTTCAGAGGTGGTTTTGCCATTGCCTGCCTCTGCATAGCGACCCTGGACTTCCTTGGCGGTCTCCCATCCAAGTACTAACCAGGGCTGATCCTGCTTAGCTTCTGAGATCTGACGAGATCAGGCTAGCCTGGGCCATCCAGGTCAGGGCCCTTCCCTAGCATAGTCTTGCTTTATAAAGAGAGGAGTTGTATATTGTGACCTGACAGGCATGTGACATATCCCCTCACCCATTTTTGAGGACTTAAGCTGTTTATTGAACTTCTGGCAGGTTACCCTGCATGACTGATGGGATAACATGATGTGCATGGTCCTCTTTTACTTATTTGAATGTTTCAGCCATTGTCGAAGGCTTTCACGGTCAGAGTTCATTGGTTCTTGTAGGTTATCCGGGCTGTGTATCCGTGGTCTTGGTATTTTCTTTCCTGACGTTTCGCCAGCAGCTGTGGCAGGCATCTTCAGAGGAATAACACTGAAGGACAGTGTCTCTCAGTGTCAAGTGCGTAGGAAGAGTAATATATAGTCAGAAAGGGGTTGGGTTGAACTGAATCATTGTCCTGCAAAAAGTATCAAAGGTAATGTGCTAATCATTGTCCTGTAAGTATCAAGATAATGTGCTAATGAGGGTGTGGTATGTTAATATGGAACCATTGTATCCTGAAGTGATCTGTTAATGTGTGAAATCCAAAGCTAATCTGCATGGCTATTGTTGAATGTTGTCTTTGTTAGTCTGGAGGTTTTCAGGACAGGAAGCCAAGCTTTATTCATTCTTAAACTCTCTTCTTTTCTGTTAAAGTTGGCTTCTCTGTGCAATCTGACAAAATAGTTGGTAGAATTGTCCAGTCTTTCAGTGTCTTGGAATAAGACCCTGTGTCCTGTTTGTGTCAGTCCATGTTCAGCCACTGCTGATTTCTCAGGTTGGCCAAGTCTGCAGTATCTTTCATGTTCTTTTATCCTTGTTTGTATGCTGTGTTTTGTTGTCCCGATGTAAACTTGTCCACAGCTGCAAGGTATACGATATACTCCTGCAGAGGTGAGGGGGTCTCTTTTGTCTTTTGCTGATCGTAGCATCAGTTGTATTTTCTTGGTGGGTTTAAACACAGTTTGTAGGTTATGTGTTTTCAAAAGTTTCTCCATCCTATCAGTAACTCCTTTAATAAATGGCAAGAATACCTTTCCTATGGGAGACTGTTTTTCCTGAGTTTTCTGATTTTTGTTTGTTTTAATGGCCCTTCGGATTTCATTTCTGGAATAGCCGTTTGCTAGCAGTGCGTGATTTAGATGATTAGTTTCTTCCTTGAGAAACTGTGGTTCACAGATCCGTCTTGCACGGTCCATTAATGTTTTGATTATTCCTCTTTTCTGTCGGGGGTGGTGGTTGGAGTTTTTGTGTAAGTAGCGATCTGTGTGAGTTGGTTTCCGGTAGACCTTGTGACCTAACTGAAAGTCTGTTTTACGGATGACTTCAGATCACTTCAGGTTACAATGGTTCCATATTACTTCAGGATAATATCCATATTACTTCAGGATACTTCAGGATACTTCAGGATCACTTCAGGATACAATGGTTCCATATTAACATACCACACCCTCCTTAGCACATTATCTTGATACTTACAGGACAATGATTAGCACATTACCTTTGATACTTTTTGCAGGACAATGATTCAGCTCAACCCAACCCCTTTCTGACTATATATTACTCTTCCTACACACTTGACACTGAGAGACACTATCCTTCAGTGTTACTCCTCTGAAGATGCCTGCCACAGCTGCTGGTGAAACGTCAGGAAAGAAAATACCAAGACCACGGTTACACAGCCCGGATAACCTACAAGAACCAGTTTCACCCATTACTTCCAGGAATATCTCCTTCAGCATTTGAACGGATATCCCAGGGTTACCAAATCCAGGTTGGGAAACTCCTGGAGATTTGGGGATGGAGCCTGAAAAGGACAGGGACCTCACTGGGGTACAATGCCATAAAGTCCACCCTCCAAAACATCCATTTTCTTCAGGGGAACTGACCTCTTGTAGACTAGAGATGAGCTGTAATTCCAGGGGGTCCCCAGGTCCCACCTGGAGGCTGGCATCCGTAGGATATCCTCAGGAGCTGCTTTAAGTATTCCTTTCAAAGAATACAGTTTTTATAAAGCATGCTCTGGAAGAAGAAACAATACAAACACACACACCAACCATGAAAATGGCAAGGAATTAAACGGCCAGTTGGAAGCTCCAAAAGCCCCCCCAAGAACAGATAACAGCAGCCTCTCACCTTACGGGTCAATCTTCTCTTTATCTCCCTTTTTTCTTCCTGCTCCTCTTGTTCATTCCGTGCTGGAAAAGATTTACAAGGTTCTAGACTGGTTAGACCGACAGGGCATGAAGAAAATACAGAAGCTGGCAACTGTTAGGATGGGGCTATCAATATTTCAGGCCTTCTTCTGGTGCAGAGAAAAGGACCCAGGGAACAAGGAACTTCTGCCATCCTGTAGTAAACGTGTTTCTTAGTACACTGCATAAAAACATCCAAATCCCTTCTGGTCAGGCTAAGTGTCAGCACAAATTTTATTCCTTAATATAGCTCAGTTTACAGCGGCAATGAGGCAGAAAGTCAGGGCTTCCTCCACCATTACCACTGTGCCTAAGGGTCTGTTTGCTGTGGGGGAAGGAAGAATGATACTGCTAGTGTGGATAGAGCAAGCAGCTCAAGATGCATTCTGATGTAAAATTTTGCTTTTATGGAACAGTTCTTGGTATGAGTCCCCGGAGGTGCTCTCTATATAAGATGTTTTGTGGTAATGGGCCATCCGTGCAACTCGATTGCACTTGATCCCATGAACTCCAGCTTTCCACTCTCAGCTGTAAGATTATGGTCTGAGAGATCCCCCCTCTTTTCTTTATTTTTTCTCCCACATCCATGGTAACACTTTGCAAACTGTGAGATAACTCCCTGAGTTAGATATAACTGTATATGGCCAGCATGCAGCCATCCCCACTGATACCGAAGAAATAAGGGCTGTAGCTCAGTGCTAGCAAACATGCTTTCCATGTGGCGGGTTCTAGACTCAACGCAGGCTGCACATGCTCCTCAGTCAATTCCCCGGACGTTTTGTGACAACAAGGGGTCTTGTGAGACCTCAGAGTAACCTGCAGCCTCTTTCTCCTCCCATTGCCCTGGGCGGGCTAAACTGCTGGCAGCTGTTCAGCTGTGATCGATCCTGTGTCTGCTGTTGCAGCATTTCTCTTTGCTGCTGCTGTCCTGGAGGGCTTCCCTGATGCTCGACCGGTGGGTTCCCAAGGGAGCATCCTGAAGTGCCTGAGTAAGTCCAGGGGCAGCTCCAACCATGGGGGTCTGCCCACTCCAGACAGAAATGTACAGGGCTATGGTCAGTTGTTGCTCCAAAGTGATTCCCCCCCTATTTTTTGGAGTAATGAAGCTTTCAATCTTTAAAGCACGCCGCAACATGGGACCTTCATACTTAAACTACCAGCTCTCTCTGTATAATTTTTGTTGGAAGTGCCCTTCTATCAGGAAGTGCGATTATCCTCCAGAGACCTTTGGTGTTCTCTATGATTGCTCTCACCCTGCGGAATAATCTCCCTTGGTGCTATCAGGGTACACACAGCACCTTCTCTAGTTAGCAGTCAATAATTGCAAAGACCAACTTGGTTTCAGTGAACTTTCCCTCAGCTAGGCTCCAAATTATATTTACAATGCAAACCTTAGTACAGTAGTTACACCCTTCTAAATTGATGAAAGCCAATGGGCTTAGGATTCCACCATTAGTACATTTTTGTATGGCCATGTTTATTTATTTTATTATATTTATGTCCCACCCTCCCCAGCAAATGTCGGGCTCAGGGCGGTGCTCAACACATTTAAAACGTATTTCCTTCAGTTTAAAACATTTTAAATATAATATTGCCCTATAAAACCAATTCTAGCAGGCCCTGCAGAACTCTATAAGGTCCCACAGGGGCCTGGTCTCATTAGAAAGGCAGGGGCCAGAGCAGAGAAAGCCCTGGCCCTGGTCAAGGCCAGTTGCACACTCTTTGGCCCAGGGACAACTAGGAGGTTATTACTGGCTGAACAAAGTGTTCTCTGGAGCACATAGCAGGAGAGGTGGTCCCGCAGATACAAAGGTCCCAGACCGTATTAAGCCTTTAAAGTTTAAAACCAGCACCTTAAACCTGATCCGATGTTACAGCTGTAGCCAGTGCAGTTGTCAGAGCCTAGCAGTGACATTCTGTACCAGCTGCAGTTTTCGGGTCAGTCTCAAGGGCAGCCCTATGTAGAGTGAGTTACAGTAGTCTAATCTGGAGGTGACTGTTGCATGGATCACCATGGCTAATTCAGGGCAGGAGAGGTAAGGCACAAACTGCCGGGCCCGGCAGAGATGATAAATCAAAAATACTGAAATTTTGTTATATTTTTAATGTGTTATTATTTTAACTTGCATTTAATGGTGACATCCTAAGCAGAGTTACTTCCATTGACTCCAGTGGATTTAGACCTGGATGGTTGCTGTGTAGGTGGGAAAGTTTAGATTTTCCTGGTCCCACCCACACGGCAGCCATTTTTCCAAAAGCAGCAATTTCCTCCCCACATCTCTAAGGAGGTTTTTTTTTTTTTACATCAGCAATTGAATATCATTATAGCAATACGCATTATAACTATATGTGTGACAGGTTCTCTGAATTTCCAGCTTTTATTTTAAAAAACAAGTAAATATGTAGCAGAGATATAAGGTGAAAGACATATCTCTGCAACAAAATGGCTATATATAACAAAATTTAATTGTCAATTAGTGGTGCAGGGTGTGTGTGTTGCTACTGCTGGGGGAACAATTGCAGCATCAATTCCCATCCCTATGTGGAAACACCTCATTAATTGTGCTGCAAAATTGAAATTAAAGAATAAACAAATAGGCATTAATTAGGATTTTCTTGAATGATTACTTGCGACCGAAATATGTTCTCACTGAACCACCGTGGCAAAAATGCTGATGTTGGTTATGTGCATGCATTATATAATGGCAGTTTTAATCTGTTGCAGATAACAACGGGGCATTAAAAAGGCTGGATGGGATTTGCTCTGCTCCGGCTTCCCTGGAAATTTTGCATTTCAGGAACGTCCCCCTCTTTTCGTGCTCCCCCAGCCGTCTAGTTGTAGCTTGCAGCTACTTACGTTTCAGAATGTTCCTCTGCTCCAGTTCTTCCGCAGTCGGCCTCTGGCTCAGTCGTCTGCGGAAAAAGCCTAGGATTAATTTTTGGACCATGTCATGTTCTACAACATATGCTCAGGAGATGCTCTTTGCCCCACAGCACCGAAACAGAGAAGATGACATTGTTCCTGAGTATATAGCGTGTCCTGATAATACAGAGCATAACTTGCACTAGTACTTTATTCCCAGTCAAGGGGAAACCAAACATGCTCTATAGTAATTAGACATGCCTCTTCCATCACTACCTCAGGCTAATCAGCTGAGAGTTAGATGATGCAGATGTCTGCTTAATTTCCTTCCTGCTTCCTGATTTTTATAAGAATGACAAGCGTAGCTCTGCATCCCCTCTTCCCTATGCTTGTTAGAGACTCCAAAGTGTACCCTAATTGTCTAAAAAGGCTGTGAAAACAAAGGTGGCTAACAATCTAGAAAAAGCAACAGCTAGGAATGGTGATCTTGCCCAGAACAATAATGACTCTTATTAGCCTCCTTAAATCCTCGCTGCCTCCCCTGAAAGTCTTTACTGAGTTTGATTATGATAAAGCAGAGGTCACTGAATTTGGTCTCCTGCCAGCGTCGGTATCATTTAGCCACAGCAAATAAAATATGTGGTGCATAAAGCGATTGGAAGGCAAGCGCCACCTAGAACATAAAAACATAAAAGGAAAAAAAGAGGTGCTATAGAAATAAAGGTGGTCATGGAGATGGCATCAGAAGTAGTAGAAGAAGAAGAGTTGGTTTTTATATGCCGACTTTCTCTACCACTTAAGGGAGACTCAAACCGGCTTACAATCACCTTCCCTTCCCCTCCCCACAACAGACACCCTGTGAGGTAGGTGAACCTGAGAGAATGTGACTAGCCCAAGGTCACCCAGCTGGCTTCATGTGTAGGAGTGGGGAAACAAATCCAGTTCACCAGATTAGCCTTCGCCACTCAGGTGGAGGAGTGGGGAATCAAACCCTGTTCTCCAGATCAGACTCCACCGCTCCAAACCACCGCTTTTAACCACTACACCACAGTGAATGCTGTTGGTGCCAACTCTGTTCCTGCTCATGCCGACAGGGGTTTTAGTCTGTGGCTTCTATTGCAGCAGTAACATTTTCCCCTTCGGGCCATGTGCAGCCATTCAGAGATGCTCAGAATTCAGCTGTCAAGCTTATCCTCCCAGGCCTGGTCCACCAAGAATTTCTTCCATAAAAACTCCATTAGAATGAATAGCAGAAGCACAACAGCCAGGACTGTCGCTTTTCCCCATTCATTCCAATGGGCCTTGTGCAGAAGTATTGCTAGCAATGGTGCCTGCAGTACAGTAACAGGCAACTAGCAGCCCTGAACCTTCACAATTCTTCCTACTTACTACTATTTATCTACAATTTTTGCTGAGTTCATGTAACTAGCTTATACAGCTATCTTTGGATCAATGTACCTCTGTGGACTATTGGAATTTATTTGTAAATATTTGTAAATATTTTGTTAGTCCTCCTTCACTTTTAAATGCACTGAATACACTTTGATGTTTCACTAGTTGTGTCAGTATTTGTTGTTGCCTGGTATCCCTATTGGGTAGCAGATGGCCTTCCCTGCCTTAAGCATTTTTCCATGGAGGTCACTGCACATTCCTCCTAAACTATATGGTGAAACCGTAGAATCTGGTTATTTAAGGTCTAGGAAAAGAGCAAATTATGGGGTTTAGGACAAGTCAGTTGTGGACAGAATTAGAAAGGGTTGCTTTTCCTGACAAATCTCAGACAAGTTGGTGCAGGAGAGTATCTGGACAGAAATTATATTTAAGGATAGAAACTACATTTGATTATTTAACCAGTCCCCTTCAGCCGTGAAGCCCAATGGATGACTTTGCATGCATTTTGCATTTATATCCCACTTTTCTTCCCAGTGCAGATTCACAGTGGCATGGAACTAATTCTTCTCCATTTTCTCACAACAACAACTATGTGAGATAGGTTAGGATGAGACAGAGTGACTGGCCCAAAGTAATGCAGGAAGCATCCATACCAGAGTAGAGATTTGAACCTGGGTCTCCCAGGATGGTAGTCTGGCACTCTGTCCACTACAGCATGCTGGCTCTCTCTTTGGGCCAGTCACTCTCTCTCTCCGCATAACTTACCTCACAGGTCTGTTGTGAGAAGACAATGGAAGGCAATTTTTACCTACTTGGAGACAAAGGGTGGGTTAAAAGAAGAAAACAAAATGAAATAAAATTAATTTTTTTGAAGCAGCCAGCTATTGGCCAGTTTACGGAGAATATCAAATGTGAGGAAGACATTTGTTCCAATGAAATGCTGGTACATCAGCTGGCATCCTTATGAGGCACCTACATGGTAGAACAGCAAAGTTTAGAATTTAGCATTAGTTTTGTGGAATAGAAAAGGCAAGTAATAAATCCTGCATGTTTCCAGGCATGCCCCTATCCCCAACAAGTCACAGCACAACTGGCTAAGAGATGATATTCTGAAGCTCCGCCTACAGGCTATTGCCAGGAATCATGATGGGCATATTTTCATCCTGAAGGTAAACCTGATCCAACCTGTTGGGTTGCTAATATGCTCCAGCAAGTTTTTTTTTTTTGTAGTGAAATTTATAAAAGATTAGAGACTACAAATAATATTATGGATTTAAAAATATATTGTAATGGAATTGCTGTTGTAGTTCGTCAAGTGAAGAGACTTCTTGATAATGAGCACTGATGGTGAACTAACAGTTTCTGGAGGTAGCTGAAGATGTTTGCCGAACAGCTTTTGACGGCTAGACATTTCTTCAATACGTATTGATGAATGGAGGCCACTGGGCAAGAACACAAAACACACACTCAGATATGGGATGGAGACACATTTGGGAGATGCAATTGTGCTTTGAGTTTTCTAGTGTCTAGAATAAGGAACTTTGGGGTCATCAACTGATGCTTTTTGAGTCTTGGTGGAACACATGATGCTTTAAAGACCTGTTTGTCTGGCTACTTATGTGCTCCCCAAAGAAATAAGCCAATACCATGAACAGTGGGGCAAGGCACCTGTGCTCTCTCTTTACAAGGAAACTGACCCTACATAATGGCTGCTCCAGAAACTCCCTGCTGTTGAGAGAAGAGTGGACTTACAAATATTTCTCCCCCTGTCCCATAGTCATTATGATGCCGTTCAGGGATCAAACTGGCTCTCACCACTTAGAAAGACTGCAGCCGAGTAAATCAGATTGAAATGTAACTTCAGTGAAATTATCTTGAAACAAATATAATTAGTAGTTTTCAGTTTTATCATGTTGCTCAAACATCTGTGTGCACAGTAACAAAGAAGAAAGGAAAAGCTGTAAATGGAGCTCTTTGTGTAACATTCTGAATTCTGGATTGCTTCAATTACTTCTTTTTTAGCTACAGAGATTAAGATGGTTCTGCTGTAAACACACCTGTGAACTGATGATGCTCAAATTAAGCAGTGATTTGTTAGTTTGCTTTATTCAAAGAAATGCAGGGTCAAACTAGGCAGCAGGCTAGGAGAGCGATGTGAACTCACACATTTTCAAACATGAAAGGCAGCTGTAGGGCGATCCAAGGAAGACTGGTGAAGCGATTATTTTATCCCTGTCCCCCACATGCTGATTTCCTGATTTAAATAGTTCCCTTGAAGCTGATATTGGCCTCTCAAGAGAAAATATATGAGTAGCGGTGTCATGCCTGTGTTTTTGCACTGCAGGGATAATAACTGCTTTTAGAGTTTGATTTAGATTTTTTAAAAGAGTCTGAGGAAAAGGTTTAAACCAGGGGTGTCAAACTCAATTGTTACAAAGGCCAGATATGACATAAATGTAACTTGGTTGGACCGGGCCATGCCTCACCAGCCCAGATCGAGAGTGGGAGAGGGGTGGCTGCCTTGGCTGGCTCACAGGCTGGATAAAAGCTCTCAAGGTGTTGGCCTTCTAAAGCCTTATGTTTGACACCCCTGGTTGAAACAGCCTCTCCCCAGGCACCATTTTGTTGTCTTGGTTCAAGGTCTCTTCCAGCAGCTTTGAATTAAGGGTGATCCAGTCACAGAACTCCCCCTCCTGGATATGCCCCCCCCCACACACACACACTGGTGCCGCATTTCTCTTCTGGGATTTAGATCCCAGAGAGGCTGTGGCGTCGGAGAAGCACTGTGCAGCTCCGCGGCATCCAGGCGCCATCCTCAGGAATTGGCTGATAGAGTTGGAAGGGGTCATACAGGCCATCTAGTCCAACCCCCTGCTTAATGCAGGATCAGCCTAGAGCATCCCTAACAAGTGTTTGTCCAGCCTCTGCTTAAAGACTGCCACTGAGGGGGAGCTTACCACCCCTGTAGGTAGCTGATTCCACTGTCGAACTCTTACTGCAAAAAAAAAAAAATTCCCTAATATCCAGCCAGTACCTCTCCGCCCACAATTTAAACCCATTATTGTGAATCCTATCCTCTGCTGCCAACAAGAACAGCTCCCTGTCCTCCTCTAAGTGACAGCCCTTCAAATACTTAAAGAGAGCAATCATGTCCCCCCTCAACCTCCTCTTCTCCAGACTAAGCATTCCCACCTCCCTCAGCCTTGCCTCATAGGGCTTAGTCTCCAGGCCCCTGATCATCCTTGTGTACCCCCTCCATTCTATCCACATCCTTTTTGAAGTGAGGCCTCCAGAACTGCACACAATACTCCAGGTGCAGCCTGACCAATGCTGTGTACAGCGAAACTATGACATCTTGTGATTTGGATGTTATGCCTCTGTTGATGCACCCCAAGATCGCATTTGCTTTTTTTGTTGCTGCATCACACTGGCTGCTCATATTTAACTTATGGTCCACCGATACCCTAAGATCTTGGTCACACACATTGCTACCCAGAAGTGTATCCTCCATCCATTATTCATGTCCCTCATTTTTGTTACCCAGATGTAGAACTCAGCACTTATCCTTGCTGAATTGCATCTTGTTCAGAATTGCCCACTTTCCCAGTGTGTTCAGATCTCGTTGAATTCTAACTCTATTTTCTGGTGTGTTTGCTGCTCCTCCCAATTTGGTATCATCTGCAATTTTAATGAGTAGTCCCTCCACACCCTCATCCAGATCTTTTATACAAATATTGAAAAGTACTGGGCCCAGAACCGAACCCTGTGGCACCCCACTGGACACCTACCTCCATTCAGATGAAATTCCATTGACAACAACTCTTTGAGTGGGGTTCTGCAACTAGTTCCCTATCCACCTAACTATCCTAGGGTCCAGTCCACAGTCCTCTAGTTTACAATCAGAACATCATGGGGAACCCTGTCAAAAGCCTTACTGAAATCCAGGTAAACAACATCAACTGCATTCCCTCAATCCAGTAAGCGTGTCACTCGATCAAAGAAGGAAACGAGGTTGGTCTGGCAGGACCTGTTGGGGACAAATCCATGCTGACTTCCCTGGATCATGAAGTTGTCCTTCAGATGCTCTTTAAGATCTGCTCCAGTATCTTTCCTAGTCAAACTTCCAGAGGTCAAACTGACTAGCCTATAGTTTCCTGGATCATCCTTCCTCCCTATTTTGAAAATTGGGGTAACGTTTGCCCTCCTCCAAGCTTGTGGCACATCTCCCGTCCTCCAAGAAGTCTGGGGGATGATGGACAAAGCCTCTGCAAGCTCTCTAGAAAGTTCTTTGAGCACTCTTGGGTGCATACCATCTGGCCCAGAGGATTTGTACTCATCCAATGCAACCAGGTGCTTCTCAACTACCTCTCTATTCATGTCAACCAGCAGCCTGGATCCAGAGGATCCGGAGGTTTGCCTACTATCATCTCTAGAAGAGCCCATCACAGAGAAGGGAAAAAAATGTTATTTATTATTTTGCATTATACCAAACAAAATCTTGCAGATCTTTAATACACAACTGATAGAATCAATCACCATGCTAAGGCCCAGTTTGATTTATTGAACACCAAAACAGCCATCCTAAACTGTTAACCCTTCCAATCCCATTCAACTCAGTGGGCTCAGAAGGGTGCATCTCTGCTTAGGATTGGCCCATCATTTGCAGAGGAAATGTTATTAAATTTTTATTGGAAAATTTCTTGTTTGAAACATGCATAAAATTACAGTTGTAGAATTTATGTAACCACTATCCTGCAAACGAACATCCCATGCACAAGACTAGATTCCTTCCCCTTTGGATAAGTTTATATGGCTCAAGCTCTCCAGTCAAAGGAGCATATTGTTAATAAAGGAAAGGATAAATGTATAGTAACTTTGACCATATGGCTAATTATTCACAATAATTTATGCAGCTCTGTTTTGTCACTCTTCCCATAAACGTGTACTGAGAAAATGGAAACCCCTGTAACTATCCTTATGGGATGTCAGGCTTCTTCAACTATCAGCATTAAGCAATCTTGAATTATGGGACCTTTGAAAACAATGATTTTGCCTTGACCAAATAAGGCTGTGTTAACTAAAAGTATATATTGTGCTATGTCAAGAAATGTTGATAGGAACATCTACAAAATCTGAATTTTTATCACTCAGTGAGTTAATACTTTTATAACCTGAGCAGGTTTGTGATCAGAGGTCTCCAGCCTTCTTAAGCCCGTGGCCACTTTTGGAATTCTGAGAGTGTGGTGGGCGCAGCCACAAAATACCTGCCAAAGGAGGTGAAACCAACCACAAAATTGCTGCTGCAGCTTATCTTCAGTCACACAGTGAAGATTCTTGTGGCATCTGCTTGCAAAGCAATGTGTTTTTTTTTCAAATCTGCACAGCCAATCAAATCTCCAACGGCCAATCAGAAGCCTTGCTGGACAAAACCCCCACCTGGCCCCACCTACTTTCTAAAAATACTTGGCAGGTACCATGTGGGGGACCCCTGGTCTAATGCTTTATCAAGGATAGATTTCCTCAATTCAACCACAGAAAGGTTATGAATCAAATCATTTCTTTTATTAAGTGGGCAGGAGGTATTTTATTGGACAATTATTGTAATCCTACGGATTTTTCAAAATGTATAACAACATCTATTTTTACTTTTTCTTGATCTATTGAAAATCATAGGAGCAACTTTTTAACATTTTTGTCAAGAGGAATTTGATTTCAAGCTTCAATTCCCACTCCCCACTGGTATGCTATCCATATATCATACCTTCATTGATACTATAAGCATGGTCCAGGGAGTGCCTGGGACACCACAGTTCCCAAGGCATTCAGAACTATTACTGTTCAAATGCCAGAAAAAGGCAACGTTTCAAAAAACGAGGGAAGATATCTGGATCGATCCTTTGTAGCAAATAAACAGCAGTTTCTAAATCTGTCATGTGACAAACTGTCTGCAAAGAGCCTCTGGGGAGTTCCCATGATAATAATCAAAGCTTTCTCTCCAAAATCTGAATGTGCATAATTGCTGCAATTAGTTCCTGTGGGTATGCATTAGGGCTCTGCCTAATGGAAACCAAATGGGGACCTAATAGGTCCACTGGGAGATGACTAAAACTGATCAAATGGTGGCCATTCCTTAAATATGTGCAAGTTCACTTGATCATATAAGCTGCTATGGGGAAGTCAGGCTGTCTTGTATTGGCGCTGAGACCACCAAGCAAAGGTGAGCCATACAAGTGGGTTACTTGAGGCTGATTAGGGGCAGCCATAGTTCAGCCATGGAAGCAGGATCTGCATGCAGAAACTATGTGGCAAATGGAATGGATCCAGGTGTCTCCTGCTTACTACGCCACAGAATGCCAGACTACCATTTGTACAGCATTTGCCAAACCAACACATATGTTCGGGTTACCAGTTATTGTCGAAGGCTTTCACGGTCAGAGTTCATTGGCTCTTGTAGGTTATCCGGGCTGTGTAACTGACACTGTCCTTCAGTGTTACTCCTCTGAAGATGCCCGCCACAGCTGCTGGCGAAACGTCAGGAAAGAAAATACCAAGACCACAGTTACACAGCCCAGATAACCTACAAGAACCAATTACCAGTTATTCTTGATCAGACAGAGGAAATTCTTTTGTTGAGTAAGATTCTGTACGATAATCCTGAGAATCTATATTTATAGTACTAAATTAGTTCAAGCTGAAAATTCTTATTTAGCCCAGATTGAAACAAAATAGAAAACACCGTGCAAAAACATAATTAATAACAGACAAATACATTAAGATTCCAATGATATCATAAATAAACTGAACTTTCCCCATTGTAAACCAGCGAGATCCGCTTGTTTACTCTATGACAGTTGCCTTCCCACAAAACACAGCACATTTAGAGATATTCCAGAATAAGAAATAATGGAGCTCCTTCCTGTGAACCCTGTGCACAAATTGGTTTAGGGAATGACTTTCCTCCCATGGGGTGTGTGTGCACATTTGCACATGGAATCCAGTAGAAGTCCTTTCATACAAAGCATTGCATTTGACTGTGCTAAAGAGTCAGTCAATACATGTCGAAATATGCTGCTCCTTCATGCTCACAGGAGTTTATAAATCACACTTTCGACTAGGAATTGTCAAAGGAGAATGCTGCTAAAAATTACAAAATGCCGTTTGTTTGCTCTTTAAAAACACGGCACTTTAGGAAAATAAATGTCTTTTGAGATTTGTGCTAGAATGATTTATTTATTTGGCTGAGGCCCAGATGCTGAGTCTGAATTGAATTATAGTTACAGACAGTTCTGAAGATAAGTGCCAGGAAGTGTGTGTGTATGTGTGTGTGTGTGTGTGAGAGAGAGTGCGTTCAAAGTTGACAATCCTTCCATATTTTATAAAAGTCTTGAATTTTCTCCAGGTTTTTGTGACTTACAAGCAGGGTAGATAAGTACATGCCTGGGCATAAATCAAGTGATTAAGTGTTGCTACTACTAGTAGTATCACTGCTGATGGTTTCAGAAATAGTAATCATTCTTTAAAAATAGTATTGGGATAAAAATAACCACAATACGTGCACTCAGATCCAGATGAGGGGTTCCTGGGATGGATCCAGTGCAGTTTTCTATGGTTGCAATGATATCAGCCCGTGAAGCATGATTTTTGCAGCTCCCCACTCCCCCAGGGAACAGGATATTAGAGCCATTTCAGGTTATCATGGGGTGGGGGGGAGCCATGGAAGTCATGCTCCTTGCGCCTGCAGAAACACTGTGCTGGATCCAACCCCTTGTGTGTGAAAGCAGGCTTTCATACATGGATCACTTGCTGGATCACAATCTGTGGATGTTAATCAGGTATGGATTAGACTACACATCTGAGGGCAGATGTTGTCTCCCTGCACTGCATTGTTTTAGTGGGATCACACATCCCCATCTACACTCCACTGCAAATTACATTTTTAGATATTAGTAGAACTGGATTGAAATATAAATAAAAACTAATAGTTTCTATTTTGTTCTGTATAATTATAGTCTTTTTAAGAATTCAGCACACTGAAGACAGATACAGATCTAGAGAAACAGACAATGATTGAAATGATGTACTACAAAAAGACCAATGGGGTGAGCCAGAGCTAATTTTAGCTATATAAACATATCCTGAAGGCCTTAGTTGAAGCTGAAAGGGTTTTTCTCCTGCTGGAGATTGGCTTGTGGGTTCCATTTTTTCAGCATTCTTCATCATTAGGAATTCACGCATATAGGTTAATCAGAATTCCTTTTTTAAGCAGGATTTGGATGTGAGGTTTCATAATAGTCTCCTGCAGTGTAATATAGTTTATCTGAGAGCCAGTATGGTGCACTGGACTATACTGGACCTGAACTCAAATCTTCATTTCCATGAAGCTCCCAATCACGTATCTAAGCCTAGCTGACTTCATAGGGTTGTGCGAGGATAAAATAGAGGAGGAGAGAGCAGAGTTTATTGCTCTAAGCTCCGTGGGAGAATAGTGGGATAAAAATATGCCAATAATCCTGTAAATTCAATGCAACCGAAGGCTACAAGTCTGCCTAATATCTTGAAGATATTACTGATGGGATGCCTCTTCTGGGAGCCATGGTCCCTCTCATTAGGGAAGCTAGCAATAAAATGCTAGCATAACAGAAATAATTAGGAAGAAATGTCCTCTCCTTCAGGAACTAAAACAAGACCTTTGGGCAATAAGTAATCTTCATCATTGTTTCCCATCCTTCCCCCAGTTTTTATCATATACCCTGTGAAGTAGGTTATGTGTAAGTAATGGGTTGGATCCAGCAATGTGTGAGTGGAAAGGATGAAGTACTTAGTAGCACAACCAGAAGCACAAGGCCTAGAGTAACGCTTCATTGCTGTACTGACTTGATCAAAGTATGCCTTCCATTAGGTCTTGCAGATACAGTTTGTGCAAGGGCTCTGGCATACACATGAATATGTTCCACGGAATCCAACCCATTGATTGGCCCAAAAGTTACGGACTAAGCTTCATGGTTGAGAAGGGATTTGAATCCAGGTCTTCTCAATACAAGCCTATCTATAACACCCCATGAACTCCCTCTTCAGACTGCCCACCTTTTCCTCAACCACCAGAGAAAAATAAGCATGCTGATGTCATCTAGAGATGGGGATAGAAAACTATCCATCATGACTAACACAGGGTATCTTGCCGTTATTATACACCACCTGCAGTGGAATTTTGAACATTTGACAGAAATTATTTACAAACAGATGCCACTCTAGCAGCTGAAATAAAAACAAGTTCTCATTTGCCTGTTTTAGGTTTCCCTCCAAGACTACTGCAACAACCCTTTGTGCAATTAAAGATAGCAAGGCAATTCATGGCACAGTTGGGGAAGGCGCTAGAGTACCGTGTTTCCCCGAAAATAAGACACTGTCTTATATTTATTTTTCCTCAACAAGACACACTATGCCTTATTTTCGGGGGATGTCTTATTTTTTATTACCATAAGTACGGTATGTGTCCCGAGTCCGCGACTGGGGCGGACCCTCGGGACTGCGCCTCGCCCCCACTGCCACACTGGGGGACCCTCCGGGAGAACCCCAATGCCTGGGTAGGCAACCCCACTTACCAGGCCGGGGGGAAGAGGAGGCGAGGGCGGCCGAGCCCACTGGATGCAGAGCCGGAGGGGGAAACGGGGGGAGGCCGAGCGCCGACCTTGCACCTCGGGGAGGCAACCCCACTTACCAGGCCGGGGGGAAGAGGAGGCGAGGGCGGCCGAGCCCGCTGGCAGCGCAGGTGGATGCAGAGCCGGAGGGGGAAACGGGGGGAGGCCGAGCGCCGACCTTGCACCTCGGGGGGAAGTGGGCCGGCCCGAGGCAGACGGCACGGGTCCTGGGGGTGGGGGGGACAACCCAGGGGACCCGACAGAGGCCAAAGCTCGGCCCCGTGTTCCAGCGGGGGAGCGGGAGTCCACCGCAAGTGGCGGCAGATCGCTGGGGGAGCCGTCAGTGGGAGAGGGGAGTGGGGAGAAGGCGGGGAACGGGAGTGATCGCCCCCTGGGAGTTCGGGGCCCGAGCGCGGGAACAGGGGAAGACTGAGCCCAACGGCCCACGGAGGGCGGGGCTCAGGGGAGTTTAGTCTCTCTCTAGCCACGCCTATCACTATGTCTTATTTTCGGGGTATGGCTTATATTGTGCAAATGCTTGGAAATCCTGCTACGGCTTATTTTATGGGTATGTCTTATTTTCGGGGAAACACGGTACAAGGTAGCAGCAATGGTGGTGTCACTGCATAATGCCAGGGCCACAAGGACAGTGACCCTCAGGTTGGCATCAACAGATTTCTCCACCTGGCAATGTATTTGCCTCTCAGTATTTGCCTGAGGAACCGGACAGGGGGAAACTGGTGGAGAAGAACAGCAACCAAGGAGGCAAAGCAAGAGCCAACTGGGAGCTGGTTAAGTCCGACTAGTGGCACAATACCTACACAGAAGGAATTCCACAGGTGCTGTCTGCCATACAGGAGTAGGAAAGAAGCACTTGCTGAAATTCCCTTTTCTGTGCAACCAAACAAAGGGTGCAGAGACCTGTCTTCAGGGGCAAACTTAATTTCTTTTTACAAGTACTATCTCTTTCGGGGGTGGGGGCTGTCAAAGCAGATTATGAACTATGGCAGCATTCTTGCTGGTACTCTGAACCAGCCTGTGCCACTTTATGTTCACCTCCCCTTTTCTTTCTTTGCCTCTGGTGAGTCTGACATTACCTCCAAAGTCCTCATGTTGCCTTAGGAGTTGAAGTTTGATTCTGGCCTCTATCTGTCAACACTGAGACATGGATTATGGAAATCAGACTTCTGATGGATGGGCCATCAAGTCATCCCTTGAGTGGCATGTTCAGTAATCATTAATTCTTCTTCTACAGTCATGAAAGATGACATGGGACTATAAAGAAATAGTTCACATTTGGACATTGTTGCAAAAGAGAAAAAGAATGGCTAAACAGGTAGAAAGTTGCCCTGATATCATGTTATAGATAATTATCATCTTATTTTCCATCAAGATTAGGGTAGAAAGTAGAAAGGTAGAAAGTTGCCCTGATATCATGTTATAGATAATTATCATCTTATTTTCCATCAAGATTAGGGTTAAACCCAAATAGAAAATAAACCCAAAATTAACCGTTTTGGCAATATGCGGGTTTTGGCTCAGCAGAATACCAAAACCTGGAATCTGCCCAAAGCCGAATAGGTGATTCCCGAAAAGCCGGGAATTATTCGGCTTTTTTGGGTTTTGGCTAATCAACTACTGCGGAGTCTCCATTTTGTGGTCCTTATTGTGTCTAAAGGAGAGCCATCTCCTTTCTCTGTAATCCTGCCCTCTGGCTGGTTTCCAGGGCATCAGGAGGGAGTTAGCAGGCATCTTGGTGTGGCCAATAGGAAGGCTCACTGGAGCTTCCCATGTGGCCAATGGCAGCAATGCATTTTGCATTGCTGCAAAGCCAGCTGGTGCAGTCTACCTGGATTGCAACAGAGGACAACCTAGAGAGGGTGAGGGAGGAGGGCCAGGAATTCTCAGTGGCCAATAGGAACCCAGGTAAGAAAGAACAGTGTTCTTTGGCCAATCACAGAAAGTGTCTTTTGGCTGGAATTATTTTCAAACTTTCCTGTGCTTGGCCAAAGACTATAAAAGCAGGTCTTGTTCACAGATCAGGCCATTATTCACAGAGGTTTGAGAGAGTTTGGTGGCATAGCTTGGCTTTAGCTCCTGCTGCCTGATTCTCCCTCTGCGTCCTGGTGCCTCATCCTGACCTGTAGGATTAAAACCTGCTGCTTGGATTGGATTCCTTCCTGCCTGCTGCCTGGAGGAAAATACATCAAAGGGTTTGAGATATCATCATTTTCCTTTTAAGCAAATTGTTGTATTTGGGGCTTATTTTCTAAATTTTGCTAGAAGCCAGCAGGCCTTGGCCGATCGTTGTTGTTGAGTTTTGGTTTTTTTTGCTAGTTTGCGAAGGTTATTTTATTATTTTGGGTGGGAGGACCTGTTTCCATTTCTCCACTGCTTGTTGTTTCACAGTTCAACTGTTTGAATTGTAGGGGTTTCTCTACCTCAGATCTTGCGGGCTTTCACCTGAAAGGAGGGGGTGATTTGATTGTTTGGGGGGGCACTGCTTTGTTGTTGTTGTCATTGTTCTCATTGGGCGAAAACACACGGTCGCTTTAGCCTCCTCTATTCCGTTTCAGCCAGGATTGAACACACGTTCGGTGAAACGCATGCTTTCGATCCTGGCTGAATCCTGGCTGAAATAGGGAATAAAGGAGGCTAAAGTGGCCATGTGTTTTCACCCATTGTTGCCTTTAGAGAGAGGTTTTTGTGGCAGTTTGGTATCTTCCATTCCAAATGGGGGCAACCCCTTTGGGACCCCATAAAATTGGACCCCCTGACCCAATCTTCATCAAACTTCGGGGTGCATTCAAGGAGAGTCCCTTCAAGCTACCCTCAAAATTTGGAAACTCTACCTCCAAAAGCGCCCCCACAGGAGCTTTAAAAAGTATTTTCCATAGACTATAATGGGCCCGATTTTTTTCGGTAAACTGGGAAATAAACTGAATACCCATATTTACCAATATGGCTAATTTCGGTTTTACCCCCCCCCCAATTGGGTTTAAAAAACCCAAACCCAAAATGTATCAAAATTTTTTTGCACAACCCTAATCAGGATTTAACAAGGATGAAAAAAATGCAGCTGGGTTAAAAACATTTTATTTTGTTACGTTTAGCAGTATAGCAGATTTATGTTGTATTATATAAAGGGTCTTGACTTGCTGGGTAAACTCACTGTTTACTTCATGGGTTCCTAGGTCTATAAAGATTCTGTTCCTGTAACATTCAGCATTATGGTCTATCAAAAGAACCTTTTGATGAAAAGTGTATTTTGGAAGCATTATTTAAAATTGTTTAGGTTTAAAAGCAGGACATGCTATGTATATACAATTATTTCACCTTTATGATTTTTTCTCTTCAAATGATGGTGTAGCCATCCCAAAAAGCAGGTACCTAGTTTTTATTTATTCATTATTTACACTTATATCCCCCCTCCCTGCATAGCAGGGCTCAGGACAGCTAACAGTGTACACGATAAACACATATAAAAACAGACTTTGTTGAAATACCATAATTCAAAACATTACACCTCAAAGCAACATAGTTATGGTGCTAAAGGATCAAAAATCAGAACTACCTCCTTGGATTAAAAAAAAGGCATAATATTAAACTATAACAGAAGCAGGCAGCAGAGCAACCAACAGCTGCCAGGTCATAATTGAGAAGAGCTGGTGTGGGACTGGTGAAAGGGGGGACAACCAGGTGGCGGAAGCGGAGGGAGGTCACCATGCACCTCCCATTTTATGCAGATCCACCTGCTAGCATTTACTTTCCTTGCTAGAGGAGAACACCACTTCCGGTGCCTTCCTTCTGGAACTGTATCACTTTGCAGCTGCTACAATAAAAACCAATCATACTTAGGGGAGGAATTTAAGCTGGTGAAATTGCCCAGAAGCTTCTGGTATAGTAAATTTCACTCTTGAGAGAAACTAAATTTTTGAATGGTTATAGGATGTTATGCTCAAATATACATTTGTATTTTCATGCATTAAAAACTTATTTTTTTAAAAAAAATCAAATGCGCTTTAGGCACTTTAAGGAGGAGCTGCAGGAGGATATTTTTTTAAAGGACCCATGGCAGTAAAGCAACTAGGTATATATGTGGGGGGAGGGTTGGGGTCACTGGGGATGTGCAGGGGAGGTAGTTGTTAATTTCCTGCATTGGGCAGGGGGTTGGACTAGATGACCCTGGTGGTCCCTTCCAACTCTATGATTCTATGTCTGCTGTAACCAAGCTGGTCACATTTCTGATGCTTTGATTTTTCTCAGGTTCTGCTTGAAGTACCACAAGAATCCCCATTTTTGGTACATGGTCTAAGCTAGTGATCTTCCACCTTTCCAGATCTGGGACCATCCTTTAACTCTAGGACCCGAGAGTATAATGTGTATGTTGATTCGTATGTTGATTCTAATGGAAGTCATCCATTAGAAGCAGGAAGTCATACACTGTACGAACGGAACAAAGGTTCCAGTTGGAACAATCAACATAGGATAGCCATGACCCAAGAAGCAGACACGAAATGGGATAAAATACCGGAACCCCATTGTCGGTGGCCTCTATGGACATTTCTATTGTGTTGTGTTATATACCACAAATATTGAAAAAAATTGTGAAAAAAATTGTAAATTGTGATACTTGTTAACAATTGTACAGCGGCAAGGCTAGCTGGCTACACACTGTATTTTACAAGTGTCAAGGACCTAGATAAAAGTTGCACTACTCTGAAATAGGTTTAACAGCTTTTTTTATGCCGTAAGTGCTCAATTTTTCGATTTCACAGTGTTCTTTCGGGCACTAGTTATTTCTGTTTGACTACCAAACCTCCAGGTACTAGCAGGAGATCTCCTGCTATTACAACTGTTCTCCAGCCAACAGAGATCAGTTTCCCTGGACAAAATGGCCGCTTTGGCAATTGGACTCTATGGCATTGAAGTCCCTCTCCTCCCCAAACCCCACCCTCCTCAGGGTCCACCCAAAAAACCTCCTGCCGGTGGCAAAGAGGGACCTGGCAACCCTAGCTCTTGCTGACATGGGCTTGTTAAGGGAGGAGCCATGGCCCCAAGGCAGCACATATGTTTTGCTCTGCATGCTAAAGGTCCCAGGGGTCAGTCTCTGGTTAAAAGAATCTCCAGTAGCAGGACTCTGTCTAAAGTCCTTGACGGATGCCGTCAGGCAGAGAAACTAATATTGAACCAATAGTCAGAATTCATATGTGATCAAATGTCATTGGGGGGAAGGGGGGAATCAAATTGTTGTGATCAAATGTCATTGGGGGGAAGGGGGGAATAAAAGTGTGAGACCCAAAGGGGGAGAGGAAGAAAGGAGGGTGGCCAACTTATGTGTTGCTGTCTTCAACCATAGGCCTAGCAGAACATCTCCATCTTACAGGCCCTGTAGAACTGAGCTGTTGAAGAACTACTGAAAGTCTTTTCCTTCAAAGGAAATATGTGTGCATTTAACATTAATTCCTCCATCCTTGCTCAGGGACTATGGATGATGCTGCCAGAATTCTGCAGTGTCAGGAGCAAGCCAATGTACTGAGAAGATACTGAGAAGAACCTTCATCACCATATTATTTTGCAAGTGGTGTAGATTAAAATAATAATAGAAAACTGGTTTTTGTTGTAAATTCAAAGTGAGGATGAAAGGGAAGGACGTCTGGATCAGAAATTGAGGAACAAAGCCTTGATCTCTCTTTTCAGCATTCCAGATGGATTCACAAGCAACATGATCATAGTTCATGGGTACAGTTCAGCCAAACAGAAGCATTTTAAACAGCCTATTCCTAAGAGGGGGGATTAGGTGGCGTCCGGATGTGGTGCAGCTATGCCACTTCCAGCAAGCCCCAAAAAAGGATTTTTCGTGAAAAACCCAGTGAAAGTCCCCACAGAGTTCCATGGGGCTATGCCACAATTTTGCAGACGTTAACTGGATTCCTGCAAAATAGTGCATTTTCAGCCCAAAAGGGGTTAGGAAGCTGCCTAATGTCAGCTCTGCCCCTGGGAATGCCCCCCAAGACGCCGGCGTGGGAAGATATGCTGGAAAAACACCGCCGGGAGGCAGCACCAGCGCCCAAGCCTCACGCTGCTGGACGGCTCCCCGGGGCCAGCGTAAGTCACCCTGCGCTGGCGTTTGCGCCACTTTGCATGGTATAAGTGGCATGGATGCCAGCATAGAGGTAACGCCGGCTCCTATGCAGCTCCACTCCCACTTCAGGATTGCATGGAAAGCCCCATTTATTTCCTTTGAAAATAATGGCTGTCATCTTTGGTTGAGTCATGGCCGTTGTTATGACAGGAATTTTAAAAGTTGACTTGCTCAGGTCCCTTCCTCCGTCATTTATTGTATGGGAAGAGTAGGAAGGTTCTTACCTGGTCAGCTTGGTCCCAATTTGCTGCCTCAGCTCAAGCCTCTCTTCATCGGTCTGCATGGGGAGGATATTCTTTTCCTCCAGTTCCCGTTTGGAAGGCCTGTTGCTAAGTTTTATGGCTAAAGAATCTTTCCTGCAGACTTTCATTGCCAGGGAACCTAGAATAAAAAGAAGAGGCTTTGGAGAACTGAATTCTCGCTAGGACTGTGCCTCTGCATCAACAGGATCACAGCAACACACATTATGTTTTTTAAAAAATCCTTTCTGCTTGGGAAGACAAATGTTATTCTTTACTACCAACAAAAAGATTAATTTAAAATCCCTTCCACAGTTTCAGCATGCTTCATATTAAGATCCTAAACTAAGGCCAAAGGTTTTCTGTAAGAAAAAATCCCTTTGTTGAGGGCTGCTTCAGAGAAGCTTATTTTTGTACAGGGACTTCAGACAGGTGGTGTGGATGGAATTGGAGTTGTGGGCTAAGCAAGGAGGACTTTCTTTTTCTCATCCAAGACCTTTTGCTACCTTCATCTCAATGCAAGAAAAAAGTGAGCCGCTGCATAAAAACAAAAGCCATTAGGACAAAAGGCCGAGCAGCATAGAAGAAATAATTATTAAATATGTAGAGGAACAAGATAGCCGCTGTGGTTAACGTGTCAGGCTAGGATCTGGGAAACCCAGGTCCAAATCTCCACTCAGCCTTGGAAACTTGCTGGGTGACCTTGGACCAGTCACACAATCTCAGCCTTGACCCTGGCAAGTATTTTGACAGGAGGCCTCCAAGAAATACCAGGGGCATGGCATGGAGACTGGCAATGGCAAACCACCTCCGAACATCTCTTGCCTTGAAAACCTGCAGAGTCACCATATGTCAGCTGTGACTTGATGGCAAAAAAAAAAAAAGAAAGAAAGAAAAAAAGAGGGGGGAAAGAAGAGGAACAAGCCCTACGGAAGAAAAATCAGTATGGCTTCTTCAAAGGGAAGTCCTGATCACCAACCTTTTGGAGTTGAGTGAGTGAACGAACATGTGGCTAAGGGGAAATGGATTTATACTTAGAATTCCAAAAAGCTTTAGACAAAGTCCCTCAGAGAAGACTCCCGAGTAAACTGAACAGTTTTAGTAGAAGAGAATGAGTCCTTTTACGGATTACAAACTGGATAAACAATGTGTGTGTAAAGTGCCCATCAAGTTGCAGCCGACTTATGGCGACCCCTTTTGGGGTTTTCATGGCAAGAGACTAACAGAGGTGGTTTTGCCAGTGCCTTCCTCTGCACAGCAACCCTGGACTTCCTTGGTGGTCTCCCATCCAAATACTAACCAGGGCTGACCCTGCTTATCTTCTGAGATCTGACGAGATCAGGCTAGCCTGGGCCATCCAGGTCAGGGTGGTTAAACAATACAGATTGGTACCGTATATACTCGCATATAAGCCGACTTTTTCAGCCCCAAAAAAGGGCTGAAAAAGCCGAACTCGGCTTATACGCGGGTCAATACGGTAGGGGAGGGGAGGGGGGGGGAGGGAGGAGGGAGGGGGGAACTTACTGCCACCGCCGCCTCTGGGCCCACGCCGCTTCCTGCTGCCAAGAGTGGCCTGGGGCGGCCTCCTGCAGCTGCAGGGAGGCTGCCCCGGCCCTCGCCTGGCCCCGCCGCCGCTTCTCGCGGCCGAGGGCGGCCTGGGGCGGCCTGGGGCGGCTGCCCCGGCCCTCGCCCGGCCGCGCCGCGCTTCTCGCGGCCAAGAGCGGCCTGGGGCGGCCTCCTGCAGCTGCAGGGAGGCTGCCCCGGCCCTCGCCCGGCCGCACCGCCGCTTCTCGCGGCCGAGGGCGGCCTGGGGCGGCCTCCTGCAGCTGCAGGGAGGCTGCCCCGGCCCTTGCCCGGTTGTGACGCTGCCGCCGCCAGGCCCGCGCCGCTTGCTGCCGGGAGCCCAGGTAAGACTGCGGGGGGGGGGAGGGGTTATAAGCCAACCCTCGGCTTATACGCGGGTGCCTAATTTTTCCCCATTTTTGGGGAGAAATTAGGCACCTCGGCTTATACGCGGGTCGGCTTATACATGGGTATATACGGTAAAAAAATTCCTAATTTTATATATAATCTGATTGGGTTTGAATTTGCAGTGACTGATTAAGAAAGAGATCTTGGAGCTGTAAAGGATATTTCAATGACAATGTCAACTCAGTGTATGTCAGTGGTGAACACAGTCAAATTCTACGCTATGGATTATTTGGAAAGGGACTGGAAATAAAACCTCCAGTACAGTAATGCCCTGACACATTTGGAATAGTATGTGCAGTTCTGATCACAACATATCAGAAAAGAGCCGGAAAAGATACAGGGAGAATGAAAACTATCAAGAGGTTGCATAGGGGAAAGGCAAAAGAGTTTGGGGCTTTTCAGTTTAGAAAAAATGGATGGTTAGATAAATAGATGAAGAGGAACATGGCAGAAGTTTATAGAATTATGCATGGTGTGGAGAAAGTAAATAGAGGGAATTTTTTTATCTCTCCTCCGAAATACTAGAATGTGGGGTACACCCAATTAAATGCATCAGCTGTATATTCAGAACAGAAAAAAGTACTTCACACAATATGTAATTTAATTGGACAACTGCCTTGGGATGTGGTGATGGCAAATAACTTAAGATGGTTTAAAAACAGAACTAGACAGGTTCACGGAGAACTCAATGGATTCATAAATCCATCAATGGCTATTAGCCCTGATGGCTGAAAGAGACTGCATGTTGGGGGGACAGTATACCTCTGAATGCCAGTTGCTGGGAAGCACCCACAGGGTCAGCTTATGGCCTCTGTGTCCCTCCAGTGCGCTTTCTGGTGCATTACTTCAGCCACTGTGGGAAATAGAAGGCTGGACTAGACGGATTCCTGGTCTGATACAGGAAGGCTCTTTTATGTTGTTCTTTATTTTATAACATGTGCAAAGAGTGTGTGAAAAGTGTAAATAATGCCTTACTTGAAAATAATGAACTATCATCATCTTCCTCTTCATCCTCATCCTCTTCTTCTCTTGTGTAGAGGCAGGAAGAATCTTCATAGTCGGATTCGTGAGGCACATTTTCTTTATTGTCATCGCATTCGATCACAACAGTTGGCACTTGTCTCATGTCTGAAAGGCCCCCAGGTCCAGTTTTTGTGACACTGTCACCTGCATGTAAACCAGAGCTTTTGGGGAAAAGTGGGAGGGGGAGAGGAAAGGATACTGTTATTATTTTGCTTTTTAGGTATTCCTGGCATCCTAGGAATCAAAGGTCATGTTGGCACCTTTCAGGAGGAAGGCAGACAGAACATGTTTAAAGCAGTGGGTCTAGTTTTGGAGCAGCATTTCCATCGTATTGAGAACAAAGATAGATTCCCTCTCCCAAGGTGAGCTGTGACTGTGAAGGGCCCTGACAGGTTAGTACCCATGACATCACCATGACATGTGTGTGTGCTTTATTTTTTTTCAAAAGGGGAAGTCACCAGAAGCATGAGAGGGAGGACAAGACCGATGGCTATACCAGGGCTTAGTTTGCTGCTATGTGTGATTTTCAAAACAAGCAAAATCAGTGTTGTTCAAACTGTTAACGTAACCAAAAAAAAATTACAACACTAGGCTATTATAATATTATGTACTAGATTCACCGAGAATTTCTATCAAACATGACAGTAATACATAGAAACTAAAGTATTCATTCAGTATTATATATGCAATTGCACAGAACCCAACCCTCCAACGGAAGTAAAAGCAAACCTGAAAGTTAAACAGGTAAGTCAATAGGAGTTCAACAGGTAAGTCAATAAGTCTATATCTTACTGTCAATAAGTCCGTATCTTACTGTCATGATTGATAGAAATTCTCAGTTAATATCGTATGTAATATTATAATAGCCTAGTGTTGTAATTTTTTTGGGTTATGTGTGATTTTCATGCATGCTGTGAAGCTGGTTTCACAGCAGAGAAGATCCCACCATATTTGCTCTCTAAATTCTCTGTCACAAATTAGCTGAATGAAAGAAGGGAATGAACAGAGAATAAAAAACAAATCACCCATAAGAAATAATAAGTCATAAATAAATACTTAACAAATAAGACAATACTAAATAAAAATTCCTACTAGCTTTCTAAAACAAAGCTACTTTACTTCTGTTTTTAAAAACCATAACATAGGAAGAGCCCTGCTGGATCAGATTAGTGGTCCATATAATTCAGTCCTGCTTCACATAGTGGCAAACCACACTGGTAAATAAACAGGGACAAGAATCATAGAATCATAGAGTTGGAAGTGACTTCCAGGGTCATCTAGTCCAACCCTCTGCACAGTGCAGGATGTTCACCCCCAGTGACCCATTCTCCATGCACAGAAGATGGGGGAAAAACCCTCCAGGATCCCTGGGCAATCTGGCCTGGAGGAAAATTGCTTCCTGACCCCAAAGTGGCAATTGGCATTACCCTGGGCATGTAAGAAGGGGCCACGAGAGCTAAGCACTGACGCAACCCTTCCTGCCCTCCCTCTCATGATCTGACTAAGCTCATAGAATCAGCATTGCTGTCAGATGGCCATCTAGCCTCTGCTTAAAAATCTCCAAAGAAGGCGAGCCCACCACCTTCTAAGGAAGCCTGTTCCACTGAGGAACCGCTCTGTCAGAAAGTTCTTCCTAATGTTTAGCTGAAAACTCTTTTGATTTAATTTCAATCCATTGGTTCTAGTCTGCCCTTCTGGGGCAACAGAAAACAACTTCGCACCACCCTTTATATGACAGCCCTTCAAGTACTTGAAGATGGTTATCATATCACTGCTGAGTCGTCTCCTCTCTAGGCTAAATATACTGAGCTCCTTCAACTTTTCCTCATAGGACTTGGTCTCCAGACCCCTCACCATCTTCATTGTCCTCCTCTGAACATGTTCCAGCTTGTCTACATCTTTCTTAATTTTTTTTTTTATATAAATTTTATTAGGTTTTATACTAGAAGTTTTCCATTACATTGAACAACATCTATAACAATATCAAATTTCAATTCTAACTTAAAGTTGTTATAGTTCCATATCATATAATAAAAAAAAGAAAAAAGAAAAATGGAAAAATTTTTAGACTTCCCCTTCACCTCTATCTGCCTCTTAATAAAAAGTTCATCCCGTCGTAGGTAATCTAATCTTAATAAACTATCAATACCATATATAGAAAAAAAAAACCATAGTCTGTTAGTAAATATACTTATACTTAATCATTATAAAAAGATCAGAAATAATCCTCTGGATCAGATTAGAAAGTATTCTTCCATTCTTCCCATTTTTAACTCATATTCACAATAATGCATCCACGCCCCCCATTCCCCCAAAAACCGAACGTCATTTTCTTCATTTAAAATGGCTGTGAGTTTTGCTATTTCTGCCACTTCAAACATTTTAACAATCCAGTCTTTTTTCTCAGGAGTTTCTAGCCCTTTCCATTTCGCTGCATAAAGCAGTCTCGCAGCTGTTGTGGCATAAATCAAAAAAGTTCTTTGTATTGCTAAGTCGTCTGGAATCATACTCAATAGCATCATTTCTGGTGTTTTGGGTATATTCTTTTGTAGTATTAATCTCAATTCATTATAAATCATGTCCCAGAAATCTTTGGCTTTGTCACTTCCCTTGTTACTGGAGCTTCAATACATTCTCTCTGGGTCATTGACAAAGCTTTCATCTGTATTGAGTTTAGAAATTTATCTATTTTCTGTTTTGGAGTATTTTCTTTCTGATATAACTTAGAGTAGAATGAAACAAATTCTTTCTGAATTTCTGAAGTTGAGTAAACTGGTCCTTTAACAGTTTGGATTTTTGTTATAATCTTTTGGAATGAGTCCTTCAGTTGTGTTGCTAAAAATTTTCCTGGTTTATTTGCATATTCAAAATACTTTTGTTTAGCAAGTTTCAGATTTTTATTCATTTCCTCCATTATTACCAAATTTAATTGGTGTTTAGATGCAGAAATCTTTATTTGAATTTCTCTTTTCTCCTCTTCCTGTGTTACCGTTACCAATTTCTGCTCCAAATTTTGTAAGTTCCAAAGTATATTGTTTGTAAATTGCAATTGAGTCTTCTTCCAGGCCGAATGTTTCTGTATCATAAAACCTCTCAGAACAGCTTTGAATGCATCCCAAACTGTATTCAAAGAAGTTTCCCCATTAAGATTAATTTCAAAAAAGTCTTTCATTAAAGCCTGTAATTCCTTTTGTATCTTGTTGTCTTTTAAAAGTTTATCATTCATTCGCCATCTAAATGCTTGTTTATTGTTCCAATCAAAAGTAATAGGATTGTGATCAGAAAAAGTTCTAGGTAAGATATGAATTTTACGTAGTTGCGTGAAGATTGATTTACTGGCCCATATCATATCGATTCTGGAGTGTGAATCATGTCTTGCTGAATAAAAGGTGTATTCTTTAGCTGTTGTATTCATTGTTCTCCAAATGTCTTGTAATTCTAATTCTGAAGCCATGGTAAAGAAAGTTTTAGGCAAGCATCCATCGTTGATGTCTTTTGCTTTTGATTTTTTGTCCAGAGATGGGAGAATAATTCCATTGAAGTCGCCCATCAATAAAATTTGGTCTTTTGCGTGCTGGACTATCAAATCGTGTAATTTTTCGTAGAAGGATTTTTTCCCTTCATTGGGTGCATAAATTCCAACCACTATTGTCCTTTGTCCCAATATTTTAGTTCTGATAATTACAATTCTTCCTTCATTGTCTTTATATATTAATTCTGGACAGAGATTGGGGTGGGCATAGATTACCACTCCCTTTGTTTTAGTTTTGGCTGAAGCAATAAATGCTTGTCCAAGCACCTGTTTCTCCAAGTATTTTTTATGCTTTGAAGCTATATGGGTCTCTTGTAGACAAATTAGGGAGTATTTATATTTCTGTAGATATTTGAAGATTCTAGCCCTTTTAGTTTTCTCATTCAGTCCATTTACATTCCAAGAAATTGCTTTTGCCATAATGTAGTATTTTTTAGCAAAATAAAAAGTCTATAATTTGGTACCTCCTTCTGCACCCTGTACCTCTTCTTCTTCCTCTTCTTCTTCCTCCTTCTCTCCAGGTAATTCTTTAAGGTCCATCTTATATTTTCTCAGAAATTTCCCCACATCTGCTTGAGATAGAATTGTCGTTTTCACTTCCTTGTAGGTGAAAGCCAAACCTTGTGGCATAATCCAACGGTATTTGATACCATTAGCTTTCAGTGTAGACACAAAGTCTTTGTAGTTATTCCTCTGTGAGAGTAGATGCCTTGGAATATCCTTCAGTAGTATAAGAGAGGAGTCTCCTGCTGACACTGGATTTTCATAATGAATCTTCATAATCTTATCTTTAACTCTGGTGTCATAAAACACTATCATCAAATCTCTTGGCTTAGATCTTCTCATTCTAGCAGGTAATGGTATCCTATATATTCTATTAATGGCTTGTTTTAATTCTTGTTCATCTATCTGAAATAAGTAGGCCAAGTTTGGTATTGCAGTTTCTTTATTGTCTCCCATCATATCTGGAAAGTTGCGTATACGAAGATTGGTCTCTCTCACTCTCATCTCCATCATTGCCATTTGATTTTTTGCCGCCATCTGATCAGTTTGTATTGTTTCAATCTGTTTTTCTTGGCTTGTTAATTTTTTCTTTGTGTCCTTGTGCTCATCCATCACTTTCTTAATTGATACATCCATCGCTTGCATATCTGTCTTCATAACAGTCATTTGAGTTTTTACTTCTTTCAAGTCTCCAGTGACCACATCCAACTTCTGATTAATAGCTTGGGATGCTTGACCAAGATTTGTCATCATAGAAGTCAGCTGTGCCATCTGTGTAGACATCTGTTCAAACTGTTTATTTGTTGCCTCAGTTTGTTTAGTTAGCATATCCTGTAGCTTTTTTTCCATGGTCGAGGTTTGTAAAGAGTCCCTTAGTTTAGTATAGGCAGGGCTGTGTAGTGAGCCAGAGCGGGGTCGAGACATTTACATTCAAAAAAAGCTGGTAAAATACATGTCCACAGACAGGGCCTTTAAGGTGCTGATTAAAAGATGATAATTCAAACATCAGCCTAATAATTTTTTCGGGTTGAAAAGAGTCGAAATTGGCTTTAAAATTGCATTTTAAAGTTTTAAAATACCAGTGAGTTTTTTCGGTCGCTCTAGGTCGGGTTAATCAGGAAGTATACCGGAAGTTGCAAGTGCTGCGGACCTTCTACCGCCTCTTCTCGATGGTTATTCCTTCAGGAATGATTTCAATGTAACTCGAGTGCGACGCATATTCAGTCCCACAGCTACTTCCTGTTGTTTTAGTTCCGATGATAGAGAGGGTGTTATAGAGAGTCTTCCGTTCCAGGCGCTCCCTTACTACAAACGTGGCAGGAAATTCTTTTCGCCGGAAAATCAGGAAGAAAGGTCACCCTCCCCTTCCCTCGGACCTTCTCATTGGTGATAGTTCTTGTCAATCTAAAAGGTATCCTTCCGACTCTTTGTTATGGTTTAGGCTGATCAATTTGATAAAGGTCCTGTCGCTAATCCCGATGACTAACTCAGATCAAACTTTTTCAGTTCGAATTAAGGAGGAATGGGGGTCTCAGAAATGTTCTTATCAGCCCCCCGTCTGTTCAAATATTCCAGTAAGTAGACGCAGAGTTCTTTGTACTCACTTGGGTGTCAAGAGGTGAGGTTCTTTTCTTTATGTAGTCCTTATGCTGGTAATAAGGTGGTGGAGGGTGGAGCTTGAGGCCAGAGTTGCGTTTTGGCGATGTCCTTCCCTAGTGCCCTCGCAGGACCGGCGTCCAGGGCTCCGAGGGGCTTAAAAAAGCCCCCTCAGAGTACCTAGGAGGTCAAACCGCGCTTGCGGGCTGCAGGGAGTTCCTGCTTTCCAACCCACTTGCAAGGGTCGGATTGGGGTATCTATGTACCCCAGAAATAACGCAAACTTGGATTTCTCCCAGGACAGCCTGGGGAAATGGAGTGCTCTCTCCAGCGGCACCACCGGAAGTCCACATCTTTCTTAAATTTTGTTGCCCCAAACTGAACACAGTACTGTAGGTGAGGTCTAACCAGAGCAGAGTAAAGCAATACCATCTCTTTGCGTGATCTGGACACTATACTTCTGTTGATACAGCCCAAAATCGCATTGAGCAGATCTGCCCTCTCTTCATCTCCTGTTACAATTTCACTTTCCTGTCCCTGCGATGGGCATAACAAAACAACAAAACAACATATCTCGCTAGCTTAAGCTCATACTGAGCTTTAGCTTTTCTAACACTCTCACTATAAGCACTGGTTATTTGTTTATATTCATCCTTGGTTATAAGGCCATCCTTCCACTTCCTAAATGAGACTTTTTTATTTCTCAAATCTGTAGAAAGCTGTGCCTTCAATATTTCACTTTTAAGAAACTCCCACCCCTCTTGAATCTGTAGAAAGCTGTGCCTTCAATATTTCGCTTTTAAGAAACTTCCACCCCTCTTGAACGCCTTTCTCCTTAAATATTTCTGATAATGGGATTTTACCCAGCATAAGTTTTAGTTTGTTAAAATTAAATAAGGTAAAGGTCCCCTGTGCAAGCACTGGGTCATTCCTGACCCATGGGGTAATGTCACATCCCGACGTTTACTAGGCAGACTTTGTTTATGGGGTGGTTTGCCAGTGCCTTCCCCAGTCATCTTCCCTTTACCCCCAGCAAGCTATACAGCTCATTTTACTGACCTTGGAAGGATGGAAGGCTGAGTCAACCTTGAGCCAGCTACCTGAAACCAACTTCCGTCGGGATCGAACTCAGGTCGTGAGCAGAGCTTGGACTGCAGAGCTGCAGCTTATATATATTTAAATTTCCTCACAAGCTATTGATAGCATCAGTTCAATATTAGTGGACTTCTGTTTTTTAGTACCTTAACATTTTTGATCTTCTATAAGTGAGGCTAAACATCTTTGCAATGATGGTACATACACATCAGAGGCATTTGCATTTTAAGACATCTCAGCCAGAGCTTGTTGCAAGAAGCATTACAATGGATCTCATTTGGGTTTAATCTTTTCTTTTGAGATGGGGGGGGGGGATAAATGCTGTCAAAAATCTAGAAGAAACAGTGATTGGTGTAACTAACCTCTTGAAACGAAGCACATCATTTCTGAAAATCTGCGCTAATCTCCTTGGAGATATTAGCACATTTGCCAAAACAGAGAATGTCTCAGTCAGATCTTTTAGAAATGTATCAAGACATGTTGGCTTTGTAGACACTTTGTCTGCAGGCACTATGAAAACAGCGGCTGCTTTTTTAAAAAAGGAAACAGCCCTCGGCTTTTTAATCTCCTGAGGACTGTGGAAGTTAACTGGCTTCATTCTGACAGCAAGTTCAACTGAAATAATTGGGCTATTATTCGGGTACTACATTTCCTGCTTCAGGTTTATGAGAAATGGCTGTGTGCATTTTGTGGAGCTGCCTCCATTCCCAGTACTGCTCCAATGAAATCTAGTCTGCTACAAGAACTAAGCATATGAAGTGCATCTGCATACAGCCACTAATTTTGCATTTTTGTGTGCTGTTTGAAAATGTTAGGTTCTGGAAAAAAATTACACGTTATAGAGAGGAACAAAGGGAGGGAGTGAATAAGGATTAGTTAGAATGTCACACTCTTATGCAGCATAGGGTCTAAGCACACTAAAGTCAACTCACAGGATTTCACTGTCAGACCTTCACTGTCAGACTTTCACTGTCAGACCTTCATTACTTCATATTCAACTATGGGCTAAGAGTTAGCTGAAAAGCAAAGCAAACCACATCACCTGTTCTCTGCTCATTAAACATAATGACATGTCCCAATGACAGCAGATTTGATAGGAGCTTAAAAATTGGAGCATTGCTGTGGGGGAACAGATGCCACTATGAAGTCACACAGTGAGACATATCACTGTGCATAAAATAAAGTGCATGTTTCATGTACAATGGACCAGATTGTGCAATTAACACAGGCCCATATGAATGCAAGCAATTGCCAGAGGAACAAAGGATAGTTGCTTATAGCAATTGCGGTCTTGACTTCAACCAACTTATCCTTTCAGGTAAGGGAATAAAAGACATTTTAAAATAATGCATAAGCAGCTAATGCAGATACATATGCCTGCTCAAACCTGAGTCAAGTTAGTCCATGCTGCAATGTAACAATGTATGCTTTCCAGGAATATCTGACTGGTCACTCACTTCTGGAAGCAGGATCACCGACTAGACAGAACCTTGTCCTGATCCTCTGTGGCACTTCTTATGCTTTGTTGTATTAGACCAAAGACCCATCCAGCCCTCTGCCATGGGAAGGTAACAAGCAGAGAGCTCTCTGGAGGCCCGTGTGAAGAGGCCCCAGAAGTGGTCTGGCAGGGACAGGGTGACGAGGATGCATATGAAAAGGGATATGGAAAATACTTCTGATAAAAGAGAATGAAAAAACATAGGCTATACCATATAAACCCAAGAGTGTCTACTTTTCTACATCAATAAAAAAGGGGTAAATCTTTTTGAATCTGTATCTTGAGGGCGTAGAAATTAGGTCTGAAATCCTAAGCACACTTATTGGGGAGTTTATTTCATACATGGTCAGCTGCTACTGTTAAGAGGCTATGAGCTGGTTAGTGCCTGTTTCAAATCTCAACTCACTGGCTGATTCGCAAAACCATTCTGCCTATGGTGAAGGATCAGGATATAGAGACGGAGAGTCACCCAGGAAGATACACCTCCATATGGCCACTAAGCTTATTGGCTCCATATGGCCACTAAGTTTGGACAAATCACTAATTCTCAGCCTAATTTACCTCACAATGCTGTAAAATTAGATGAGCCTGCCCTCCCTGGGTGGTTTGCCACCCAAGAGGAAAATGTCACACTGCCTAATGTGGACTTGCCAACTAGTTAAGCTTCTAGTGAGCCATTCAGAAAACTGACTACCTCAACATCACCATTTTCTGCTGGGATAGGACAATTACCAGAATTCACTCTCTGAGAAGGCTTCATACAACTATGGCACATGTGAGGGGAAAACATGGAGTACTCTATATACCAAATAGTCTCCTTTTGCTATTTATAATGCACCTCCATCTGATTTAGACATTTTGAAATCTGTTCAGCAGCCAGATGTGCTTTATCATGGTGCTTCTTGGTGCACTGCAGAAACTCATCAGATTAAGGACTTCACGAATCTGATCCAACAGCACTCAGATGCTGCCATTGTCATCATCATCTTCACTCCCAGAAGCAACAATAAATACACACAGGAAAAGAAAATGAACACAGTAATAGCTCCAGCAACATCTTCCTAATCATGATGCCTAGCCCATTAAAAATAAGTGAACCTGTGAAATGAAATGAAGTGCAACTTGTACGAAGCGGAAACGATTCCACTTAAGTTGCCATAGAGGTAAATGGACTAAAGTCAAATCGCTTTCAAAGAAAGCAATTGGTACCAAAAGTATAGTAGCTTGTCATATACCAAAAGTTATTATCTCGGAAACAGAGGGAATTGTCTCATTTGTACAGTTTGCAATGTTCATAGCTTTGCTTTTTCAAAAATAGATTTCACTGAATATTTATCCAGGAGAATGAGATAAAAATAAATAAGAACAGCACCATCACCATTATAAGCTGCAGTCCATGACAGGGTAGAACAGTATTTCCCAGACTCTGAGGAGCTGAGGTTAATTTTTAATTAATTAAAATGGGAGTCATGCTTCACTCTTAGACCTGAAAAGGTTATTTTTATAGTGCTTAATAGTAATACCACTTATCCTTCAAAGAATCTACCCCTGTGCAGCTTATTTTGTAGCTTACGATTACACTGCTAATTGTACCTAAGCATTGCACGGCTGAATTAATTTCCCCCAGCATACTCTGATTGGAAGGAGGCAAGGCCAGAGCAGTGACTCGTGCAGAGATGCATCCAGCAGCCTCCTCTGTGGCTGGAGACATCAGGTTCATAAAAGACTTGAATCGTAAAAAAATAAATAAATAATCCTTGCAGCACACTAGGAGTTTCTCTCACAGTATTCAGTTCTGCAATTAATGGAATAGAAAAACACAACACAAAATGCCCCAATACCTTTCTAGCCTCTGCATAGTCATGGCCAGTGTCTTATTCAATTCTTCAATCATCCGACACCCTGAAGGGTGAATAGGTAATGTGTTGGATCCAGAAGGCAAGTGTGGGCTGTGGCTGCCATACTGATGCTGGTGCGCTGCTAACTGTGATGGCAGGACCGTGTGGTGATGATGTGGAGCCAGTGGTTGCTGGGGACCCTTCTGAGAGGAGTAGGACGTGAGGGAGAGGTCTGGTCCCCCTAAAGGCATGCAAATCATGACTTTCTTTGGAGGTAGCGGAGGCGACAGTTTGACGGGCATACAAGGCAGTTTCACAGGAGCGCCAGCATCTAAAACATAAAAGTTTGAGAAATTCAGACATCAGCCCTTAGCACTAGAAATGCACACATACACAAGCCACCCAGGAGCCTCCTCCTCCTCCTCATGCTATTTTCTCCCATGTTGCAGTATGAGTGAGAGCACGACAATAATGTGGACAAGGCTGATTGATGGGATTGGATGAACAGGGAAAGACCCATGCAATCAGATCCGTTCACATGGCTGCAGTATTCTCGCATGTACCACAGCTGTGCCTAAAGAAGGAACGTGATCTCCTATTCTGATAAAGATCACACTGAAGCCATGTGACTCAATAAAGACAGGTAAGTTCCATTTTTGGCCTATCTCCTGCCATCATGTAATGCAAACACCAATATCTGAAATGTACACATTCACATCATGACTGTGTTAGACACTTCTACTTCGAAAGGCTGTGCTAAACATGACATTTACAAATGGCAAAGGGTGCAGTCTAGGTTTCCTGTCATCTTTCTTCCCTTCTCCAAATCAGTTTTTGAGCAGCCCAAGAATCCTGTCAATATCTCTCGGTGTTAGTCAAGTAAGCAGGAACATTGGCTGGTTTAGAGAGTCCGTGTGATACAGGAGACAGTGTGGGGTTGGCATCAGGGAGACTTGGCTTCTAATCTCTGCTCAGTCACGAAGACTACTGGGTGGCCATGGGCATATTCATATCTCTCAGCCTAACCTATTTCCCAAAAGTTATTGTCTCAGGATAAAAGAGGGCAACACCATGATTGCTGACTGCCTTGAGTTCCTTAAGAGAAAATGTGGACAGATAAGTAAACAAAGAAAACTGGTAGAAGGGCATTTTTCTACAGAGAGGAGAGAATTTCATGGCTGTGAGAATTCAAACTCAGGTTCTGCATGATGGAGAATCAATATATTGCAACAGGCTAGCAAACTGGTATTATTTTTTCTTTCCAGAGGTAGAATTTTTTTGTTTGGCAGAGAAATGCTCTAGGTTACTTCTCCATACCTGACTTCCATGGGGAGGTATCTGGGAAGGGGAAGCACAAAGGGTGGTTGAAAGGTAAAGGTGAAGGAAAGAACTACTAATACAGTGCCGCCTGAGGCTGTACCACTATGTTAATATAGCTGGATGTACACATGGGTTGGCAGGCCCTAGTAAAGCTGATCAGGCTGCTTAGGAGAGCCATATTCCATGGCAAATCAAAGTAGACCATGGCAACCAAAGGATGGAAAGAGAGAACAAAGAAGATTTTCTCAAAGTTCCAAAACAAAGGTTCAATGTTGATCTAACAAGCAACCAGGGTCTGGCTCTTTGGGATGACTCTTACATTTTTTTCATGTACAGCCATCTATTAACTGGAACATGTTATCCATGTCATGACCCCAGAAGCCTTGGAATCGTTGCAGATCATCCAGTGTTCTTGGGGAAACTAATCTTGCACTGATTAGTGTTGCACTAATCAACAAGGATGCAGCTTCTCTAGAGCCATTCCATGGATTCAAAGCAATGAATTGGATTTCACAGATCTGTTCGAAGCAGTCTCCACCAGGGCAAGGAGCTTTCTGCTGGAAGAAGCACTTTTGCTTATGGCAAATACCCATGGGATCCGAACCACTGTACACTGAGAAAAGCTGTGGAAAAGTATGCTGCTTTCCATTCATTTCTGAAATGAGCAAATATACTATGCAGAGTTTGCTGTTGTCATCTTTCCCTCTGTCTTCTACTAGATGCTAAATGGATTTTTTATACTCCAAACAACAGAAGCAAATGCTGTGCTTTTGTATCTCTTATACAAACATATGCACACCATCTGAACATGTTTTAGCCATATCCTACCTTTAAAAACATTAAACAACAAAAGCCCTACAAGATTTGCAGTATCAACATGTTATCAATATATGTAATTCTTAACATGTCCCCATCTGTGGATACTTAAATCCAGAGATTGGCACCATGAACAGACACATCTTTTTACAAATTTGAGAAAAGCTCCAGGTTTGCAGAAAAATCTAAAATGTAAAAAAGAGAGAGTGTAAAACACCCTGAAAATAATAGAAACAGCATCTCTACCTTTAAGAAAGTAGTGGCCTAGACAACCACAACAGTACTGCCAGCTTTCAAACCTTGGCTTCAGTCAGTAAAAGGCAGGGGGAGGGCCCTTTTAAGGGCCGTTTTGGCCTCACAGTCAACCCTGCACCCCCCTGGTCTGGAGGAAGGACTTATTGGGGCTAGGCCCAGCAGTAACCACTGGGCATCTTGCTACCATGCAACTCTCCATGGTGTGGTGGTGGCTACCAGACCATCTGATGCCATACAACTTAGCTGAGCCCAGCATAGCCTCCACACATCCTGGCCAGGCCCGGCAGTAGTGACCACACAACTCACCTGAATGATTTGCTACCACATGAGCAAATAATGTGGGGAAGGGGTACAGGGGGAAATGACATGAACCCTACACATCCTTGCAAGTTCTAAAGTCTGTTCTTCCTGCTACTATAACACATAATTCTGAACCCAAAATGTTCATGTTTATTTGATTTGTCCTATTTCAGTGAACAATATCCAGAAGTAACTGGCTACACTTGGTAATCTAGGCTTTTGGGATAACACAACATACCAACAGAGCTGCCGTATGTGCATGGCTGGACTAGCAATCTACGCAGGTGTCTTCTAGAACAGTGGTCTTCTTCAACCTATCCAGACCCAAGACTAGATTAGCTACTGGGAGCCAATGAGCTTGCAAGCACATAACAGAAACTTATGTGATAGAATCATGTGATAGAAAGAGCGGGAATCAGAGTTATGACCTCGCCAGTGTTTAGGCCAGAACCATGGGCGGTAGACCAAAGAATCGAGGGCAGGAAACACAGCTAGGCACCAGGAAGTACAGTATCAAGAGAAACAAGCCAAGGGTCAAAGCTTTGGAGGAATCCTCTCCTCTCACCATTGCAGCATGAGTGTGGAGAGAGGCAGGAGGCTTGACACCCATGCTCTTTAAGCAACAGTCCTTCCAAAAGACTGCAAAAAAGTACCAGCACTACGGGGGCTTGCAATTCAGCAGCAGAGGCTCTGAGAGTTGAAGACCACTGCTTTAGAAAACCTTTGCGTTTCAACTGCTTTTTTTGCAGCTGAAGAAGTGGGATGGATAATGGACTTAAAAAAAACACATTTTGTTACATTTTTATACATTTCAGTAAGAATTTAGCAGGACACAAGCTACAGACATACAGGGAGGAGTCATGTGGGAAGAGCAAGAGGACAGTCGCCCCCCATGTATCTGTTACCATTTCCAAGTCTCTCTTTTACTCTCTCTCCTGCTTCCATCTCAGTCCACATCCTAATTTTCTCCTCTCTCTGTCCATTTTGCCACCTTAGATGTCTACACAATGGAAATATTATCTGAATGCTTCACCAAGCATCCAGGCCCCAATTTACCATCATTAATATTTTGTTAAGATCCGTTGCAAGGTCATGATGCACTGGAAATTGAGATGCATTGCAGAGCACTCAGATCATGTCTCCTTGGACATATTAAATTGATTTCTTGATATATATTTTAATTCACCATAGAATGAAAGTGCTCATGTAAACCAGCCTTTAATTCTATTTAGACTGGGACTTTTGATGAGTCTCACATGCATCCCAGTCCCCACAAGGTTAACATGTATCAACATTCCTAAAGCTGAATGCGTTCTGCACAAAACTCACTTTGACACTGATCTTGCCATGGGCTGAGATATCCAGTAGTATAGTCTATTTTTGCACTGGAACCTATTTAAAAACACACATACACACACACACGTTTAAAAATTAGATGAAATCTCAGAAGAATTCCAAGTGGAAACACTTTCTGCGAACACATCCCTCTTACCGTTGCCTCTACAAAGCAAATTATTATCCACCTTCACTCTCCATTAGTCACACCCAGAGTGTCTTAATTTGGCTCCTGCAAAAATACTCAGCAGAAAAAAGAAATCCAAACCAGGAACTGAAAACATATGAGAAACCTTAACTCATTCGTTTTGATTGTGAGAATTATCATAATTTGAATTCCTTCAAACAGGGCCTGAGAATGCCTCTGGAGAAATTAGTAATGCAATAAGGTTAATTTACTTCCAGCTTTGGAAGGATGATTCATTAGAACCAATTGCTCATTTCCAGAGACTATGCAAAATCAACGTAAAGTCCCAGAGGACAATATGAAACATCTTAGAAATATGTCTCTTGACCCTTACATTCCAATTCTATATGCATGTCTGCTTGGAAATGTGTCTTTTTTTATTTCACTGAGGCCAAAGTACATGTTACAATGGAACCACGTGTAATGTTAGCTTGATTGAGTGAGCACACTGAGGAGGGCAAGGCGAGTGTGCTCCACTGCTGCCCTAGGAATCTCTCTATCTACCACCCTCCCATCATATCTAAAACTTCTCACAACTTCCAGCCTTAAATCAGCCACGCAGTTCAGCTGTTGGAAGGACGTTCAGTTTATTCAGCATAAATGCTCACCAGACTGAACGTCCTTCCAACAGCTGAACTGAGCGGCCGATTTAATAAAATCCCATTTTCAGAAAGGCTTTGCTCCTGTGTATCAGGAGCAATTGAGTCAATAGACCACCTTTTGTTATTCTGTGATCTGTGGGCTATACCCAGGGCCACCTGGATCGCACCAATCTTATCAAGATACCACCTTCCTGCTGAATCCTGGGTGGCCTCATACCTGATGAGCGATGTTGATCCAGGAATAACTAAATTCATTGTGAAATATTTGGTAACAATAATTTCTCTAAAGGGACAACAAGATTAAAACCATTGTTATAGTGTTATGTTTACCATTGTAGTAGTTGTTGTATCTGTTGTATCTGTAGAGCGACATGAGCACTATTGCAGTTTCTGCTGTGTCTGTAGAGCAATTTAAAATTTTGGTCAAATGATCTTGATTTTAATGTTTAAGCATTTTAAGAATCCTAAATTACTCCTGTTGTCTATTTTAAATTTGTATACTATAGTATTTAACTGATTTTAATGTATGTATTTGTGCTTAAGACCTCTGGTTGAAAGAGCCTGAAATAAAAGGAAAGTGTAATGTTAGCCTAATGATGGGTCTCCAACCTTGTTGGTCCCGTGGTCATTTTTTGAGCTTTGAGGAAGGGCAGTGGGCACTGCCACAAAAGGGCTGCCACAAGTAGGGCCAATCACAACATGTTGGGAGACTGCAAGTCAAGCATCCGAATGGGTGCTCTCTGCAGATGCAAAGGTGATACCTCCTGGGCTGTTTGAAGCTCCTCCTGTGGTGAGTAGATGTAGGAAAGCTGGGACTGGTTCTTTGCTTCAGGGATTAGAGAACAATCAGTTTCCACTTCCAAAACAAGAGTAGGTTTGCTCCTTCTTTGTGGCTACAGAAAGAGGTAACTAAGCCCAGAGACATCAGAAAATTTATATCTATAGCCAAGCTGAGTGTGTATGACTTAGGGTTGCCAGGTCCCTCTTTGCCACCGGCAGGAGGTTTTGGGGGTGGATCCTTAGGGAGCATGGTTTGGGGAGGAGAGGGACTTCAGTGTCATAGAGTTCAATTGCCAAAGCGGACTGATCTCTATCGGCTGGAGATCAGTTGTAATAGCAGGAGATCTCCAGCTAGTACCTGGAGGTTGACAACCCTAGTATGACTATGGCCCAATGGCCCAGGATCTCAGTCCTTTGCTAGCCTGGTAAGGAGCGACCTGGAGCTCCATGACCCCCCATTATATTCAAGACCCTTTGGATTTTATTCCTGAGAAGTAAGTAGCCACCAGGAAATCAATCGGTGTGAGTCAAAGTGCCATTTGGTGCCACACTGGAGATTGCTGGCCTACTGGCTTCTTCCTTCTTCCAAAGCTTCATTTATGACAGAGTAGTGACCAGACATGGTAGAGGGAATGCTCAGTCCATTCCTGCCTGCCATTACCCCCCCGCCCAAAGCTCCTTCTCCCAAGCCACTGTTCTCCCTGAGGGTTCTATATCTGGACTTGCAAGTCTGGAATCTCAGGGGAAGTAAATGCACCAGGGTTGTATTGGGAGTTTCATGGGTGGGTAACAGTTAAGTGGGTGGGTAAAAGTTAAGCACCCCCACTCTTTCACCATTTAGCCACAGCAAAACATCCCACCACAGAAACATTTTGCAATGGTGAAATAGCTGCACTTGCATCTTTGGGGTCCAGAGGGGGGTAAAAGCAGCTTGGCGGGGAGGGGGGAGTGATTTCCATTGGGGCAACAACCGAAATGAAAGCTTAGGAACTTCCTCCCCATATAAGTCTTCCCCCATACAAACTGCAGGTTCATTGGCTGTATTTTATTAAAACAATATCCCTAAAATAACCTGCCCTCAGCTAGACATTTATTGTATTGCCATTAATAAATCTTCCCCATGGTTAGGGGCAACTTTCTAGTAAAACTTCATAACTAGTATTATAACCCTAGGTCCTGCTCCAAAATGACTCATTTAATCTATTTGTACATCTATATGTACATATGTGTGTTTGCAAAGGAAGAGCTGCAACATTTAGAAATTGATTTATCCCAAGGCAGTAGGCGGTGCAAAATTGGCTCCAGAGGCCTACGGATGAGACTCATACCTTTGTGAAAGAGAGCCTTTTAAAATACAAGATAGATAATTCAGCCCTTACCTTCTCCTTTCCAGTAGAAAGACAGAAAAATACTAGCTGGAAAACCACTGGCTGGAAAAGCAGTAGGGAAAGGGAGGATCTGCTCCCAAATTTCCTTCTCCACACAATGGGGATATACTGTGGGAAAATAAAGATCCTCTCCTTCACATTCTGAAGTGTTTCTACAGAGAGGCAGGAAAGGTCCCCTTTCCTACTTTTTAAGGTAGTTTAGAGTGTAGGTCTAGGATCTGAGAGACCCTGGTTCAACGCCCCCTCTGCCATGGAAGCTTGCTTGGTGACCTTGGGACACTCTCTTTCAGCCTAACCTATCTCATAGGGTTTGAGGAGGATAAAATGAAGCAGTGGGGAATGTAAACCACTTTGGGTCCCAATTGGAGGAGAAAAGTGGGATATAAATTAAGTAAGTAAATAAATTTTCACTGATGTACTTTCAGTGTAGGGAAGCACAGTGGTATAATAAAAAAATAAATAAGGAAAACAAATATTTCACACCAGTGTGGTATAGTGGTTAAGGTGTCAGACTAGGACCTGGGAAACCCAGGTTCAAATCCCCACTTGCGCCATAGAAGCTTGCTGGGTGACATTGGGCCAGTCACACACACTCAGCCCTGACCCTGGCAAGTATTTGGATGGGAGACCTCCAAGGGATACCAGGTCGTGACGCGGAGGCAGGCAATGGCAAACCACCTCCAAAGGTCTCTTGCCTTGAAAACCCCACTAGGGGTCACCATATGTCAGCTGTGACTTGACGGGAAGAAAAAAAAAGTTCCAGCCCAGTTATTTCACTTATTTACCAGCATCAGTCCTGTTGCGGGGTAAGGGTAGGGAAAGATGTTACTTCAGGAATTTGGGCAGCACTGGGAAGTGAAGACAAGCACATGTCTTTCTGGTCTCCTAATATGCCCTCTTTCTTTGTAGCCTGTATTTTGTCAAATTTGGGCTTCTCATAGGTTGAGTGGCCTAGTTGCACACCTAAAATATTTAAGAGTATGCCTAAAAATTATAAGTTTGGATGTGATAAACATTTTTGTAAATATGTCAAGCATGCTAATTAGGAATGGACTGAGCTCTCCAAACACTCAATGGTAGCTTTCATCCAGAGGTTCCACCTATGTAGGGTGTGATATTAAAAGGATATGATCTGTGATGAGATCAAAGGGTTTGGTTGAAATCAGGACTAATTATTGTCTGTAACTAATGTGCCCACTATTTCAAGTGCAATTTATTTCATAACAAACATAGCCACCTCTCCTTGAGATTTATTTTGTTGTCTTTTTTTTGGGCATATCTGAATCAAGTATTAGTGCTGTTCCCTATCAGTTTAGGGTATGTTTGTTCTAGGACCTATATCAACCTTCAGCAATCCTGGAACAAAAGTCCAAATAACTGCAGAGTGCGTAACCTAAGACAGAAGAACGGTGGAACAAAAATCCATGAAAGAGTGAGGACCAAAAATATCTCTACAATGAGACAGGTAGAGCAACAGACCAAACAAATGCTGGAGGAGAAAAATTAAGAGTAAGGACAGCAGTGACAAGCTCTCCCCCTCCACCAAAAAAAATCATATCCCAAACAGAAAGCTACAAGTACAGGAACAATTGATGTAGCTGAAACAAGCGCAAATAATTATGAATGGCCCAAGTGGATCAGAGTGAGATAAGAGGATTTAAACTGGGTTCAGCTGACATTTCCCCTCTTTGTGCAATATTGGGGGATTTTTCACGGAGCTTTGCAGCGGTTTCACAGCCGGTTTGCGTCGCTGCAAATTTTTGGTTATTCATGGCTGCTCCGATTTTTTTGGGATTGAGCAATAAAAGCCGCGTTATAACCAGGGCAAGTCAAACCACTTTTGCGCCGTACTTTCCTGTTGCTGCGCAGTTTTTGGCTCGGAGCTCCATGAAAAAAACTGCCTTTGTTCCTTGGTTTGAAACAATTGTCCCTGCCCATGCCGGCTAATTTCTCCTTCCCCAAGAACGGCGATTGGCTGGGGGAGTTTCGCGCTCGGACAAGAATACCACCCCTTTTGCTGCCTGCCTGCTGCCAGCCTACAGTCCTGGCACTTCTTCCCTGACCCTCGCCCGGGATGGGCCTTGGAGCTGGGCCCACACCTCCAAGCCCAGGGGGACGTCGGACGGACGGCTCCAGGGGGAGACCGGCGGGGCCACGCCATGTGCGCCTAGCGCGCTGCTGGTGGTGGCAGCTCGGTCTAGGGCATCTCGTGGGGGGGATGTTCAAGGGTAGGGGCATCTCTCACGATGCACTGGGGCCGGATCAGGGCCGGCGTGCAAGCCAGGGGCCTTCTTTCCTCTCCCCCCGCCATGCACACTGGCTGGATCGGGGCTGGCGTGCAAGCCAGGAGCCCTCCTCTCTCTCATGATGCACTGGGGCCGGATCAGGGCCGGCGCACAAGCCAGGGGCCTTCTTTCCTCTTCCCTCCCCCGCCATGCACACTGGCTGGATCGGGGCCGGCGCACAAGCCAGGAGCCCTCCTCTCTCTCACGATGCACTGGGGCCAGTTCAGGGCCGGCGCGCAAGCCAGGGGCCTTCTTTCCTCTCCCCCCTCCATGCACACTGGCTGGATTGGGGCCGGCGCGCAAGCTAGGAGCTCTCCTCTCTCTCACGATGCAATGGGGCCGGATCAGGGCCGGCGCGCAAGCCAGAGGCCTTCTTTCCTCTTCCCCCCCCGCCATGCACACCGGCTGGATTGGGGCCGGCGCGCAAGCCAGGAGCCCTCCTCTCTCTCATGATGCACTGGGGCCGGATCAGGGCTGACGCGCAAGCCAGGGGGCTTATTTCCTCTCCCCCCCGCCATGCACACTGGCTGGATCGGGGCCGGCGTGCAAGCCAGGAGCCCTCCTCTCTCTCACAATGCACTGGGGTCAGAGGAGGGCCAGCGCGTATGCCAGGGGCCTTCTGGGGGGGACATACTCTGGGAAATTGCTTTAATGAAAGAGGTTTACAGTGGCCATTTATGCACGGGAGGTTTTTCCTTGGATTTGCAGCTCTCTAGATGCACCCTTTTCCCATCCAAATTCTCAAAACTCAACAATCAGACCCCAAGAAGAGTTCTGAGAATTAGGATGGGGAAAATGTGCATCTAGAGAGCGGCAAATCCAAGGCACACCTCTTGAAGCGGCACAGGTTGGAACTGCTCCATTCCCACTTCCAGCTAAACACTTCTCTGGGCACATGGATGCAATTCCTGCCCCCCCAATCCTGTCTGTCATTAAAGGGCAATGGGTTCCACACCTATAGAAAATATAGGGAAACTTTGAGGAAAGCGCTGCCTTCGCCCCCCCCCCCCCCAATTTGGAATCTGACTTTCAAAAGCAGAACAGAGCGAGGGTGGAAGAAAAATGGAGGAGACCAGAGGGACTGGTGCTTGTTTTTTGCGCTGGGGCTGGTGAACCGCACGAGGTAATCTGCTGGGTGGAGTTGGGGCGGAGTTGGGGGCAGGCATAAACAATGAGCTTGTTGGAAGGGGAGGCCTCCTGCAAAAGGGACAGACCAAACCGTTGTCAAATACAGTGTGCTTTGTTCCCATGAAAAACCAAAACTACATCGAGATTGACGGGGATAAATCGCGGCCATGAAAAAAACTTTCAAATCAATTTTTTTTTTGGTCCGTGACAAGAGAGCATCAAAATCTTCCATGAAAAGTAGGCCACTGAGAACAGTAGCTCCATGACACCAGGAATCTTTCAGAGAGTCTTAGCACAGTTCCTAGCATGCTTTGAGACAAGGCACAGTACTGAAAACTAGTATCTAGTCTAGGAGTAGGGCAGGCAATCCCCCGCACACTTGTCGACAGCTGCAATCCAACCCATTTTACTTGGTTACCCAGGGCTATATCTTAGGCCCAGCCACTGGGGCCTGGAGTACAGGAGACAGCAACAGGCACGGATTATGCCTGTAGTTGCCTCCTAGGTCTCCAGAGCAACCAGCTGAGTCCTAGGCAAGTCCCTGAGATGCTGGAAACACTCCTGGGGCCTGGCTTGCTCCAAGCTTGTCTGGCCAAGTATAAGCCTCATTCCCACTTTCCTCCCATTTTGTATGCTGGCACATCAACATCTTCACAGGTAGAGGTTGCATTTTGGGGGGCACTCGGGCCAAAAAGGTTGCCTAGCCATGACAACGGCAATACAAATTTGCAGTGTGGATTGGCTCAAAGAGTCTGCCAATCTATTCTATATTGTGATATAATCTGAGTCCCATTTTGTTCTATTGTGTTTGCAAATCAGTGACTAGCATTGTTACTGGGACGGGAATTTCCTTTTCAGAAATTCACCTTTTTAGATATAGCCTTTGATTCCTCTTATTCTCTTTTTTCCCTTTTAAAAGAGGAATTTCACTTTTGTTTCTCTTTGAAGAGAAATCAATGTGCTCCTTTGTAAATTCAGCCCTTGCAGTTGTTTTCTATTGCCTACCACAGGGTGGTGCTCGAGCAGGAGAATAGCAAGGTTTTGGAAGACACTGCTTGCCTCTGAGCATCTACTGAGTGAAATCCTGAGATTTTGCAAAATGTCCCTTCCTGCCTCTCCTCTCCTTGCATTTTTCTTTGATCAAAATGGAATCGATTAGAAACAGACTTCAAGTTCCTAAAAACGAGACAGCTTGTTGGATTTTACGGAGCAATTGGGTCAAGAGGAATTAAGAGAATTTCTCTTAACAATGCTATCAGTAACACACGAGCGCTAACCTGAGATGTAAAAACAAATGCAGCATCCTTTAGCCTTATGGACAACAGATGCTCCTTCCAGTTAGAGGTGCAGGAAGGAGGGCGTTATTATGGAAGGAGGTAGCACAAACCATTCCGGAACACTTACCCGCTAAGTGGTTGGCAATCCGGGCCATAGGTTTAGGAGGCAGGGCAGGGGGCTGTTTGAGGAGAGAGAGCTGCTTCACTGGGGTGTCCTCATGGTCTCCAGAGAAAGCAGCAGATTTTTTAGGGGGGAGTAGCAAGACTGGTTTGGATGAAGGATCTTGTGATAGGTGGACTCCAGATTCACTAGACGTGGGGCTCTCTTCGGACGCTGAAGGACACAATGACATCAGAGACGCAACAACGTTACAAGCAAAGCGGGAGCAGAGAGATGAGAAAAGCAGCACAGCAATGTGGATCTTAAAAACACATAACTAATAGCAGCGCTAACTCAGACATCGATCTTATATACAAAGAAAGAATGAGAACAAAGAAGAACAAGAAGAGAGAAGCTCTCCACACATGGGCTGAAAACAAACTCTGGGGTTTACACAGTAAACACTGGAACTTCTTCTGCACACCAAGGCTGTATTCATTGCCTCAATTTGAAGACACAGTCAAGAATTCAGGGATGCATTTTCAGGCCACTTTTGCATGATTTCGCTGAAGTCAATCCAGACTGCAAGATCATAACATGTATAACCATCTCCACAACTGTTCAGATTAACGTGTAATTCTATCCAGAGGATTGGATGTCAATAGGTCCATTAATATGAATCTATCTGTAGCCCAGGGCTCAACAACATTGCACAGGAGCATGGGTGTAATTGGCAGTTTTGACAGGATTCCTTAGGGTAGAAGTGTCACACCTTCTTCACTGATGGAACATTTTCCATGTTGACCTACTGGCCAAGGAACCACTTTGTGTCAGCCGTTGGGCCCTGTGGGTTGCAGAGGATTCTGAAGCACATGCTAGGCCACATTTACCAAGGATGATGGGCCTGAAAGAGTGTCCTGGAACATACCACCAAACACTCTACTCTGGCTGTACATTTCAGGAGACGCCAATAGCAGTGTGGAAGATACTGATGCTTTTATAGACTGCTGGTATGTTCCAAAGACTGTTTGATTCTGCCGGATTTATTGACAGCAGGTTATATAAAATATATGATATGGATTTATTACTGGGGTTACTTTTTTGCATTGTTCTTAATGTTTCACCAATGTATCATTTTAATTGAGTATTATTTGTTATTACTATTTTTTGTCAGCCATCTTGAGCAGGCATTTGGAGAGGTAGGTCATAAATGTTTAAAATTAATAATTTAAAACCTGTCAGGAAACTTTGTTTGTTTCTTTACTCCCTGTCAAAATAATCTGAACAAATTAGTTGGACTTTTGAAGATTTTGGTTACTTTACCAGTTTTATGGAGTTTTCAATATTTATTCATCACTATGATAGAAGCGTAATTCTCTATACGGCTTTATTCTTTGGTCCTTGTACCATTAGTTTTGGTTTCTCTTAAATGCCATTTTATCTTGGCAATGAAAGGAACTGTGCTTGTGACAGAAACATTTATTTCTCATGTCTGTCTTATGTTTGACTAGGGCATCTGCAAAACGTTGAGAAAACCATCTGCCCTCTCTGTGCCTCCGTCATATAATTCTAGCAATGACCATCAAACCTGTTTAGCCCTCTGCATATTGCAAAGAATTGGCTCGCCTTCCTTTTTTGTCTAGCACCTTGTTTTCCAGGTGCCTTTTAAATTACATTGCATTAGCAAGCTGAAGACACGATCACTGAGTTTCAAACCATCCCTCATCCATGTGTACTCTGCTTCACACCTAGCAACCTCCCACCCAGGATCAGTAATCTCCTCTTATACTATACAAACACAGCTACTGACATGAACAAAATCAGACTATTTGCTACTAAGGACAATAGCTAAACTTGTGGGCTAAAATAATTTACTTATGCAAAAATTAGTAATAAAATATTAATGGTTCACTATCCTGCTTTGTGTAATAAATACTATCACATTATGTCTTAGAATGAAACTCAAAAAACTACCTGTTCCGTCCATAATCTCTGGAGTTGGGTGCATATCGTATGTACACGAATCCCCAGATGCTGAACATTGCTCCAGTTCGGACAGGGCAGGGAGCGAAACCTGGCTGGAACTGAGAGTCTGCCCATTTTCCAGTGACCCTTCTTCATTTTGTATGGGAAGCTCACCATCTAGAATAAACCAAAACGATAACATGCAGTAAAGAAAATAATCACAAGGTTTTAAAATCAAACATTCTTCACAAAGAGGCTACCTGGAAAAAAGAGATTTTTGCCTTTCTCATTCTCTCTCTCACACACATGCTGTGTCTCCCTTGTATCACTCAGTACCTTAATTGCAATCAGACACGTCAGTGGTCGAGCGCCAACAAGCAAAACCTACACTTTTGTTCAGCGAACAGAGCTAATCTTCTTTAGCTTAGAACGAAAGCTGTAAATGGTATCAAGTTATCTTGTCTTGACACAGGGCAATGAAACAGAGTGTTACCACCCTTCACTGTCGGGTGGAAGATTTAAGTACGCTTGCAACAAGAAAATATGTTATGTACATAAAAGAATGGTGCAAACCTGAAATATCTGGGATAATACCAAATCCATTTTTAGAGTGCTCTGGAATATTTCACAATTTAACCTAAAATATTTCACAATTCCAAATGACTGCAATATCCCCATGCATTGTGCTGTATTTTTTTAAGTTACTGCAGTATTTTGGAGATAGAAATGAAATGTTAAAATGGGATAAAAAAAACAACAGGCTTTTAAATTTTAATTTTATAGGAGCAATTTAATTTAGATAATATCATCACCACCATATGATGTTCTGGATGCATTACACAACTTCAAAATAATGAAGAAATTTAAATGCAAATGGTTATGAGGGAATTATATAAGAAGGGGGATAGAATGGATAGACAGATGATGGGTATGAGGAAGAATTATCATTATAATTATTACCATTATTTGTTAGATTTATTGATATAGTGTGATAAGCCACCCCTTGTCTTTTCAGGTCATGAAACGATCTCTCGTCTGTTCAGTGGATGAATACTATGCAAATATGGAATAGAGTCACACAGGTATTACAAAGAATAAGTCAGGAAATGCTTCATGCTCACTACCTTTGGCAGAAACAGTTGGCCATCGTGCTGGAATCCCTCTAGCCCAGAGATTGTGTCCATGCAGAAGAATAGACATTGAATCATTAACTCATTTTTTTCTGTAGTTGTGGCTTATATTCTACTCAAAGGACTTCATAAGACCTCTTGTTGCTAAGTTTCCTGTCTGCTTGTATGATTTTCACCTTTTATTTCTCTTGGATGGTAAAAATAAGGAAACTACACTGTCTGTGGACAAATTTATTCTTTCTGCTCTTAACATTAAGAACTTGTATGTATTATCTAAACCTGGGGATTTAATGTTTTTAAATTTATTTATTTAAATATTTAATAACTTGGGACTTGTTTTTTGATTCGCCAAGTGCTTTGGCACATAAGGGCTTGGATTTCTGAACAGGAACAGGTAACGATTGAGAGCTCTAACAGTTTCAAAATGTGAATAGCTAATACTTAGGCCAACCGTTTATGCTGTTTTTATATACCTGGCCACAGGTTAAATGGAATGTGGCTTAATTTGAAACAAAACCATTTCCTATTTCTTTTTTCTCCCACTTGGAACATTGTGTTGATATGTACTGCCCACATAATCTATGTGACAGAAAATTCTTGACTGAATAAATTATATTTTGAAAGAATGGCACTTCCTTTCTCAAAATGAGATTGGGAAGTCTGGGAACATCCTGTTAAATATCTTTGTTGGCATCATGAACCAAACTGCTGTGGGCGACCTCCTTGGCTTGTCACTCTCAGAATAATATAATAATGCTTATTATTTATGAAGGGCTTGTTCTTAGTACTCAGAGTACCCAAAGTACACATTTATTATCTGAGCAATCCTTACCATAATGATACAAGTTTAGACCAGTACTGTCACCACATTGTTAGAGTGGTGGCAGTTGAGTCAGAATGCTTTACCTAAAGCCAACCAACATATTCTTGAGTGATGTGACATTTTAATCTGGGCCTTACTGGCTCAATGCCAGTGTTCTTAAATAATGCACCATATCAGCTCAGATCAACTCTGCAGCACCTATGTAACTCTAGAGAGCAGGAGCCTTTTTGACCTCAGGCAGGCTGTTCCATAAGGTGGGGGCCACAACAAAGAAGGCCCCCACCTTATGGAACAGAGAAGGCACGTGTAAAGGCAGCAGTTCATTTTGAGCATTTGCAGGATGACACCTGCAAAAGGTCCTGCTCTGATGAGCAAAGCTGTCATGGAAAAACACAGGGGGAGAGGCGGTCTTGCAGATATGAGCCCATGAAGGGCTTTGTATGTGATAGCTAAAATCTAAAATTGAGCCCGGTAACTGATGGGCAGCCAATGGAGCGACTGCAGAATGGGAGTAATATGCACACTCTGTGTAGCTTCCAATAATCGCTGACCCACAGCATTCTGTAGGGATGGTTTTTAAAGTAGTGGGTGGATAGCCACCTCTTTGAGTGGCTGAGGGAAGGTTTCTCTGAGTTAGTGAATGATTGATGATAGATACTAAAGGTATGCCATGTCACTCTAAAACCACAGAATATTTGGCAATTCCTAGAACGATGTGATATCATATTGGGTTTTCCCCAGTAGTGACATAATGTCATCATACCAATGGTGATTTTTAATTCTTTTGCTCCTGGTGGAGTGCCAGCAAACAGTAGGTAAATTGCAAGCCTACTCATCTGCTATGATTCCCTTTTGGACTGTCCTATTATCCCTGGACAGACTAGGCGCATTGATCCATTGCCATCACCTCCAGTTATTAATCATATTAATCTTGAAGAAGACTGAATTTAATATAAATATATATTAAATACATATATATATTTAAAATATTTATACCCCACATTCCCAGCAGAATGCTTTCAAGGAAGCTTCTATACACAAAACAAAAATTTTAAAAATCCATATAAGCAAAAATAAAATAAAATAATGCAGACCAAGCTAAGATTCACATAAAAAGCATTAAAACTAGCAGCTAAAAATTGTTCAAAGAGCTCACATTAACAAACCAAATTGGGAGCCATCAGCAAACACAGTGATGGATGAGAAATAACCAATAGAGGGAAGTTTTGCAAATTAGCATGTAACACGTCCTAAACGGAAGCCTGCCCATGACATTCTCAATAGGTTTCTTTTAGTCTAGTCAATTTCTGTAGCAAGATGTCATTTTGCTATTTTTCAAACACTTCTTAGAACAAAAGCTCTACAGCAAAGGAGAGAAGCCAAGTAACATTTCTGAAGAACCAAACAAACAAGGCGAATAAGACAAACAATTGTATACATTTCCATATCACTCGGAAACCAACAATTTCTTTTGCCTATGAACAACAGTGGACAAATGTTTCTGAAGATCCCTAATTGCAGAACACTTGACATTATGCTTTTGCTCTTTAAGGATCCTTGAGGAGGCAGAATCTCCAACTCCTTTTTTGTAGAATAATCGAGAATATAAGCTCTTAGTTTTTCTCATTAGTGAAGCAGGGTTTGGAGGGGATTACAGAGATAAAATGGTATAGTAAAATTATAATCAGCAGAAACCTGTGCTGTAGGTTTCCTAGTTCTCAGAGGAATTAAAAAATGGAAGGTCATATTTATGAAAACGACTGGAGGTTTTTTTTTTTTTTTTTTGCTTGTTATTAACCTCTCAGTTCAATCTGATCCTCATAATATCCTGTTCTTTACATCCCACCTGATTTCATTCTCTCCTATGAAGAGTTAGTTATTTGTCTTCCAGCATAGTTAAGGCTGAGGTGCATATAGGTGTATATAGCAACTGAGTGAGTTACGGTGCTATCCTAAGCAGAGTTGCACCCTTCTAAGCCCAGGATGGCACTGTTAACGGGAATATTTTTCTAAGTTTATGAAAGACCAATGCAACAATATTGTAAGTGAACAGAATGGCCCTCTTAGGCTTTGGTGCATTACCATTCGTGGAAATTCTTAAACAAAATATACTCCTGGCATTTTATTGTCTCCTTCCCTGCCATTTCTCTCACAAAAGAAAAATAGCCATTGTTTATTTATATGTGCCATTTCATTTAAATGGATACAAACTTCAAATTGCCAGTTGATTTCTGACACTGAACTTAACCGCAGTTGGCAAGAAGACAAGGGCAACGTAACACTAAAAACCACGGCGATTTGATCCCACATTCTAAAACCTTCACTTTGGCATTACATCTTTGGGGAAAATGTTTCTATCAATATTCATTAATTCTATCCAAGACAATATCTGATTTATATTTTGGCACCAAAATTAGAAATTAATGTAACTAGAAAAAAGGAGTTAATCAGTCTTAAAAGACAGTATGTGTACTGATGTTACACTGTTGAATCCCATTAAATGTTTTTGAGACCATTATCTAAAATGTTTTATCCTGCCATTTATCCAAGGATTTCGAATAAACATTTCCTCTCCCTCTTTTTATTCCCATAATACCATATGATCAATGTTGGGCTGAAAAACAGTGACAGACTCAAGGTAAACTCAATGAAATTTAAACAGGGTCTCCCACACCCTAATGCAACAATTTAGCCACTGTCTTTCTATTCCCTGTTCTGTGAAAAACTTAAGGTTATAAGGAGTCACTTTTTAAAAAATGTTTTATTAGAATTTTCAATATATACAAACATACAAACACACATACATTCAAACAGTTTATACTCCTTCGGGGAGTTTTTTTATCTTACATCTCAATCTTACATTGTCTTTATGATTTGTATAATAAATTCCATCTATTTAAATTTATAAATTTTATGTAATCTTAGTTTTACTTTTAGCAATCTATCCCTTTTGTTGTACATAATCTAAATACCCTTCCCATTTTCGTTGAAAATAATCAGTTGTCTTCTCTTTCATCAAACTGGTTAGCTTGGCCATCACCACAAATTCATCCATTTTCTGTTGCCACCTTTCCACAACTGGCACATCTTCCTGTTTCCACAGTGATGCCAGTACCAATCTGGCCGCCGTGGTCATGCAACCAAAATGTTCTCCAGCATTTCTATCCAAATTGTCAGGTTCAAGTCCTAGTATCATAGTCTCTGGGTTCAACGGAAATCTAATTTTTAAAACTTTCTGCATTTCTTGATGGGTTTGTATCCAAAATTTCTTAACTTTCTTGCATGTCCACCACATATGAAAATATGTTCCTTCTGTGTCTTTGCATTTCCAACAGCGGTTATCATATGAATCATCCATATTTTTAATATCCATCGGTGTGATATACCATCTAAAAACTGTTTATACCAGTTTTCACGTAAATTATTACTGGCCGTAAATTTAATCGATTTAGTCCAAAGTCTTTCCCACTGTTGAAGTTATCTTCTTTTTGAAGTTTTCCATCCATTTTACCATGCATGTCTTAACTTGTTCTGTTTCATTTTTAAGTAAAAGTTTATAAATTTCCCCCAAAATGTTATCTTTTTCTTTACTAATTAAATCTTCAAATTCTGTATTTTTTTTATCATGACCTGTAATAGACAATCCTGATGTGCTTTCATGATCATCTGATTATAGATCAACCAATCAATGGTTATGTTCTTCTAGATTTCATTCCAAGTTTTTATATCTCCTTGGTCATTCAGCATATCTTGATATGTGATCATATCTACTTTCTTTCTTTCCCCCTTAGACAAATATGCATCTGTGGGGGACATTATTCGTGGAGGCGTTGGGCTCAATCTGTTTCTATTTCTAAGCCATATCTTCATTAATCCATCTTTAATAACTTGTTTTTCTCCAAACAATTCTTTACTTTTAGCTTTCCATAGATAATAATGGAATCCTTTGGTCCACATGCCCTTCTCAATATTCAAGGCTGTTTGGTCTGGCTTCTTTATCCACTCCTCTATCCATGCTAGTCCAGCCACTTGGTAATATAACTTAATATTTGGTAAAGCAAGTCCACCTCTTTTCTTCTCATCTTGCATAATTCTGAAGTTAATTCTTGGTTTCTTTCCCGCCCATACACATTTGTTGATCTGTCTCTGCCAGTCTTTCAGTGTCTTATCTTCAATATGAATTGGAAGCATTTGAAAAAGAAATATTAACTTTGGTAACAGGTTCATCTTTACAGCTGCAATCCTTCCAATCCATGATAAGTTAAATTTAGTCCATCTTTTAAAGTCTTGCTGTATTGTCAGCCACAGTTTAAAATAATTGTCCTTTATCAGTGTGAGGTTTTTCCCAGTAATATATATTCCAAGATATCTAACCGGATCTTCCGTTATCTCACATCCTGTAAGAGTTTGTATGATTTGTTTTTCAGCACTACTCAAATTCTCCAGAATCTTCATCTTATGTTTGTTTATCCTGTATCCCAATATTTGTCCATATTTCTCTATTTCATCCATAAGATATTCTATTGTTTCTGTAGGGTTCTCTAATGTTAACACCACATCATCAGCATAACATTTTAATTTATACTCGTGTCCATCAGCTTTCAGTCTGCTTATTTTCTCATCTTGTCTTCTCCTATTTGCCAATATTTCAAGAGCCATGTTGAATAATAATGGTGAGAGTGGACATCCTTACCTGGTGTCTTTTTAAATTTCAAACTTTTCTGTTAGTTTGTTATTAATAACTAATCTCGCTGATTGTTTTTGATAGATGCTCTGTATCCATTTTAAAATAATTCACCACAATTTGACTGTTGTAAAGTCTGTAATAGGAAATCTGTAATAGGAAATCCCAATGAATATTGTCGAAAGCTTTTTCGGCATCCAGGAAGATGAAAGCTGCTTTCCTTTTCAACTGTTTGGTGTGCTCTATAGCATTGAGAATAAAACGTATGTTGTCTCTCATAAGTCTTTTTGGAATGAATCCCGTCTGATCTGGATGTATTATTTGTCCTATTTTCTTTTTCAGTCTCTCTGCCAATACTGATGAGAAAATTTTGGGGTGCACATTTAATAGTGATATGGGTCTGTAAGAGCCTGGTTTTTGAGGATTATTGCCTTCTTTATGTATTAATGAGATGTGGGCTTCTTGCCATGAATCAGGGCACTTTCCAGTTTGTGGAATTTCATTTAACAACTTTTGGAAATGTAAAATTAATTCCTCTTCAAAACATTTGTAATAACCTACAGTCAAGCCATAACCTACTGTCAGTCCCGGTGCTTTCCCTGTTTTCTGTCTTGAAATAGCTGTGGTAATCTCTGATATAGTAATGTTCTGGTTCCACCATGAATCATCTTTCTCGAATGTACTTATGTTAGAATCTTTAATATAGTTTTCAATGTCCTCTTGTTTTTGACCATTTAGATGAGATTGATATAATTTTTCAAAATATTTTGTAAATTGTTCTATAATATCTTTTTCTTTATAACTGATTTTGTCCAATATCTTGACCCCCGTTATTGTCTTTTTCTCCACTTGTTTCCTGATATAATAAGCCAAATATTTTCCCGGCTTGTTTGCCTGTTCAAAAAAATTCTGTTTTGCAAATAAATTTTTCTTTTGCATTTCTTCTGTAACCAACAAGTCAATTTCTGTTTTTATCTTTTTAATGTCTTTCAGAGTGCTTCTTTTGCCATCTTTAGCATGTTGTTCTTCCAATTTTTGCAACTCCTCTATCGATAGTCTACGCTGTCTTCTTTGTTTCTTAAGTTTGGAATTAATCGCTATCAATCTTCCTCTCATAAAGGCTTTACTCGCATCCCAGACAGTTCTGATTGAGACTTCTGATGTACAGTTTATTTCAAAGAATTCTTTCAGTTCTTTCTTACATTGTAAAGCAATTTCCTTGTTCAACAACAAGTTATTATCAAGTCTCCATCTTCTATCTCCCATTCTTTTATATTTCCAAGTCAATTCAAGTAAGTTGTGGTCTGACAGCAGTTTTGGTAAAACTTTCACAGTTTCTAATTTGTTCAATAATGTCTTAGATATCCAACACATATCAATTCGGGAATAGGAGTCATGTCTTTGTGAATAAAAAGTGTAACCTTTTTTAAAAAAAAATTTAGATCTCCAAGCATCTTGAATCTGTAGTAAGTCCATATTTTGTTTGACTAGTTTTGGTAACCTGCCTCCCTTATGATTCTTGGATCTGTCATTCTTAGGGTCTAATACAGCATTCATATCGCTAATCTTGATTATTTTTCCTTCTTGATCTTCTAAGATAATTTGAAACACTTTTTCAAAAAATTGTTGCCTTCCATTACTGGGAGCATAGATACACATCAACGTCAAAATTTTCCCTTCCGATGATTGTAATTTGAGAGAAGGTATCTTCCCTCTGGATCTTTAGTCTCCGTTATTACTTGAAGATGTGGATTCCTTATGTAAATAAGAACTCCTTTCTTTTTTTCCTTAGCCGAAGCAACCACTTCATGTCCTAATTTTTTATTTTTTAGCATATATTCATAAGATTGTTTGATGTGTGTTTCCGGTATACAAATTATATCCGCTTTGTGTTTGATAAGTTGGTGAAAGATTTTTTTTCTTTTGATAGGGGAGTTAAGTCCATTTACATTCAAAGAAATTATTTGTAGTTTCTCCATCTCAACTGTTAGAACGCTGTTGCCTAGCCCAATTTGGATGATTCTCCACTCTCCGCGTCTTTTCTTTGATGATCTGAGGCGTCTTTTCTTTTAGGGCTTGATGTCCGAGAGTCTTTTCTCTCACCTTCTGCTTGTAGGTCTTTTAATATGCTGTCTGCTTGCTGCTGATTTTTTACTGTTTTTCTTCCTGTCAGGAGAAAAATTTCCAATCCTGCAGGAATAGTCCAATGATATCTGATTCCTTTATTTAATAAGACTTGTCTGAGATGGTTGAACTGTTTTCTTTTTTCCATCACTGAACTTGGTAAGTCTTGAAAGATCTGGATTTGCTTTCCTCTATATTCTAACTGGTTTTCCCTTTGTAATCTTAGTATTGAGTCTTTTGTTATCTTCTGTGTGAATTTCACCAAAATGTCTCTTGGCACCTTATTCCTCGTTGGTATCTGGAGAATTCTATAAATGTTATATATTAGAATAGGTTGATCTTCCAGTTGTAAATAGTCTCTAATCAAATCAGTGAAGCTCTCCAATAAATTGTCTTTTCTGAAGTCTTCCTCAAGGCCGTGAAAGCGAAGATTGACAAGGAGTCACTTTCTATAGAGTCAGACAAAGGGGCTTATCTAGCTCACCTCTGCCAGTTGTTGATAAATCTAGTGAACCCAGTACAGCTATGTGTATTCCTGGTTGACAGAAGGCTCTGGCTTAACATTGTTTCGTTTAAAAAATAAGATATGCTGGGAGTTGAAAGTCATGCATTCTGGCATGACATTTGCCCATTTATTCCAGATGTTTATACATGTGGGAATTAGGGTTGCCAACCTCCAGGTGGTGGCTGGAGATCTCCCGCTATTACAACTGATCTTCTGGTGACAGAGATTAGTTCACCTGGAGAAAATGGCCTCTTTGGAAGGTGGACTCTGGCATTATATCCCATTGGAGTACCTTTCCTCCCCAAACCCTGCCCTCCTCAGGCTCCACCCCACAAATCACCAGGTATTTTCCAACCTGGAGCTGGCAACCCTTGTGGGAATGGTAGTAGTTACTTAGGCCTAGTGAAGATGTTCTAAAATCCTGTAGGTTTACTATTTCTTTCTTTACTGAAAATACTAATCTCTGTCAAGTAAGTTAGCAATGTATTTTAAAATATATCGCAAAGATAAAACAATAAACAATGCAATGCCAAAAAAATTCAGCAGCTAGATGCATTATAAAGCATTAAAAACTGTCTTCAAAAGTAATCTATAAAAGAACATCAGTGAGACCACCAGTCAAATAGAAAGTGCTACAAATAGGTCACCAGCACTGTTCCTGGTAGCCATCCATCTGAACATGGGGGCACAAAAAAACAGAACTCTAATGAAGATTTTAACAACCAGTAGTCCTCTAAATGCCCTTATTTTGATTATTAGCTCCCATTTTGTAGAAAAAAGCATTGGAGACAAATTCTGATGTAAACTCCTGGGTCAGGCTAAGCCCTGCCTATCGTCTTTTGAATGGATAATATTTCTGCCTTTCCCCTGGGAGTCAGATATGGCATACTACCTGGAATCAATTACAATCTTATCTCAAGTAGCCAACCTTTGATGTAGATGCTAGGGTGGATTATTAAGAGCCCTAAAAACACCACACCTAAAGTTAACCTTGTTGAACACAAAGAGTTGGATCCAGCGATCCACTCATACAAGAACTGTGGATCTTCATGGAAGGTTAGAGGATCTTTCCCCTCTCCTTAGCAGCCACTCTGATCCATGAATGTTGATTCAGATGTGGAGGCTGCAAGGAATAATAGCCATGCTGGTTGACGGGCTGCAGTGATTATGGGATGAAATTGCTGACGGAAGAGGCAGGAAGTGATTTCCTTCCCTTTCTCCCATGAATTCCACAAACTCTGGGAATCAACTTTTCTGGGGCTGGACATGGCTGCTAGGATGAGGGGAAAGCAGGAAAGATCTGCAACCATCAGTCTTCTGCTGACAGATTGCTGGATCCAACCCAAAATATGCAACAACAGATCAAAGGTTTAGCTACAATGGGGCATTTGTGGAGTGAAGTATATCCTGGTTTGAATTAACCATTGATGTTTTTGATAGGCTAGGCATTAAAAAAAAAGAATCTAAAGGAGTACCAAAGACTGTTGGGAATAAATCCAATACAAGTGAAAGATTGTGAACTTCAGCTAAGAATAATCCATGCTTGAGTATTACCACTGATTTATAACTGTAGTTACCATGGGAAATCCAAACCACACATCACCATAGCTATGTCACCTTCACTGATCCAATAACTTTGGAGCCACAAGGCTAGGACCATGGAAGAGGAGTGCAGTTTTTGGACAGGAATTGCAGTATTGAGTCCCTATGGCCGATTATGCATGCTCACCTTACCCTTCTTTATTCCCCATTTCAACCAGGATCAAAGCAACCTGGGATGGGGAAAACTGTATGCATTGGCTTGAATGATCCGGGAATAAACTGTTTGCAAATCGGCAAATTCATGAATACAGAAAAGTCTCCCAAGTTCAAATCAAGTCCCACCGCGTGAGAGAACATTTCCTTCCCCCCAGACCCAACTGCGGCATAAAAAAGCATTTTAAGAACAAAACACAAAAGATGGAGCCATTTGAAAGAAGGCCCCCCCGAAATCCAAGCCTTTTTTTAAAAAAAACCCCTTTCTTTCTCTCAGAAAGAGCTCTCAGGAAGCAGGAAGCAATTGAATCCCTGCTTCTTCGTGATTGGCTGTGAGAGATGCCAATCTTTGCTGCTTCCCCTGTATGGCTATCAGCAAACAGAACAGAAGAGGGGTTTGGAAAGGGGGCGGGGAAAGCTCAATGCCAGGCAAGTGTATGCACGCTCTTTGGATCTGGTTTCAGCCAGGAAAGCCCGTTTGACTCTGGCAAGAAGAGGAACGGGAAAAGCCGAGTTCGTTTAAGGTTGAAACGGGGTTGAGCCAAAAAGGAACGACGTAATGTGCATTGATCCTGGCTGAAACAGGGAATGAAGGAGGCTAAACCTACCATGCATAAGTGACCTATGGCCGATTATGCATGCTCACTTTACCCTTCTTTATTCCCCGTTTCAACCAGTGACCTATGTGAGCTTTCTATTGCTAGAGACATTTTCTGTCCCATTCTTCCACAATCAGCTGTAAAGACCAAGCTTACACCTCCTTAACATCAGGGATGCAGGGAGCAGTCCTAAGCAGGTCTACTAAGTCCCATTTTATTCAAGTGGGTTTACTCCTAGGAAAGAGGATTTCAGCCAAAATGACATCTGGGTATTATTCTTCACTGTTAAGGGCAGTTCATAGTCGCACTGGCATGTTCACTGCCACAATGTGAAAAAAATGTTGCCACACTCTTTGTCATGCAGGACGGAACCTCATCCTTTTTGTTTTTAACATTCAGCCTGAGGAATAGTTCTGCAGAACTCAAAAGCTTGCATGCTGTTTTGTGTTATTTTGGTCGATCTTAATAAACAGTATTGTGTGGTTTTTATCTGTAGGGTAATGTAGCTTATTCAGCTGTACTAATATTTGCCACAACACAGAATGCCATGTAACAATTCTGAATTTACACTGAGATTTCAGTGTTGGGCCAGACCATATGCTGGACTCTGGGGGTCTGAACTGGCCGGCCATTGGAAGGGTTCCTGGCAAGGGCAACAAGGACTATATGGGGCAGTGAGTGATGAATAGACCGGAGACTCATCCTTGGGGAGGGAGTTGAATCATTAGCCCATTTAGATGCAAGAACTGTTGCTGCAAATAAACACACTGCACTTTTTGCTATAATGAGCATCCTCATTGAAGAAGCCAGGTCAGTTTGGGATGGCCCCCTTCTTATATAGCATACCCCCTTGAATTGCATCATGAATGCTCATAATGTACTACTCCACATGTGTCCATACCCTTATTTCTTCCACTCTCCCTCCCAAGTGTGGTACTTTATTAGCACAACAAGACCATCTATTCTTCCCTCCCATGGTCATTAAAGAAATGGAAGAAACAAAATGAGATATATCCAGTGATGGCTGAAACTGACCTTGCAGTGGAAACAGAAAGTATAAGCAACTTTATGATATGAAATGAGGAGAATGAGATGCCTAAGGCTTGAATGGGGAAAGAGCTGTATTGGTGGTAATGAGAGGGAACCTACTGCGGAGCTGTGGCTCAGTGGTGGAGCCTCTGCTTTGCATGCAGAAGGTCCCAGGTTCAATCCCTGGCATCTCCGCTTAAAAGGACCAGGTAGTAGGTGATGTGAAAGATCTCTGCCTGAGATCCCGAAGAGCCGCTGCAAGTATGAATAGACAATACTGACCTTGATAGACCAATGGTCTGATTCACTATAAGGCAACTTCATGTGTGCATGTGAATATCAAAGACCCCAAAGTCGAAATTTGAAACGATTGTCATTTCAACTGTTGCGTTACAGGAAAAGAATTCAAATTGCCCCATGGCATTGTACAGTGAAGAGCATATATGGTGAATTTATTTTTTGGTTTATTTTCTGTGATAGTCCTGTTTCTAGCTATTGAACAGCAATATTAGAATTTCCTGGTGGCACCACATGAGGATCATCTGAGGCTGCAAATGCATCATCTGTAAAATCATTCAGGTTGAAACTTTAGATGGAAAGTCAGCAGGAGTTTCAAGTGCAGCATCTGATTCAATATCTTATCTGGAAGGCAATACACTTGGAGTAAAGACAAATACTTCTTACTAATAGGCTTACAGCTAATATGATTATTAAATCCCCTTACAAGACACTGAAACTCCTAAAAATCACTTTTTTGAGTTTAGTAAATTTTACAACTAACTCTTATCTTGCAGTACTCTGCTATCACACAAAACTACATCCGAAGTAGATCCAAGAATCAGCAAGCAGGAAGGGACCTGAAGGCCATTAAATCCCCTGGCCCCAGAAGTGATGAAACCACTTTATCACGCTGCTGTCTTAGAATCCCTTAATTCAAAACAATCCCCCACAAGTCAAGTGAACTACTTTTATCACAGTTTCTAGATGTGTCCTTTGAGCCTGATGTGCACAGGTCAGATCTCATAAATGCCAGTGCACTTATGTCAGGATCTTTTATCTTCATTCATACAAACCAGACACCAAACTAACAAACATTTTTTTTTCTTTAAGCATGTGCTTAAATTGGCAGTAATGACTGGGGTGTGTGTGTGGTGGGAGATCCAGGGGGAAGGGCTGGCTGTTTAGTGTCTTTTGAAATCTGCTGCCAGGGAGACCCAGAGGAGAACCTTCCTAAGTATGGGCATGACCCAGCCAAAGCTACAAATCTCATGGATTTCTGTGGAGGAAGTAAGCAAAGTTGACAGCCTGATACTAAAACCAATTGGAATTAAAGGGCTTAAACTTTGCTTCACTTTGGCTGAACCATTATAGATGAAATGTTCAAATACATTAACAGTGCAATCCTAAACAGAGTTATACCTTTCCAGACTTGAAAGTTTATATTGGATAGCACCCATGTATGTAAATAAGAAAGAAAATTCAATGACATTGCTTCTATTCTTAACTGTGTTTTTTTCTGGTCTTTTTTTGAACAGTTGTACGGTTTATTTCTCTACTTTGTTCTGTGATCACTGCAGCTTCAACTATAAGGCCATTTTCTCACATGAATTGAACTCAAAAATATATATTTTCAGTAAGAAAGGCTGTGATTCCATCAGTCTGACTTTACTATAAAAACTGCTCCTTAAAGGTTTTTGAGCCATTGTAATATTAAACCTACAGTATGGAATCAACCTTTATAAGGAAACAGACAACATTCCATACTGAGGAGTCTTGCAGTTTATAGTAAATTGTCAGCTAGTACAAAACCATATTAGTTGTACCATTTAATATTGCCATACAAAGATCTCCAAAATAAGGAACCGGTCAGCATATTATCAGTACTTTATTAGACTATATTGTGCTTAAAGAAACAAGGAAAGGTTAATTGAAATAAGGAACAGGCAGCAAACCTTTATCCCTTCAGCATCGAAGAGGCAATGTTTCTTACCTTTATCAAATATTTCCTTCAACACACCCCGCTTGATAAGTTCTTCTCTGCTTTGCCTCATGGATATTTTTCTTTCAAGTGCTACAAAAAGGGGGGAAAAGTCATGGTTATCAGCAACAATGTGACATTTTAAAACATCTAGATTGAAGAATGGTTTCATTTAAATTACTTTTCTGCTTATTAACCCATTTCATCTTCTAGGCATTAGCTATTGTCTATTTTCTGATACCCCCAGCCTTATTTCTAAATGCAAAGTGACTGGCAGAAAGGCTGAGCCTATGCAGAAGTAGCTGCAGGTAAAATTATTGATCAAGCTGGCTGCTAATAACCAGTAATCTTTATTCTAGCATAGGCAATGCACAACAATAAAGTCTAGGTCCCTTTTTTATTTTTGTATCCCAAAAAACCCTTAATAAAATACTTTAAAAAAATAAAAATAAAGTCTAGGTCCAGATGCCAGAGTCTGATTTCACTCATGCCAGAATCCAACCAAGAAGTATTTGTTGCTATACAGGTGTCCTTTCAGGAAATTTGCATCTCTCTTATTTCCTGTTCATCATTGCCACAGAAAATTGCATGTGCTGTACCAAACACATCTTCCAGGATGTCAGCTTTGCTGAACTGAGCACCAAACTACTAGTTCCCACTGAGTCGCAGGTGCAGCATTTCAGTGGCATTATCAGGCATAGATATTCTGAGCACTGACTTCTTCTCTCATCCACACACATATTTATCTATTCAGTGTATTGGTAGATATTATTATAACTGTAGATTATTTAGAACTAAGACTGCAAGCTAGGGTTGCCAGCTCTGGGTTGGGAAATATTGGAGATTTTGTCTGACTTATGACCCCGTAGAGATGTCAAGGCAAGAGACATTCAGATATGGTTTGCCATTGCCTGCCTCTGCATCACGCCCCTGGTATTCCTTGGTGGCCTTCCATCCAAATACTTGCCAGGGTTGAGGCTGAGAGTGTGTGACTAGCCCAAGGTCACCCAGCAGATTCAGATTTATTAATACAGCAAAGCCATTAAAATATTCGTATCAATTATAAAAGAATTAAAAGATACAGTATCTAAAACTATGGGATATATAATTCTTAAATAAATTTATATAAATAAATAAATAAATAAATAAATAAATAAATAAAGAAAGAAAGAAAGAAAGAAAGCTAAAACCCTCAAATTAATATAACATTTTCCATTTTAGGCTAGATTGCCAAGCCCCTGCTTTGCCTGGCGGATCTTGTATATTGCAGCACAGAATTTAGCTACTCATTTCATCGTCTGGGCTGACCTTTCCCATAGGAGATTCCTCAACCTCCCTTCCTCAGAGCTGCCCTTTGTTAGATTTAGGAGAGGGGAAATTAGCTTAAATCTTGCTTCCTCATAGAAAGAGCATCTGAAGAAAACATGCGCAAGTTTCCATGGCAGAGTAGGGATTTGAACTTGGGTTTCCCAGATCCTAGTCCAACACCTTAACCACTATAACACAACACAATCCACAGGAAAAGGCAACGTATCTCACCCTTAATATTTATGTATTTACACAATTTATATACTACTTTTCTGCCCTCCCAAGGGCCACCAAGGTGGCTAACAATTGAGAACATCACACTTTAAAACCATTAAAATCGACCCACCACCAAATGCACATAATTTAAACAATTAAAAGCAGAGTTAAAATGCATACAACATATAAAAATTAAAGCAATTAAAACATGGGTTAGGAAGGAGGGATCACTGAGGGAATGCCAAATGAAATAAAAAGTCTTCACCTGCTGGTGGAAGATGGGAACAGAAGGGGGCAGATGAATCTCCCTAGGGAGAGAGTTCCAGAGCTTTGGTGCCATGACCAAGAAGGCCCTCTCCCAGCTTGCCACCCACCTAATCTCAGAAAGTGGGGACACCCGAAGCAGGGCCTCTGAAGATAACCGTAGTGTTTGGGCGGGTTCAAAGGGTAGTAGGTGGTCCTTCAGGTATGTTGGTCCCAAACCACATAGGGCTTTGAAGGTCAAAACCAGCACCTTGAATTGTTCCAGGAAACAAATTGGGAGGCAATATAGATAAGCCAAGACTGGAGTGATATGGTCCCTATGACCTTCTCTAGTCAACATCCTGACTGCAGCATTCTGTACCAAGTGATGTTTCAGAACAATTCTCAGGGGCAGCCCCACACAGAGCACACTGCATCTGTGGAAACATCATTCAAAATGGTATTTGTCCCCGCTGCACATTATGTTATTAGTTTATAAACACTGTAACATATTTGATGTGGCACAGTCTCTAAACAATTGCCTACTGGTTAATGTTGACAGGTGATACATGCCTCTGATGTACACATATCAGTAAGAGTGAAGAACTGTTTTTCAACTTTGATTTTACCATTAAGAGGAGTATATTCTTAGACACAGCCACTGATCTAGCAGTTCTTCATTGAAAAATATACAGTTACAGTCAGCTTGGGTACAAATATGAGTCAATGTTTGCGATTAAGATTTATGTCTCATGATACAAAAAACAAAACCTGGGATCAAATATGGACTAGCTGGTCCTTGATAGCAAGTAGGGGCTTCTCAGGCAAGTGCATGTGCTGAGTTGAAGCTGGTTGACCTGTCCCATGTGTATGACTTAGGGTTGCCAATCTCCAGGTGGTACCTGGAGATCTCCTGGGATTACATCTGATCTCCAGGCAACAGTGATCAGTTCACCTGGAGAAAAGAGCCACTTTGGAAGGTAGACTCTATGACATTACACCCCACTGAAGTCCCTCCCTTCCCAACCCTGCCCTCCTCAGGCTCCACCCCCAAAATCTCCCTGTATTTTCCAACATGGAGCTGGCAACCCTAATGTGAAAGACAAATAGAAGCACACAAATCATTCTCTTGTAACATGATTTGAATGTAGGAAATCAATAAGCTTCTTTATCCAGATAATTGGCCCTTGTGTGAATAAACTGTGGAAAGAAGTATGCTGTTTGCAGTCACTGGATGGTGGGTGTCAACACAGATAGCCAAGGTGGCCATCTTAAGAGACATGCTCATAACGTTTCTTTATTGAGTCTCCTTCTTTGTTCTTTCCTACTTTTTCTCTCCTGCTTCTGCTTTTCTTGGTGTCCTCTGCTAAAGGTTTCTCTCTTAGGGATCCTTATACTTGGAGAGTCACAGACTCAGTTTACATGACCCACAAAGCAGCAAAACATGACCCTTTATCAAAGCAGCAAAACATGTCACTTCTAGATAACTACATCAGATGAAACTCATCAGATGAAAACAATGAAACTCATCAGATGAAAAAAAATGAACGGAGAACCACATTTTAAAAGAGCAAAGATGCACTCCTGATGGCTGAAAGGGGGAAAAACTGCTGGATGGGTGATCTTGGTCCACTCACTCACTCTGGGATCTAGCCTATCTTGCAGGATTATTGTTGTGATAATAAAATGAAGAACGAGAGAATGTTGTAGGCCATTTTGGATAGAAATGCAGGGTATAAATATCTAAATAACCAAAATAATGAGATTAGTTCCAAATGCCCAAGGAAATCCAGACAGGTAATAAATACATGGGCAGCCCTGACCTGGATGTCCCAGGCTAGCCAGATCTTGTCAGATCTCAGAATCTAAGTAGGGCCAGATGGGATTCCATCAAGGAATACCAGCGTCATTAAACAGAGGAAGGCAATGGCAAACCACCTCTGTTACTCTCTTGAAAACCCTAATGGATTGCTTAAGTTGGCTGCGACTTCACACACAGTTCATGAACAACCATGGGAAGGCTTAACTCATAGAAGGAATTGTACAAAAGAAAACCAAGTTGGTTAGTTATAACAAGTCTCTTATGTAGGAGGACTGAAAAGCAAGCTTAGAAGGAGCCATACAGAGGAAAGGGCAAGATTTCCTGCCCATTTGCAAATTGCAAGCAATCTGTCGTAGCGGGTTTCACAGATTGACAGGAAGAGGTTGGCAAGAAAAGACCAGGCAAAAATATGACAGGAACTCTTGAAGTAAATAATGGAAGGGGGAAATAACAAAAAGTAACAATAGCAATTCTAAATGAAGGCAAAGCCATAGATGTTTTCGAGAAGCATGCTACTCTTTCTAGTAATATGTTGATAGATGGAGTGAAAGCAGTGATTTTCAGACTTTTTGACATGGGTCCCATGTCTAAATTCATTGTATTGTTTTTGTGACCCTCTTGCAAAGGAACTCCACACTACTATGCCCCTCCCCAACATAAAATGCAGGAATCTCCCACTAGTTAATGCAGAACAAGTTTATACTCCATATTTATGTTAAGTATTTTTAAATGTATAGCATTACTAAGCAACAGGCTGTATTTCATGGCCATTTTGCACATGCTGAGAAAAAAGCCCAGATTTCCCTTCGAGACCCCCTCAGAACCTCCTCTCCCAGCTCCCCCCGTTTTTCCTCCTCCTCCACCCGCCTTTGTGACACCCATCTGAAAAAGAATCATCATCCACTTGGGGTCCCAACTCACAGTTTGGGAGCCGCTCAGTTAAAGGCTAGCCTGTGTAATAAAGGGGTAATAAGTTACGTATGCCCACAGCGATCACACAGCAGAGCTAGGACATAAATCTGCCTTTAATATGATTAAATTTTTTAGAATCAAGGGACGGTATTATCTTCCAGATGCTCTCAAATTATATCATGCAAAAACACTGGCCCAACTGTTGTAAGGGACCATGCTTGGACCACGTTCATCTTGTTTTGTCCCACTTGAATCGGTCCAATCAAAATTTCTGAGAGTGGCCCTCCACTTACCCTGCTACGTGTCCAACACAATTGTGCGACTGCAGACAGGAATGGTGAAGGTGGAGGCAAGGGTTTGCCTTGCTTCCATTACTTTGTGGCTCAAATTAAATCTTCACCCTCAAGGTCTGTCGCCTTTGATTTTGCGGGATAATTTTCAGTCCTTATGGCTTAAGGCGGTCTACAATAAAATGAAATGGCTAAGTATCTCTTCACTCTCCTTGCTGGATCAGGGTAAAGACCAGGCAACACGCCTTTTGAAGCAAAGGCTAATGACACAACGTCTGGTGGATCTCGGGAGATCACTGTTCTTCTTGTCACCTGAGAAATCCAGATACATAATCTCCCCTGCAGTTTACCTTTCTCACTTGGAATTTATTAACCACAGGAAAGCTTTCATCCTCGCCAGATGCCAGGTCTTACCATCGGCGGTATTGGAAGGAAGATATAAGAAGGTCCCTATAGCAGAAAGGCTCTGCCCTTGTGGGTCAGGGGATACCGAAACCTCAGAACATGTTCTGATCCGTTGTTCGTCCTACCAGGATGTTCACACAAGGTTTATTTCTCCTCTGTTCAACAATTTCCCTGGCCAACCTGAAACATTTTTGGCCAAGATGCTCCTAATAGAGGAAAAACCAGTTTTCACTTCTGACTACCAAATTTTGTGCTGCAGCTATTAAAATACGTCGTACTCTGCTTGGACAAGATTAATTGAAATACTCTACCATTTTGAAATATTAATGGGATTATATCAAGTTGTGTGATGTCTATATAAATTCCATTATATATTTGTAATTTTAGGTATAGGTTATATGTTTTGTATCTTTCTTGCTGGCCATGGACCATATTAACACATTTGATTTCATTATACAGTTCTTTCATACTCTCCCCATGTGACTTTCTGATACTTATTATCTCCAGCTTTCATTTGGTGAAAAAAACACACATAAAAAATTTTTTTAGGGTGCAAATGGAAGAAAAAAAAAACGGGGAAATAATGGTTTTGATTATTAGGTGGCTTTTCCGGCATCTTACAAAACTTTCTAGCATGACAGCCCTGTAACAGGCCCTGATGAAACATTGGGCTTAATCATTCACAGCCCATGAAATCTATCGCCGGAATAATTGTCATAGTCCAGGTGATGCATTTACCAGGTAATCCTTCTGTGAAAGTTTTTAAAAAGAATGCTTTAAAATCTCTTTACGAAAGGGTTGCCAGGTCCCTCTTCGCAACTGCCGGGAGATTTTGGGGGTGGAGCCTGAAGAGGGTAGGGTTTGGGGAGGGGAGGGACTTCAATGCCATAGAGTTAAATTGCCAAAGCGACCATTTTTCTCCAGGTGATCTGATCTCTATCGGCTGGAGATCAGTTGAATTAGCAGGAGATCTCCTGCTACTACCTGGCAGTTGGCAACCCTACTTTACAACGAAACCCCTCCCCCCAAAACAAACATTTCAGCAAAGTACATCTCTCTCTGCCTACTAACTACATTTCAGCAAAGTGTGTATCTCTCTCTACCTACTATGTGGAATGTATCCCACCAAACTGTACATTTTCTGTAATAAAACTATGCAAGCAGATGGTTCTGCAGTGAGGATCAACATTGTCATCTGTCCTAGCAAAATATATAGGCAACATTTTGATACAGAGAATACCACATGCCAATGTAAAGAGAGAGGATTTTTTCCTCCTGCAGCTGAATGTAATCCCGAGTAATAACGTCTGTTGTTCACACAGTCACTTGAGTCAGTAGTTGAGTGATCACTTGATAAAATCAACTTCATTTTAAAAAAATTGTATTTACAAAGTAGCAATATGAATGTTGTAAGCATACCGCCATCGCAGTGGCATGCAACTGCTCATAGCGGTGAACCAGGTGTGCCTTAGCCATGAGAAGTCCCCCAACCACCCACAGCCCCACATTCTTGATGGAGGGGGAAAGAAGAGGAAGAGCCATTGGCCACAAAGCCTGCCCGCCCCCTTTGGGAGCCCGGCAGCGGCTGCCTGCCATGTGTGTAACTGGCCTTTCAAAGAATGCTTGGCATTGGTTGTGCCAGGGCACGCTGCTTCATGTAGTGGCCCAGTGACATGCTTTTGTAACAATTAAACAAAGTGAGAAACAAAATACTATCCTATCAATCCCACCCATGCCACCTTCTAATTTACAGTACAAGTGGTTTGATTTCTTTACCAGAAACAAGAGACAAAAGGGTTAGAAAAACAGTGGGTCATAGAAAACAGGAGTAATTTAATTTACAACTAGCTATCCGGATCATTTAGCAAGTTAATCTGCCCCTTAGGGTTGCCAACATCCAGGTACTAGCTGGAGATCTCCTGCTATTACAACTGATCTCCATCCGATAGAGATCAGTTCACCTGGAGAAAATGGCAGCTTTGCCAATTGGACTCTAGGGCATTGAAGTCCCCCCCCAACCCTGCCCTCCTCAGGCTCCGCCCTCAAAACCTCCCACCGGTGGCAAACAGGGACCTGGGTAATAATTCCATTTACAGAAAATCTTCATGCGAAATTGTAGAAATGCAATATATTCCAGAAGTTGGCTCATTGTCTTAACTATTGAAAAACGCCTCACAGCTTTGCCAATATGTTATTGTTTCAAGAACACTGGGCCATTTGGAGTTTTCGAAAATCTAGTACTAAGCCCATTTTAGTGCAACTTAGAACATATTTCCTCTACAACCAGGCCCAATAAACATATAACAGCTACAATCTTTGCCAATTACCTCACAGTTTTCAGGACGGGCCCATGGAGTACCTGACTACCTAGTTTTTATTTAGAAAAGGACTCTGATTTTCTCACAGGTGATTATGCAGTATATCAGATGAATCCTACCATCTTATTTTATGTTCATTTTCTATGTCTTTTCAACGTGTATCCTGTAGCCTTCCACAATTGCGCTTTATTTATTTAACTTTACTTCAGAACTACTTTATTGTACCTCAATCTGGAAGAAACATACTAATGTACTGTATTTCACTTAGGCAACTCCTAATTATTAATTGCTGTATGGTTAAAACTGGAGTCCTTGAAATGCTAAAAACAAAGAAATTGGAAGCGGATGCCTTGCCCAGTTTTCTGAGCAGGCAGAATGAAGAACAGCTGCTCTGTAGACTTTTACTAATTTTCATGGTTGAGCTACACAGATGCTCCAAAACATTTGCTAATATAATACAGCCAGTTCCAGGTAAATTGAGTAGAATGCTTTTTGTGAAAGGCACTTAAAATTACCAAAATATTAATAATCAATATGTTGTTAGGTAGTTTTTACCAAATGCATATTTACATGCACGCCAAGTTATTAAATGATCTTTACTTATGGATGAGATGATGAACAACTGGACCATCAGTTTGCAAACTCTTTTTAACTACTGTCTACACTGTACCTGAGCCTCCTTGCTTGATTGAGAAAAGGATAAATAATTCTATTATTATTACTATTTATTATTTATACAGCCACATCAATGTGCTTAATACTTTTACCAAGTGTAAGAAGACAAGTCTCTGCTCCGAGGAGGTTAGTCTAAAATTTGAGACAAGTAAGACAACAAAGCAAGGAAAGGGAGGTGGAAGCAGAGATCTTAACTCTAGTTTTTGTAAATGATGGAGGCCAACACATTAGTTTGAGGAGGGTTTTGAAGGAAATGACATAGGATGCACTGCATGAATATTTGGGAGGCAGTTCCAGGCATCAGGGACAGCAAGTGAGGAAGGGGGGAGTTATTTTAGGGAGCAGCAGAGTAGACATTTGTGGATGATGGTGCTGGATCAGCAAAGCTCATATATCAAGGTACGAAAACAGAGAGATAAGGTTGAGGGGGGCAAGGCCACTGAGGCTTTGACCATAAGGCCAAGGAATTGTGCTGGATCTAGGAAACCAATATATAGACATCACTTTAGCAGGATTACACCTTTTTAAGTTCATTGAAGACAAAGGGCTTAGAAGGGAGTCTGTTTAGAATGGCACTGTTCGTTTCAACCATCCTTCTAGTTGTGACTTTGCTACTAACTCAGAGGTTGTGATCTTTAGCAACGTGTTCAGCTTTTCAGTATTTCAGTTTCACAATCAGTAGAAGCAGCATTTACCATACATACACATCCTTGATAGCAACCCAATTTGGCATGGTTCAGAACACACCTTTCTTCAAACATCCACCTACAGTATTAACATGGGTGGTTTTGGTATATAAATCAAGAACAGACAATATCTGCATGAAGAATTGTGGGTAATCCTTCTACTTAAGTACATCTTTGAAAGACAAGTATCAAACCGTATTAGAAGTAATGAACTCATCTAACCGATAAAGATTAAACCAGAAAGAAGAGAAATACAAAAAGCATTTAATGATGAAAAAATGTCCTTTATGTTCAACAGTATTTTATATGCATTCTAGTTAGTGACGGATGAAAACTCCCAAACACTCAACCCAAAACTGCTTGCACTATTGTGAGAATGCCCGCTGAACACTCAAAATTTCTCAATGGGCATTTGTAAATTTGAAAGGGATGTTTGCAAAATGCACACACAACACACACACTTCTTTCCAGTTATTGGCAGGCTGGAGAAACTACAATTCCTATCAAGCCTGCCATTAATTTATACTGGTGAATTTTGAGACTTGGGTAAATGACTTTTGCTGTCTTCCCTTTTCCACTGCGAACTTCCAACTCCCTGCTTATGCTGTTCCTCAGAATTCTGAATAGGCATTTTGGACTATATCTGGTCAGGAGGTAAGGAAGTACCACTCTGTTGATGGAAATCCCTTTCATCAGCATAGGTTCCTCACCCGTTCCAAGTCACTGATCTGAAGTAGGTTTCCTTCTGACTTTTAGTTGTATAACAACAGCCACGAAGACTTAAGAACAATTCAGAATTTACATTTCACTCAAGTTCACTCAAGTTCCTACCAGCCCCTAGCACTGAGACCCAGGGAGCTCTGACAAAGGGGTAGGGAGGGCTGGCAGCACTGACCTTCTTAGAAGAAGCTGGGTGGGCAGCCAACACTTACAAGTCCAGGGAGAAGGGCTAGTGAGCTCACTAATCCAAGGCAAGGATCCATTGGCCCAGGGGCCTGTCACTCCCCAGGACTAGTTCGGGGAGGGAGGACTGGCTGAACCAAGGGTTGGGCCTCCCTTGGGGAAGCATTTAAAGGGCAGTCCCAGGAGCAGCCAAGGAGGAAGAGCCAGACCATTTCCCTGGCAGGTGGGAACAGGTAAATGGCAGAGTAGTATGGAAACTGGGTGAAAAGAAGCCCCCTCCTCTTGCTCTATCCCGGGACACTTGCCCAACTAAAGCAACCCTGGAGTTGGAGGGTGAGACAGCCCTGGACTCAACCCCAACCCCAGTGGAACCTGACAACTAGTCACCTTCCTAACTCTCCTCTCTCTAATGGATGTAACACTGGGCAAAAAGGCCAGTTTTCATCCAGTGAACTCCATTGTCCAGAGGTGGAGAGTCACATGAACATCCATTGCTGTCCAGTTTTGAGACCCAGACTGTTACAATTGCCTGGAAGCTTCAACCCAAATGGGGATCAAAAAAGAGTCTTTTTCTGGTTGGCTACTTCCCGCATCCTCCTTTATACACAAGCCACGAACATTGCTGACCTCCTGAATACAAGATATTTGAAGCCAAGAAGAATCATGGCATTGGTCAAATCTTGGTTTTGGAGGGAATTTTTGAATGAGAACACCACTTTCTAATTGAATCAAGAGGACTTCCCTGGGCAAGCCTGAAACATAGGATGGGAGGCCAGGAACTCTTGTCAGTCAGCTCCATCCATAGGGTTGCCAGTTCTGGGTTGGGAAATACCAGGAGATTTTGGGGGTGGAGCCTGGGGAGGGCGGGATTTGGGGAGGGAGCTCAGCAGGATACAATGCCATAGAAGCCGCCCTCCAAAGCAGCCATTTTCTCTGGGTGAACTTATCTTGGTTGCCTGGAGATCAATTGCCTGGCCCACCCCAGATGCAAAAGCTCCATGCCATATATATACATGCATACTCAAGCAGGCCTGGAGGCCCCCACAAGCCTGTTTGAGTGCACATGTACGTATTACGGGAAGGCTTCTTCATCTCCACAAGGGAAACCATTTCACATCTTGGAGTGCCTCTAGAGCACAGATTCGTGGGGGGGGGGGGCAGTCCAGCCTAGTCTCCAAACAAAAATAGATCCAGTTATAAATATTTGATTAAGCAAATACAAAATAAGACAATAGAGAATTGGGAATGCAATAATACAGAACACAGAAATAAAATAAAAATACAGTTTCTGGATAGCTAAACACTTACAATGTATATTCTTACACTCTTGAATCTAGGGTGGGGCAGGCAGTTTATTCCAGAATCTAGGCAACTAGGAACTGACAGTTGATTGGTAGACTGCCAGCATTTTGTTGCATGCTTTGGTTTATTATTAAGCTTTACATGGTTTTATAAGGTTGGGAGTGGAATATGGGGTTTTAATGCTGCATGTTTAAAGTATGGATTGTAAGCTGCCTTGAGCCACAGGGAAAGGCAGGATATACATGTGGAATAGAAATCTTTCAAATAAATTAATAAGCTCATCTGGGCTCTGCAGCTAACCTTCTGAGGTCACAGTTGCCATTACCTATTTCTGCAACTGAGTCAGATACCCAATTATCCTCTGCCTGCCATTTGCTCAGGTGCTTTAATGTCAGAGACCCTGCAATTAGTGCCGTTAGAACAACAGGGAAACTTACATTTTTTGCTCCATGGGCAACATTTTTAGCTAAACTGAAAGACACTGCCATGCAGTTACACCAAGTGCTTTTGAACAACAGCTTGTTCCTGCAGATTGATGAGCGGTCTTGGAGTCTTTAATGTGAAAAGAACAACCTTTTTCATAACTGCATATAAGACAGGAAGCACAACCATGCTTCTATTTGGGCTTTTGAATTAAACACTTACCATGTAATCTGAACAACAGACTCTTATCACATCAACCGCACTCAGAAACATGTGTGTGTGTGTGTGTGTGTGTGTGTGTGTATCATACATGTTATCTGTTTCACTAAAGGAATCATTTTGAAAGGAGCTTACACCTTTAAAGAAGTGATGTCACAGCCACTACATTATAGACTTGATAATGCAAAACACTGTGCCCCCACCCCACAGCAACCCTCAGAGTGGATTTGTGTTATGTTACTGGGGATGAAATCGTCTTTCATTTAACAAGCCAAGGTACATTTACATCAGTGCTGTCCATTACAATATTTCTTCACCATAAAAGTGAAAATGAGGCAATCTCAAAAGGATTCAGATCATGCAGGAGTCAACTTCATTACACTCCCCCCCCACCCCGAGAACATTGCACTTGGCTGAGAAAAACTTGCTGGTGGTCCCTGGCCCTAGAACCATCTGGCTGTCCTCGGCCAGGGCCTTTTCAGCTCTGGCCCCAGTTTGGTGAACCCGTGCCCTGCGGGACCTAACTCTGTTCCACAGGGCATGTAAGATAGAGATGTTCCGCCAGGCATATGGTTGAAGGCAGCAACGGTTCATGGACTGGCTGGCCTCCCTGTCCCCTTTGCCCTTTTTTCACCTCCCCTCCTCATCCCTTTTCCTACCTTTCCTATCTTTTCTTACTCTTTCCTGTCCCCTTTTCCATCCCTGTTGTCATTGTCTTCCCTGGCTTAGGCTGGTGGGCCTTGGAGGTAATTGGCTGCCTGATTAACACCTTGGCAAAACTCCTCAGCGAGGACATTCATAGAAGCTGGCCGTTGAGATAGGGCGCCATCTTGTTAACTGGGGTTTTAAGCTTTTACTGTAGGTTTTAACGTTGCTATAGTTCTGAGTTTTATGTGTACCACTCTACTTGTTGGAAGCCGCCCTGAGCCCAGCAGTGCTGGGGAGGGCAGGGTATAAATTTAATTTAACAAACACACTTACCAATGAACACAAATTTTTATTATGTATCTCTTTATTCAGTGGCGATAGAGAGGGCAGATCGTTTTTTATCCAGAATGCAATGAAGCACTCTAGCATTTTCTGTGCCAAAAAAACACCATAAAAGCAATATAATATTTTAGATAGCTAATTTGTACAATCTCAGAGCCATCTGCTGTTCTGAGTGATACAGAACATAAATTGTGCAGGAATTAATAGATGTACTGGGCTTCTAATAAACTAATGGAATCCAGACAAGTGTTCGGTAAAGCCTAGTAACATTTAATTTCTTGCAACACAATTTTGAATATTATTCAATAAATATGATTAAAGGTGACCTAAAAATGTTTCTAAAGAAATTCCCTAATTATTTGTTTTTGTTTGTTTGTTTAATGAAATGAATGGTAGGGAGCATTGCGGCTGAATTGTGTCAGTAGTAGAATGCCGCTTGAAGGATGTACTTACAGAATATTGGTATGAAATTGTATGCAAGCATAAGAATTAAGAGGGGTCCTACTGGATCAGACCAAGTCCATCTAGTCCAGCATCATGTTTCCATGTTGGCCAACCAGATACCCTTAGGAATTCCACAAGAAGGGCAAGAAGGTAATAAGACTTACCTCACCATAACTCCTTAATAAACTAGCATTCATCAGCATACCAGCTCTGAACCAATGAGGTTCCCTTTGGTCATCTAATTAGCTATTGATAGGGTTTCCCCCCCTCCATAATTCGTTTTATCCCCTTCTGAAGTAATCTAACAGGCAATCCTAAAAAGAGTTACACCCTTCTAAGCCTACTGATTTCACTTGACTTAGGTTGTTTATGCATGGGTACTTTCACTCACGTTCACCCCCGTCTGTCTCAGTTGTTATCAGTATGTGGATGACACCCAGGCCTACATTTTTTTAAAAAATTTATCGGAGAACAACAATAACAATATACAATTACAGCAACTAAAAGAAGCAGAAAAGAAAGACAATCTTCATGATTTAAAATACAATATATCAATATACACAATAAGATAACAACAGGATTCCTATGTTACAGCTTATTTCTTTGTCTTCATATTCATCATTCCATCCTGACTGAGCACAACACATTCCCCTTTCTCACCCTTATTTATAACATTCTCTATTTTATTTATAGTTTGTGACCATAACTCATCTAAACTTATTGCATCTCTATTTTTCTGAAATGTTGTTAGCTTAATTAAAACATATATTTCTTTAATTTAAACCCAGGCCTACATTTCTTTAAATAAGCTAGTAAAAGCTGCTGTCTCTGTCCTAAGCCAGTGCTTGGAAACCACACTTTGGATGGAGTGGTGAACTTGACTGAAACTGTGAGGAATTTAGAGAGTTTATTAGATCACACTTTACTGTTTGAAAATTAGATAAATGCAGTTGTGTGGAAGGCTTTCTGCTAGGGTTGCCAACTCTGAGTTTGGAAATACCTGGAGATTTGAGGGTGGAGCACGAGAGAGTAGACTTTAGGGGCGGGAGGGACCTCAATAGGGTTGCAAGCTCCAGGTTGGAAAATACCTGGAGATTTTGGGGGCGGAGCTTGAGGAGGGCAGGGTCTGGAGAGGGGAGGGTTTTCAATGCTGTCGAGTCCAATTGCCAAAACGGTCATTTTCTCCAGGTGAACTATCTCTATCGGCTGGAGATCAGTTGTAATAACGGGAGATCTCCGCCCACCAGCTGGAAGTTGGCAACCCTAGACCTCAATAGGATATAATGTCATACAGTCCACCTTCCAAAGCAGCTATTTTCTCTAGGAGAAGAAGAATAAATGTTTTAGCTAAATAAATAACAAATAAATAAATAAGCTATCTGTGTAGTCTGGAATCAGTTGTAATTCCGGGGAGATCTCCATCCCCCTCCCCTGGAAGTTGGCAACCCTATTTTCTGCCAACTCTATGCAGGTGGAAATTGTCTCTCTTCTTGAACTCTGTTGATGTAGCCATGTTGCTCTACACTTCTGTAACCCTGCATTCTCCTCCGGGACTTTACTTGAAAATGATCTGGAAGCCTAACTTGGAACAAAATAGCCCGCATGTCTGATAATTAGAGCTCAGCAGTGTGACCACGTCATTCCCATTTTAATACAACTTAATTGGTTACCTGTATGTTATGTGAAAGAAAATGGGAACTACAAAACACTGAATTACTATCTAATTCAGTGCAACATTGAGCAAAATATGTGACTCTCAGACAGTGCAATTGTGAGAACACTTTCCTGGAAGTAAGCCTCATTGAACAGACATGAGTAAACCTGCTTAGGGTTACTCTCTCAACCACTGTGTAGCTTTAAGACTACGAATCCTACTACAATAGTGATTGATGAACCTATCCTCCATAAATTTGCCTAAAGCCTCCTATGCTAGTAGCCATCACTATGTCCACTGGCAGTAGGGTTGCCTACCTCCAGGTGGCACCAGGAGATTTCCCGCTATTACAGTTGATCTCCAGGTGACCAATATCAATTCCCTTGGAGAAAATGGCTGCTTTGGAGGGTGGAATCTATGGCATTATACTGTGTTGAGGTCCCTCCCCAAACCCCACCCTCCCCAGGCTCCACCCCCACAATTTCCAGGTGTTTCCCAACCCAGAGCTGGCAACCCTAACTGGCAGCAAATTCCACAATTTAGTTACTCATTGACTCCAAAAGGTTGCTGAGGTAGAGCTTCCCTCCCTCTGCAAAACCGTGGTGGCTCCCCCCCCCCCCCGCCCTGGTATGCGATTTAAAATAGGTTTGTTGTTTCCAGGATTTCCTCTGGACTGCTTTTTTAAAAACTGTTTTAAGCCAGGCTTCTACAATGGGTCTTGTGAGTTGCTTTATAACTCAGGTTGTATAGGGAGAACTATTTTTGCTTAGCTTTGCTGTACAATTTGACGGGGGACGGGGGACACACTGCCTTTCATACATACACTCAGGAAATCTGTGGGAAAGCCAGGCATTGCACGCAAATAAAAATCTACATTGTGACATAACATTCAGAATTTTTCTCTGTAAAAGATTATAGCAATGACACATTAAGCACCAGGCATTATACCTCCACTAACACTTGACCTAAGAAATAGAAAAAAACAAATCAACGCAGGCTTTGATACGCATGCAGACAACCCTTTCCTTCCCAAATACCCCATCAGTTGTCATATTAAAAATTGCTTTTGGTATGTTTCAATAGAAATAGTTAGGATGTGAAAGAAAAGCACTGACAATAATGGCCATTTATGCATGGAGGTTTTGCTTTGGATTTGCCGCTCTATAGATGCACATTTCCCCCATCCAGATTCTCAAAACTCAACGTAGTAGCTCATTTTTGAGTTTTAAGAATTTGGATGGGGAAAATGTGCATCTAGAGAGCAGCAAATCCAAGGTAAACCCTCCCCCCCATGTATAAATGGCCATACATTCTTGAACATGGCTCTTCCTGGAGAATAATAAAACACTTTGCAGCAGGTTCCGTAAACAAATTACATTACCTGGCAGTGAAATGGATTTATGATTCAAGAGGAGGACGGCAATTCTTGCTGCACTCAGCTCTTGGGAAGCGATGCAAAGGATAACATCTCCCATTGGAGACTGGGTAGGGAAGGCAGTTCAGGAGATGGGATATAATTACACACACTGGAAGTGCGGACTGGGCAGCACCTGAGCGAGTAGCACCTCGGCCTTCGTGAAATTGCAAGGGGATGACTGTACAAATCACACCTTTCCCTCACCTCTTCCAGAACATCCAATTTACTTCAGACCTTTTTCTCCAGACTGTCACAGTATTCTGGCTTAAAAAAAAAAAAAAAAAAAGAACCTAGTCTACCTTTTTCACTTAGACTCAAGGCAGACTGCACAGAGTGAGTCAATACAATCAACAGGATGGGACATTCAATAGACAATGAAATAGGATTTAGGTAGTAGAACCAACCAGAAATCTAAAGACAGAACTGAAGTAAAGCACAAGTATTCACATGACACCTTAAATGATGCAGAAACATAGTAGGATCCTACTTACAGCAAGCTAAATGTAGTTGTACAGACCACAGTCCTTTATTATTTATCTAAATAATTTTGTGAATCAGTTGGTACAGTGCAACCCTATTGCCTGCATAGAAAAGCCTCCTTGTGGAAAGCCAAGCGAGTGGGAGCCTTCCTGACCTCCTCAGGCTGGCTGTTCCATAAGGCCACAATGGAGAGGGCATGGGTACGGGCAGTTGTTGATTTTGCCCATTTGCAAGTTGGCACCTGCAGAAGACCCTGCTCAGATGAGTGGAGCTACTGTAGCGAAGCATAAGGGGGGAGGCAATCTTGCAAATATGAGGGTTCAAGTCCATGAAAGGCTTTGTATGTGATAGCCAATACCTTAATGTGACCCCAGTAACTGATGGGTAGCCAGTGGAGTGACTGCAGAGTGAGAGTAATACATGTGCTCCGTCTTGCTTCCGATAATAACTGAGCCATGGCATTCTGCACCAACTGTTTTTGAGGGGAGACCAATGTACAGTGCATTACAATAGTCTAGTCTCAAGGTTACTGTGGCATGGATTCAGGTGCACAGGTCATCCGTATCAAGGTAAGGAGCCATTTTATGGGATAGGCTGAGTTGGAAGAAAGCTGTATTTCAGCTGGATTAACTTGCTTCTCCAGCAATAACACTGGCCATTTATGCAGGGTCAATTTTGATGGTCATTCAAAGCTCTTTTTTTAAATGCGACATTTAAAATGCCTATTCACGGCTGACACAAAAGGAGAAACTCCACCCCCCACACACACTCACCTGCTCCTTTGTTCCTTCCATTAGCAATAGTCCCTTGCATGGCTAAGCTGCGGCTGTATGATTTTGCATGCTTCCTTCAGGGGATTCTTTGAGGCGGGGCAGAGCAAACACAAAAGGTCACGTTAAAGGGGCTCTTAAGAAATGCGAGGCAGGTATGCGCCGGCTTTGCAGTCATTTCCTGAATGACTGTTCAGCATGAAAAACTCAAAAAAATATGTGGGGCACTTCAGCCTGGAAAGCGCTGCTAATTACCAAGCATAAATGGCCACCGTGTCTAGTATAACCCTGTTGCTTTTAACTGAGTCAGCAAGGGTCAGCTGACCTCCATCAAAAGTGGGAAGCACAATATCCTTCAAGATTTCCACCTTCCCAACCAGCATTACCTCTGTCTTTTCAGGGTTTAGTTTCAATTTGTTCACTCTTAGCCAATTTACCACACTAGCCAGGCAGTTATTCAAGACCTCTACTGCATCACTTATTATTACTTATTAAATTTGAAGATGATACAAAATTGGGAGGGGTAGCAAATATGGTAGAAGACAGAGCCAGGATACAGGCTGGAGAATTGGGCTAAAACTAATAAAATGCATTTCAACAGAGATAAATGTAAAATTCTGCATTTAGGTAGGAAAATCAAATGCATAATTATAGGATGGGGGAAGACTTGTCTTAGCAGTAGTGTGTGCAAAAAGGATCTAGGGGTCTTAGTAGACCAAACACTGAACATGAGTCAGCAGGGTGATGTGGTAGCTAAAAAGGCAAATGCGATCTTGGGCTGCATCAACAGAAGTATAGTGTCCAGATCACGCGAAGTGATGGTATCGCTTTACTCTGCTCTGGTTAGACCTCACCTAGAGTACTGTGTTCAGTTTGGGCACCACAATTTAAGAAGGATGTAGACAAGCTGAAACGTGTCCAGAGGAGAGCAGCAAAGATGGTGAGGGGTCTGGAGACCAAGTCCTATGAGGAAAGGTTGAAGGAGCTGGGTATGTTTAGCCTGGAGAGGAGAAGACTGAGAGGGGATATGATAACCATCTTCAAGTATTTGAGGTGCTGTCATATAGAGGTTGGTGCTGAGTTGTTTACTGTTGCCCCAGAAAGCTGAACCAGAACAAACGGGTTGAAACTAAATCAAAAGAATTTCCAGCTAAACATTAGGAAGAACTTTCTAACAGTTAGAGTGGTTCCTCAGTGGAACAGGCTTCCTCAGGAGGTGGTGGGCTCTCCTTCCCTGGAGGTTTTTAAGCAGAGGCTAGATGGCTATCAGTCAGCAATGCTGATTCTATGATCTTAAGGCAGATCATGAGAGGGAGGGCGGGAAGGTTTGCATCAGTGTTTGGTTCTCATGGCCCTTCCTTGCATGCCTAGGGTAGTGCCAATTGCCACTTTGGGGTCAGGAAGAAATTTTCCTCCAGGCCAGATTGGCATCTTCTGGGCATGGAGTAGAGGTCACTGGAGGTGTGTTGTGGGGAGAGAGGCAGTTGTGAATTTCCTGCATTGTGCAGGGGTTGGACTAGATGACCCTGATGGTCCCTTCCAACTCTATGATTCTGTGATCACCAGGAGATCTGGATATAGTGTCATCAGCATATTGATGACAACCAACCCCAGAGCTATGAATGATTTGTTGTAAGAGATTTACATAGAGACTGAAAAACATTGGGGATAGAACTGTGCCCTATGGAAGTCTGCAAAATAGGTCCCACACCAATGATAACTGGTTTCCAGTAGCCACTCTCTGAGTCTGATCCATGAGGAATGATTTGAACCAGTTTAGTGAGCATCCCAATACCTACTTCCACTAGTGGTCTCTCAATCACTTTGCCCAGAAAGGGCAGATTAGAGACAATTGGCCAGTGACAATTGGCCACATCATTTTTCTGCAGGGATGGTTTGTTTGATTTTCAGATGTAAGAATTATTTTCTAATTCCGCAATGGCTCTATACTGACAGCTACTTTTTTAAAAATGCCAAATTGCCTTGATTAAAAACCAGCATTTCTTAATACATAAGATTCTTTCCCTTTGGTAAGTGCTAAAATATTGGAAAGGTCTTTAAGGCGCTACAGACCCCGTTTCATTGTTAAAATTATTCTGACTCCCAAGTCAACATCATTCAATATTGGGTTATTTTAACTTTTACTACAATTTTCAACACTGACCGCAGCATTACAAAATGAAAGGGGTTTCCTGGTTTTATAAGGCTTGCATTGGGGGGAAAGTATTTTAGCACCATGGATGGAAATTAACAGAAGAATGAGGGGAAAAGATGCTGCACTGTTTGCTTGGGGGATCCTTGTAACACTCAGGCCCTTCCTTACAGTCCTTCCACATCATCATACTACAGGTTTCTGAGAATCCCAGACTAGAAACTGGCAGGTCTTCCCTGCAGTCTTCTGCTCTGGCTATTCTCACTTCTTTTTCCTGGGAGGCCTAAAACAGATGTAGTGGGTAGGTGACTCTCTTCCCCAAGTGAAATGGGGGGTCTAGGTTTGCCAGGTCTTCCCTGGCCACTGGCAGGGATGTGGGGCAGGATTGCCAGATCCAGACTGGGAAACTCCTGGAGATTTGGGGGGGGGTGGAGCTTGGGGAGGACAGGAACCTCAGTGGGGTACATACAGTCCAAAGCATACTCCAAAGCATCAATTTTCTCCAGGGAACTATTCTCTGTAGTCTGGAGATGAGCTGTAATTCCCAGGGATCCCCAGGTCCCACCTGGAGGTTGGCATCCTTAGGGGATCACCCCAGTAATCTGTGTAATGATGTGCGGGAGGAATGCATAGCAATAGCAAAAACAGCAAAAGGTAATTTTCTTGCACTCCTTTTGGCTCTTGCAATAGTATCTTTCTTGTCAGTGCTGGAAGGGCCAAAAGGAGCATAAGAGAAACTCTCACACCACTTCCCGTTTCATTAGGAAATGAAAGATGGCGCTCACAACCCCTGCATCACCACAATGGCTTCTGGGATGATGACATCCCATTCTTCCCCCAGCATCTCCAATTGGCAGTGAACACCCTCTCCAGTCTGTGGGCCTCAGCAGGCCAGGCTGACTGTTGATGCTGGGAGTCAGTAATAATATCCCAGCAAATCTCATATGTCATCAGATCTTGATACTCTACAACATTTTACCATTCAGAAAGGAAAGAGGGTGAAAAATCCATGTGTTTTTGTTTGGGGCAGCAAGGATGCAAGAGAATGCCTGATGCTTGCATCTATGCTCCCTTCTTCTTATATCCTAGTTGGCCCAGATCCAACAACTTGTTCCAATCGTGCACTGGAGCCTGAAGGTCACAGCAGATTGTTCATTTGGTTTTGAAGGCACTGTGACTCTTTTTGAAGGAAACTGGGCTAAAATGATTGGAAGGCAAGGAAAGGAATAGGAACGGCTCAGCTGGATACCTTGGAAGGGCATCTGTTTATGGCTGTTGCTGGCTCCAAAGACATACCTGATAGCTGTGAAAAATTCAGGAGAATTAGTCTGCGGTCTTCCTTTGCTTATTGGCTTCCTAACGTTTTTAAGATGTTACAAATGGCTTTGGAATAACAGAATTGGGTTCCTCCCACTCCCTCCAATTTTTGCCTGCCAGTATTAAAGACAATTATATAACATCCTCCAGATTAAATGTTAAAAAGCTTTTATGCACAATCTCCTACTTCTGGCCAAGAGGAGCTTACTCTAATTAAAGCCAGAAGGAGCTGAATGTGTCTGCCAATTCTACTTGTCAGCAGTTTTCTTGCAAGGTTATGCAATCCTAATTAAAGATAATTTTAGACAACAGGGAAAAATCTCAGTTTGGAAGAAACATATATGCACAGTCTCTCCCTATATGTACATATTTGTTTTGTTTTGTTTTACAGTAACATCTTTCTTTTGCAGTGATATCCTTGTTTAAACTCATGTTGATGTAATAGTAAGAGAATTGAACCAGACACTGACAATGAGGCTGAATGCATTTGCCCAATGAAAACACATTCATTTCTTGAAATAGCTGAAGTACCTCATCCAATTAGAGCACACCTTAATGGGGAACGAATTACAAAGGGGTAATTCAGCAGCAGTGGCTGGACTGCCAGACTGAAAGAACTATCCAGAGAAGTTAGAATCCCACTAAATGTCTACTCAGTGGTGCTTAATCCCAGGAAAGTATCTTTAGGATTGCACTGTAGGAATGCCAGACTGTGGAAACCTGAATTAAAATTCCAACACTGCAATGAAACTCTGTGGGTAGTCTTGCGCCTGTCAACATTTCTCAACCTGAACAGCATCACACAGTTGTTATGAAAAGAAAATGGGAGAGAAAACATGATGTGTTCCACCCTAAGCTCCTTAGAGGAGGGGTAGCATTTTTAAAAAAGCAAAAACAATGAAGAGCCCTGTGGCTCCTTAAAGATTAACAGATTTATTGTGGCATAAGCTCACTTCATAAGATGCAGTAAGTTACCCACACACAGGAAAAAGGGAAAACAATTGTAAACAATTGGCCAAAAGGCCGCGAAAAAGAAGTCTGTGATTGGGTTTCCCCAATTTTCCAAAACTCATTTTGCCTATGATCTTTCAGGAAAACATTGTACCAAAGTAGGGTTGGGAACATAAGAACATAAGAAAAGCCCTGCTGGATCAGACCAAGGCCCATCAAGTCCAGCAGCCTGTTCACACAGTGGCCAACCAGGTGCCTCTAGGAAGCCACTAACAAGACGAGTGCAGCAGACCATCCTGCCTGTGTTCCACCGCACCCAAAGTAATAGGCATGCTCCTCTGATACTAGAGAGAATAGGTATGCAGCATGACTAGTATCCATTCTAACTAATAGCCATGAATACCCCTTTCCTCCATGAATATGTCCACTCCCCTCTTAAAGCCCTCCAAGCTGGCAGCCATCACCACATCCTGGGGCAGGGAGTTCCACAATTTAACTATGCATTGTGTGAAAAAATACTTCCTTTTCTGTTTTGAATCTCTCACCCTCCAGCTTCAGCAGATAACCCCGTGTTCTAGTATTATGGGAGAGGGAGAAAAACTGTCCACTCTCTCCAAACCATGCATAATTTTATAGACCTCTATCACGTCTCCCCTCAGCCGCCTTCTTTCCAAGCTAAACAGCCCTAAGTCCTAACCGCTCCCCATAGGACAGTTGCTCTAGTCCCCTAATCATTTTGGTTGCTCTTTTCTGCACCTTCTCAAGCTCTGTAATATCCTTTTTTAGGTGTGGTGACCAGAACTGTACACAGTATTCCAAGTGTGGTCTCACCATAGATTTGTACAAGGGCAGTATGATATCAGCAGTTGTATTCTCTATTCCTCGTCTAATTATGGCCATCATGGAATTTGCCTTTTTTACAGCAGCCGCACACTGGGTTGACATCTTCATTGAGCTATCCACTACCACCCCAAGATCCCTTTCTTGGTCTGTCGCTGCCAGCACAGATCCCATCAGTGTATATGTGAAGTTGGGATTTTTTGCCCCAATATGCATCACTTTACACTTGCTCACATTGAATTTCATTTGCCATTTTAATGCCAATTCTTCCAGTATGTAGAGATCCTTTTGGAGCTCTTCACAGTCCAATTTTGTTTTAACCACCCTAAATAATTTGGTGTCATCTGCAAACTTGGCTACTTCACTGTTTAACCCCAACTCCAGGTCATTGATGAACAGGTTGAAAAGCACCGGTCCCAACACAGATCCCTGAGGCACCCCACTGCTCACATCCCGCCATTGGGAGAACTGACCATTGATTCCTACTCTCTGCTTCCTATTTTTCAGCCAGCTCTCAATCCATAAGAGGACTTGTCCTCTTATCCCATGACTATGAAGTTTGCTTAGCAGTCTTTGGTGGGGGACTTTGTCAAAAGCTTTTTGGAAATCCAAATACACAATATCCACAGGCTCATTCCTGTCCACATGCTTATTGACGCTTTCAAAAAACTCTAATAGGTTAGTGAGACAGGACCGACCCTTACAGAAGAAGAGTTTCAACAGAGCCAAAGAAAACCCAAAAAAAAGACAACTGGACAATGATATTGTGCATAAGCTCCCAAAAGAACCACTATTAATGTTGCAAATTCTAGGTTAGGAAATTCCTGGCGATTTTGGGGCGGAGCCTGAGGAAGGCAAAGTTTGGGGAGAAGAGGGGCCTCAGCAAGGTATAATGGCATGGAGTCCACCCTCCAAAGCAGCTGTTTTCTCCAGGGGAACTGATCTCTGAAGTTTAGAGATCAGCTATAATTCTGGGAGATCTCTGGGCCCCACGTGGAGGTTGGCAACCCTAACCTCAGCAGTTTGGGAACAAAGGCAAGAGCTCCATGTAGAAGTAACCACAGTTTTCCTCGGCTTGATGTGGTTGCTGTTGTTTTGCAACAATCTTCAGTAAATCCAAAAATGAGTTTTAAGTCTTGCTAAGAATCTTGCCCCTTCATTACAGAACTCCCTTTCCTTATAAAATGTGAAATGGCACCTATAGTACTCCAGTTGTCTTTTACTATTTGTAATTTTAATTTCTGCTCCTCACACTACTTATAAGGTCATAGAAGCCCTTCAAGAAAAAAACAATCTGTAGCTGGGTGACTTCTGGTGGATGGGTTACGATCCACCCAGCACTGTGATTCTGTACTTACAAACACTTCCCAAAACCATTTGAGAGTGACAACATAGTGTATACTGTGACTGAATTTCACTCATTTGGGGTTCATTATGTTATTATTATCCCACATCTCAAAGCAACAAATCCTGGGCTGTGAGACTCACTAAACTGGAACAAGTCTCACAGGAACACAACTGAATGAGCCATGCTCAAGTCAGGATAAATCTAATGTTTACTCAGGAGGAAATACGAGAGGAAATGTTCAAGCTAAACTGAGTAATATGCAGCTGTCTCCCAAAACACAGGACTGAAAAGAGACAGCTGAAGTAAAATATCAAGAAATGCAGAAAGCAGTGAAAGGGAAAGGGAACACAGATGAGGGAAAACAGTCAAAACCAAAGGGGAAATCATGGCCCATTTTGAAAATGTGATGGAGCTATACTTGACCCAGTTGCTGCAAGCATTTTTACAGAGCATGTTTATGTCTATGGGTTCTTCTCCCCTTCAAACTGCATAGAAATCAACATAAGGTGGAGTCAAGACCAGGCCTTATGCTAATTACTATAGTATTGTCAGCTTCTTCCGCTATGTCTCTTAATAAAGCAAAAACAACAAAACAGGGATTTCCAGAACTAGCACAAAATGATAATGTGGTAAACCACAGTGATGTTTTCAGGAAAAGAAAGAGAATATTCTGCTGCTGGAGTACAGATAGGGTTGCCAGGTGCCCGCTGGTGGCAGGCAAACCCCTGGTAATGTGCCCCTCTGCCCGCCGACCAGCTGAGGGCCAGCGGGCAATGGTGCACGCGTGCGCTGATGCAGCACTTCCGGTTTACAACCAGTTTACAACCGAAAGTGCCGCCTCGCGAGGAGCCTTAGACCACTCAAACTCTTAGTATACACTATGTATACACTATGTTGTCACTCTCGAATGGCTTTGGGAAGTGTTTGTAAGTACAGAATCTTAGTTTGAGTGGTAAAGGGTTGCTGCGGCCCTAACAGTTTGAGTGGTCTAAGGCTCCTTGCGAGGCGGCACTTCCAGTTGTGGCTCCTTACACACACACACACAAGATCGGCAAAGAAACCTCCTGCCGAAGGTGAGTGGGGACCTGGCAACCCTAAGTACAGAAGTCACACCAAGCCTAGGCCACCTATTAATGAGTTGATGTACTAAATGGGAAGGCTCCTACTTCAAATGCAGCCTGCCTAGCTAGCAGGTCTACTGCAACTAGGGTTGCCAGGTCCCTCTTTTGCCAACGGAGGGAGGTTATTGGGGAGGGGAGGGACTTCAATGCCATAGAGTCCAATTGCCAAAGCGGCCATTTTCTCCAGGCGAACTGACTTCTGTCGGCTGGAGATCAGTTGTAATAGCAGGAGATCTCCAGCCACCACTTGGAGGTTGTAATCAAACAACGGCCTGCAAGTGCTATTCAGAAGACGTGATACAATGGAGATCCGGTATAATTCCATTTCGTGTAAACTTTCTCAAGCCTTCAGTCTTTCCGTGCACTATTCATTCAATTCATAAAGGAGAGTACCTTTCCTGTATATTTGGACGGCAAAGTACTTTGCCATCCAAATATACAGGAAAGGTACTCTCCTTTATGCATTGAATGAATAGTGCACGGAAAGACTGAAGGCTTGAGAAAGTACTTTGCCATCCAAATATACAGGAAAGGTACTCTCCTTTATGCATTGAATTAATAGTGCACGGAAAGACTGAAGGCTTGAGAAAGTTTACACGAAATGGAATTATACCGGATCTCCACTGTATCACGTCTTGTTTCCGTTGCCTACTGGTGCAATATTTATGGACTCTTTTGAAACGGACTGAATAAGAATTGAGCCTTTGAGCCTATATACTTTCATATTGCAACGCTTTGTGTTATGACTTGGGGTCTTGTGTAGACCAGTTGTTATACCGTATATACTCGCGTATAAGCTGAGTTTTTCAGCCCAAAAAAAGGGCTGAAAAAGCCGAACTCGGCTTATACGCGGGTCAATACGGTAGGCGAGGGGAGGGGGGAGGAGGAAGGAGGGAGGAGGGAGGAGGGAGGGGGGAACTTACCTCCATCACCGCCGCCGCCGGGCCCAGCCGCCTTCCTCTGGCCGGGAGGGGCCTGCCTGCGCAGGCAGGAGGCCCCCGCCGGCCGCGCCGCCGCTGGCCGCGCGCCTGGCTGCCTTCCTCTGGCCGGGAGGGGCCTTGCGGAGGCCCCCGCCGGCCGCGCCGCTGCGGCCGCGCGCCTGGCCGCCTTTCTGTGGCCGGGAGGGGCCTGCCTGCGCAGGCAGGAGGCCCCCGCCGGCCGCGCCGCCGCGGCCACGCGCCTGGCCGCCTTTCTCTGGCCGGGAGGGGCCTGCCTGCGCAGGCAGGAGGCCCCCGCCAGCCGCGCCCGCGCGCCTGGCTGCCTTTCTCTGGCCGGGAGGGGCCTTGCGGAGGCCCCCGCCGGCCGCGCCGCCGCGCGCCTGGCCGCCTTCCTCCGGCCGGGAGGGGCCTCCTGCCAGCCCAGGAAGGCTGTGCCGCCGCCGCCGCCGATTCGCCGCCTCTTCAGGTAAGTAGGGGGTTCAGGGGCTCTTCCCCCTCCCCCCCTTGGATGGCACTGGGGTCGGGGTGGGTTGGGGTGGGTTGGGAGGGCCCGGAGGCCGGCGGGAGGGCGACCTGGGGCAGGGGCCCTGCGCTCTAAAATGGCGGCCGCCATTTTAGAGCGCAGCATTGCCGGTAAAGGGAATTTCTTATTGACCCTCGGCTTATACGCGGGTCAATAAGAAATCCCCTTTTCTGGCCTCAAATTTGGGGGGTCGGCTTATACTCGGGTCGGCTTATACCCGAGTATATACGGTATATCTTTTTGCTCAAGAAGTGTGACTGTATAAAAATTGTTCTCAACATATTTTCTTAAAAGCAAGATTTGTATTTTTGTTTTCCTAATTTTGGAAAATATTGCCTTGTGCCATACTTTGAATTCCATACCACTTGGAGGTTGGCAACCCTAACTGCAACTCTTACAAATTTGTCAGCAGCATCCCTTTCAAGCAGAGACTCATTTTCTATTACGTGAAAGGAAACTGCAAGGGCTCCCGAAGATCTGCTAATTAGGCAGATCTCCATTTCAAGTGGAGTCTGGAATCCTCAGAACCCACTCAGAACCTCTTTAAATAGGGATGTGTTTTCCTCATATTCAACTGAGATGTGGCATACTGATCAGTAGCCGCATTTGGATTCTGCTGCAAGTCCTGGGATACAAGATAGTATACACGCTTCTAATACAGAAAACTGAAGCCCACAAAATTCTTAGGCAACATCAAATTTGCTAGTCTTTCAGGCGCCTCAGGACTAACTCGACTGCTCTCCTGGAAAATGCTCTCTTGTCTTCATCATGAAAGTTCACATATATGGTCAGTGTTGTTTTCACAGAATCATTAAGAGCCTTTCCAGAAGATATTGTCTCAGAGGGGTACTTTTTTTGCAGGAGGGGGGGGGGGAACGGACGGACCCTAAACCTCATGAAATTTTCCAGGCAGCCAGGCATCAAAATATTTTCACTTCTTCAGAGAGTACTCTGTAGCAAATTAAATGCAGTGCTCTTGCCTAAGTGCTTTAACATGATACAGTTTATACAAGCCCTCTGACATAGCAGAAGTTTTTAATCTCACCATTTTCCTTTTGATAAAGAAAACCTTGCTGCTAATCTCAAGAGCCCTACTGATTGGCTTGTGTCTAAATTCATCTAAAATGCTGCAGCAAGATGCTAATCTACTGTGGTGGGGAGGTAAGGAGAAGACATGCACACTTGCTCTCTTTTTTTACATGGAGCTTTTTCCAAATTATGCTTTCATTTTTTTCCAGGTAACTCATACAAGCATCCATTCACAGAAAAGTTAACTCAACTGTTATAGAATTGTAAAAATCCAGAAGTCTGTAAAATAGATTTAAGAAGGCTTATAAAAAGCGGAAGTAGGTGGCAGATAACGGGTTTAGCATGCTGTTAAAATTACCTCAGAAGGCAACGAATGTTCCCCTTTGGCTTCGGTAAGTGGTACAAATGGATCTATTGCACATACTGCAGGCAAAAACATATTGTGTTAAGGAAACAGCTTTTCAAAACGTGATTTAGCACTAAACCGTGATGTTTGGATTCATTAAATTAAATACAGAATAGGTCAATATTTTGGGATAGAGGGTTTTTTAAAAAAACCTTTCCTCATCTTTCAGTAGTTTTTCATCAAAAGCAGGTCCAATTAATACAGGTAGAAAGCAAGCAAGAATATAACTATTGATTTAGCTCCCTTTGTGCAGAACCTACTTGTTACTAACAAAAACCTACCAGCAGAGCAAGTTGGAAGAAAACAGGCAATTCTATACTAGGCCACAGATTCCCAGAGAGCAATTTGTGTAGGTAGCACTGTCCACAGTTTCATCCCCCAGATACTAATGTTTTAAACAAAAAAAAAAAGGTTTTAAACAAAACTTAATCTCTTGCTATAACAAATTTGTTATAGCAAGAGATGAAGTTTTGTTTAAAACCTTTTTTTTTGTTTAAAATGTTAGCCCCTGGGGGATTAAATACAGAATTTGATTTGTCATGCTTTATTTAGTTCATGAATGTATTTAATGCAGGCATTTACAATTGGGTCTTTAAAGATGAGACTAGAAGAACAAGAGTAATTGTTCCTTTAACAAGAAGTTTCTAGATGTACCAGCTGTAGCAACTTTAAGTTCGGAAACGGTCTGCCTGTTAGGATCGCATACAGACTGCAGGAACTTATGGAGGTCAACTATAGAATTGGCGTCTGGTAGGCATGTAAATAACATATATGGAAGAATAATTTAATTATAATTATTTTCGGGTGCTATGTTGTCTGTCATTTTGCATGTTGTATTTTGTAGAAGCGGTTACTTCATTGCGAAATTTGTACAATGTAACTTTAGTGGAAGCTGTCTGAAAATCCGACGAAGTGGCAACGCTATTTTGAAATTGACAAGCTAAGCAACTAGTGAAATATTACTTAGACAACTGGCAAGCTGAGAAAGCGTCGAAACGTGTTCATTAATCTAGAGGGCACATACTTGCTGGTGTCTCTCCTGTGTCCCCATGTAAACTTTTCCGCAGAGGGTTCATTCCCACGGATGAACTTTGGAACGTCATACAGACTTTTGGTTTTTGGTTTGGACCTTGCTCTATCAGCTGCGATTTTTTCCGGCTGAATACAAACTGTTCATTATTAGGAATATTGATTATGTATAAGTGTTACGTTTTGTTGTGATTATGTGGATTACATGTTAATATAATAATAGTATTACTGAGAATATTGGGCTTACATGCTGTCTCTTTAAATAGTACCTGGATGTTAGCAAACCTAGGTTCTCTGGAAATTCTAACTTTTCCACATTTTAGAAACACATCCTGAAATACATATAAAGGTATGCTGAAAAGTAATTGTCTTCTAATTGTCTTCAATATAGTGCAGCCTGTTGTCACTTATTGGTGTGAAGCCTGGAATATTCACCATTTAAACTGGCTCACACTGAGATCTTGTAATGTATTTCCCATTTCGTCAGGGTGTGTCTATCATCAATCAATAATAAAGCATGTTGGTCAATGCGGAAATGTACGTATGACCACGGAAGAAAGCCCCATAGGCCAAAACGTGTTTGGTTGTCTATTGGTCATTTACATATATTTATGATCACCAACCATGTTTGTAAATTAGCAATTATCTTTTTAGAGTATTTTAATTGATCAGCCTAATTTTTGGGCCTAGCATTTTCAATTGAGTGTACACTATATAATGAACAATATCAGTATTTTGTGTAAGTTTGCAGCTCAACTTTTAGGTTCTCTGTCGGATTTTTTATGGTTGCCTTCTGGGCATGGAGTAGGGGTCACTAGGGGTGTGCGGGGAGGCAGTTGTGAACTTCCTGCATTGTGCAGGGAGTTGGACTAGATGACCCTGGTGGTCCCTTCCAACTCATATGAGTCTATGATTCTATATGTTTCCTCTAAAAGAACAGTGGTGTCTTGAAGACAATGGAATTTGAGGTTGGGAATATGGCAAGAGAGGAAGGGTAAATGCCTCTCCTCCCCGCAGTGCTAGGGTCCCAATCTGAACTGAGCCACCCTGTGAAAATGTTGGTCATGGTGATGGAAAGTGCCATCAAGTGGCAGACAACTTATGGCAGCCCCAAAGGGTTTTCAAGGCAAGAGATGTTCAGAGGTGGTTTGCCATTGCCTGAGGGATCAGAACAGATGCAGCTGGCTGTCCCTTCCAATTCTATGATTCTATGAAACTACGTAAGATATATGGGACAGTCACATGTCTAAAATGTAAGCAGAGTCATCAATGATAAACCTAGGGTTGTAAGCCACACTGAGCCTTGCTTGTCGAGGGAATGGTGGGGTATAAATGTGATAGATAGATAGATAGATAGATAGATAGATAGATAGATAGATAGATAGATAAATAAATAGTGCTTTACAAAAACAAGCCGTGCATATGAATAAAACATAAAATAAATTCCTGAAAAGAGAAAAAGGCTCTGGATTGAGAGCAGAATTTTCTGGGCAGTTAAAGAAATTATCCTACAGTAGCAAACAGTGTGTGCTTGTGTGTGTGTGTTTAAGCAAAATGCCGTCAACTCGTAGCTGATTTATAGTGACCCCTGGTGGGGTTTTCAAGGCAACTGCTTAAGCAGACAAGACATGGTTTGCCATTGCCTTCCTCTGCTGAATCTTCCTTGGAGGTCTTCCTTCCAAGTACCGACCCAGCTTAGCTTCCGACATTGGGCTATACTATACCATTCCACATCCCATATAGCAAACTATAGGGGAAGATTATTACAAGTTATTCTCACATGTGTTTATCTGCTATTACTATCATGTAGTTGATGAATCCCCTAATATGCTTTTGAAGAATTCACGGAGACACAGTTTGAAAGCCACTGTTTACTACACGGCAATGAAATAAATGTGGTCAAATGCATGGAAGAGTACAGCGAGAGTTTGCAGTATAATTCAAAGCTCTGATACGTTCAGAGAAGATTCCACATTCCTAAAAAGAAACTCTGATTCATTAGGTATAGAACAGTAATCTCCTCCTAGTCTTTTCACATGGTTGTAGTGAATAAGAATCTGACAAAGCTCAGAAACCGTGATGTACCCATCAGCTGAGAATAGACCAAACAGTTTAACAAGGCTGGTTTGCTTTAAGTGAAATTTAAGAACCTTTGTCCGCATTAAATAAGTTATAATCCCAACCGTTGAAGTAAAATAACAGACATTGATTTCACAATCTCACTTTGTCTACTGCTGTCAGGAAGTATTTAATCACTTGGGACAAAACAATCGACTTCTCATTTAATGTGCCATAGCAAGCAACGATCAAGTGGTACATCCAGACCACTGAAAGACTTACTAGATGTCAATCAAAATTTAGTTTACCCACAATGTCACTCAAAATATAAGGAAAATATTAACATATTTTTCTTCTGGATTTTGTATGCAATGCTCTGAGTGTTTACGAGCACACGTGCTCCATATCTGAGAATCAATCGGTTCCAGAATTACCTGGAGCCGTGGTTGGGGACCCGTGCGGGGAGCAGGCAGCAGCAGTTAGGGTAGGGCTGCAGTTTAAAGCGGCAAGAAGGTCCTGGCTGCGCTTCTGCTGGCCCGGGCCAGCCAATCAAGGGCCAGAAGGGAGGCTCGAATGAGCCTATGGAAGGAGGGCAGGGGCCGGGAACGAAGACGGAGCTGGAGGGGAGTTTTCACTCCGGTCCTCCAGCCCAGGTTAAAAGGAGGGCTGTTTCAGCCAGGATCAAGTTTTTGAAAATGCACGTTACCTCATTCCTTTTTGGCTCAACCCCATTTCAACCTTAAACGAACGCGGCTTTTCCTATTCCTCTTCTTGCCCGAGTCAAACGGTCTTTCCTAGCTCATACCAGATTCGGAGAGCGAGCATACACTTTCCTCGCGTTGAGCTTCCCCCTCCCTTCCAAACCCATCTTCTGTTCTGTTTGCTGATAGCCATACAGGGGAAACACAAGATTGGCTTCTCTCACAGCCAATCAAGAAGAAGTGTGTAAAGAGGCAGGGATTCAATTGCTTCCTGCTTTCTGGGAGAAAGAAAGCCTTTTTTAAAACAAGGCTTGGATTTCGGCCCCCCCCCCTCTTTCAAATGGCTCTATTTTTTGTTTTTTGTTCTTAAAATGCTTTTTTATGCGGCAGTTGGGTCTGGGGGGAAGGAAATGTTCTTTCACGAGGTGAGCCAATCACAGACCAGCAATTAAAGGGGTGGGACTTAATTTGAACTTGCGAGACTGCTTTTCTGTATCCATGCCTCCGATTTGCACACAGTTTATTCCCGGATCATTCAAGCCAATGCAAACAGTTTTCCCCAACCCAGGTTGCTTTGATCCTGGCTGAAACGGGGAATAAAGAAGGGTAAAGTGAGCATGCATAATCGGCCTAAGAGGATAGGGTAGACCTCCAATAATAATCAGCCATTGCTATTGTCTAGAATGGCAGAAAAGTCTTTTTGTAAGATTACCACAAGCCAGATGGATATTTGCCTTCAAAAAGAACTGAAAATTTGTTCCAAATCTTCATTTTCAAAAGCAGCCACGCTGCTTGGCTATTACTGCTGCATGATAGCTAAGGAAAGTGTATGAAAGCAAACAGAAACCCAACTTCCTGTCTTTCTGAAGTGGTAAAAGCTATTTGGTGTTGCAAAGGGTTATTTTCTTGTTCTAACAGATTTGGAGCAATTTCCCTAAATCTCTTTTTGGTTTTTTTAAATCCTGGTATAGATAAAAGTTCTGCTTACTTTGAACATGTTTAGCAATAAAACAATAGATTTACCCCATATTGTTCTGTCCAGTTCCTAACAAAGACACAGTAGAGTCCCTCTCAATTTCTGGGAAGCCAGTTTATGAAAAGCTGGTGACCTTTTTCTCTCGCCATCCATCACCACACTGTCTGCTCCAACTTGTTCTTTCATATTTCACCTAAGAAACACACTGGCCTACACAAAGGCAATTTCTTTCCCAAATAAAACACTGACGGGTTTTGAAGGCTCAGGGGGCACTCAGAGTACAATACTGCCGTGAGAATTCCAACGTGTTTTAGCTTTGCTGCTTGAGGTCAGCCACTGTTGATGTCAACTTCAATTCAGTGCCGATCCATAATAAGCTCCTAATGCAGACAAGCTTGTAGACAACAGCTTAGAATATTCTCAGTGGAGTAGTGATGGAACACACAGCAAATCAAATTTGATTTGTGCCCATCAGCAGATGGACTAACTCATCAGGATAACCGTGTGGCATGAAAGAGACTGATTACATATTAATTACAACTTCTCCTAACATCTATTCAAGAAACAGCTGTATGATTTTAGGACATTTGGCTTCCTCCTCTTAGTAAGATAAAGACATTTAAAACTCGTCGTTTTGGTATTTTTACAATTAGCAAGCTTGCTGTACAAGTTCCCACCTACAGAGGCAACCAGACAGGGCAGACTGTCCATTAAGGCCATTGGGAAACGTTCTGGTGGTCTGGCGGTCTGTGAGACCGTCTCCTGATGAGGCCACCAAGGCCCCAAATGATGGGCAGCCTTTGCCCTATGCTGGGTGGGGAAGGAGTTATGCAGCTGAACCCCTCATGGATTAGCCAGGCTGGTGTTTTCTTCGCTGCCCATGGCCCCTCCAAGTTCTGTGCTGGGCAAGGGAAGAAGAAGAAGAGTTGGTTTTTATATGCCGACTTTCTCTACCACTTAAGGGAGACTCAAACCGGCTCACAATCTCCTTCCCTTCCCCTCCCCACAACAGACACCCTGTGAGGTAGGCAGGGCTGAGAGAATGTGACTTGCCCAAGGTCACCCAGCTGGCTTCACGTGGAGGAGTGGGGAAACAAATCCAGTTCACCAGAGTAGCCTCTACCATTCATGTGGAGGAGTGGGGAATCAAACCCGGTTCTCCAGATCAGAGTCCACCACTCCAAACCACCCACTCTTAACCACTACACCATGCTGGCTCTGCTGATCCCCATCACAAGCAAGTATGAAAGACACACAACCCCACTGAGAACTGCCGGGCAGGGAAGGAGGTACAGGGCTAAATACTGCTGTGTGGCTTGGCCGGGCCGGTGTCTGATCCACCACACACAGCCCAGCTGAGGAGACTCATGCACGGCAGGGAAAGAGGGCCGTAACGGACTCCTGCATGGAAAAGGAGATACTGGCTGGCTCTTTCTCCCTCCCTCCTTTGGAGGGGCAGGGATGGGCTGGGAAACAGTGCCCTTTTCCAAGGCTGTCCCCCACCCTCCCAGTCTGCCCCTGCAATCAGAGAGACAGCTTTTTCAGTGCTGACACCTTGCTTTTGGAATACCCTCCTCCTTTGAGGTTCCCCTGGCTCCCACCTTACTGTCTCTTAAGGAACCAGGCCAAAACATTTATTTCTATTCAGGCTTTTTACTGAGGGCTTCCTTTTTATGAGCTATTTTTACAGTCTACTACTAGACTGAACACTCTCTTATGGAGTTCGTTGTTGCTTACGTGTGTTGTCATTTTAAGGATTTTATGGAATGCTCATCAACATCATCATCATTATTGTTATGGTTATTATTATTATATCTTGGTCTTATATTCTGCTCTATGTCTCAGAGTGGCTAACAATAATAAAACATAATACACATCTAAAATACAATACTTTCCAAGATATAAATTAAAAGCTAGGTCAATATACCATAAGATTATTACTAATAGCAGGACACACACTTTCTAAATAATAAATAAATAAATCTTTTAGTCTGATGCTGATTTTTTTCAGAATTCCAAAAAACATCAACATAGTAACATAGTAACAATTAGTTATTCAAAACCATAAATGAGCCACGATAGCGTACTTTGGTTTTAACGGTATGTTATGGTTTTATATTGTGATATTTTTTTTGTTACCCGCCCTGAGCCTGGCTTCGGCTGGGGAGGGTGGGATAGAAATTTAAAGTATAAAAAAATTAATGCTTCACACAAAAGTGCTAAAATACACTTTAAAACCTCATAGTAGCTGACTGGACAGCTGCATGAATCTTGGATAGCTCTGAGTTTTGTCCAGGACTGGACAATCCAACTAATTTATAACGGTGTAGCTCTGCTTGGAATTGCACTGTGAATGAAATAGCAATTCCTGATGAAAAAGGGATGGTTCACCCAGGATGTTTGCATTCTGTGCTGTCGGCCACTGGCATGCATATGAAGCTACAAATGTAACATGCAAACTGAATAACCATAACTACAGCTCATTTGAATTAACTGTATTTAGGTAATTACTTCGCCATCTCTGCAGAAAACTACCCGAAGCAGCACACAACAAATGTAACATAATATAAAGATCAATACAAGCCATTAACAATTTAAAATAACCCAACAGTAGCAGTAAATCATAAAACAACCCAAAAACGGCCAAAAGCCAACAAATAAGCAAACAGTGCAGCAAGAAAAAAGTTCCCCAATCAAACCAAAGCATAATCTAGTCAGCATAAGATCCATAAAAATAGGACCAACCAAATGAAAGAAATTATAAAATGGCCAGGTCAATAAAAGTTTGTAAGATAACCAGAGGAGAATCTCAGGTAAAAGGCTGGGCAAATAAAATTATCTTACAGCCCATTCCTGAGCTCTGGGGCCAAAAGAGCTCAGGAGGTGTGCAAGTGGCCATGCTGGCGCCCGGGTGGCTTGCGCTGGTGGCTGGGCCACTTGCGCCACCGAAACAGGCAGGGACGCCGGCGTTGGGGAGTTCCCGCTGGCCTCCCTGTGCTGGTGTGGCATCCCGGTCCTAGGATGCCAGCTCGGCTTCCTGCCAACGTCTTGCCAGCGCAAATTCCCACACCGGTGTCCCGGGGGGCAGAGCTGCCAGTAGGCAGCTTCCTGACCCCTTTCAGGCCGGGAATGCCCCCTACAACAACAGTGTTGCTGCGCCAGGTTTTTCCTGGAGCAGCCTCGCTGTTTTCAATGGGGAAAAAATGCCCCATTTTCAGGGGGAAAAAAGATTTTAAAAGGCTTTTAAACCACGCTGTCCCCAGCCATTGAAAGGCTCAAGAATGAGCTGTTAGTGTGTTGCCAGGCTTTAATGATAGCTGTGTAGGCATGAAGTAGGGTTGCCAAGTCCCCACTTGCCAGTGGTGGGGGAAGGGGGGTAGGGTTGCCAGATCCAGACTGGGAAACTCCTGGAGATTTGAGGATGGAGGCTAGGGAAGACAGGGACCTCAGTGGGGTACAATGCCATAGAGTCCACCGTACAAAGCATCCATTTTCTCCAGCGGAACTGATCCCTGTAGTCTGGAGATCAGTTGTAATTCCAGGGGAACCAGCACATAAAATTGTGGCTGGAAGCAAATGGGCAGCTGGTGCAAGTCTTGCAGTACAGGGATGATATGTTCTCTGCATCCAAGCCCCCAAAATAGCCTGGTTACAGAGGTTTCTAAAGGGTTTTCAAAAGGTAGCACCATATACTGCATAATACAGTAATCTAACCAGATGCTCTATGACAGTGTAAGAAATGGCCATACCATGCATGACAGCTGAATCTGGTAAGAGGCGCTACAGACCACAGAGGAAATCTGCGCTTCCAACCACAGGCCAGGATTGAACAACACATCTCCATGCTGCAAACCTGATCTTTTAGTTCTTGTGATAGTGATGATACCTTCTCCCAGCTACTGCAAAAATAGGAATCACTGCAGCCACACCCACGTGGATCCCCTGGTAAATGTGACCATGCAAGCAGAGGACTTGTGGTGCTCCTATGTAACTCAGTAGTGTTTCTCATACTGTCTTGTACATGTAAACCAGCCCCCAGGCTGGGCTGATTCACATAATTATTTTTGTGAATTATTTCTTTTAAACTAGGCTGACACTTTGGATTTTTTAAAGGCCAGCCTGGTTTGAACCAACACACAGTAACTGGTTGTGTGATTGGATCTGTCCAATGCCCAGCTCACCAGTATTAGTGCTTGTACACATAACTATCTATATTGCAAGGCTGTTTGTATGAATGGTCACCACATGTTGATGCAAGAGAGGTTGGCAAGAAGTAAAATAAAATACTGCAACCAGGTGGAAATAAGCCCTCTTAGATATATATTGTTCCAAACTTGTGTGTGTGTGTGTGTGTGTGTGTGTGTGTGTAAAGTGCCGTCAAGTCGCAGCCGACTTATGGCGACTCCTTTTTGGGGGTTTTCATGGCAAGAGACTAACAGAGGTGGTTTGCCAGTGCCTTCCTCTGCACAGCAACCCTGATGTTCCTTGGTGGTCTCCCATCCAAATACTAACCAGGGCTGACCCTGATTAGCTTCTGAGATCTGACGAGATCAGGCTAGCCTGGGCCATCCAGGTCAGGGCTCCAAACTAGTGACATATAGTTAAATATTCTGACACCATGTATTTACATCGCAAATGATTTGTATGATTTATCTTGTGCAATGAAACCGCAAAGGGGAAGAGACCAGGACCAGAGTCTCTTTTTAGTCCCAGGCAGGGTGTACCAGTTCTATCTAATTACCTTCAGCCAAAGCAGATGAACAGCTGTAGGGAAAAGCTTGGTGAGATTAAATAAGGATAGCATTAGATTTATCCGGGTTTTAAAAAAATCCTGTCATTTTCCGAATCTTTTAATTATCAGGCCAGCAGCAATGAAAACCATCTGCCCTTTTTCTGTAAATGACTCCGAAAGTAACAAATCAGCTCTACCAATCTTTCTCCATGTATATCTATATTGTATGTATCCTTATCTCTTCCGCCACACTTCACTTCCAAGTTTAATTAAATCACCCAGGTGGCTGTCTGAATATAAAATAGAGTCTGAGAGAAAATTAATGGTTGAATTGCAATACATGATAAATAACAAGTTTTTAAAAGGGAAAACTTATTTAGGCTGCATTCTGATGCCCTAATAAAGGGCTTTTCCACATGGGTTTTTCCCATTGGTTCTGGCCCCAAACTGCTTTGGTTTATCCCGATTTCTGCACGCATTTTTGTGCCTTCAGTTTTTTTGTGCATTTCTTCCCCACCCAGTTTTCTTCCCAGTGCTTTTGAGACCTCCTTTACCCCATTTTTCCCTTGGAAACTGATTTTGGGTTGGCTTTTTCCTCATGCGTCAGGCTTCTGTCGGTTTTCTTTGTCCTGCCCACCCCCACCCACCTCCAGCCCACTATTTCATGACTGGACTGTTGTGGTCAAACCACAAAGTCCCCCTCCAAAGACTGCTAAGCAAACTTCATAGTCCTCTTATGGATTGAGAGCTGGCTGAAAAATAGGAAGCAGAGTGTAGGAATAAATTATCAGTTCTCACAATGGAGGGATGTGAGTGTGGTCCCTCAGGGATCTGTGTTGGGAGTGGTGCTTTTCAACCTGTTCATCAATGACCTGGAGTTGGGGGTGAACAGCGAGGTGGCCAAGTTTGCAGATGACACCAAATTATTTAGGGTGGTTAAAACAAAATGGACTATGAAGAACTCCAAATGGATCTCTTCAAACTGGCCATAATTAGACGAGGAATTGAGACTAAAACTGCTGATATCATACTGCCCTTGTACAATTCTATGGTGAGACCACACTTGGAATAATGTGTACAGTTCTGGTCACCACAGCTAAAAATGGATATTGCAGAACTTGAGAAGGTGCAGAAAAGAGCAACCAAAATGATCAGGGGGCTAGAGGAACTGCCCTACGAGGAGCGGTTGGGGAGGGGCCGTGGCTCAGTGGTAGAACATCTGCTTGGCATGCAGAAGAGCATCTGCTTAGCATACAGAAGATCCTAGGTTCAATCCTTGGCATCTCCAGTTAAAGGGACTAGGGAAATAGGTGATGTGAAAGACCTCTACCTGAGACCCTGGAGAGCCGCTGCTGGTCTGAGTAGATAATACTGACTTTTATGGACCAAGGGTCTGATTCAGTATAAGGCAGCTTCATGTGTTCATGTGGTTAAAATGATTAGGGCTGTTTAGTTGGAAAGACAGATAAGGGGATATATGATAGAGGTCTATAAAATTATGCATGGTATGGAGAGAGTGGACAGGGAGATGCTTTTCTCCTTCTCTCATAATACTAGAATGTGGGGTCATCTGCTGAAGCTGGAGGGTAAGAGATGCAAAACAGATAAATGAAAGTATTTCTTCACATAACACATAGTTAAATTGTGGAAGTCCCTGCCCCAGGATGTGGTGATGGCTGCCAACTTGGAAGGCTTTAAGAGGGGAGTGGACATGTTCATAGAAGATGGCTACTAGTCAAAATTAATACTAGTCATGATGCATACCTATTCTCTCTAGCATCAAAGGAACATGCTTATTACATTAGGTGCTGTGGAACACAGGCAGGATAATGCTGCTGCAGTCATTTTGTTTGTGTGTTTCCTAGAGGCACCTGGTTGGCCACTGTGTGAAAAGACTGCTTGACTTAATGGGCCTTGGTCTGATCCATGATGGCTTTTCTTATGTTCATATGTTCACTCTGTCTCCACCACCCCCACCCTTCACAACTGTGAAAATACACAGGGAGGGCAGATGTGCGGAACAACTATGCCCAAACCGATTCCAGTGCTTTTGGAGTGACTCCCAAGAAAATCAGGAGTAATTCAAGCATGCAGAAAAGGCCAAACTGTGGTTTAAAAACCACGGTTTGGTAAAGGAATGGTTCTGACATCTGAATAACAGACGTTCCAGCAAAACAGAGGCTGTTGCCTGACACCAAAGCAGGATCTCAAATGGGATTACAACTTGTTTGCTTACCACAGGTTTTTAAAAATTAATTGGGGTTTACTATCTGACTTCACAAAATACAGTTTGTATCACTGACCTTTGCAGCTGCCTATCAAAGGAACAGCCAAGTAAGGAGCATGTTCTTCTGGCAGGGGGCAGACAGAAGGCAAGAAGCAAACACACAAACAAGCTCATGCAAGGACCCCCAACTTTGCTGAGTGTGCAGGCAGAGAAGGGATAGTGGGTGCCATAATAAAATGGTTCCCACAAGGGGCGGAGGCATGGGGCCAATGACCACATGGCTGCTATACGGTGCAGGCCAATGACAAAACGTTGGTGGGTCCATAAGATGTAGGGAGGTTCCAAGCCAAGCGTCCTCTCAGGGCCTGCATCAAGGGCCCAGGACTTCTGGTGGGGCCTACAAATGTTGTGTCGCTCCTGCCACCATCATTCTCAGCTATACACACTGCTCAGCGCCATTGGGGGCAGTATATGCATGTAACTGGAAGCAAATGCAGTATGAATGCTTGTGAGCAAATTTGCATGGGTGAGAGGTAGGGAGAGAAGGCAGTAGGGTTGCCCACTTAGTGTTGGCACGTGGTGGGAGACTGTGGGGGGTAGAGACCTACCTAATAGCCATCATGCCAATGCTGCAGCATCAATTCTAGCTTGAATCAGAAGTGACACAATCAGGTCAGCAAGATGTTCTGGTTTAACTATAGATTTGTGGATAAATCCTAGAGCATTGCGCAAACACAATGATGTCATTTCCTGTTTTAGCTGGAAGTGACATCATGGTGTTGATGGGACACCGACCCGCCCATTTTTCCATCCTTGAGACTGGTTGAAGTGGGAGGCATAGCAGCAGACAGTGCCGAGGGGACTGAGCTCAGGATGCCCCCAAACCTGGAACTGACCCTGCATTCTCTTCCAACAAAGGCAACTGCTGCCAAGTGGGTGCTCCCTGCAAAGGGAATACCTCTTGAGTTCTTCCAAAGAACCTCTTGCACCACGGAGATGGAGAAAACCCAGAACTGGTTCTTCACTTTGAGAAAAAGATGCCGATTGCTTTCAGTTTCCATAAAAGATGAGCGTAGATCACAGGGAGGTATTTCCAAGGCCAGAGAGGGCCACAGAGGGTGAGTGGCTATGACATGCCTATCTGGGGTTAGTGCAGCACTTTGCTAGTCAAGCAACTGGTAAAGAGTGATCTGAAGCTCCCTGTTCTTTCTGTCCCTTTCAAGACCCTTCGGATTTTATCCCCTAAACCAGGGGTCCTTAAACTACGGCCCGCGGGCCGGATCCGGCCCGTCAGGGTCCTGAACCCAGCCCCCTCCTCCCTCTAGAGCCGCCGACGCCGCACCCGTCCCTTCCCCAAACTAAGGCGGCCATTCGCCGTATAAAGCGTCGGCGGCAGCAGCGGAGCAGCGACACCCGCGCTGACCCGGGAGCCGCCGCCTCTGCGCCTTCCCCGCCGCGGCTGCCCTGAAGAGCCGCCAGTGCCGCCTTCCTTTCCCCAGGCGCGCGCACGGCTAGAGAGACGAGAGGCGCTGCCTTGGACTGCAATGTGCCCCTCGCCGCCACTGCTCCTCCTGCCGCAGCAGCCGCCGCAGCCCTGAAGGAGCCATGCTGGGCTGGAAGAAGAACATCCCCGTCTGCCTGCAAGCCGAGCAGGAGCGAGGTGAGCGGGCGAGCGAGTGCCGGGCCCCCCGCACGGGGGGCTTGGGTGGCGGCGCCTCCGGGGAGGGGAGGGCTGAGAGACCCCCGTCTCCCGCCGGCCTCCTCCCGCGCCCTCCCACTCAGGTGCTCTTTGCCAAGCAGGGGGCCAGCCCAGCCCGCCTCCCGCTCCAGGAGGCGGGAAAGGAGGGCGCGCGGCGGCGGGTCTCTCAGCCCAGCGAAGGGGGAGTGTCGGCCATGGAGAGGCACCTGGGGGAGGGGCGGCATGTCCTCCTGCCGCAAGTTAACTTTTCTTTGCCTGGGCGCCTGGCTGCCTTCCCGTTTGGGCGGGGGGGGGGGCGGCCGGGCGGCCCCCAACAGTGTTTGAGGGACAGTGAACTGGCCCCGTTTAAAAAGTTTGAGGACTCCTGCCCTAAACTCAAGAAACGTGGAGCCCGAACACACATCAGCATACACCATGGTGCCCCAGGCTGTCACAGTGAGGATCACTGACCTAGGGTTTATGTACAAACGTGAATTATTTTATTTTTTACAACTATTAATAAGCCCACCTGAGCATCTGATTATCTCATGTTTGCTTTCTCTGATAGTCTAACCAGAGTTTGCTGCTCCAACCATGTTTTAAACAAACTAACATTTACTGCAACATCTGAATGCAGCCTTGGTAAGACCAAGTATACCTCTTATAATAATGGGATAGTTGCTATGTGAAAGCTACTACCACATATCACATCAAGAAGTCCTTTCACACGTTTTGTGTGTGTGTGTGTGTATATATTCTGAGACACTCTCTCACCAAAAAGGTACTAGTATTGCTGTACAACTACAGAGGAATTCTTGGGCCCCCCATGAAACAGAGAAATCACTTGGATCAAATGAATCACGTTTATAATTTTCAGTAAGATTCTATAGCACTCTGTTCGTATTCATTATGCTATTGAGTTAGGATTCCAATATTCCAATGCAGCTGTTTTGTGCTCATGACTTATTGATGGAAACCAGAATCATAAGCACCCTGGCAATGAAAGTTTTTGCATGACAAGACTCACACTGCTAAGAGAACAAAGAGCCAAGTCAAATATGGGTCAGACAGGCAAGAGGTCAGTAGAACAGTGCCATTCAATCAATGTACTACTCTGCTCTTGCCTGAGGGATGCCTGCTTCATTTATTTCACTGCTGGCAATGCTGATTAAAAGATGAACATTCAGATAAGTATCAATGCTCCTTAACTTCAATTTGCAATGGATAAGCTACAAATGAAATCTACATTATTTATTCTTAGCATGGTTCTGGATTTCTTAGAACTCAAACAAAAACAAAGGTCCTCATCAATAGCCTAGGACTATCAAACCAGACACTTGCAAAATTATCTCAGGACAGAACTATTTTCCTTAGCTATGATTCAGGTTGTGGTTACGTTAAAGTTCCATCAAAATCAATGGGATTTATGCTGTATAAAAGTGTATTAGCTAATGCCATTGTTATTATTTCCAACTTCTTGGACTTCTTCTCTCTGCCAAGACATGAAAAAAATCCCTTCAAGACAGCACTTCTACTCTTCAGCCAGGTTCTCGCTGTCTAACTAAAAGTTAAGGGAGGGAGTTCAAATCCGATTTCCAAACCTGAGACCTGCTTCATGAATCTTGACCAGATGCTTATTAGATTCTTATTCTATCCTTCCTTTAAGGAGTTCAGATCAGAGTTCTCCCTCCCAGCAAATTTCATCCATATAACTAACCTTTGAGGTAGGCAGATGTGGTTTGAAGAAAAGAGTTGGTTTTTATACCCTATTTTTCTCTACCTTTAAGGAGTCTCAAAGCAACTTACAATCTCCTTCCCTTCTCCCCCCACAACAGGCACCTTATGGGGTAGGTGGGGCTGGGAGAGTTCGCAGAGAACAGTGACTGGCTCAAGGTCACTCAGCAGGCTTCTTCTTCTTGAGGAGTGGGGAATCAAACCCGGTTCTCCAGAGTTCGGATTAAAGTCCTCTTAACCACTGGTAAGGGTGAGAGTCCTGACACGAGATCACATCGTAAGATATACAAATAAAGTCAGACACACAAAGAAACATAAGGGAAGCAATTATAAACAACTGGACCAAAAACAGGATGTTGGGGTGGCTTCTTCCATTCCACTAAACAAAGCTTATTTATTTATTTAAATATTTATACACCTTTCTTTTTGGCTCAAGTTGGAAGCCTCCCTCCAATCTAAGGAGTCTTAAATGAAGGCCAAACTGCTCCCGCAGCTTCTATACGGGATACCCATATGGGGGGGGGGGGGGTAGAGAACGCTCAAAGCATTGAAAAAAGCCAGGCAATCTACGCAAGACGTATACTGGGCATTCCCAACTGTGTGGAGTATCCTGATCTTTGCTTAGAGCTGGGCTTAAACTTATTAGAAACTAGAGCTTGGTTATGTATATTAAAGTTCTGGTTGCGAATAAATTTCGAAGGCCCAGAATTAGGTCTGATATGGTGGCTCCTCGCCGACATCTTTCACTCGTCTTGGAGAGAAGGGATCCTCACCAAAATTAAAGTCATAGGAGTACCTTTTGAGTCCCTTCTTTCCCTAAACGAGCAGCAAGCCTATAGAACGCTTGGACAAAGAATTCTAGACATCGAGGGACAGATGCTACAGTCCATGGCTCAAAGAATATGCTCACCACTGCACTCTGGGAATCTCCCTGAAAGAAACAGACTTCCAAATTACTTTCCCTCACTCACCTTACCGACGCATAGACGCCAGTTTATGCTGGCGCATTTAAATCTCTTACCATCGGCAGTAACACGCGGTAGATACACAAATACCCCTTACGAGAAGACATTGTTCCTGCTCCCAAAAACAATCAGAATCAGTAGCTCGCATCCTCCTGCACTGTGAACGACACATCTCGGCAAGAGAAAAATACACAGAACCGCTCCTAAAAGACAGCAGAGCTCAAACGGACGTGGGGCTTGTTCTGTCGAAGGCTTTCACGGTCAAAGTTCATTGGTTCTTGTAGGTTATCCGGGCTGTGTAACCGTGGTCTTGGTATTTTCTTTCCTGACGTTTCGCCAGCAGTTGTGGCAGGCATCTTCAGAGGAGTAACACTGAAGGACAATGTCTCTCACACTGTGGCAGATGCCTGCCACAGCTGCTGGCGAAACGTCAGGAAAGAAAATACCAAGACCACGGTTACACAGCCCGGATAACCTATAAGAACCAGTGGGGCTTGTTCGTTTCCTATTAAATGACTGTAATTTCCATGTAACCTGGTCGGTAGCTAGATTCCTCGTGGCTTTGTTTAGAATGCCGCACCAAATGGATCCCAGACACCAGTGTGTCTTTTAACTGTTTTAACTGAAGATATGATGCGATAATGACGCAGACACTTTGACCCTTTGTCTGGCAAATTTTACCAGAACTGTTTTATATGTGCCAATAAAGGTGTTGAAATTTGAGTCTTAAATGAAGCGGCTCTTCCTTTGGAGGAAGAGCCCCTTGGAAAGGCTCCAAAGGCTGAGGAAGGTTCCTTGGAGGATGGTTGGATCCACCCCATTTTTCCCACTATACCTGTGGAGTGTGTGTGTGTTTCCATCTGTTAACTGAAGATAACACTTCATGCTTGTGATGGCTGATAAAGTGGGCTTCTTGTCCATAAAACCCTATGCCACCATTCATCTGTTATTAGCCTTTAAGGTGCAACAAGACTCCTGTTTTGGGTCTGCTTAAAGTGTTTTGTTTTTATTTTTTGCTATCAAGTCACAGCCAGCTTATGGTGACCCTGTAATGTTTTCAAGGCAAGAGGTGTTCAGAGGTGGTTTGCCATTGCCTTCCTCTGCATAGCAACCCTGGTATTCCTTGGTGATATCCCATCCAAATTCTAACCAAGGCTGACCAAATACTAACCAAGACTTCTGAGATCTGACTAGATCAGCCAAGCTTGGGCTATCCAAGAAGGCTGCTTGAAGGGCTACCTCTCAAATTTCAATTGCATATTCAGAAAGTAAAAACAAATCTTGGAGCAGTTCTCAAGCAAAGATTGCATTACAAAAAGACTATTCCTCCAGGACCTGGTCTGTTTCAATGATGGTTATGCATTTGCTAAACTGGGTACAGTTCCTATTTAATAGTTTTTAAAGCAACTGTGCCTGTTGTGTATGCTCAGAACTAGGAATTTAATTATTACTAAATGTGTTACTAAATCCTTTCCCCCCTCTTTGGTCACATGGTGCAACTTACTGGTCACAAAGGAAACAAAACAAGAATTCCTAGATATTGTTATTCTGACTATTCAAGCACTGAAACCTGTCTTATGCATTCTTTTTTGTGACAGATTAACTGCAACCTGTTATTTTTGCAGTAATACATTATCACAGAATGGCATTGCAGAATTATAGTTTGGGTTGCTGCATATAATCTTTAGAGCATCTGGAATTGTAATTAGCACAAAATCAAAATCACCTCATTAAACATTGCTTTCCTGAAAGCTCGGACGCCTTTAAGGATCTTTTCTTCCCTACAAATGCGCCATTAAAGAGATGGCATGGGGGTTAGTGCATTCTTAAAAGGCCTTTTCAATCCATCAAGGAAAAGTGCGCTTCTTAACGGCTGAAAATATGCGATGCAGCAGATTTTGAAGAGGGCACAAAAGATAGTCACTGAACAGCGTAAACATCTCTTTTCATCAGAAGTCTGCATTTGCCAATTCATGTACAAAAATAGACAATGGCTATAAGTATCGCTTGTGTTAAAGTGAATGGGTAGTTGAGAAATCCTTTAAGAGCTGATGCTGCAGTAGCCAGAGCCTATGGAGGGCAGCTGTTGCAGAGGTTATTCATTTTCTCATCCAAGTATTGAAGTTTGTTGTGAAAAGCACAGGTGTCATCTTGGGTGCCGGTCAGTTCTTGCGTTCAGAGGCAGGACGACCTGCTTGCTGAGCCACCAGCCTTGTTTACAGGGAACTGTCAGCCACTCACAGCAGACTATGATAGCCAGTGTGGTGTAGTGGTTAGAGTGTTGGACTAGGATCTGGGAGGTCCAGGATCAAACCCATGATCTGCCAGGGAAGCTTGATGGGTGATCTTGGGGCAGTCACACACTCTCAGCCTAAGCCACAGGGTTGTTGTGAAGATAAAATGGAGGAGAGGAGAATGATGCAAGCCACTTTGGGGCCCCATTGAGGAGAAAGGTGAGGTATAAATGAAGGAAAATAAACAAACAAACAATCTGTTCTTAGAAGGCAACATCCCTTAAGGACTGTGGTTGTTTCGTTCCGATTCTAAATTCCTTGTTAATGCTTCTAGATCAACTATGGGACTTTGGGCAATAGTAAAAAATGCTGTTCTAGGATGACCAGCTACAAAGGAAGTCAAGACAGCTGTAGTTTTACTTACAGAACAACCTCAAGCTGGTCTATGCAGAAGTAAGACATTTTATTCAATGGGGCTTACTCCCAGGAAAGTGTTCTGAGGACTGCAGCTATAGAAAAGAGAATTTGTGCAGGCAGGTCTTCTCATGCAGGGAAAAGAAAAACTGCACATGCCAAAAGTATACACTGGCAAAATACATATTGACTAACACAATACACATCCCTTTGGTGTTCAACTTGTGCAAAGAGTCTCACTGGCTTTATGAGATGGCACACTGAATATATTCCACAAAATTTATCTTCCCGAATCGTTATCACCAAATATCCCAGAATGGAATCAGCCCCTAAACTGCATAATGTATGAATCAGATTTAGAAATCATTTTATGTGCATGTGTTTCAAAGAACAGTAAAAGACTGAACACAAGCTTGTCCTGGCCGCCACAATACATCTGCCTGCTGTTAACTAATGAAGAAATACTAAAGTGGATTACACAGTATCTGCCATGAATCTTGTGGGAAGGGCCACAGCTCAGTGGTATGGCATCTGCTATGCATTCAGATCCAAGGTTCAATCTCCAGTTAAAAGAATCAGGTGCTAGATGATGTGAAAGACCCTGGAGAGCTGCTGTCGAGAGTCAGAGCAGACAATACTGCCCTCTGACTCAGTATAAATTGGCTTCATGTGTTCAGTTCAGAGAGATAGCAGTCAGTCTACTGCAATGCTGTGGACTTTGCAGATCAACAAATTTACCGGGGCATAAGATGCCATGGATGTCATTGATACATGTGATCCTATTGCTGAACCTGCAGGCTGTGTTTATCCCTTCTCTTCACTAATTTCTAATCCGCTTCAAAGTGGGAAAAACTGAGTTCATTTCCTCAGGAGACTGATGGAAATTATGTTTTTTCTAAATGGAAATTATGTTTTTTCTAAAGACATTTATCAGAACACCAAAGGATTAAGTGTGCTAGTTCTCATTACAGCATTCCTTAGGGGTTGCTTGTGATTTGCTTTGGAAATTAAAGTGCTAACCTCACTGAGATTCAAGATATCAGATATCAACTCCATCCTAATCTCGGTTATCATACAGAGTTTGAAACAGCATTCCATCTTTTCTTCCACATTCACTAAGGAAGCCATGTAGCTAAATCATAGTGCCTTTGTGCTGTATGTGTCTGCAAAAGTGTTGTGGAAAGCTCTACGAATCTCAGCAGAACTGTCTTGTGGGAAGCTTACTGGTATTACGGACAGAGAACATGTGGCAAAGCCAGTACAATTTTACAATGCAGTAAAGCAAAAAGTGAAATAAAATAAGGCACAGTTCCAAGCAACAAATTTAACATTCTTGAGTAGGGCCATGCATATTGATAAACCCGAACTGAAAATACTCGAAATTAGCCTTTTTGGCAATATTCGGGTTTTGTTTCGGCCAAATACCGAAACCTGAGAATCTACCCGAAGCTGAATAGGCCATTCCCAAAAAGCCAAATATCTATCGGCTATTCGCCTTTGCTCAGATGCACGGGAGAAGGCAGCCTTCTCCCATTTTTCTATCTTTTACTGGTTTTGTTAGGACCCCATAGTTGGGGGCCCTTTTGAGGTATGGGTTGTGTAATCGGAGCCAACTTGGTCAGACCAAACTATCCATTACCATTCAGTGGATTAATCTGGATAGCAGAAGGGGCATTTAAAAGGGGCTCACCCAGTCCCATCTGGAGGATATACCCTTCAACTAAAAGCACCAGCTTCAACAGCTGCTGATCTGGCTTCTGAAGAAGACTCCTCACCTGCACTGATGAGCAATCACCTTCAGAACAGCTGCCTTGGTTGTGACTTTGGCTGGCTCTGATACCCCCCCCCCATGAAAACCTGCTCTCAAACTGAAGGTCGCACTGAGTAGTGGCTTTGTTCTCCCATACCGTGACCATCTCTTGAAATCAGATTTCAAGAATCCACCTTCCAAAGTGGTCATTTTGTCCAGGTGAACTCTGTGGCATGGAGATCAGTTGTAACCCCAGAAGATCTTCAGCCACCACCTGGACGTTGTCAACCCTAAAGATAAATAGGGCTGCCAGATCCGCCCTCTCCTCTGGTGGAAGGTTTTTGGGGCAGAGCTGGGGAGGGGATCGCGTGCATGCAGCCGCACACAACATAATCATGTCACTTCCGGTTTACACCTGGAAGAGCCCCATCGTGACGGGCCACTTAACCACTCAGACCCCCCAAATGGAATGTTTTGAGGGTTAGAGTGGTAAAACAGCCAGTTGTGATGCGGCACTTCTGGGTGTAAACTGGAAGTGATCTAATTGCTTTGTGCACGGTTGCACGTGTATGCGGTCCCCGCTCCTGAGCCAGCTGATAGATTGGCGGGCAATTGCCTGCCAATCCAAGTGACCTTGCAACCCTAAATATTGAAGAGCATGGACTTCATGTTTGTCTGGGCCAATGGCATTCTCTGAATGGGAGGAAGAGGAGGAATTGGAAAAGGAATTTCCAATGCCAACTAGAACAGAAAAGGTTCTGGGGTTCCATTTTTAATAGGAAAGCCCATCAATACTTGAAAAGGGAAGCATTTCTCATTTTACTAGAATCAATCATAACCAATGATAATCATGAAGTTCCCTCCCTCCTTTCTTGGTCCAAGACTGTGGTCATAGACCTAATAAAATTATTATTATTATTATTATTCAATCATGAAGTTGATTCATTTGAAATGTGGTGTTGGAGGAGAGTTTTATGGATACTGTGGACCACCGAAAAGTAAAATAAGTGGGTTCCAGATTAAATCAAGCCTGAACTAGAAGCTAAAATGACTAAACTGAGGCTATTGTAATTTGGTCACACCACGAAAAGCCAAGAGTAACCGGACAAGGCAATAATGCTAGGAAAAGTTGAAGACAGCAGGAAAAGAGGAAGACCTAACATGAGATGGATGGACCGAATAAAGGAAAACACAGTCTTCAGTTTGAAAGACCTGAGCAAGGCTGTTAATGATAACACATTTTGGAGGTCATTAATTCATAGGGTTGCCATAAGTCAGAAGCAACAGCACTTAACACAAACGCACAATCATAACCCAATATGGCTATACAGGGCAGGCTTGGAACAATTAAATGCAGAAAGCTTTACATTAATGAAGTCTCCCATGAAAAATAAAAATTTCAGGAGAAGATCCAATTATCACTGTAAACTAACTAAGCTTTTAGTGTCCTGGAAATTGCTTGCAATGCATTTTCTACTTCCTAGTGAGACTAAGCAAGAATTCTAGTAGGGAGCATATCACTGAAACCCAAAGGTGACAAAGTAAAATTGAATTTGTTTTAACCATTAGCAATAACAATTTAAATACAGGCGATAGGTCTGCATTCCCTGAAAGCATTCAGATGTGCTTAAATTGAGTATCTGTTGACACTGATAATACTGAGGATATTTTCTTGCTGTGACCTTTTCAACCTTTGTTGTGTTAGCATCAGTCTCTCTCCCTTGGCCTGTGGGCAAAACACCATTTTTGTCATGTTCAAGGGTTCTAGCAAGAATGCTTAAAAAGTTGTTGGCTGAGACAGTCGTGCAAGCCTTCACTGAAGGGTATTTGCAGGACAGAGGAGGCGGGCGAGACCAGTGGTTCCCAATTTATTTGATATGGGGACCCACAAATACAAAGTTACGAAGGCCAGCCCCAGGTTTTTTGGCACCCGAGGAGAACTATGATCTTGTTGTCCATCTAGTCCAGCACTGCATTTTCTACAGTGGCAAACAAGATGTTATTGAGAAACCCACAAACATCACGCAAAGGGCACAGCTACCCCCAAGCAAATGGCATTCTATTTTCTCCTCTGTCCAGCTACTACTATAAAGTTACTAGCTGAAGGATAATTTTTCCTCCTCATTGTTGCAAAGGGAGGTGGAAGGGGGGACTGCAATGTTGACAAGAAGGATGAGGAGATAAACTATGATACAAAGGGCAGGAACGGCCATTAGCGAGGGCTGGGAGGCTTCACAATCCACTTTTGGGTCCTGACCCACAGGTTTGAAAACAATGGACTAGACCATTCCTGGGGACACTGGACCTGCCAAGCGTAAAGGGCTAGAGTGAGGAGGAACAATGAAACTGATCTTCTTTACAGTGGAGCTGTACTTGCAGAAAAGTAGGGTTGCCAACCTCCAGGTGGAACCTGGAGCTCTCCCACTATTACAACTGATCTCCAGACCATAGAGATCAGTTTCCCTGGACAAAATGGCTGCTTTGGGGAAGGTAGACTCTATGGTATTGTACCCTGCTGAGTTTCCTCCCCTCCCCAAACCCTGCCCTCCCCAGGCTCCACCCCCAAAATCTCCAGATATTTCCCATCCCAGAGCTGGTAACCCTAGCAGAAAAGGGAGGAGATATAGGTCATTTATGCATGGTCACTTTAACCTCCTTTATTCCCCATTTCAGCCAGGATCAAAGTAACCCGGGTTGGGGGAAACTGTATGCATTGGCTGGAATGATCAGGGACGAAACTGTGTGCTAACGGAGGCATTAATACAGAAAAGCAGTTTCCCAAGTTCAAATCAAGTCCCACCCCTTTACATGCTGCTCTGTAATTGGCTGACTTGCAGTACTCACCCTGAGAGAAGATTTCCTTCCCCCCAGACCCAACTGCCTGACGGCAGAAAAAGCATTTTAAGAACAAAATAACAAAAAAACAGAGCAATCTGAAAGAAGGGAGGGGGGGAGAAATCCAAGCCTTGTTTTAAAAAAGCCTTTCTTTTGCTCAGAAAGAGCTCCGAGGGAGCAGGAAGCACCTGAATCCCCACCTCTTTACGCACTGCTTTGTGATTGGCTGTGAGAGAAGCCAATCTTCTGTGCTTCCCCTGTTTGGCTATCTGTATGCTGCTTGAAGAGGGGTTTGGAAAGGGGTGGGGCGAAGCGCCACCCGAGAACAGACTATGCACGCTCTGTGACTCCGGAATGAGCCAGGATGAACAGTTTAATTCGGGCCAGAAGAGGAATGGGAAAAGCCGGGTTCATTTTGTGTTGAAACAGCGTTGAGCTTCCAAGGAATGAGGTAACGTGCATACTGAAAAATTTGATCCTGGCTGAAACAGGGAATAAAGGAGGGTAAAGCGACCATGCATAAATGACCATAATTTTGCTCTCCCAGTTCTAGTCCAGCATGGTGTAGTAGTTAGAGTGTTGGATAGGGTTGCCCGGCCGTTCTGGCAACCAGCGGGAGGGCTAGGGGTGGGGACATGGCAGTGCATGATGTTGTCTATGTCACTATGTCACTTCTGAGGAAAACCCGGAAGTGATGTAGGGTAGCTCTAGGTAAAACCACAGAGTTTCCTAGAGCTACCCTACATCACTTTTGGAAAAACCCAGAAGTGACATAACGATGCAGACATCACCACTGCTGTGGTTTAATTATTTTTTTCTTCCACCGTTACAGAGAGGCAGTAGACAACTACAGCTGCCGGCAGGAGGCCTCCTGCCATAGTGGGATGCCTAGCAGCCTTAGTATTGGTTTAGGATCTGGGAGACCTAGGGTTGTCAGGGCAGGGTTTGGGGAGGGGAAGGATTTCAATGGGGTATAATGCCATAGAGTCCACCTTCCAAGCGGCCATGTCCTCTAGGTTAACTAATCTTTATGGCCTGGAGTTCAGTTATAATAGCAGGAGGTCTCCAGCCACCACCTGGAGGTTGGTAACCCTAGGGAGACCCCATGTTTGAATCCCCACTCTGCCAAGGAAGCTTGCCGAGTGACTGTATGGAAGTGCCATGCATTTACTCAGGCTGTTTTGGCTTTAAGGTTGTAAGTAGTTTCACATTGAGGGCCTCCTAATGGAATCTATGCAAGTGGTGCTAATCTTGCTGCTGTAAGGTCAATTAATAGGGTGGCCAACCTCCAGGTAGTAGCTGGATATCTCCTGCTGTTACAATGGATCTCCATCTGGTAGAAATCAGTTCTACTGGAGAAAATTGCCACTTTGGCAACTGGACTCTATGGCATTGAAGTCCCTCTGTTCCCCAAACTCTGCCCTCTTCAGGCTCTGCCCTAAAAACCTCCTGCCAGTAGTGAAACCTTACCAATTAAGGGTGTGACTTTGATTGGTGGGGGAGGTTATAAGGTATTAGCTTTGCCCTATTTTTTTTTACCATTTTTTTCTCTCAATGGTAGTTTTTAGTAGGACATTTTGACGGTTTTCCTTTGCTTGTTGTAAGTTGAGAGCATTTGGTTTTTAACTTTCTTTAAAATAAACCTTGATGTTTTGTAAAGCTGTGCTTATTGGTGAGTGCAATTTACCCCAGAAACGAACCAGAGGCTGGAGAGACGACCCTTGAGGAAAGGGAAGCTCTCTGTCTTATTATTAAATTAACTGCACCTTGCTCGCCTGGATCTGATGGGTCAGCATTCAAGGCCAGGGCGTGAGGTTGCGGGTTCATACAGCGACCTTGAGCCAATCTCACTCTCAGCCTAAGCTATCTCACAAGGTTGTTGCAAGGACAAAATGGAGGAGAGGAGAATGGTGTAAGCCGCTTTGGAATACCTGCTGGGGAGAATCGCAGGTTATAAATTAAGTCAATAAATAAATAGCCCGATGATGACCTGTGCAGCTACTATTCCACCTAGGCCCACAGCCCTGGCCGTGATCTTCTGGTAGTCAGAAGGGTCTGCAGGAACAGAGAGGAATGTGGGAAAAGTCTGCCTTCTGTGCTCAGAAGACATTGGACATGCCCTCATACTTGTCAGATACAGCACAACTAATCTTTACCAGCAAATTCTGATTTTCCTAGCTTTCCTTTTAAAGTAAAGCATCTTCCATCAAAAACAGAGTTGCTCTAATTACCTGCAGATGTGTGCTTGAATTTCTCGCTCTTCTTCTTCCTCCATTTCCACGGCTTGAAAAGTCTTCCTAAAGTGGCAAACTTGCTTCTCCTCCGAATTGGAGGGGTGTGGGTCCCTGGAACCAGCGAGTCCGAGCGCATGGCAGCCAGTCTCTCCGCTTCTTCAGCTATATTGTCACCAAATGAAAGGAACAGGGAAGGGAAAGAACAAGTTAAAAATGCAAACAGACAGCATTTTACCTTGCCTGAGAGGAGAGAGGTTCTTTTTTTAACACACGTTCGCATTGTGCTGGCGACAAAGATAAGTATTAATAGTAACACATGCCCTTTGCATAGCACCTTGCAACAGGGATTCAAAGATAATCTAGGAAGGTGATCCTACAAATCCGAAAGATATTTTCTCCTCAGGGTGGAAGTATTTTGTGGCAATTAGTTTACAGGTTGTAATAGATGGCAGAACAGGATTAAATGATAGGGAGGCCTTGGAGGAATAAGAGAGGAAAGGGAAGGGATCAGGAAAATTGGAGAAGCAGCCGTTGCCTTAAATATTTTAGGAGCTGCCAAGAAAGAAAATGAAATTATACCTCTCAGTCCCTTAACACATATTTCAAGCAGCCATCCTGAGGGGGAGAGGGAGCACATGCACACCTGTGACTAGGGGTGGGGGTAGGTGGGGGGTGGGGGAAGGCTAGAAGCTGTGCAGCTTTCCCCCCCTTGTTCCCAGTTAAGCTGCTCAGCAGTAGAGCAAGGTATGCACAGTTCAGTCCTTTTCTTACCTCTGAAAAATCTCTGTGCCTCACAAATCCCCTGTGATTAATGAGAGAAAGCTTGAAGGCCAAAGAGCATGACTTCCAAGCAGGCTTTAGCCTTTGGCAAGTCCAGCTTTAGACATTTAACCCAGTAAGGCCACTATACACTATTTGAGATATATATTACTTCCAAATTAGTGTTGCCAGGTCCCTCTTTGCTACTGGGAGAGGTTTTTGGGGCAGAGCCTGAGGAGGGCGGGGTTTGGGGAGGGGAGGGACTTCAATGCCATAGAGTCCAATTCAATGCCATTTTCTCCAGGTGAAGTGATCTCTATCAGCTGGAGAGCAGTTGTAATAGCAGGAGATCTTCAGCTAGTATCTGGAAAGTGCGTGTGCGTGCGCGCATGCACGCACCGACGCATGTGCATCCCTTCCGGTTTAGAACCGGAAGTTACACCTCGCGAGGGGCTTTATACCTCTTAGTTTGAGTGGTAAAGGGCCACTTTACCACTCAAACTAAGAGGTAAAGGCCCTTTGCGAGGTGGCACTTCCGGTTCTAAACCGGAAGGGACGCACGTGTGTCGGTGCGTGCATGCGCGCATACACACACACTTTCCAACAACAGCCTTTTGTTGGAGGAGAGGAGGGACCTGGCAACCCTAGGCATCACACCCCTTGTGAGCTCCCTCCTCTCCCAAAACTCTGCTTTCCGCAAGCTCTGCTCTCATATCTCAAGGGATTTCTGAACCCAGATTTGGAAACCTAATGCAACGTGGCAGGGCTTTCACTTAGAAGCTCGTTCCTGATTCTAGAACATCCAGAAAATACAATATTTTTCAATCAAAGTAATTGTTTCATGGAACAAACCATAACTTTTCAGGTTCAAGTTTATACATAGATATATGTGAAAACCTTTGAGGCCTACAGAAGATAAAACTGATATATAAATGTTATGTATTATTACTAAGATATGAGCAATTATTCTAGTGCATTTGGATTGCCAGGTCACCACAGCCACGGGCAGGGTATGGGGGGTAGGGTTGCCAGATCCTGGTTAGGAAGCCCCTGGAGATTTGAGGGTAATGTCTAGGGAGGACATGGACCTCAACGAGATACAATGCCGTAAAGGCCACCCTCCAAAGCTTCCATTTTCTCCAGGGGAACTGATCTCTGTAGTCTGGGGATGAACTGTAGTTCCAGGGGATGCCCTGGTCCCACCTGGAGGTTGGCATCCCTATAGTGCAAGTACATTCCTTGTGGCAATGGGGCTCATTGGTACAGCATCTGTTTGGCATGCAGGAAAAGTTGTCAGGTTCAATCTCTAGTCAGGCAGTATGAATAAGGCTGCTAGCTGCTAGCTGGTGGTTGGCACCTGGTGAGAGACTGGGAGAACATGGACATGGGAGGGCCGCTTTTGGGTCGACGGCGTGATGTTTTACCATAGAGTTTCCACTGAATCATAGAACATTGCATCAATGGTGTGATGCCACTTCTGGGTAGCCTCGCAAACCTCTAGGCAATGTTCAGTGTTGCCATTGAAAGGGCAGTGGGAGAAAATGGTAGCAAATTGGAGGGCACATGCCAACCGGTGAAAACATGAAGTTACATCATGGGATGCTCTAAGATTTTTAAAAAAACTCAACGGTTTTGCCACAGAGTATTTTTAAATCTTAGCATGCCACATGACATCAGTTCTGGTTTTCACTGGAAGTAATGTCAATGCATCAGCATGATGCTGGCTCGCCGGTTCCCGTTTCCAACATGATCCCAAGGGTTGCCTGCTGTGGCCTGGCAGCCCCACTTCTGGGTTTGCCCCAGAAATGATGTCACACTGGCAAGGAGATAACAAATTTTGGCTTATTTTCCCCTTGTTGTACTACCAAGCAGCAGCAGAGGTTGAGGGCTGCCATAGCAGGAGAGCTGGCAGCCCTAGATGTGAAAGACTGAGACCTTGCAGAGCCTCTGCCAGTCAGAGTACTGACCTTGCTCGACCTGGCCTAACTCCATATATGGCAGCTTCCTGTGTTCTAGGGTTGCCAACTCTGGGTTGGGAAATTCCTGGAGATTTGTAGGTGTAGCCTGGGGAGGGGCAAAGGTGGGGTATAATGTCATACAGTCTACCCTTAAGTTGCCATTGTCTTCAGGGAACTGATTTCTGTAGTCTGGAAATCAGTTGTAATTCTGGGAGAGCTCCACCTGGATGTTGGCAACCCTACATGAGGCATTCTCACTTTAGAGGGTGGAGGGGGAAAGAGCAGAGAAATATCAAAATGAATGCAAAGAAACCTAAGTAGCTAGAAACATATCCTATTTAACGAGTTGGATTTTTCCTCTCCGTCTTACTCTTTCTTTTCCCTCCACCCTCCAAAACGAGTGTGCCGCAAATAAACCATTGTATTTAGCTGAACACGAACTGAAGCATAAAACCTCAACTATGTAAAGTACAGGAATTTATGGCCCATGAACTTAAAAATAGTTTTGTAAGTTCTCAGAGCTAACTTGCTAGGGTTACACAATCCCCCAAAGCCTCCCTCTTTCTTTGCATGGCATATAGTGCAATCCTAAACAGAGTTACACCCTTCAAAACCATTGCCTTCAATGGCTTTAGAAGGGTGTAACTCTGATTAGGATTATATTGTGTGAGACTTATTTTCCCCCACTTTAAAGATTTTTTAGCCTGCCGTAAAATCTTAAACCACTAATTTTTGTACATTTTTTTCTCATTTGAGAAAAAAAATATGGCACATCTGTTTTTATTATAAAGTCTGGCTGTTATAACTAAAGGCTGAATGGAAAGAAAATTGTCGTTCATGCTGCTCAAGGCGTGCAAAAATAGAACAAGCAAAGATCTATTCAGTTCCTTTGGGAATTAGGAAACGCTTGGTGAGACGTTTCTCCCCCCCCCCTTCATCATTTTAAGAGCGAACAGAAAAACCACTTGCTCTGGCGATGTGCCTGAAGGAAGAGCCATTCAGGCAAAGGTGAACTGATCTCTGTCAGCTGGAGATCAGTTGTAATCGCGGGAGGTCTCCAGCTACTACCTGGAGGTTGGCAACCCTATTGAGAACACATTTTTATTTATTTTACTTATTTACTTCATTTATACCCCACGTTTCCTCCCCAACAGGAACCCATAGTGGCTTACATGATTAAACATAGAATCATAGAGTTGGAAGGGACCACCAGGGTCATCTAGTCCAACGCTCTGCACAGCCCTATACTGAGGAGTGTTTGGGTGTCCTTTCCCCTCAGTGGTCTCCTCAGAACAACAAAGCCATTTCAACATTTCAACAAAGCCTCCTCAGGCTCCGCCCCAAAAACCTCCCACAGGTGGCAAAGAGGGACCTGGCAACCCTAGTAGGGTGAACTATTAAATAACTTTTTCATGTGACCATCATAAGGATGGGACATGGGGAACCCCCCAGAATTACAGCTTATCTCCAGACTACAGAGATCAGTTCCTCCAGAGAAAATGGGTGCTTTGGAGGATGGACTCTACAGCATTGTACCCCACTGAGGTCCCTGTCCACCCCAGGCTTCATCCCCAAATCTCCAGGAGATTCTCAACATGGATCTGGCAACCCTTACCCTCCCTCCCATTCCCTGCCAGTGGCCAGAGGAGACCTGGCAACCTTAGAACACCATTAATTAATGTATGTATTTATGTGTTTGATTTCTATTCTGCCCTTTCCCAACAAAGTTGGGCTCAAGACTGTTAACAACATATTCATATGATATATAAACAATCATAAAAAACTGTAAATCAAAATTTACATAGTTAAAAACCTAACTGGCTAAGATGGTACAAAGATAATAAAAATTCCCTCTTATATCATTACTCACCATAGAAGGGGGATTATCCTCCCATGGGTAAAAGTTCCTGAGACTAAGTACTTACATAGGGTTGCCAACCTCCAGGTAATAGCAGAAGATCTCCTGCTAATTCAACTGATCTCCAGCCGATAGAGATCAGTTCACCTGGAAAAAATGGCCGCTTTGGCAATTGGACTCTATGGCATTGAAGTCCCTCCCCTCCCCAACCCCCGCCCTCCTCAGGCTCCGCCCCAAAAACCTCCCGGCGGTGTCCAAGGGGGACCGGGCAGCCCTATACTTACAGCAGGGGTCACACACCTCTAGTAGGGTCCAGCAAGTGAGGCCAGCTGATGTTAACCATCACTGCTCTCAATCAAAGGCCTGGCAGAATATCTCTGTCTTACAGGCCCCGCGGAACTGAGTCAAGTCCCGCAGGCCCGGGTCTCATTCAAAGGCGAGTTCCACCAGGGTGGGGCCAGGACCGAAAAAGCCCTGCCTCTGGTTGAGGACAGCTGGATATCCCTCGGGCCGGGAACTACCAGTAGGTTGTTTCCAGATGAGCGCAGTGCTCTTTGGAGGGTATATAGTTTGGGATACAGTTTCTATGAGTTAGAAAACAAATCACAAAAAGCCAAAACTATAAGCTAAAAAGCTTATTTTTGCCACCTTTTCATTGACAGAGTCTTGCCATACACACAACAGTTTTCTGCAAGCTATTCTGTGCTTTGAGGAAGAGCACTGATTCAATTGTCAAAACCCTGACCATAAAACATTAATATAAACGATATAATTTTTGTTTTATATTTTCCAATTAAATGATAGCTAAAAATAATGGCCAAGAAGAACTAACAGCTTACATGTGGAACAGTCTCAAAAAGTTGTTTGACTAAATGCATAAAACTGTACTAAATGTTATTTCAACACTCATAGTTCGCCCTTTTCTTTTGCTTCATTAGCTCTGATTTCAATAGGCACTTTGGTCATTTATGCATGGGAGTTTTACCTGAGGTTCGTTGCTGGCTGGACCCACACTTTCCTGTTGGGAATCTATGCACCAGCAGTCTCCAAGCTCATATTCAACCCCTGCCTCTTTAAATGCTACTTTGTAATTGGCTTACATGTAGAGCTACGAGGAAGCAGGAAGTATTTCAATACCTGCCTCTGGACATGCTGCTGTGTAATTGGCTGTGAGCGAAACCTAGCTTGTGTGCCCCGCACTTTGCCTTATGCACAGGGATTTCAGCTGGCTTTTGCTCAGTGAAGATAGAAGAGTCAGATTAACAGAGGAATGGGTAGGGTTGCCAACCTCCAGGTAGTAGCTAGAGACCTGCTACTACAACTGATCTCCAGACGATAGAGATCAGTTCACCTGGAGAAAATGGCTGCTTTGGCCTCCCCTCCCCAAACCCCGCCCTCCTCAGGCTCTGCCCCCAAAACCTCCCACCTGTGGTGAAGAGAGACCTGGCAACCCTAGGAATGGGAAGACCTAGACATTGCCAGGGCTGGCAGTGAAGTCACCTCTAATGGACAGAAAACTCATGCATAACTCCAAAGAATAACCGAGACAGACCAGAGGCGAACTTGAGTGAAAGTACCCATACATAAACAACCTTATTCTTAGCAATTATTCATCCCTCAAAACCTCCCCCTTACTTTGGCTGCCCGCTTTTGTTCATTTAACTGAGACTGCCCTGTAGGGATGCCGGCCTTCAAGTGGGACTTGGGGATCCCTTGGAATTGTGGCTCGTCTCCAGACTACAGAGATCAGTTTCCCTGGAGAAAATGGATGCTTTGGAGGGTGGACTCTATGGAAACCCCTGCCTTGCTGTGGGCAACCTGCTTTTTCTGGTTTTGTAATCAAGCGGGGCCCAGACACATCTTATTTGGTATGCTTTCTGAGCTGGAATTATCACAGTTTTGCACCAGTGTCTCGACCACTATTGGTACTAAGAGGAGCACATTTCAATATTAATATTAGTTGTCTAGAAGCAGCAAAGATAATATACATACAAGTGAAGATGGAAAAAACTGGAAGAAGTAATAAACACTTTTAAGTGTATAAAAAGTTGCTACAAGGAATACGGAAATTGAGGTCTATATCACATAGTGTTGCCAGATCTGGGTTGGGAAATATCTGGAGATTTTTGGGGTGGAGCCTGAGGAGGGCGGGGTTTAGGGAGGGACTTCAATGTTGTATCCAGTTGCCAAAGCAGCCATTTTCTCCAGGTGAACTGATCTCTATAGCTGGAGATAAATTGTAATAGCAGGAGGTCTCCAGCTAGTACCTGGAGGTCACCCATCCTAATATCATAGTAGGCCTCTTATCTGTAATATAACTGGGGAAAAATGTCTATGGTATTTCAATAGTCCTTACTTCCAGGTCTGTGACGCATAAGTGCTATAGAGATGATAAATAACGGACACAATCCAAAGTTAAGCACTTTCCAATTCCATTCATTTCAGTAGAAGAGACAAGGATGGTCATTGAAGCCAATGTGATCTAAACATCGTTGACTTTGGGTAGATGGAGCCTAATATTAATAATCATCACAGAAAGGTTATCCTTAGCTTTTAGCGCTCTTGGAATTGTACTGAAACAGTAAAACTAATGAGACGGTGTTGCTAGACTGTTCCCTGCAATAATGCAGAGAATTCACGTATGGTTCTCAGTTTACTAGAATTTAGCAAAGATGCAGAGTTGGTTGTACATTATTCGTTTTTAACATATGGCATCATATGCAGAAGGCGAAAGTAGCCGTGATAATACTGTATATACTTTTCTGGGAGGCTTCCTCCGTCTTAACAAGGTCAGCCTTTCTGACTTTCTGTGAAAATTAAGATCTATTTTGTGTCATATTGACCTACTTTCCAGAATTCTTGCATGTGGCAAAACAGGCATGGTCAATGACATTTGCAAAGATGGAAGAGACGCTTGAGTGGGCTTCAGCCTCACTATCCACCTTTTGCAGTAATGGAACACAGAAAGCAGCTGTGGCAGGCATCTTCAGAGGAGTAACACTGAAGGACAGTGTCTCTCAGTGTCAAGTGTGTAGGAAGAGTGATATATAGTCAGAAAGGGGTTGGGTTAAGCTGAATCATTGTCCTGCAAAAAGTATCAAATGTAATGTGCTAATCACACTGAAAACCTCCTGACCTGAAAACCTCCAGACTAACAAAGACTACAGTCAACAATAGCCATGCAGATTAGCTTTGGATTTCAACACATTAACAGCTCACTTCAGGATACAATGGTTCCATATTAACATACCACACCCTCATTAGCACATTATCTCGATACTTACAGGACAATGTCAGGCTGCTATCTCGGTTTCGTTATTGCCTCTGTCTCTGCGCTGTATTGTCTGCCCCCCAAGGTCGCATACCTAGGCCTGGGAACTCAGCTCCTGGGAAACTGTATTCAGCCTGTGCGTGTAATCTCCCGCCTTTCCTGCCTTATAATATCTCCCAGCTAGTGAGTCTCTCATAGCTGTCATTTTATTCGTTTGCACTGTATGCCTATTTGACCAGTAAAAGCCATCTGTTTGGACTCTATATGACTTTGTGGTGATTTCTGGTTCTGTGGGCCAAGGGCTGACATTATGACAGCTATCTCTCTTCACCATTCTACTAGCCAGGCTGGAGCCCAGGGGGGTTCGCCTGCCACTTGGATGGGAGCTGTGCAGCTCTCCAGGTGATCTACTACCCTGGAGCCCTTCTCTGAGGATCCTACTCTGTTACAAGACTTAATCGCTGAACTTTTCCGGACGACCCGAGAGGTTTGCCGCTTGAGGGAACTGGTACAGGAACAGTGGCAATCTCTTACAGGACGTCTCTGGATGTTAACGTCGGAGGATACTGATGCTCGTTTAGATCTTCAGGACTTGGATCAATTACTGGACGATGCCCGATTGGCGACTGAGGATTTACAAATATTAACTGGACTTTTGGATAATCTTATTTCTCGAGAAACTCTTTCTACCATGGCGGGAGCCCCGCCGGAGGGTTTTTCCCTGATCCCGGATGCAGCCAGCTGTCAGGCTGAGGCCAAGCGAGTCGCTATTAGCACCGCTCTTCTCCTTGTGGAATGTACAAAGGACACCCCGGTAGCCACCTTGGCTCAAGTTTTGACCTCGACTTTTGGAGCCGAGGCACCCGCACTGGCGGTTCGAGTACAACCTCTGCTGGGCGGGGAACCCGACCCCATACTCTCACTCCTGGAGACAGAACTTTTGCCGCGCATTACGGCAGAGACTGCCCTAAGACTTGAGAACGCCAAAGTTCTTGCGGATCAGCAAGCCGCCGAAACGGCTAAGGTCGCAAGAGAGAGAGAGGCTGCGGAAGCAGCCAGGGCGGCTGCAGCAAGGATTAGGAATCAGGCGAACGTGGACACGCGCCCCAAGGACAATGTACTAGGGCTATCAGGTCTGTCTTTTCCCCCGGCGTTTATCCCGTCGCGCGCGACCCAACGCGCACGCCGTTTGGCTGACCGACGTCGAGACTCAGGAGAGTCTGAAGACGAGGATTTATATGGGGATAGCTCTCAATGGGCCACAAGCTTCCGGACCAGTAAGCCTCATCTTACTGGTGGCCCAAGTGAGGAGGTTCATCTCTTACGAGCCCAGAATCGGGAGCTCTCCGACCGTGTTGATCAACTCCAGGAAGTAATGGAACGTATGCTTCAGGAGAACAGGCAATTACAACAAACCCTGATAGCTCAGAGACAGCCCGTTCCGATACCGGGTCAGGGGGTACCCGTACAGCCACCCGCTAATGTGCCTGCTCCACCCTTGCCTCCTGGAGCTCCTGTTGCTCCTCCGCCCGGACCACCCGTGCAACCACCCGCTAATGTGCCTGCTCCACCCTTGCCTCCTGGAGCTCCTGTTGTCCCTCCGCCCGGACCACCCGTGCAACCGGGTCAACCTGCGCCCGGCCCTTGGAAGCAACTCAAATTGAGGACTACGTATGACGGATCTCTCGAGACTTTGCCTTGTTTCTTGCATCAAGTGGACAGTTATATGCGAGAACAAGGACAACTTTTCCCCACGGAAGATAGCCGGGTGCGTTACGTAGCTTCCCTTCTGACAGGTAAAGCGGCTGACTGGATGGTCCTCCAGTTTGACACCCGCTCTCGTGCTATTCGTTCCCTCAACCACTTCATGACTGCCCTGAGAAGGAGGTTTGAGGACCCCTTCCTGGGGGAAAGAGCCAAAACGGAACTCTTACAATTAAAACAAGGCTCTGCTACAGTACGAGAATTTGCCGATGAATTTCAACGACTGGCAAGTAAAATTGTAGGTTGGCCCGAGACCACCCTGATCTATCATTTCAGGGAAGCCTTGCATCCTGACATTCTGAACTGGTCTTACATGCGGGGCGATCCCGATACCCTCGAAGACTGGATCCTATTAGCCGAGGAAGTGGAAAGCCGCCGACGCTTTATTTCTCTCGTCCGTCAAAAGCACAAGGAAAAAGGCACCCAAAAGCCTCAACCCAAGACACCACTGCTCGTCCCACGAAATCCCCCACGTCCGCCCCAGGAACGTGAAGCCCGATTTCAGAGGGGTGCCTGTCTTACTTGCGGAGAAATGGGCCACTTTGCAGCCGTTTGCCCGCGCCGCCAGGAATTATTTCGTCCCAGCATGACAACCCGCGCCCGAGGTCGTCCACCACGCAGAGGCACCGCGGCCACCCGCAGCGCAGCTCCGGGAAGACCCACACCCTCTGCACTCCATGCCGGGGACCCAGCCTCCCTGCCTACTACCAACGACCCCGCCGGGTCTCGGATTACAAGTGCCCCATTGGGGGACAACTTTCCCTCTTCGGATGAGGAAAATCCTTGGATTTCTCCAGCCTTAAACCTGGAATCTCCCCTCGACTTGTCAAAAAACGGCTCCGGTCTGTGGTGAATGGAGCGTCTCCACAGACCTCTCAGGATCTTCCTATCAAACCGAATGCTCCTACCAAAATCAAAGAAGTGGACTCCACCGTCTACGTGGATGCAGTTTTACAACAACTTAACGGTGGCCCACAAATCCCCGTCAAAGCACTAATTGACTCCGGTTGCTGTCGCACTCTCATAAGCGAAGCCACTTTTGCTGCACTCAGAGCCGACTCTGAGGCTTTACCCGCCCCCGTCCAATTTGCCCAAATGGACGGAAGCCATTTCCAGGGGGGTCCAGTTGATCACCGCACCATAGGGGTGGCAATGGGAATTGGTTCCCACTGGGAACAAATAGACTTCACTATAGCCCCTATCCGATTTGAAGTGGTCTTGGGAATTAACTGGATTAAAGGACATAGTCCCAGTATTGATTGGGAAACAAACACTATCTCCTTCGCTAGTCCCACCTGCGACCAGCATCGGCAAAACTTTGCTCTGCTATATCCGCCCGTTCCAGCATTAACCTCTACTGCCCCAACACCACCGGCTCTACCCGCTGTATACCGGGACTTTGCAGATGTCTTCGACCTTAGGGAATGTGATGCCTTACCCCCCCACCGGGCCTCAGACTGTGCGATTGAAGTGGTAAAGGACTGCACATTAACCAAGAGTAAGATTTACCCTATGAGCGCTTCCGAGCGCACTGTCCTCCGGGACTTTTTGGACAAAAACCTCGCCAGAGGGTTCATTCGCCCTTCGAATGCCCCAAACTCGGCCCCCGCGTTTTTCGTCCGGAAAAAAGAGGGCGACCTTCGCCTGTGCATTGACTTCAGAAAGCTCAGTGCGGTTACCCAGACCAACGCCTATCCTATCCCATTAATATCAGATATTTTGGGACAATTACAGGAAGGCCGTGTGTTCTCTAAATTAGACTTGGTGGAAGCTTACTACCGAGTCCGTATCCGCGAAGGGGATGAGCACCTCACTGCCTTCTCTAGCTGTTTCGGAATGTATGAATTCCTTGTGATGCCGTTCGGATTAAAAGGGGCCCCGGGGGTCTTCATGCAACTCATCAATGAAATCCTACATGACCTTCTATATCGTGGGGTGGTGGTCTACTTAGATGACATTCTCATTTATTCGAAAACTATGGACGAGCATGTGGCTCTGGTCAGGGAAGTTCTGCAACGCCTGCGTAACCATCAACTTTTCGCAAAACTAGCTAAGTGCGAATTTCACCAAAGCAAACTCACGTTTTTGGGATACATCATCTCCCACCAAGGTCTTCGCATGGACCCCGCCAAAGTCCAAGCCGTCCTCGATTGGACTCCCCCCACCAACCGTAAGCAAGTACAGCAATTTCTGGGATTTGCAAACTTCTATCGAGGATTCATCCCTAACTTCGCCCAGGTGGCTCTACCCATTACAGACCTACTGAAAACTAAGGGAAAAGTAAGCTCGGCTGCCTTGCCCTCCGCAAAAATCCTATGGACTGAGCAATGCCAAGCCGCCTTTCTGGCCCTCAAACGCCTCTTCACTTCGGAGCCGGTGCTACAGCACCCAGACCCAAATCAAATGTTCATTGTGCAAGTCGATGCTTCCGATGTAGCCATGGGAGGGGCTCTCCTCCAGCAAGGACCGGATGGTCTTCTTCACCCTTGCGCTTACTTTTCAAAAACATTTGCGCACGCTCAATTAAACTGGCCCATCTGGGAGAAAGAGGCCTCAGCAGTTCATCATGCACTGACTCTATGGCGACAATTCTTGGAAGGGTCTAAAGTCCCCTTTGAGGTTTGGACCGATCACAAAAATCTAGCTGCCCTCACGGGGTCCCATAAGCTATCGGCGAAACAACAACGGTGGGCGGAGTTCTTTGCTCAGTTCCGTTTCACCCTGAAGCACGTCCCTGGGAAGCAGAACGTTCTCGCGGATGCCCTCTCCCGTTTACCACAATATCCGGCAAAACTCGAGAGACCCACCAACTCTCTGTTCACCCCTATGCAACGTGGGGCCCTACCTATGCTGGCTGTGCAAACTCGATCCCAGCATCAGCACACATTACCCAACTTACAAGCTCCGCCAGCCCAACCGGCTGCCCAGCCGCCACCGCAACAAACCGGAGTTCCCGCCCTTCCTACCCCTCCGACCGCCCAGCCGCCTGCAGTCTGCGCGCCGCCGCACGTAAGCACTAGCCCCATAACTGTTTCTAAGATCTCCATGGCCGACGGGGGGGCCCCCTCCAAAATCCCCATCTCCGAGTCCTTTTTAACTGTCCTTCGGGACCAGTGCCTTTTAGAACGTTCCGCTCATACCCTACCTCCTGGTGTTTTGGAACAAGGAGGATCCTGGTACAAGGACTCGAAATTGTATGTACCCAAAGCTCTCCGGAAGGACGTTTTACATTTAGCTCATGGAGCCAAAACAGCTGGGCACTTTGGGTTTCTGAAAACCCTTCACTTATTGCGCAGACAGTTCTGGTGGGGGGGAATGCGTTCCGACATTGACTCCTTCATCCGCAGCTGTCCCGTTTGTGCCGCTGCGAAACGATCGCAGGGCAAACCCCCGGGACTGCTACAACCTCTTGAAACGCCCAGCAAACCTTGGGAAGTGATTGCTATGGACTTCATGACTGATCTCCCTCTCAGTGGGGGTAAAACTGTGTTGTGGGTTGTTACTGATTTGTTTTCTAAGCAAATACATTTGATTCCATGCGCAGGGATCCCCTCTGCTCAGAAACTGGCCCGCCTCTTCGTGACGCATATCTTTCGTTTACATTCGTTTCCGCGTAAGATAATTTGTGACCGCGGAAGTGGTTTCGTTTCTAAGTTTTGGAAAGCTTTCCTCAAGTTGGTGGGAGTGGAACAAGGGTTGTCTAGTGCATACCATCCTCAAACTGATGGTCAAACTGAACGTGTCAATGCTGTACTTGAATGTTATTTACGCTGTTATGTTAACTACCACCAGGATAACTGGGTGGAACTGTTACCTTTAGCAGAATATGCCTACAATAATGCCATGCATCAATCCACAGGTTTTAGCCCATTTTTTGCTGTGTATGGACAAGATTTCAGTCCCATCGCTCCTGCAGATGATGTGGAGGGGGAGGGGAACCCCGACATTGCCTCCTGGGCACACGCCCTCCGTACCACTTGGCCCTGGCTCGTTAGCAACCTCGACCGGGCCAAACGTAAATACAAAGCGCAAGCTGACAAACATCGCTCCCCCGGGGGTGATCTGCAAGTGGGTGCTTTGGTTTACCTTTCCACCAAAAATCTCCGTTCCACCCAACCGTGCCATAAGCTCAGTGCTAAATTCATTGGCCCTTTCCCCATCACCCGGGTCATAAACCCTGTCACGGTGGAACTGGCTCTCCCCAAATCCTTGAGGCGTGTGCATCCTGTTTTCCACATTAGCCTCCTCAAACCCCATGTTGCTTCTCCACAGTGGCATCCGGACCCACCTCCTGCGCAACCCATCATGGTGGGGGGGGAGGAACACTTCGAAGTCTCCAAGATCCTTGACTCCCGTGTTCACCATGGCAACCTGCAATATTTAGTCCGTTGGAAACATTTCCCCCCTGCCTATGACGAATGGGTGCGCGCACGGGATGTCTCCGCCCCCGACCTCGTCGACGCCTTTCACATTGCTTACCCGGATAGGCCAGCCCCCTTACGAACTGGGAGGGGGCCTTGAGGGGAGCAGAATGTCAGGCTGCTATCTCGGTTTCGTTATTGCCTCTGTCTCTGCGCTGTATTGTCTGCCCCCCAAGGTCGCATACCTAGGCCTGGGAACTCAGCTCCTGGGAAACTGTATTCAGCCTGTGCGTGTAATCTCCCGCCTTTCCTGCCTTATAATATCTCCCAGCTAGTGAGTCTCTCATAGCTGTCATTTTATTCGTTTGCACTGTATGCCTATTTGACCAGTAAAAGCCATCTGTTTGGACTCTATATGACTTTGTGGTGATTTCTGGTTCTGTGGGCCAAGGGCTGACAGACAATGATTAGCACATTACCTTTGATTCTTTTTGCAGGCAACCCCTCTAGAGCCACCAGAAAGCCATTCAGATCCATCTGGCTCTGGGGGTGGATCATCATAATAGATGCTCCCACCCCTGCAGACTCTTGGTATCCCTATAAATCTAACCCAAGCATGTCGTGATCTGTCCATGACAAAAGATCCATTGTCCTTTGGGGCAAATTTGGGAATCATATATATGATGCAGACTTTGGACTGTTCTTCTCAAAAAAGATATAGACCTGTAAAATGTTCTCCAAAGGACAAATAAAAAGGGGATAAAGTAATGACTATGAGGAAAGGTTGAAGAACTTGGGAACTTTTAGTTTGGTGCATGTGTGTGTGGGGAGCTAACCAAGGAGAGAGATGATTGGGGTTTACGTGTTATGAAAAAACTATTTTCTAAACAACTTACATCTCTTCATCTCTCTGAAGTAGGGTAGTCAGTCAGTGGCTCACAGAGTGCCACATTCGCAATGACCATCAACCAGAAGAGCAGCATGACTTCTGTGTGACCTACGTGCCACCCCATCAAACAACACAATAATATAATTATTAATATTATAAAAACCTTACGGGAGATGAGAACAATGGGATGTGACAGCATTTGAGTGGCACATTGCTGAGCAGGGTGAAGTCAAACGTAGTGTAGAAGAGCCAGCTTTCTTATCAGAGCAGCAAGGGCAGCCAACACAAACATTTCTGTTAAGTGATGTTGACATCATGGTAAAATAGGGCAGGTTCATTACTCAGCTTTTAACAAAAATGATGATATGCTTAAACATATAGAACTATTCAGCTAAAAAGCTCTCCTAAGCAGATCGCCTGCAATGTTAGCCTGGCACGACAATCCTGTTACGCTGTTGTGGTTGAATACCGTTTATGATGTCAGCTCGCAAAGGGCAAAAATTATTTATCGGTTTACTGAGATCTTTAAAGGATCAATATTGCCCTTGTAAACTTGAACAGCAGTTTATTGATACATAAACATACATAAGCAAGGAAAGGAACAGCATTGGGGTCAAACTCAGTTCATATTTACATCCCCAGACTATAATTGAATGGGGAAAACGCTTATGAAGCACAGCCACAACACTGCCTCTCCATGTGACATTTCCCCAATAAGAAATTGAACTTCTGAGCTGCTTTAAACCCAGGATGACAAAAAAGGCATTGCTCCTGTCTCCCCCGCCCCGTCGAGACTTAAAGCAAATGGGTGTGTGTGTGGGTGTCCTATCAGTGAAACAGCACCGAGGAGAGCTCCTGCTCCATTAGGGTTGCCAACCTCCAGGTGGCACCTGGAGACCTCATTACTACAATTGATCTCAAGGTGACCAAGATCAGCCCCCTGGTGAAAATGGCTGCTTTGGAGGGTGGACTCTATGGTATTATACCCTGCCGAGGTCCCACCCCTCCCCAAACCCTGCCTTCCCCAAGCTCCACCCCCAAATATCCCTCTGGGTTGGGAAGGAGGGAAGGAGATATGGATACGAAGGAAGGGAAGGAGTAGGAGATATGGATACGCTCATACCCCTTCCAACCTGTGTCCCATTCCGAGATATGACGGGAAGGGGGCTAGAAAAACCCCGTCTCCAATACTGCTTCTGTGCAATTCCAGGTCCGCTTACAAAAAGACCACCACCCTGCAGGATTATTTTATAAGGTAGAGTGTGGACTTGGCTTGCATGACCAAGACTTGGGTGCGGGAGGGTGACACTGTCACCCTAAAATAACTTACCCTCCCCGCCCAGGTTTCTCGGTCCTCCATCAGTCGCAGACTATGGGCCGGGGGGAGCGGTGGCTTTGTTAGTCCAGGCGTCTTTGTCCTTTAGGGCCCTTCCTAGTGTGGACATACCCGGCATTGAATGTGTTAGCCTGGTGTGGAAAGCCGAGAAGAGCCTGGCTATCTGGCTGATGTACCGGCTGCCCAACACACTGGTGGATACCCTGTTGAGCTTGCTAGAGGTGGCAGCAGGCTGGGCCTTGGAGTTCACCATATTGATAATCCTGGGGGATTTCAACGTTCATGCTGATGCCATCCATTTTTTTTGCATGTCTAAGACCTGGTGTCATTCACGGAGGCACTGGGGCTCTCCCAAGTTGTTTCGGGTCCTACACACCAAGAAGGCCACACGCTGGATCTTATTTTCGGGGCTCCCAAAGCAAATTCACACAAGGAACATGGTGTACAGGGTGGTCTCCCCATGTGCCACAGCCCCAGTCCCATTTGGGCCTGTGTGCCTCTAGGAATTAAGTTCTCAGCATCAAAACACATGTTGGAGGAGACATGAGGACTTTGTAATATGGGAACTGGCTCTGAGGCATAGTGGTTGAGTGTTAGATTAGGATCTTGGAAACCCAAGCTCAAACCCCCACTCAGTCATAAAGCTGACCTTGGGCCTTGGTCAAGAATGATCTTATAATCCAATGATTTTTCTGGCCAAGTTTGCACGTCTGGTATAGTCTCTGTCTTCCAGGTGAATGCTAATGTTGTCCTTGCTGCTGTTACTAAATATTTAATCATGTCATGATACTTGTTTTTTATAGTGCTGGGAACTTTCTTTAGAAGAAATAGTTTTGGGTCAAAATCAATGTGTCGTTCCAAAATTTTCTCAATGTTTTTGTGAACTTCTTTCCAAAATTTCTGAATCTTTTCACAAGTCCACCAACAATGATAGAAGGTGCCTCTAGATTTGTGGCACTTCCAGCATAGTCCAGAGGATGATTTGTTCATGTTCTGGATGTCGCTTGGAGTTATGTACCACCTATGAAACATTTTGAGCCAGCTCTCTTGGATGCTTTGACAGACAGTGAATTTCAGACCTTTTTGGCAAAGGTATTCCCAATCTTTTAAAGGTATGGTTTCACTGAGGTTCTCCATCCATTTAACTTGACATGTTTTTACCTGTTCTGTTTCAGTGTCGTACGTCAATAATAGTTTAGAAGATGATCCCTCGATTTGTTTATCAGCTTCTCAAACTCTGTTTCTTCCTTTAGTTTTCCTCTTAGTGTACAATCTTCCTTTAGTCTTGATATTAGCTGGTGATAGGTAAGCCAGCTCAAGTTAGGGATACTTTCCTGCATTTCTTGCAAATTTTTAATTTTGCCCTGGTCATTCATTAGGTCTAGGTATTTAATATTTCCAAGTTTGGATCTTTCAGTTTTGCTTCCATAAGCGTTAAAGGGAGCCATCAAGAATGATCTTGGGCTGTTTTCTACCCCTTTCCTCACAGAGTTGTTGTGAAGATAAAATTGCAGGGTGGAACCATATTCACCCCATCTACCATCTTTTGCCTGTTGGTCAATATTAAGTTGAGTATGGCTGAGCCCCTCGTAGCTACCTCCACCATTTGATGAAGGAAGTTGTCGGCCAGGCAAGTCAGGAACTTGCGTGACTGCGGACGCTCTGCAGAGTTTGTCTCCCAGCCCACATCAGGGAAGCTGAAGTCACACATAACTACCAGGTCATGTTGTCTGGATACCCTGTCAAGATGTTCAAGAAGGGCAGAATCCACCTCCACTCCCTGGTCAGGTGGTTTTTAGCAGACTCCTTCCTTCCTTATCCTCAACTAGATACTTTCCACTGAGCTGTCACCCTCATCATCCAGTATTTCTTGACAAGCAAACCCTCTCCTCACATACAGACCACTCTGTCTCCTCTTCGACCTTTTCCGTTTTTCATGACCAACTCATATTCATCCACTACTACATTTCTGTCATGGGAATCATCCCACCAAGTCTCTGTAATGCCTACTAAATAATATCCAGTCTGCATTAGAAGCTCAAGTTCTTCCTTCTTATTGCCCAAGCTTTGGGCATTGGTACATAGATACCTGAAGCTCCGTACCGTTGTCTCCTTTAGACCTGGCCCTCCCTGGGCCTCTGGTGTTTGCTCTCCTTCATTTAAATCCCCATGTTGGTTGTTTCTTTCCTTTCGAGGTGTCAGTTTAAAGCCCTCCTGATGAATCTTTCCAGGTTTCTCCCAAACACATTCTTCCCTGACCTTGAAAGGTGAAGTCCATTGCATGCTAGTAGGTCGCTGTCCAGAAAACCTAGCCTGTGGTCTCAGAATCCAAATCGCTCCTGCCGGCACCACCAATGCAGTTCACCTCCATTATCTTCTGTTCCTGTAACATTCCCCTTCTGACTGGATTGATTGAAGAGAACAACACCTGTGCCCCCATTGCCTTCAGCTTCCTCCCAAGAGCTTCATAGTCAGCCTTAATGTTTTTTATGGTGTTAACGGCCATGTTGTTGGTTAACACATGGACCTTTTTGGTCCATGTAATGATGTTTGATGGTGGTGTTATATTTTCCTCAGTATTATCTACTGGTAATTTTCGATTAGCAGTTAGATAAGCCAAGTTGATTTAGGTCATTTAGAGGTCATTAAAAAGCTCTAGAAGAACATTGTACTAACAGGCTTCAAGTGGTTAGAATAACATGCAGTTGACTTGATTGAAGGAAGCACCTCACAGCTAAATCCACTAAGAAGCAAGTGCAGGTCAGCGAAAGTGCCCCCAGATAATTGAGTAATCAAGAAAGTATTTGTGTGTGTGTGTGTGTGTGTGTGTGTGTGTGCATCTGAGTATGTTGAAGAGCTTAATGGTAAATCCTTCTAATGTCAGGCAGGTGGTGGATTTATAAGGTCATCTGTTGGAAAGCAGTACTGTAACACTTTATGGTGAAAAGGTACCATGGAGCAATCTTGCTGGACCTGCTTTCCTTGTTTTGAAGTCTTCTTATGAAAATCAAATGCAATATTTTGCTTCGGAAGTGTCTCCAAATCTATATGCCCTTGAAAGATCCTGGATGCTTTTTATAGAAATTTAATAGAGGGAGTGGGATTTTTTTTTTTACACTTGGTAATTGCTCTGCTGTAAACCTCTTTTCATGTGCTATTCATGCTGAGGTTGAGATGTGTTATAACAATTCCTATCAAATACACAGAAAAAGCATTCATTTCGCTGTATTTTTCTCTCTAAGTGGATCCGATATAGATGTAGATCTAGGTATAGATAGGTAGATTTCAATTTATCTAAAACATTTTTATGCTGTCTTTTCACCCAAATAGGGTCCCCATGGCAGTCAACACCAAAATGTTAAACATTAAAACAATTAAAAGCAACATTAAACATTGTAAAAGAATTCAGTAAAAACACAAACAAACATACCAAAATCAGAGAGGATGGCCAATAACTGTAAATGGGGGTATGCCAAACAAAACAAAAAAGTCTTCACCTGCTGGCAGAAGACAATGACAGAGGGAGACAGGGAGAATTTCCCTGGGGAGGGAGCTCCAAAGTTTCGGAGCCTTGCTTGAGAAGGCCGTTTCTCAGGTTGCCACCCAACTAGCCTCCAATGGCAGAGGCACCCAAAGCAGGGCCTCTGAAGATGACCAGAGTGGATGGGTGGAAGCCCTGCAGTTATCAGCATCTCTTGATGATCTGGAACTGCTGCAGGAGCCCTGTCAAGGCCACCCACCCTCAGAGTATTCGCCAGAGCGTAGGGCTCAGAGATTAAAGAGGACCAGGGTGGAGATAGGGACCTGGTGAAGGAACACACAATGAGCTGCCCAGAGTCTGCCTCTCTTCAATGAACGAAATGAGGTACAGTAGTTATTGACAGGTAAAAGGAAAAGGTCAAGGTCCCCTGTGCAAGCACCGGATCATTCCTGACCCATGGGGTGACGTCACATCCCGACGTTTACTAGACAGACTTTGTTTATGGGGTGGTTTGCCAGTGCCTTCCCCAGTCATCTTCCCTCTACCCCCAGCAATCTGGGTACTCATTTGACCGACCTCAGAAGGATGGAAGGCTGAGTCAACCTTGAGCCGGCTGCCTGAAACCAACTTCCATCGGGATCGAACTCAGGTCGTGAGCAGAGCTGGGACTGCAGTACTGCAATTTACCACTCTGCGCCACGGGGCTCTTATTGACAGGAGCCCACTCTTTATCCAGGTTATCAAAAAGGATGAGGATCACAGTCTTTTATATAAGACATCTCCTATAAAGTTTGCTGTCGTTGCCTTGGTTCCTGTCTGCTCGCCTGCACACCCTGCCCGGGACTTCTACCTGCTTTGATTCTTGTCTACCCACTTGCATTGATGCCTGCCAGTTGCAAAGCAGGACATAACCTTGAGCCCGTGAGCATGTTTGTAATTTTGAGATAGTGGGAGGTAGGATTGCCAAACTCCAGCTGGGGCTTGGGGATCTGCCAGAATTACGACTGATTTCTAGGTGCCAGAGATCAGTTCCCTGGAGAAAATGGCTGCTTTGGAGGGTGGTCTCTATGGGATTATGCCCCACTGAGGTCCCTCCCTAGGCCCCATCCCCAAATCTCCAGGGATTTCCCAACCCAGAGTTGGCAACTCTATGAGTGCCATCCCAAAATGGCTGCCACAGGAGGCGGAGTCAAACAGAATATCTCCCTCCTCACATTTCCTGGGAGGCAGGAAAGACTGAAGGGGGAATGGAACCACATACTGACAAACAGTGCACTCCTAAGAGGAGTGCCTGCACTGGTCTTTGGCGGCAACGCGGCTGCGCTGCCCCACCAAAACCTCCCCCTGGCGTTAAAAATCCGTGCAACCTAAAAGGTGTCATATCTCAGCAAAAATAAAAAGGGGCGTTCCCGGCCCGAAAGGGCTTTGGAGGCCGCCTAAAGGCGGCTCCTGCCCCAGCCTGGCTCCAGAATGCCCCGGGAATGCCTCCCAGGATGCAGTAATGGGCCACTAACACCGGCGTTAGTTAGCCGGACTCTGGTGCAGGGCCCCCGGATGCCATCTCAGCGCCTTCCTGGCCTCCTAAGGGCTTTCGCCCTTAGACCTCAGGAATGCGCAGTAAAGAAAGCCCAGGTGTTTACCAGTCCTCCTGATTCAGAAGTGGAAACCCCTTTCATTTGAACGAGGGCAGACAATAATCAGACCTGCCTTATGACCCCACCCACCTTCTTGAAAGGTTGGTGGGTACCAAGGGAAATACTGGCAGGATGCCATGTTGATGATTAGTGTAGAGGCTCCTTCTCATGTGACACAGATTTTTGGCATTACTGAGTAGCATGAGTATTGGTTACACTGCAAAAGGCTCTGTCTGCTCAAGATAATTTCAGAAGGGAGGGGCTTAACACTAATGAAACACTAATACTGTTTATGCTGAATTCCAGAGACATGCAATAACGGGCGCATAAACAGTAGAACGCTAGCAGCATGGCCCTTACAATGATCCTGCAGATGTTTATGGTAGACAAAAGCCCACAAGTTGATTCCTTTAAATGTTCTTACAGCTTATGGTCCTGAGACAAATTTTCTTTAGATTTGGGTTGTGAAGACATTAGCAGGCTACCGATGATATCATCACACTGCTTAAATGACCTGAGGAATGTTCCTAGATGAAGACTGTGGACACAACAGACCACAGCAGCATTTCCAGAAGCCATTTATCTTGTTAATATGCACTTGGGGTTCCATTGCTATGCAAATTATTGACTATAATATCATCAAGATCTGCTTAGTGACAGCTACATCTTTGACAGCTTGACCCTTTCATAAAAAGGATTATACATCAGCCTGTGCAGCTCTAGTAAAAGGACTGATGGCATACCCCCACCCCACAATTGGTCCATTCTCAAACCACTTTACCCTCTAACCTTCTACTTGTCCTCTAATGTTCAACTAAATTCTACCCTCCTGTAAGTTAAGTCCATTAGATCTAGCCTTGCCCTTTGGGGTGGCAGAACACAAGTCTTTGCTCTTTTTCATGTGACAGTCCTTCAGGTACTTGAAGAGCATGGTCACATCTCCCCTCTTCTCTAGGCTTATCCTCCAACAGCCTTTCCTTGTAGGATTTATTTTCCAATGTACAGTGACTCCAAACTACACACTTTGGAAGGCAGTGGTTGGGAAACATGGGGGGAAGCTGCTTCCCACCCCATCAGGGCAGAGGACCTCTTTGGCTTGAATCTCAACTGAGGCACATTGCCTATCCCAGTAGCCCCCACAATGACGCTGCCATCTACTGACTCTTCCTCTGCCTGCTTTCTCTCCTTCTCCCTCAGCCTGCTCAGCAATGGCTAATCTATCATATTTAAAGAAAAACGTTCTCTAGCAAAATCAAGTGGAAAAGTGAAAGCCCAATAAAATGCATACCGTCTCCAGACAGTCAGCAGCAGCACAGACTGAATTCCATAAGAAAGTGGAAAAACGCATTAACGATCCTTAAACCAAACTGCCTAACCATTTTTTTTCAGGTGCAGCCAGAGAAACCCAATTCCTCTAATGTCACAGATCCTGCATGTGGATTGGGGGTCACTGATGTTCTATTACAGAGAGCCTATCACTGCCAAAATATAGCAAAGCAGTCTGTAAACAACAACAACAACATAAATTCTATCACAAATTTCTCGCCATCTCATCTAGATGTGCACTAAATATGTGGCTACCAGTATTAACTGGCCTGACCAGCAAAGTTTACAGTGAGTTTTGCAGAACATTATTGTGAAAAACAAAGTAAACTATGCACCAGTGCTGGACATGAATTGGAAACATGGCACTTGGGATCACAGAAACTCCACATTCTTCTGCTGTATTCAGTTTCCCAACTGGATTCCCTATCAATAATGCGACCTCTCCATCTTTATGGCGGAGTGATTTCTGGTACTTCTAGAGGACTCATAGCTATTCCAGTGTCCAGGTACATTTTAACACTTCAACCAATGTCCAGCAATACCCCTGAATACATGCAAACATTTGATTTAGGGGGAGGTGCTATAGATTTTGCCTACAGACAATTAATTAGGTTTGAATTATTCATAGATGTACTATACAAACATAGTTAATTGCTTCTCCCAGGTAGAGAAATTAAGACTTGGTAAAGAAGTTTCATTTCTGTACCTTTTTGAAAAGGATCTCATGGTTAAAAGTATGGTTGTATTTCTTTCCAGTTTTTTTGAATTGGCTTGCCAATTGAATAAACTTTAAGATTCTTATACTTCTTGTATAAGTGACTCAACTTTGCTTGCCCTGTTCTGTTTGTAATCTCAAAGAATAATGTAACTCTCCAGTGATTATCCCTGCATTTCATTGGCCTCTTGATCTTTTTGCTCAGGTCTTTTATACTTGGAACAAAGGATACTATGATATTTTTACTCACTAAACCCTAGGAATTTTCATCCCCTACTCCATAAATGAATAGAAAAAGGGAAGCAGAATCTTTATCACCTTTGTTTTGGATAACAGTTTACTATGTGAACTCAGAGACATAAGGCATAATGCAACATGTCCCAGTATGGGACTGAAAACCTCAGGTGTTGTATGAATTTGAATGAGCCCAATTGCCCAAAGAAAGCTTGGTTTACAAGGCATGCAATTGTAAAAACATAAAAATTACTTTTGGAGATTTTTCTTTTTCTGAGCCTTAAGAACACATTGTTGTCACAGTTTTCAACTGCACAGATACAGAAAAATTACCTTTAGGACTGCAAAAACCCCTTTATAGTTTTGTTTGATATAATCAAATTGACTAACAATGGTCGTTTTTGCACCAATTCTTTATAATGTTAAAAGAAACATATTTATTCTTGTCTGCACCTCCCCACCCCCGTTTGGGGTTGGAGCGATCTTGCGAACGTTGTATTGCTGTCTTACCCACAAACACTTTTATGGTGATGTTTCCCTTCCAACTGTTTCTAGGACGATTTCTCTTGAGGTGCAGACATTTTTACTTCGTATTCAGTTCCCCACCCACATCGGTAAAAACACCCAATACCTTCCCAATTTCCCCCTCTCCTCTTGCTAATATTTTCCGTGTATTTTTTTTAAAAATCGTGAAGGAATGAAGGAACATTGGATCACTGACTCTTTGCACTACCCTCCCTTTCCTTTGCACATTTTCTGCTCTTTTTAATTTTTTAATTTGTTTTCTGAAGAGCTATTGGACTACCAAAGCAACATTAGATCTTTGAACTACAAAAACTACCAAACAAATGCTGGACTGTTTGACCAACCCCACCCCCTTCTCTTTGCAGACTACCAACTTGAGGGGCAGCAGGGGAAAGAGAGGTCCTCACTTTGTTGTGATCTTGATGAGAACTGTAAAAAAAATGTGGCATGAGTGGATATGTGGCCGTGCAGCTCTCTGCTCTGCTCGTCCGCTTTCTCTGCTTTTTCACACGATTTACATGTTTATAGTGGCTGTGTGGGTCACCAGGCAGAGCCAACAGAAGAGGGGAAGTGGGGAGCCAGAATCAAAGCCACGCTGCCTGGGGGCAAAAAAGTGTATGCCCAAAGTTAAAAAAAGGGGGGAAGTGTCCTGCACGTGCCCAACGTTGCAAACTTTCCCCCTGGGAACGTAAGGCTTCCCCCCCCCCCTTCAGGGTGAAATGTTTTCAGGATGAAGGGAATAGCCAACATGCAGCCAAACTTTACAAATTGGCAATGAGGGTACTATGTGGTAATGAATTAGTGCAGAAATGGCCAATATCTCATCGCAGGCATGATAGACCAATTTAAGGTGGTAAAAAAAAATGCAGACAATTCATTTATTGTTGGGGTATGATTGTACACCAGTGACTTTCAAAACCACACTAAAGTAAGCATCTCCAAGAGCTGCTTCACATGTTACGGGTTAAAAGGGTACAACATGAGTAAATATTACCTGCAAAGTAGATGTGTGTGCATAAAGTGCCTTCATGTCATAGCTGAATTATGGTAACCTATTAGGGTTTTCAAGGCAAGAGGCTAACAGGTGGCCTTCTCCTGCATACTGACTCTGGTATTCCCTGGTGGCCTCCCATCCTAGTACTAACCAGGGACGACCCTGCTTAGCTTCTGAGAGCTGATAAAACACATTTTGCACTCACGAATACACGTTTTGCATCCATAAATCCATAGAGTGTAGGAAATGGGCATAGCTCAGTGGCAGAACACCTGCTTTGCAGGCACAAGGTGAAAAGGATCAACTAAGACCTCAAGTCGAGGCCTTAGAGAGCTGCTGCCAGTCAGGTGCTGACCTTGATAAACCAATAGTCTGACTCAGTTTAAGGCTGTTTTATATGTAAGGGCAATGACTCAGGGCTGGTTCGGGGGAGGGGGGGCAGGTGCCCCAGGCAATGGGCAGAGAGGCTCAATTGCCCGGAAGAGATGGCTCGTTCTGCAGTGTGCGTGCCCTACTCCCCTGATTAGGCTGCTGCTAGGAGGTGGGGGGGTTGGGAAAGGGAGGGGCACAGCCCTTGGTAAGGCTGAAGCTGCAGCTGTTAGTCGGGTGAGACTATGGTGAGCAAAGAGGAGGGGGAGCTAAAGGTTCCTGAGGAGATGTTCAAAGGTGTCAAGTTCTATGCAATGGGAGACATAAACCCCCAGCTTACCTTCCTTGGCCTTGCTAACCTCCCTCCTTCCCCCCGGCCAAGGCATCATCTGCTCTTCCACTTGCAGGAGCTTCCAATTCCTTGTCTTCCTGCCCTCCCCCTTTCAAGGAACATGCATTGACAGTGGCCATGGTAGGCTTTGGGCATGTGAGACTTCTGAGGTGAGCTTAGGGCATGTTCGAAACACAGGGGGAGAAGTAGGGTTGGCAGGTCCCTCTTTGCCACTGGCGGGAGGTTTTTTGGGCGGAGCTTGAAGAGGGTGGGATTTGGGAAGGGGAGGGACTTCAATGCCATAGAGTCCAATTGCCATAGCGGCCTTTTTCTCCAGGTCAACTGATCTCTATCAGCTGGAGATCAGTTGTACTAGCAGGAGATCTCCAGCCACCACCTGGAGGTTGGCAACCCTACTCATGGTGGGTCTTCCTCTTTCCCTAATGCAGTGATGGCGAACCTTTTAGAGACCGAGTGCCCAAACTGCAACCAAAAACCCACTTATTTATCGCCGAGTGCCAATGCGGCAATTTAACCTGAATACCACCCCCAGAGGGAGAGGCTAGGGTTGCCAAGTTCCTCTTCGCCATGAGTGGGAGGTTTTTGGGGTGGCGCCTGAGGAGGGCGGGGTTTGGGGAAGGACTTCAGTGCCATAGAGTCCAATTGCCAAAGTGGCAATTTTTTCCAGAGGAACTGATCTCTATTGGTTGGAGATCACTTGTAATAGCAGGAGATCTCCAGCTAGTACCTGGAGATTGGCAACTAGTTCCTTAGTGTTTTCTCTCTACATATCAAGACAAATGGAAAGGTGTTTGAAGGATGGCTTGTGGGCACTTCAAAGGTGGAATAGGACTGCACTCCCCTCCGCCCGCACAGACCCAGAGGGCGCCGGAGAAGTCGCTGGAGGGAAAGAAGGAAGGAAAGAAGGGAAGGGAGAAGGAAAGGGAAGGAAGGGAGGGAGAGAAAGAAAGAAAAAGAGAGAGAAAGGGAGAAGGAAATGGAGCAAGGAAGAGAAAGAAAAGTAGGGAAAGAAAAGGACAGAGGGAGACAGAAAAAGAAAGAGGCCATTTATGCATGGGAGGTTTTGCCTTGGATTTGCCACTCGGTGGGGCGTGGCGGCGGCGGCAGGCTTGTGAGAGGCGAGCAGGGTAGGGCAGAGGACGCCTCCTTCGCACCCACTGGCCAGCCGCGCCCCTCCACCCGCACAGGCCCAGAGGGCGCCGGAGAAGCCGCCGGCCATGCCGAGTGTGAGCACTCGGCTTCTGTTCCCCGCTCTCCCACCCACCTGGCCGGCCACGCACGTTCCAGTGGCGGCAATGGTGGCAGCTTCTGTGGGAGAGTCCGGGGGCCACCGCCAATGATGTCGGAGGTTCCCCACCCCTGGGCTACAGCCTCCCCCATCCGGGGCAGGGCAGAGCCGGAAAGGCCAGCGGCTTGGAGGAACCGCGCGTGCCGGCAGAGAGGGCTACGAGTGCTGGAAGTGGCACCCGTGCCATAGGTTCGCCAACACGGCCCTAATGTCTTCAACATTTCCTAGCATTTCCAGTGAGTCTTCTCTAGTGACTAAAGTACAGTAGCTTCAGTTTAGACATTCTAGCTTCTAGTAGCATAATTACCAGATAAAGTTTTTCTTGGGCTATACCTTATCGGGCTGCGAAGGAGCGTGGGGTATGTTTGGTGTTTCCCATGTCAAAACCATGTGTGTTGTATTTTTAAAAAGTCCGGGAAAAGGCGAGACTGAAAAACTTTCTCCTTGAGTTGGGTTTTTATGTGTGCAGAAGGGTTGAGGGAATATTCCAACATTATAGATAGATTAAAAAAATAAAAGTGTAATTATTCATTAACATTGGTTCTCGTAGGTTATCCGGGCTGTGTAACCGTGGTCTTGGTATTTTCTTTCCTGACGTTTCGCCTGCAGCTGTGGCCGGCATCTTCAGAGGAGTGTCCTCTGAAGATGCCGGCCACAGCTGCTGGCGAAACGTCAGGAAAGAAAATACCAAGACCACGGTTACACAGCCCGGATAACCTACGAGAACCAATGAACTCTGACCGTGAAAGCCTTCGACAATATTCATTAACAGTTCAACATATTTTATTCTATCATTTAAAAGAGTTGTTGATTTTATTTGGTGATTATATACGTATGTATAAAGAAAAAATATGTATATAATACATGGGGGGCATCATTTTGTACTTTTGTTCCCCTTCACAAAAAGATGTAGATCCGGCCCTGCGATGATTAGATCGCCTACGGGACACAGGGAGAGAGAAGAGGAAACCCATCTGAGGTTTGGCTGTGGCTGAGTGGTAGAGCATCTGATTTGCATGCAGAAGATCCCAGGTTCAGTACCCAGCATCTCCTGTTAAAAGGCTCAGTTTTTCCTAGTACCTGATGAATCTAGATAAATCTAGCTACTTGGTCTCACCTGCAGCTTATTTTTATCATCTCGAGTCTATTAATTATAGAAAGGCCTTTACCCTTGCCAGATGCCAGGCCCTACCACTGGCTGTTTTAGAAGGGAAATATAAGAAGATCCCTAGATCAGAGAGGTTATGTCCGTGTGGAACAGGGGACGTTGAAACCATTGAGCATGCACTGATATGTTGCCCATTCTACCACAAAGTTAGATCAAAGCTTATTTCCCCCCTACTTGGTAAATTCCCTGATGAGTCAGTTGAGCTTTTGGCAAAGAAGCTACTATTAGGAGCTTCTCTCCCTCAACTTACGCTCCAAACTGCCAAGTTCTGCGCTGTTGCTATTAAAATACGCAGAGCTTTATTAGAGAATGATTGTTAGAATATTTTACAATTTTATCAATTTAATGTGATAATTTTAACCAGGGGTTGCTTTTATTGACCTTACACCTTTATATGTACGGGAAGTCTGTGATTCTGTGGTGCAAAACTATTGTGTCTGGAAATTTTGATGTGTTGGCATGTGATTGGTCAGTCCACCGTATTAATAATCTTGACTAGGCTCAGTTTAGAGGTGGTGGTGAAAAACCTCCTCCGCCGAAGAACCTGGAGATCCCCTGCAAGTCAGTGCAGAAAATACTGACCTTGATGGACTGATGGTCTGATTCACTATAAGTAGGGCTGCCAACCTCCAGGTAGTGGCTGGAGATGTCCCGCTATTACAACAATCTCCAGACAATAGAGATCAGTCCCCCTGGAGAAAATGGCCACTTTGGCAATTGGACTCTATGGCATTAAAGTCCTTCCCCTCTCCAAACCCGCCCTCCTCAGGCTACACTTCAAAAATCTCCAGGTATTTCCCAACCCGGAGCTAGCAAGAGTGGGAATTCGAAACTGAGTCTCACATATCCTAGCCCAACACTTTGCTTAATCTGTGAAGAAGCCAAGAGACAATGAAATCATATGCAGAGTTAGTTCGGCTTTGGCCTATGGCTTTGAAAGGGTTTAGACTGGAGTAAGTCTATTTGCAGGTCCTCAAGGAAAACAGGAAATAGTCAGGCTTCCCAGATGCCACTCGAGTGCAAATGAGAGAATTGTTCCAAGGCTTTTTATCCAGGGACTGTGTCTTATTTGCTTATCATGTGGCCTCCTGATGCATCATTATCCCTGCTGGTTGATCTTGTTACCAATGCTTAAGGAGGTACAAGAAGCTGGAGATCTGGCTGGCCATAAAGGAGAAGTGCCTCCTCTTCCTGAGGAGAAAAACATGTAATTGCAATTCCCACCTGGGTTTTAGGACTCTGGGTTCAGCTGTTCAAACAGCCTGGTAGAAAAATTTGCTCCGCTGTTAAATGAAACATTAGCTATTGAGTAAAACAAAGTGATTATTTTGCTTCCTACAAAAGTAATTATTGAATCAAATTGCTATCTTGCGGGCAAGCTGTAAACCCAGCAGTTTCCCTCCATAGCTCTGTTTTTCCATTATGAATACGCATATGGTTCAGGGGCTTTAACAGTCTTGCCTGACCAGCTCTAAAATGAAGATAACAGAGGCCACCGCTAACTGCAGCCATTTACGATCGCACCTATTCAGAAAAGCCCTAATCCGATCTAAGGATGTTCCAAACAACGGACAGAGAAACAACAGTGCAGAACAAAGCAGAAGAATTGTAGCAGGTCTCTACTTCCATCGTGGCAGTTTGGAAAATAGGGAAGAAACAAACACAACATGATGCGTGTATGCCTCTCATTTCCATCATGCGTTTGCAGCGCACACACTGAATGCTGAAATAAGATGTAAACTTAAGGTTGCCAGCTCTGGGTTGGGAAATACCTGCAGATTTTGGGGGTGGAGCCTGAGGAGGGTGGGGTTTGGGGAAGGGAGGGATTTCAGTGAGGTATAATGTCACAGAGTTCACCTTCCAAAGTAGCCATTTTTTCCAGGTGAACTGATCTCTGTCGCCTGGAGATCGGTTGTAATAGGGGAGATCTTCAGCCACCACCTGGAAGTTGGCAACCCTATGCAAACTGGGGGACCAGTGCCCAGTTCTCCTTGTTTTTAACTTTTCATCAGCTGCAAAGGGGAGGAGACTATATAGTCACTGCAGAAACACTACACAAGGATTGACCCCTTCTCCCCTGAAGATGGTTTTTAGACCTGCTGTGGAAAAAAGACAGGACCATGGATTCAAGCAGTCTTTTTTTTGTGCTGCAGAACTAATAGGGGAACATCTGCAAATGTTGGAATTGTATAGTGGGTGGGTGGGTTACAGTCTCCCTCTTCCCATGTCCAATCCACCCCCACTTCTGGTGCAGGTGCTGCAAAGTTTTATATACTCACTCCCTCTACAAAAAAAAACCTAGGTTGGGAGATCCATTAATAAATCTCCCCTGTCACATCTGTTTGGGTCCTGGCTGAATATTACCACTCTAGACAGCAGGAGGGTACCTAGGCTTACTTTTTAATGAAAAAAATCCCACCCACATAGAAATCTAGCATATCAGGGAGGAATGGTTGCTAGCCTTCAGCTGGGGCCTGGAGATCTCCCAGAATTACAACTGTGCTCCAGATTACAGAGATCAGTTCCCTTGGGGAAAATGGCCCTTGGAAGGTGTAATGCCCAGATATAAGGGCTGGTATAAAATACTATGTACTCATATGCACCCACATGGAAGCTTTGGGGAAGTTGGCATCTGGGAGCCATGAACCAACAAATCATGCTCTCTGTGCTTGGTATGGCCTTTCACCAGTAAAGCTCTAAATTACCTTCATCCTTAGGAATGTGTTTTCTACTTCCAAGATCACAAGACCTAAAACTTGCTTAGAGACGGCTTCGGGCAATATCTATGGCTATGCTAATTAGAGTGAAGTAGACACTTAATGTGCATTGGTGCTTTTGTGTATCAATCTGCTTGTCAGCAGCCATGGGCCTGCCCCATGCAAATGCATAAATGATCCTAAGCTTCCTTTGTTTCGGGGGTGAGTAACTCTGCATCTTATTTGTGGGTTATTTCACCCCCAGGTCTGTGTTTAGCTAAATAAAGAACTGTTGCTCTTTTTAACCTCCTCCTAGTTGTCTTTATTGGACTCTATAAGACAACCAGGGCACTTCAAAGGAAGACTGTATGGCATTATACCCTGCTGAGGTTCCTCCCTTCCCCAAACCCTGAACTCCCCAGGCTTCACCCCTTGCCCAAATCTCCAGGAATTTCCCAACCCAGAGTTGGCATCTCCACAAGGAGAAGGCCTGATTAGAAATCTACCTTCTCCTTGACATGTAGTGGCGAGAAGGTTTTATGTGGAAAACCATGTGAGCCCCACCTGTAGTCTGAAATGGTACACTCTATACCCCGCTTTACCACCTCAGTAAATACTAGCCAAGAATTTTGCATTGCATTACTGGCATGGGTTGGGGAATGAAATATTTTGAATGCCAAGAGGTTTTCCTTCTCTGATGCATCTTTATTAAACCAAGTTGGATGGTTTTTAAATATTACTGACCTTTGTTTGGCCAATATCTCTGTACCTTCATAAAAGCTGCAGAAGAATGGGAAACGAGGGTGTTTCAGCTCATCTTGTAAAGCAGTTGCACTGCCCAATTCCATCTGGAATTCCATTTATTTTTAAAGAACTTGAAGCTCTCATAGGACCAGGTGAGAAAACTGATGGGCTGGAATGTTTGCTCAAACACAGCTCTGTGCTTGGAGCTTTCTAAAGAAGTACTTCTCCACAGAGTGTTGGCGAAACACCTGGTGTGCTGGTTAACTGCTTGGTATTCAAGTCTCTTGAGTTTTGCAATTTTGATGTTTTCTTCTACCTTGGACCCATCTGGTGTATTTGTGTAAACAGAAAATGTGTTGCTAAATCTACTCTTAGATTCATCAGTATATCTTTAAAGAAATTCATGCTCTAGCACAAGGATGAGGGACTGTGAGACAGAATTCTGAGCCTTAAAAGGGATAGAGATTTCTGCAGATACTTTTACGTACATAGCTATAAGTACTCCAGAAACCATCTGAATCTGTGAGCATAGCCTTGCTCCTGCAAAGTACCAGCTCCCCTGTCATTGATCTTTCCTGCCACACAATCAAATTCTTCTCTGGGTCCATCCCTGTTGCAATAAAGCATGTTACAAAAGCCCCTGTTCTTAAATAATAATAATAAAAAAAATCAACACATCCTGCTGTCTGCCTACCATATGACTTCTAGGGCTGTGCAACAAAATAATCATTGCTTGGGATCAGTTCTTCGTTCATTTAAAAAGTTGATTTAAAAAACGTAGGAATTAAGATACTAGGCAATCAGTTGGTTTCAGTGAGAAACACAACACTGCCTTTAACTGGGATGAGCTCCACTGGGATTGCACTAGAATTGCACAGGGAGGGGCTGTGGCTCAGTGGTGGAGCATCTGCTTGGCATGCAGAAGGTCCCAGGTTCAATCCCTGGCACCTCCAGCTGAAAGGATCCTGTGGTAAGCGATGTGAAAAACCTCTGCCTGAGACCTTGGAGAGCCGCTGCCAATTTGAGCAGACAATGTTGACCTTGATGGACCAAGGGTCTGATTCAGCATAGGGCAGCTTCTTGTGTTCCTGTGCACTCCTCACCCAAGAGATCTCCCTTTCCAAATTTCAGGCAGAGAGGAGAAAGTATCCCCAACTATTGACAGTTAGAATTCCCACTTGGACAGCAAGTGCAGAGAGGTAACCATTGGTGTATAAGTAATCTTTCCCCCCCTCTTTTTCTGGGATCTTCAAATGGGGTAGGGGGAGTTTTTTAAAATACAAAAAGGAGGCAAACCCTGCTCTCTCCTTCACCTCACCTCACCTCTCTGTGATCCATTTCCTTTAGTATTTGCTCCCACCCCCCACCCCAGCTCACTTCCAATATCAGAACCTTGCTGGGAGGAAATATGATTCATACACTGAGGTATTGTGTGTGGAGGGGGGATACATTAAGGTGGGGAGAATCAAGGTTAGCTCCCCTTGCCTACACAATGTGCTTTTGATTTACACATAAATAAGCAGATTAATTTATATCACATTACCCCCTTTCCGCAGTGCTTGTAAATACAATTAAAATTACCAAGAGATTCAGATCCTGAATCAACGATGCTCTCTGAAGTGGTCCCTGGTTACCCTGGGGCATAACGAACTGGAAAAGTTTGGACAGAGCTAGTATAGTGTAGGTGTTAGCACATCAGACTATAATCTAGGAGATCTAGGTTCAAATCCCCACTGTCCACAATGTTTGCTGGGGGACCTTTGACCCATCCCTCTTTCTTTCTTAGTCCAACCTACCTCACAGGGTTGCTGTAAGGATAAAACCAAGACGGGAACCACGTCTGCCACTCTGAGTTCCTTGGAGGAACAGCAGGATAAAAATGTACTAGAAAGCTGTGCTAACATGCTTCTGCATTTCTAAGGTTAAGAATTCTCTCCTCTGACATGAGGCATGACTCTAAGTCTACATCCCTTTGCCGGTTAAAAACTTTACTGACTGACATTAACTGATAGGATTGCTGCATATCTGGCAAACCTTTCTGCAATGCCTTTGGAGCTGGAGTTTATGTTGTAAGATTTACATGTGTTCATATATTATAATGAGCATTTTCCTCAACGCTAGCATTCAGAAATTTGAGTCTAGAGATGTCGCTACACAGAGCGGATGCAATGCTTTAAAAGTTGAATTAAATTAAAGCTGGCAGAATATATTTTTAATGTGTGCTTTTGGGGATGCATGAATCATGCTAAGGCTGAAAGTCAGCGGCTGCACCTGCTGTGCAAATCTCTAGGTTCAGTTTTCAGTGGTCTTTGGCTGTCACCAGTAATAAGCAGGAGGGTTGGGGGGGATCTGTACCCCAGACATGGGCTGCTATTCCTGGCTACTGTGGTACAACTAGAATGGAAGTTTTTGATTATTGTTTATCAGAAAGCCATCCTGTTGCCCTAGTTCACAACAATGTAGTCCACTTTCACCTGCAGTACAATAGAACAAAGTGCAATTCTACTAGCAAGTCTTCATTTATTAAATTTGTGAAAGGCATTTATTTAAAAAATAGCTATTTCTTAACAATGGCCTTGGATGAAAAGCAGCTGCCAGATGCTAAACAAGACTTCATACTTCTGAGCAGAATAAATGAATTGCCTTTGTAACCATTCAGAATCCATCCCGAGTGTCAAAAATGGTGAAATCAAACGGCTGCAACTGCAGACAGCAACCAGCTCTGAGGTTTGTTATGTTTTCCTCCTCAGATTTGCAGTCAAAAACCCTTTTCACTGACCTTCAGGAAATGAGCTCTCACACATCCATTTGAACCGATCCTAACTCAATAACCTTTAGATTTGGAGTCAAACGTGGCATATCGTGGCAAAACAAACTAAGGTAGAATTGAGGGGGGGTGAGGGAGAGAATATCGCTGGCAACGTCTCGGAAGGCATTTCTCCTTGGCTGGCTTTATGCCTCTTGTCGCTTTCAGCCTCTTTTGAGTTGCTGACTCTGGCAAAAAAATCGCTCTCCTTGCTCATTCAAAACATTTCCTTTGCGGTTGCAGACGCACCGAAGGGATCTGCTTACCTGTCCAAACCCCCCTGAGATTCTGCTGGGTCTTCTCTCTTTTGGACCGCTACATTCAGTGCCAACCAGAGTGGGGACAAGGCTGTTGACAATGGTCTGACCAAAGGCACCCCTCGCCCCCCCCCCCGTACATCCCAATCAGATAGCAGCCCAGAACTCTGCACGCATCCCAGGAAGGAGATGGATTCCACGCAAAACAGCCTCTCTCACCAGGACCAAAAATTAAGTCAGGCAAACTCTTACTGCAGCTCCTTGACAGAGGAAGGGGGGAAAGTTGATGTACCATAGAGGAAAGACTCGTCTCCTCCAGCCATTGTGATGATGATGATGAAAGCGAGCAAGACACAAAACAGTCCCTATAGCAGCTACAGAGGAGAGGTCTCATTAACCGCCGATGCTGGGATGCTGTCCGCCAGCCGTAAAACACTGCTTCCCCCTTCCCCCAAGAGCTGCCAAACCCATTTCATCCCCTGCCCCCTCTTTCTCTCCTCCCGCAGTCCCTGAAGTAGCGAGCAAAGCATCCAGTAGCCGGGAGCAAGGCACACATGTTCACACAACAAGCCCCACAAGCAAACACTCCCTCTCCCCCGCTCTTTCTCGTACAGAACTCACCGTCGGGGGCTTCCTCGCCGCGACTGCAGTTGCTGCAGATGTGCTTGATCTCCTTGCCTAAGTGACAGTGTATCACAAAAGACACGTTGTTGTTGTTGTTCGCCAGGGGCTCCTTCAGTGGCTTCATCCTCACCAGATAGAAAGCCCTTTTTTTCAGCTTCTCCTCACTCTTGTCTGGAGCCGAGCCACCCCTGCAGCCCGAGGAGGATGAGAAAGGAAGCATCCCGGGCTGCTTGGTCCGGGTGGGATCCGCCATCCGCTCACTCTCTCCTTAGCGTCTATCTGCCTCACACACTCACACCCCCCTCTACTCACTCTCTCTCACACACAGAGATTAAAAAGGGAGGGAGGAAGCAATGGGGAGCGACAGGGAGAAAGGCAGAGCGAGAGCAAGAAGGGAGGCTCCGAGCCTGAGCCCTGGGTGACCTCTGTGACCCAGCTGCCTAAACCAAGCCAAAGGACTGGCGCCGCAAGATGCGCTGGGCTGCGATATGAGGACCCTGGCTGGCCAGACCTGTTTCGCCTCGCCTCACCTTGCAAGCACAGACACCCGCTCCCTCATCAGCAAAGCAGAGGGGGCCATTCTTCCCAACTCCCTTCTTCCCTACAGCATTGTCAACCTCAGCATGCAAATGGCAGCGTTGTGCTTTTCTCGTCCCACAAACATTGGTCTCCATCTCACATACTTAACACAACAACTTGGCCAGCAAATCTGGGCAATACTTGAACCGTGCTTTGTTACAGTTACCATTCCGCACACACAAAAAGGGAAACTCGTCAAGCACCTAAACAAAAGAGGCTGACTCCACTTCCACCACGTTAAAAGAAGCCCTGTTTTGAACTGAGCAATGCGCCAAAGGCAGTATGGGGTAGTGATCAGAGTATCCGACTGGGATCTGGGAGACCCAGGTTCAAATCCACACTCCGTCATGGAAGTTTGCTGAGTGACCCTGGGCCCGCCACCCTCTCTCAGCTTACCTCACCGGGCTCTTGCTGTGAGGACAAAATGGGGGAGATAACAGTTTTGTATGTCGTTGCGTTGAGTCCCTACTGGGGACAAAAGTGGGGTATAAATATTTAAAAATAATAATAAATAATAAACACTGAATCTGCCCACTGACTTATTGCTAGGGAGAGGCAAAGGGCTTTTTAATACCTTCTCACCGTGTCGACAGAAGCAGTGGCAGAATTCTCCCCTGTGCACCTCAGCTGTTGCTCTGACTCAGCTGTTGTTCACACATAGAAAAGGAGGTTAAAGTGGTACATCCTAAGAGAAGGCTCTGCCAAAACATCTGTTGCTATTCATACAGGGAAGGAGGGGGAGTCGAAGAGAATTTTGACTGCGTCATGACAGGCTTAGGAGAAAACATCTGTGGAATATCACAAGAAGAGATGATGCCAAAGTTTGGACTGAAATTGGGGGAAAGGGACGTTACATTAGAAGCCGAGCCTAAGTTCCACTGAAGTTCAGAGATGGCGCACCCTAAGCTCAGCTTCGGCTTCATCACACTTTGTCCTGGCAGCCACTGCTTTTCCTTCCCCCCCCCAAAAAAAATCCTGCCTGGATTCATCTTTGGCATCTGTAATGACAAAAAGACAGCACCTCAAGTGCTGAGGGCCCTGAGGTGCTTCCATTTCAACAGTCTGGATGCCTTCTGCCACATAACCATTGAGGGATGGGAAAGGGGTGGTGAGACAAGGCCTTGCCTGGGTTGTAATGTCCCCCCCCCCAAAGGTGTAACCAGAAGGTATGAATTTTGGAATGGGTTTAAGGGGAAAACGAGACACCTTCTGATTTTTTTGGGAAAACAATTTGATTTAGCAAAGGCTGTGTTGAATTGAGACAAGAGGATTCGGTTTATTAGTAATAATAATAGAGGTCTTTAAGATGGGGAGCTTATTCTGTGGGCTAGGTGGAAGCCCCTGGGCCTGCTGTAAGACAAACAAGGCTCTCTATGCTCCGTGTGTGGAATGGAGCCAGTTTCCCAGTCGCCTGTAAAACCTCTTTTCCACCTCCTCTTGGATTCTATGTTGGCGTCTCTCGCTTAAAATACAGAGAGGATATATCTGTCCTCTGCTTGACAAAGACACCATTGAGACAGGCTAGCAGGGACTGGTGACATCAGGGAAAACTTGTCCAAAATGGAATCCTCCTTCCCTTGCAGAACTGCTGCTTGAGGGTCACTGAGAAGAAAAGCAGACTCTGAGGCTATTCAGTCTGCTAATCTCAGGGTGAATGCTCTCCCTTTGTTTCCCCCACTCCTCTTTGAAAAGTACATTTGACCTGAAGATCTGCATTATCACCGCTGAATATTTATAGGCAAGGCAGGGATTTTATCCCCCCTCAGAGGCTGTAATATCCAAACACAGCCTTTAACTGAAATCAAATCTTTGCTAGCCAGCTGGTCCATCGAACATATCGTCTCCCTCAGTAACCGAGAGCTATCACACACTGCCTAGTAGTTGGAGGGGCTTTCTTGGCTGTGCTTAAGGAATGAGACTGGAGTGTGGAGCACAGACAGCTTGCAGGAGCCTTGGACCTTGAGTGAACTGGAGAAAGTAACACAGTGAGGGGTGGAGTGGGGGGAGATGAGAAAATCATGGCTGTTAATGGAATTATGCAACTGCCAGGGCTCATCAAGGCTTCTTCTGTCCACCCTGTGCTGAGGCAAGAGTCAAGTTCCCTTCCCCCAATAGAAATAACCCATGCCATAGAACACTGGTTCCCAACCAGGGGTCCATGGACCCCCAGGGGTCCGCAAGAACTAAATTAAGGTCTGCGAAACAAAGTTATAAACCCATAATAAATTAATATTTTCAATTAAAAGTTCTCTATTATAAAAAAACATATTCAAATATTATTCTAAGTTTAATGTTTAACTAACAGTTATGATTAAAGTTTATTTTCAAATTCTCTGAATTTTTATTTTGGACCTTGGGGTCCCTGCACCAAACAAAAAAGTCCTAGTGGTCCCTGGTCAAAAAAAGGTTGGGAACCACTGAAGAACGCTGTATATGATCAACCCAGTTTAAGCCCATTTTAGTGCCTTTAGTGGCAGAAAGATGGTACAGGATATTCTAAAGTACCAAGTTACAAAAGTAGAGAGGAGCAGGAACCAGGATAAAACCACCAAAAACCTGCCTGTCTTCTTTATAGACATTTTATTTATTACTACATTTTTAGCCTGCCCTTCCCCCAAAGATCTCAAGGTGACATATGTCCTTTCCAACTTTAACCACAATACAACCCTGTGGAGTAGGCAATGCAGGAAGACACCAGAAAATATTCTAGGCAGACATGGCTCCTTACATTATATTCTTCTGCATTCTCTGCAGGATTAACAGATGGCACCAGCTGTTCTCTACAGTTTAAACCAGCCAGCAAAACCAGTTAAATATTAAGAAGATTTTTTTAAAAAGCATATTGCACAGACGACTGAATAAGTCCTATTGTTTTGACCAAACACCAAACAGATGAGACAAAATATTGCACTAAAGGATACGAAAGCGAAGTTTTACTGAACTTTTCCTTTACTATCCAGTGCCTGTGAACAAAAATGCTGAGTCACTGCAGATGACTCAAGGCTGATTCAGGTGGAGTTTTTTCCCAGGGTTTTCCTTACCCAAATTAACATTTCTGCCATCCTTGCTTGGATATGTGTCACCCAATCTTTTTGAATTGTTAATAAAAAAATCAAGATTTTAGGGCAAACTAAGTTTTGACAGTAGTCAAGAACTGAGGGAAGGAAAGGGGTTGTGTAAATCCATTCTTTAGGGACTTGGGTGCAAATACTGTAATGCAATCTTATTTCCAAGGTGTTCCCCCCTTCTTGGTAAGCCACTTTGAATCTCTAATAGGAGAAATCAGGGTTGAAACCTAGTGAATAAGTAAATAAAAGTTTTTTTATTATACCTTTTCCTAGTTAAGGTTGTTCATAACAAAAAGAAAACCAGCAAAATATCAAAATTCCATAAAATAAATACAAATATAACAGCAGGTGGAGAATGCAAAATTCAGGAAAGGGAGAAACGTGAGAGAAAGTGGTCCTTAAGGTATGTTGGTCCCAGGCCATATACAGATTAAAGATCAATACTAGCATCTTGAATTGAATTCAGAAGTAAATAGGAAGAGAGTGTAGATAGAACAAGACTGGAGTGATATGGTCCCTACGATCTACTCCAGTCAACACTCTGGCTGCAGCACTTGCATCAATTGTAGATACAGGACAGTCTTCAAGAGCAGCCCCATGTAGAGTGCATTACAGTGATCTAATTTACCAGAGGCAATGATAAAATTTACCAAAAGAGTCCCAGCATAGTTTACTGAGAGATCTTTGGATAGTCTTAAAAAACAAGAAATGGAAGGGACTTTGTGTATATCCAGATGCGTGACTGATCTCAAAGAGAGATCATCTTTGCCTATCCTGGCATTAAAATCTCCAGCCAGGAAAGTCTCAGCTAATGGGTTAGAAGCCTCTAGTTCTATAATATAGTTTGATAGGTCATCTCACTGGGTTTGGGAGGTTGTTCGGCTCTTATAAGGAGGGAGGTAAACATTAATAAAAAGTAAGGTGATGCCAAATAGCTTGATGAGAAACCCTTGTGCAAAGGGAGGACAAGCTGGGAGGGCCACAAATGATGAGCAAAGGGAAGTTGAAATCATAGGCCTCCACTGAGACAACCCCGGGAACCAGTTGAATAGTGAGTGAAATATAGCCTTTTAAGTGTAATTCAGTGATCTAATTTAGATGGTAGGAGGGCATACATCACAGTGACAAGACCTTTCCTGCCTATGAAGGGCTGCAGCTGGCTCACCAGCCAAAGTTGGTGAAAGGTGCCCCCGGCCATTATTGCCACCACCTGCTTATGCAACAGAAGGCCTGGGTCCAGGAGCACTCACAAGCTACAAGCCTGCTATTTTAGGGGGAGTGCAATCCCATCCCAAACAGGAGACCTTCCATTTCCTTTGCCAGACCTTCCCCCCACCCCCACCAGCAGCAACTCCTTTTTGTCAGGATTCATTTTCAGTTTGTTAGCCCTCACCCATTCCAAAACTGCCTCCAGCAACCTGTTCAGTTTCCACAATGAGACTGGCAATCCTACTTATATGCCAAAGGATGTCGTGCGGTAGGGCTTGGGAATGGGCTGAGAGCCCCCATGGCTAATGGCTTCCAGCTTCCTCCTCACACCACCCAGACATAACATAAAAACAAGCCAGGTGATCTGTTAAGCTCCGTGGGCCTCCAGAGTGACCTGGGCACCTAAAATGTTGTCCTCCTATTCCCTTCCCCTTGGTAGCTGAGATGGTAGCTGAGATCAGTTCCTACTTCAGAAGCACATACTGCACCCAATATGTACCCTGAAGGCACTAGGGGTTGGATCCAGCAGAAATTTCTGCTGACTTTGGGGTGTATGTGTGATTCTTGCCAATCTTCATTCCTTCGGCAATCTTCATTCCTTCATTCCTCCCCCCTCAATACTGTTCCTGAGGGTCACTCGGCAACAGCATTTTTGGGTGAGGAATTTTAGGCTACGATGTGTGTGAGGGGAGGCAGGGAGATTCTGTTCCACTGAAAGAAATCCCTACTGTCAGCATAGATTTTCTGTGGGATCCAACCCTATGTAAATAATAAATAATAACTCTGCAAAAGGAAATGTCAGGTAGACCAGGTAACATGCTGGTCTTGCTTGAATGCTATCCAGTCTGAACCATAATGGGATTATATCTCTTACAGGAAGGGAAGAAACATGGCAACCATAAGCCCAATAAACAGGTTGTGTGGAGAACCTGCAAATCACTTTATTTATTTAAAAGGATTTCTCTCACCTCTGAACCTAAAACAGTTTTTGATGTGGCCTATAATATTAATTTTGAGAGCCACCATGGTATGTGGTTAAGGTATTAGACTAGGATCTGGGAAAACCAGGTTCGAATCCCCACTTATGCCATGGAAACTTTCTGGGTGTCCTTGGGCCAGTCACACACACTCAGCCCTGACCAAGGCAAGTATTTGAATGGGAGACCCCCAAGGACTACCAGGGGCGTGATGCAGAGGAAGGCAATGGCAAAACACCTCAGAACATCTCTTGTCTTGAAAACCCAATGGGGTTGCGATAAGTCAGCTGTGACTTGATGAACATTTACAAAGCAACAGTCCACAGGAAATTTTAAAAAAAAACATACAGAGGGAGCTAAAATATCATAAGGCGTTTAAAAAACAAAAAACAAAGGAGGACAGAATGAAAGAGAATGCCAGCCATCGTACAAGTGTCAAATTGGGGCAATGTGGGGCAGAGGGGCTGCTGCAGATATAGATTTCAGCAATTGTTGGAAAGGTGAGTAGAAGCGTTCACAGCATCCGCCAACATTGTGCTTGACTTAGCACCAATTGTCAATCTTGTGTTCATATAGCGCTGAAATCTCGCTCATATTAACAGGAACCAGAAAAAGACCAATCAGTTTCTGTTCCATGAATAGAATGCTGTTTCTATATGTAACCTTCTGGATGGCTACAAAGGCAAAGCACTGAAATGAAGCAAGACATTTTTGACAATATAATTAATGCCTTCTCCGGATCTGATTCCTCATCTCATCAAATGTTAAGTTCCTCTGTACAATATGGAAATCTTCTGGTGTGGGGGCGAAATGGAGAGGGGCTGTGGCTCAGTTGCAGAGCTCCTGCTTGGTTTATCAGAGGAGTGTACCGAATATATTAGGTGCTGTGGAGCAGTCAGGATGGTGCTGCTGCAGTCGTTTTGTTTGTGGGCTTCCTAGAGGCACCGGGTTGGCCACTGTGTGAACAGACTGCTGGACTTGATGGGCCTTGGTCTGATCCAGCAGGGCCTTTCTTATGTTCTTCTGGCATGCAGAAGGTCTCAGGTTCAATCTCTAGCGGCTCTAGTAAAATGGATCAGGTCATAGGTGATGTGAAAAAACTCTGCTTGAGTCTCTGAGAGCTATTGCCAATCAGACAAGGCAATACTGACCTTGATAATCCAACCATCTGACTCAGTATAAGGCAACTTCATAAATTGTATGACAGATGGGGGAATGAGGCCTTGGGACACCCCAGTTCCTTTCTAGGAAGTTTAGACTCCTGGGAAGGATATTGGCCTAAGCTATCTTCTGAACGTCTTCCATTAAACTTGACAGAGCAGATAGGATACAAAAGAGTGCATATAACCCACTATTTCATGGAGCCTTTCCACAAAGGGTGTGATGATCAGAAAATCCTTCCTTTCACCCTGGACCTTAACATTGTTGCTAAGATAAGAGAAAGCTTATCCAGCTTGGGAACTCTTTCCATTGCTCTTCATTTTGTTTTGTACCCTGTGGACCTAATTAAGGCTGTGCTGAAGAATCTCTACTTTTTATTTTCAGCCCCTCAGATAGCGATTTTTGGAGATGTACTGGGTGTAGAATCATTTCATGCATACCCCATTTTAATTGTGTGAATATTCACATTTCCCCCCAACCCTGTGCAGTGCCTGTTGGTCACTGCTCTTTTCCCTCTTGATGTGCAACATTCTTCTTTCTAGATTGGAGACATGGGTAGTTCCAGCTGACTAGGGATCAAATTGTGAACATAATGATGTCACAATGTTACATATCCAAGATGACAACATATCCATGTTGACAACATGGGGGATAAATTAAATCAACTGAGAGAACATACAAGCAATGCAAACACTACTTTGGTCAGGAAGGAATTTTCTTCCAAGTAGAATTGCCTTGGAACGATGAGGGGTACTGCCCCCCTGGATATTCCCATGCAACACACTGCATGCTGACCATATGGTTAACTTTAGTACACCATTCCATGATTCATACTGGTGATTCTTTGAGCATGGACAGCCTTGCTAGCTTCACATGTGCTGCACTATGGCTCGTATAAAATGTTTTAGGAGAATATCAACTTGTTAACTCAGGGATACTTGAAAGACTCCTAAATCAGCAGGTTTCTACCCCTCTTCAGCCAAGTGCCCTTCCTCGTTATCTCACTCAATGGCCATTTTTGTCCCCAGGGCAGAAAACAGCCAAAAACCCAGGAAGAATGACAACACCAACAAAATGTTAATTAGACATACCCCTAAAAGCAAACACAAATTGGGGAAGTTATTTGCTAGGGAGCAGGCACAAGCAAACCAGGTTGGCTCTTGGTAAATAGAGGAGACTGTGCTGTTACATTCTGCATATGATGGCATGGGACCTTCCTCCTGCATTTCCGCTAAAGTGTAGATGTAGTAAAACATTACTGAAAAAGTAAAAATAAAGTGCGAGCTCAGTTAGGTCAATGGACCCTTGGATGGTGCCAACAGTGAGCTCCTACTGAAAACCATCTTCAGGGCAGATGAACAGGATAATTTTGGGCAAAACGTGAGGGCTTTCTGGATCGAATGTGCTGGAAGAATATACATGTTCAGTCCTTGAAATATAATCCTATATCGCTCTTCACAGGGAGCTTACCAACTTAGTGTATCAGAATAGCTTGGTCTCCATAGTGCATCTGATACACGCGGACACCATTTTTTGGAAATTGGGCAGTGTGTGGATTTTCCATGCATGTACAGCTTCCATATATACAAACCAGAACCCTAATTTTCACATATGTGGTAGCTGTACGTACATGGAAAATCCATGTATTGACCAATTCACACAAAACAGCAATCATGTAGCTTGGGTGCATCAAGGGGACTGTGTGCTCCCAATATGCACGACAGGTGAGTTCCTAGTTTGTGGGGACGTAATGGCTGAAGAGAGGTTATGCATGTGTGGCTGAAGCAAGAAAAGACAGCTTCCTCTGTTTCTTATTTTTTCATTGTCATATTACAAGACCACATACAGCTGCTTGAACTTTCACCAAGGACTGGTACAAAGGACAAGCCACATAAAAGAAGAGTATGTGTTTGTTCTGCTGCATGTCATTATTTTAACACCATATTCAGAGTTCAGTTTCATTAACACTCAGAACAACATGTGTGCCATGAGTGGCATTTCCCAATAAATGGAAAATAATCTCTCTCTAAAAATGCATAGCAATCACAAAGCAAAGCTGGAGTAAACTAATACTTTAAGAAATAATAATAAAAATGATTCTGTGTGAATTCTATGGCATAGTTAATTAAAAACAACAACAACTTCTATTCAACCTCCCTACCACCATTGAAAAGCTTTATAAAGGAATATAGGATAGTATAGACATTTTAAAGTGGATATAAATTAACTTTGTTCTATGCCCAAATTGGATTCAATGCACTAGAACGTCAGTCAATTCAATGACCCAGTTAATTTATTCATTAATCATATAATAAGTATGGATTTTATTTTTTTCTGATTAAAAAAAATTAAGTTTAATATTATACAACAAACAAGTACTTGAAGGGTTGTCATACAGAGGAGGGTGCTGAGTTGTTTTCTGGTGCCCCAGAAGGTCGGACCAAAACCAACAGGTTGAAATTAAATCAAAAGAGTTTCCGTCTAGACATTAGGAAGAATTTTCTAACAGTTAGAGTGGTTCCTCAGTGGATTAGGCTTCCTCGGGAGGTGGTAAGCTCTCCTTCTCTGGAGGTTTTTAAGAAGAGGTTAGATGGCCATCTGTCAGCAATGCTGATTCTGATTCTATGACCTTAAGCAGATGATGAGAGGGAGGACATCTTGGACATCTTCTGGGCCCTGGGGGTGTGGGGGGGAGGTACCGTATTTTTCTGTGTATAAGATGCCTCCCTGTATAAGATGCCCCCTATTTTTTTGAACCCAAATTAAGAAATCAATATTTTAAACATCAAACAGAACAACTTTGATATTTTTTTAAATATTCAAAGCACCGGTATATTTAGTACAGAACAACTTTACCAGTATATTTAGTACCATATTTACCGTAGGTAATATTTTTAAGATACCGGTACATACTAAGAAATTATACATTACTCTCAGTTCCAGACATAACCTCTACTGCATCACTGCTGTTATTATTTATATATTAGTATTGTATAAATATAACTTTTCTCATATACTGTACCTACCAGCCAGCGTGAGAGCCAGCATAGTGTAGTGGTTAAGAGCGGTGGTTTGGAGCAGTGGAGTCTGATCTGGAGAACTGGGTTTGATTCCCCACTCCTCCACATGAAGCCAGCTGGGTGACCTTGGGCTAGTCACAGCTCTCTCAGCCCCACCTACCTCACAGGGTGTCTGTTGTGGGGAGAGGGAGGGAAGGTGATTGTAAGCCGGTTTGAGTCTCCCTTAAGTGGTAGAGAAAGTTGGCATATAAAAACCAACTCTTCTTCTTCTACCTTTTTTCATTTAGAGTGCCAGGGAGAGCTCCTGCTCTGCCTAACCTGGCTTGCCACAGCGGTCAGCATGTAATGGTTGGCGGAAGTGCGCGCACTGGTTGGCGGAAGAGCTAAGTGAAATGATTGGCGGTTCGGGCAGCTTCTTTATGGCAGCTGCGGGAAGGTAGGTAGTGTTTCTTTAACCCCTGTGCATTCACCATCCATGTATAAGACGACCCCCAATTTTTGACTAATTTTTTTTAGCAAAAAACATCGACTTATACACGGAAAAATACGGTAGTTGTGAATTTCCTGCATTGTTCAGGGGGCTGGACTAGATGACCCTGGTTGTCCCTTCTTATGATTCTATGAACTAGCAAAAACAAAGTAAACAAAAAATGAAAAAAAGGAATGTTAGGCTTACACCTTAGAAATTGTTGTTTCATGTGATCAAGCCAAACAATGTGTAACGCTCTGAATCTATACATTAGATTAATTACATCTTCTTTTAGTACTTTTGAATCCCTTTTCCCAACTTTAAAATAATAACTCATTGTCTAGTTATTTGTTTAACATTTTGATGTCTTTGCAATGAAGTTAACTTTAATAATTTAAACATGTCTAAACTTAACCATTCTATTAACCATTCTTAACCATTCCAAATCTTTGCAAAAGTCAATGTTGCCGCAGTCAAAAGATGTAAGCTCTAGTTGGAGCTATCCCCTGTAAAATAGTTATTTAGCAATGGAACAATTGGCGAAAGTAGCCTGATTAAGATAATTCTTCTAAAGTTGATTTTTCTAAGTAGTTCTAAGCACTATATGGGCCAAGAAAAATAATAATCAGGGATCCAATATGCCATCTACACTTGGACATTGTTCTATTTAATTAGCTGCCCACTTTATGGTCATTAATGAGCCAGTTGCTATAGTTCTAAACGAAAGAGTTTAACATTTTAAAATTTCAGATTTGATTTAAAGTAAGTTGAAAACACTGATGCCCGTAAACTAGCACTTAATCAGATTTGTGAAGTGCTTAGAAATTCTTGACTAGCATATGAACAATGTAATAAAGGCAACACTCTGCCTCCTCCACCCCAGAGTTGAATTACACCAAGACTGTCTCTCACAGAAGAAGGTATATAACTGTCAATTTATTTATTTGTTTGTTTTAGCACCCTGCCCTTTCGTGGCAAGGCCAAGCTTAGGGCAGTAACAACATATAAATACAAAAAATATAATTTTTGATATACTAATAAACCATAAAAATTAATTTAAACAACATGACATATTTTATACAAATAAATGCAAACTTAAAATTATACCACATTTTCATCTCTAAATGCTCTCCTCACATGTCTCTGTGGGCCATGTGAAAGACACTGAAATGCAAATCAAATACCCTGAAATAAACCCTATCAAAAGCATTAACTATGCTTCAGTGAGACTCTTGCTACACTTCAATATTCCAGGCCAATGAAGCTCATTCTAAGCAAAACATCTGGAGCACTGCTAAGTATTTTTTTCCTTGCAAATTTTGGGCTGAGAATTTCAGTTCATTGCTTTAAAGCTGCCTTTCAATACAAAGGATGAGCACATTTTACAAACAGCGTCTTCAGCAGTTCTCCCTTCACTGGCTTCCTTTCTGCTGTCTCCTTTTAACCTTTCCTTCCCACTGTTTTCCTCTGAGTGATTTACAAGTAGAGGCTACATCTACAAGCTCTGATATCCTTTCCTGTCCCCAAATATTGTTTCCAAATGCTCTCACCAGCTTTGGGCTAAACAATACAGACTTGCCCTGCTGATCTTAAACTATGCACATCTGGGACTAACCAGATTGCCCTGGCCTCATTTGCACCAGCTTCCCAACAGACCTTGCAAAGGCTGGCCAATTGTTTTTGCCTCACAGCCAGCTCTAAGGTTGCCATAGGCCCACTGGAGGAGTAGGGTTGCCAACCTCCAGGTGGTAGCTGGAGATCTCCCGCTATTACAACTGATCTCCACGTGACAGAGATCAGTTCACCTGGAGAAAATGGCCTTTGGTAATTGGACTCTATGGCATCGAAGTCCCTCCCCTCCCAAACTCTGCCCTCCTCAGACTCCGCCCCCCAAACCTCCTGCCGGTGGCAAAGAGGTACCTGGCAACCCTAGCTGGCAACCCTAGGGAGGAGAGAGATCTCCTGCCGCACCAGCAGTTTTTGCCTGCCAGCAGTGGAGTGGCGAGTGGAAGGAAATTTGTTTTTTTTTAATGTTGTGACAGTGTGATGTCACTTCCAGATGTGACGACACTTCCACTGGTTACTGTCTCCTTCCCCCCCATGTCCCCAGCCCCTGGTCTTCTGCTGGTTGTCAAGCTGGGCCTGGTAAACCTAACCAGCTTCCTGAGCATGCCTGTTTCTTCTTGCACCGCACCTTCCTAAACTTGTGAGTTGTGTCTTGGTGGCTGTTTGCCTGCCCAAAATATTACCGCAATTTTGGCTGGTATGGGTGTACATTTCAAAGAGGAATGTAAACGCACAGGCTGTTTTGAAATCTAACTAATCATATTTCTAAAAACCTCAATTACCAGAAAAGTCACGTACCATCATAGCCTGAAAGAACAGAAAACTGTCAGGCAGCTTATTTTAAGGTTATCCTGATGCTGACTGAAAAGCAGCTACTATCTTCCAACAGGAAACAAAACTGGAAATGAGGATTAGTATAATAGGTTTCAATTTGTAATGCTGCTCTATAGCTCCCATTCTGAAGTTAATCAGGCCTGACCCTGGCTAGGACCTGGACAGGGATTGTCTTGGAAACCTATAAATGCAGTTCTATGCTGATCACATCATGACCGCTGAACTCTTTCCAGAAAGATGGGATACAAGTGCAATAAATACATTTCTGTATGAGCCTTTTGTCTTTGAAATGTCGCTGTCCATCCACATGGGGTCCCATGCGTATGGAACTGGCTTCCAGCAGTGGCATGCTACAGGGGGGCTGCTGACAGAAAAGGCAGTCGGGTTAAAGGGACCTGAATAGACTATGCTACGCAGACCCACATATTTTTTTTTCAGTCTTATCTTACAATTTTCACAGGCCTTCTATGTATGGCTGTTTCCTTGTGGGTCGCCCCGCTGACTACTTTGGGGCTTTGCTTTGATTATGCTTGCATTTTCCAGCCGCCAGAGGTTTCCTTGCTCTCCCCATGTGTTTCCGCGCATTTCCCCCATGTTTTCTGGATGCTGGTTAAACAAAAATCCAGAAAATGTGGGGGAAATGCACAGAAATGAGCGGGAAGAGTGAGGCGACCTCTGACCGTCGGAAAATGCAAGTATAATCAACGCAAAGCTCCGAAGTAGTCGGCGGGGTGACTGCGAGGAAACAGCTGTGCATAAATGGCAACAGATATTTGTCTTTGGCCAGTGGCTGTGACCCATAACTGATTAACACCACCTCCTAAGAATGGCTATACTAATGGAACCAGTGTAATTTTGAAGAGGATAGGCTTTGAGTAAAGAAATGCTGTAATATTTGCATGGCATAATAGGAATTTGTACCGGGGCATCAGGCTTAATCCAACATTTCATTATCATTTTACTTCATTTATACTCTGCCTTTCTCCCCAGTGGAGACCCAAAGCCGCTTACATAGTTTTCCTCTCCTCCATTTTATCCTCACAACAAGCCTGCGATGTAGTTAGGTTAGGCTGAAAGTGTTTGACTGGCCCAAGGTCACCTAACAAGCTCCCATGGCAGGGTGGGGACTCAACCCTGGGTCTTCCAGATCCTAGTCTGACACAGCAACCACTGGATCTCTTCATTTACCTCCTCCACTAGTGGGGGGGGGGGAGAGGGGCAACAGAGATGACGGCGTTTTCCAGTGCTAAAGTCAGAGTAGTCTGAATTTCTGGTTCATGGGATTTACAATTGCATCCTTTAACAGCAGCTGCAATTAGTCTCCTGCTGCTCCCCAGTGATTTGGCAGTTACAAAGTACACCGTAGTTGTCAGCTCAGCAGAGGCCATGGTCCCCACTTGGGCGTTTAAGCAAGCAGGGACACCCACACAATGCACACCGCAATTACAGATGGAAGACAAATGCATCTCGGAGAGAGATGCAAAAGTAACACATTATAAATAACCCTGTACAAAGTCAAAGAAATGTATTGTCATGTGTGGGCTAATAATATTTTGTCACTTGTGGACCGAGTTTCATAGTTTCTCCTTCCCTTCCCTGCATGCATCAGGATGTCTAACCTCTGGGGTTGGGTCAGACTGAATGTTACCTTTTATAAAACGTGTAATTGATGCAGAGATGTGTTTCTAATGGAGGCCAGCGGGTTGTGATTAGCTCCCTCTTTCACTCTGCCTTCCTTTCTCTCTTTCCCCTCTTTTAAGCCAATGTCATTCAAAATAAGGAAATAGTGAATTTAAGGTCTAACAACGAAACACTACCAAGTGCAGGAGTGGCACAAGCTGTATGCATCCCAGTGTCCTCTGCACAAGCCTCTCCGAAATGAATGAAGGTAGAGCAGCAACAGTATTATTTGCAAGACCGGATCCGGTATTTTCAGGATAAATATTCTGAATTCCTCTGTCTTAAGTACATCTCATTACAGAATATCAGAACTCTAACCAGGCTTCTAGCCTCCCCTTTTTTTTCTGGGGAGGAGATCTAAGGTTACCCTAGAAAAACCATCCTAAATATTTATTTTTTTTTAAAATGGGGCTTTATTGTTGTATTATCTTGTTAGACGGTGTCACGGCCCGCCATCCCTACCTTGCCTTTGGGAAGGGCTGTCGTGGTGACTCTCCGCTCGGAATTTACCTCCGGCTGGCTCTCTGCTGATCTGCTCGTTGCCTGAGAGGCCTCTGAGGCGGGTACTGGCGAGGAGGTGATTCGGGGGTGCGCTGCTGAGAGTGGGGTAAGGCTTTTGGAAGGAAACTAAAAAGCTTTGCAGCAAGAAAGCCTCACTACAAATCTGGCCACAAACAGTCTCAAACCATTGATACTAAAGACATGACATCAGCAATCTGCTTTCTATTGGCTTTAAAACTGGGTCAGTGTTTGATTTAAAGCTGGGTCGCTGATGACTTCTGCCAACATCTTGCATTTATCTCTCAAATACTCTTTGTCTGTTTGCCAAGAACACTGACATCGTATAGACAGCCAGTGTGGTGTAGTGGTTGGGTGACGGATTGAGATCAGAGAGACTCAAGTCCTCACTGAGCTACAAAATTGACCACGGGTCAGTTGTTCTATCTAGCCAGCATGTTGTAGTGGTTAAGAGCTGTGGTTTGGAGCAGCGGACTCTAATCTGGAGAACTGGGTTGGTTTCCCCACTCCTACACATGAAGCCAGCTGTGTGACCTTGGGCTAGTCACCCAAGTACCAGCACTCCATATTGCAGACTTACACAATGCCTAGGCTTTAAATGGGCAGTCTTGAAATGGACAAAACCTGCTCTTTCCCAGTGACATAGGGAAATTCATATAGCTGTTTGCCTTTAAATCTAGCTCCCATCTACAGTGGACTCTTGACTCTGCTGCATGTGGTGAAAAGGTGGACAGGGCACACCTTCCTCCTTTACAAGGATAGCTGGTTTCAGTGTCGCTTTGGAAAGACATATAAAGGAACACACCACATAAAGTCTAACGGATGTATTGGGATGCGAGCTGTCATTGTCCAGAGACCTTCTCAACAAACACAGGAAGTGCTATCCTGCAGAAGTGTATTAGTTTTTATAGTGCCACTATAAAGCGTTGTTTTTACTACAACAGACAGTGGGCTTTTCCACATTCTTATCTTCCTTGCTTGTAAGTTCCTATTTCTTCAGTGTGTGTGTGTGTGTTCAGTTCCGCACATTTGCTCCCTCTAGTAGTTGATTCAATATCACACAGGTTTATATCCGGCATAAAAACAAGCAGTTTAAATCTGCAGGGAGATATACTGGACTTAAACCTGTATGACATCAAACCAATCACTAGAGAGAGCAAAACATATGTGGAACTTACCCCTCCCCAAGAAACAGGAATTTAGAAGTGAGGAAAATGAGACTGCGGAAAAGCCTTTTGTCAAATGAATACAGTTATTCCCTTTCCTTCCAATCCTAGGCAGAAGGTAGCAGGTATGTCAAACTCACATTTCCCATGCAAGAGTCATTCGGATAGCTGATTAAGGCAGTTGTTCTGGCTGGTGAGACACAGGTCAATGCTCTTCTTATCCAAATATATGTTGACACGTTTGTGATGGCTTTGGTGCAATCCAGGTCTTGTTTTATGATGCGCACTTTTGATGCACAGCTTATGATGGACTTCTGATGCACAGTTTTTAAGTGAAGAGTGCATAACACATCATGGCTACGTTTTGGCAAAAGTGATGCCTATAGGAGTGGCGGTGGGGAACCTGCACTCAATATGGTGGGGAACCTGCACTCAAGAAGTCAATATGTTAAAATGGTTGCCTGAATTTGACCTGAAATCTCTGGGCATCTGGAAGTAGGATGAAGATGGTTATAAAATGGTGAGTAAGATGTTCTGTAGTAGCTATAGCGGACACCCATTAATTAGAGGCCATGCTGTGCTAATTAAAACTTTTTGAAAAATCTTTTAATTTTGGAGAACTTGCAAGTGGTAAGTTAATAAAGGGAAATAATTTTGTATTTGGATGGTCTGTGCATATCGATTTAATTATACAAACTCAGTACTAGAGAGTGGTTTTGGTTGTAGCTTGAATTGACCTTGTAATTTTAACTTTCATTTTATATACTTAGCTGGGAACTTCTTAACCTGCTTGTATTATATAGCTAGCCCTTTATATAGTGGAATTGATTATTTAATGATTATTTATAATCATATAAATCATCTGCTAATAGTCCCTAATTTCACTTGTCGTGTATAATATTGATCCTGCCACAGAAGCTGTGCTCATCTCAGGGAAGTCTTCATTGGTGCCAACCTACAAACAGGTAAAATTGGAACCTGCCCATTCACACACATTCTCTGCGGTGGCTCCCACATTACGGAACAGCCCCCCCCAAAAAAAATTCTACTGTTTTGTAAAATGTGCAAAACAGAAATGTTCAGAAGAGCATTCTTATAAAGGAATCAGAACTATGGTATAATAGATCAGTTTAGGAAGTTGCTTCTCTAGGGATGGTATTGTAGTACATATTTTATACATATCACTGCCGCAAATATATGTCAATAGTAGCCTACATTGCCTACATTGACTGTTTTGTTGCCTTAGACAGTTTTTTTTAATTATTTGCTTGCATTGGTTGCCAATTTTTCAGTCCCAGCTTATTGCATTATTTGTTTGTTAGGGACCTGTGCTGTTTCATTGAATTTGTTTTTCATATTTTGTAATCCACCTTGAGTCAAAGTGAGAAATGTGGGCTATAAATGAAGAAGAAGAAGAAGAAGAAGATGATGATAATAACAACAACCCTGACCTGGATAGCCCAGGCAAGCCTGATTTAGTCAGATCTCAGAAGTAAGCATGGTCACCCTTGGCAAGTATTTGAATGGGAGACCTTCAAGGAATACCAGGGTCATGATGTGGAGGCAGGCAATGGCAAACCACCTCTAAAGGTCTCTTGTTTGAAAACACCACCAGGGGTCACCATAAGACAGATGTGACTTGACGGCAGAAGAAGAAGAAGAAGAAGAAGAATAAGAAGAATTTACAGTTAATTCAAACAATGACACTTGCTGAAACATGTCGGACAATTCAGTTGTATTTTCCCCTGTCACCTTTTCACCTCTCTTTAAGTGCTTTTTGTTAAAGCAGGCATCTTTCATCTACACAAAACATTCTTTTATGAAGTATGGCTTTAGGAAAGTCATGATTTTCCTTACCCACCAGCATGCTCAGCTCATATCGTCATGGCTAGTTTTATTTATGTATCTATTAAAATATTTCTAGCCCATCTTTTCCGCCTCAAAAACCTTACAACACACAAATAATCAAACCACCATACCTCCACAACCTAATAAAGCCCAATAAAATGCATTTAATGACTGGCTGCAAGATGGTTATTCAAGATCAGTTAAGTACCGTATTAACACTTATTCTTTCTGCCCAGAGAATCACAGAATCATAGAGTTGGAAGGAACTACCTCCACCCCACACCCCGAAGATGGGGGGGGGGGAACCCTCCAGGATCCCTGGCCAATCTGATCTGGAGGAAAATTGCTTTCTGGCTCCAAAGTGGCAATCGGCACTACCCTGGGCATGCAAGAAAGGGCCACGAGATCTAATCACTGATGCAAACCTTCCTGCCCTCCCTCTCATGATCTGGCTAAGGTCATAGAATCAGCATTGCTGACAGATGGCCAACTAGGCTCTGGTTAAAAAGCTCCAGGGATGGAGAGCCCACCACCTCCCGAGGAAGCCTGTTCCACTGATGAACCGTTCTGTCAGAAAGTTCTTCCTAATGTTTAGCCGGAAACTCTTTTGATTTAATTTCAACCCATTGGTTCTGGTCCGACCTTCTGGGGTGAAAAAACAACAACTGAACACCATCCTCTATATGACAGTGCTTCAAATACTTGAAGATGCTTATCGTATCACCTCTCAGTCATCTCCTCTCCAGGCTAAACATACCCAGTGCTCCTTCAACCTTTCCTCATAGGACTTGGACTCCAGACCCCTCACTATCTTTGTTGCCCTCCTCTGGACGCGTTCCAGATTGTCTACATCCTTCTTAAATTGTAGTGTCTAAAATTGAACACAGTGCTCTAGGTGAGGTCTAACCAGGACAGAGTAAAGCAATACCATCACTTTACGTGATCTGGACACTATACTTCTGTTGATAAAGCCCAAGATCACATTTGCCTTTTTAGCTACTGCACCACACTGCTGACTCATGTTCAGTGTTTGGTCTACTAAGACCCCAAGATCCTTTTCACACACACTACTGCTCAGACAAGACTCCCCCATCCTATAATTATGCATTTGATTTTTTCTACCTAAATGCAGAATTTTACATTTATCTCTGTTGAAATGCATTTTATTTATTTTAGAAAGGAGAGAAGAAAATATCACATCTATAGATTGTGAAACTAAAACGCTCCCTAAAAACTTAGCTGCTTATGTGAGCATTTAAACCTATAGAAACAAACATTACTGGAAAGACATGGATCCTCTCCTCTCCACATTTGTTATTGTTGATCAGTGCCATCTGGATTTGGTTACCAGTGTGATGGTAGGACTGGTTTTTTACTTTGGCCGGCAACAGCTTGATTCTCAAGTGCAAGTTGTCTGGATCTCATTCATAGATGCAGGATGCCCACTGCCATAAATTACAATGGCATCTCAGAAGTTGACATATTTCCTTCGGAATAGTACTAAAGCAAGACACTCCAGCCTTTACTGTTGTGACAGCAGGCAAAATACAAGCGAACCCATTGATATGCCAAAATCAAAGAGTGCCTCTGATGGCGCGGCACGTCCTTTGAGAGAACAGAGCATCACGGAGCCCAGAAGTGCTGCTTCACACGGGCTTGTACAAACATTTTCTGTAGTTGTAGTCTGTGTAGGTTTATACAAAGGGAACAAATCCACTGTGTGCCTGCGGGGCATCAGCTCTGAACACTTTGAGGCAGTCTGCTACAGTTTCATGTTGAAACGACGCATGGTTGTGATGGGAAAACCTGGAGATGCCGCACTTGTTCGAGACTGATACACATTATGAAAGCAAACAGGGTGTCAAATAGAATGACACTCCAAACTGTGAACGGATGGGGGCAACCTCACCCGCACTCAGTGAGTTGCTGTTGCCCCTGGCCCTGGCCAGCATCTGATTCATCATCACCATCACAATCCTGACCCGGTACCCTCCATTTTATCCTCACAATGTCTCTGTTGCGGGAAGTCGAGAAATTCTCAATTATGGGTGAAATGGTAGGGCAGCCTTCATGAAACCCACAAGCCCGATCCCCCTGACTCCCTTTAATTTTCGCCCTTCTCCTGGTCTTCACAAGCCACACCCCAAGCTCTGCTCTGTTGCTACACTGTGTTGCACATTAAACAAAAAGTAAGGAAGCATTCACCTGCTTCAATAAGCCTATTTACTTGCTTCGTTTACTTATCATTGCTTCGTTTATACCCTACTTTTCTCCCCAATGGGGACCCAAAGCAGCTTATACCATTTTCCTCTCCTCCATTTTACCCTCACAACAACCCTGTGAGGTGGATTAGGCTGTGTGTGTGTGACTGACCCAAGGTCACTCAGAAAGCTTCCATGGCAGAATGAAGATTCAAACCTGGGTCTCCAAGATCTAACCATTATACCACTCTTTCCTCTCCTCCTCCTCCTCCTCCTCCTCCTCATTATGATAGTGAAATAGGGTTGCCAACCTCCAGGTGGTACCTGGAGATCTCCTGGGTTTACAATTGATCTCTAGGCAACAGAGATCAATTCACCTGGGGAAAATTGGTGCTTTGGTAGGTGGACCCAGTTGAAGTCTCTCCGCTCCCCAAACCCCACTGTATTCAAGCTTCGCTCCTCAAATCTCCAGGTATTTCCCAACCTGGAAGTTGCAACCCTATAAGTGAGAGGTGGGGGTGCACAAAGAGAAATATCCCCCTAATTCTGGGCTTACCAGTCAGAAAGTCTGTTGGGGAAAGGATATCAACTGAGATATGGGATGGCTGGTACAAGATGACAATAATGCACAGTGGATTATGCCTTTTACTGATCAAACTCTCCTTGGGCAGTGAAGTCTCCGCACCAGCCTGTTTCTTCTCCACATTGTATCAAAGTGGCCAATTGGAAACCTCCAAACCCCCTCCTACTCATTTCCCTGCTGGAGTTCAACAACGCGTACCGCTCTCTTTGGGAGCAGGAATCCTTCGGATCCCAAGCAATAACAGAGACATTTACAGCACTGTAGTAGATTCCAAGGCAACTTGGACTCTTGGGGTGTGACAAGAGAGACTGATTGAAAGGAGGGAGTATCTGATCAAATGAAGTGTATAAGGGGAGAAGGACAGGACCCTCATAACATGGGCAAATGTTGAACGAGTGGACAAAACAATGCAGATCAGCAGATTGCTTTCCTCAGCCAAACTGGTAGCCAAGGGGGACCTGGAAACCCTACAAACATGTAGCAACAGAAAGGTGGGGTGCAAAAAAATCCAGCCGGAGGGAACCTTGAATAATGGCAGGGAGGTTTCACGTAGGTTTCAAGAAAACGTCTCTCTTTTCTCTCTCAAGTGAATCCAAAGGACAATTCAAGGCAGCTGCTCAGAGGCTCAGAGCAGCCATCACCAAACAAATATGGACAAGCTGGAAGAAAGCTGTCCGTGGTAAGCATGCAGGGAAATGCACTTAATAAGATCACTGCTGCCAGAAATCTTAGGCTTCATCAAGTGAAAGGGATATATCCTCCGACTACCACAGGCAGCTTGTGAAGGGTAGAATCAACAACTGCAGCCATTTTGATTTACCGGTATTGATAACAGACCAAGGCTAGATCAATTACATGTCAGCTGGCTGATCTTTGATTACAATTGTTCCTTTCGGTTCAGTATTGCTTATATACACTCAGTGCCTTAAAGTACAGCAAGTCTATCATGGTCAAATCACTGTTTCTCTGTGAAGACAATCTATTTTCCAGATCATGTACCAAATAACACAACATGATTCTTGGAGTAATAGCACACAGATAAAATCTATTGCTAGTCCACCGATATCTTATCCACACTAATTCAACTGTACTGTCTTGCCCTTTATCATTAGAGGAGTAAGATACTGGAAAGTAAACTGCAAGATGCTCAGATGAAGTAGCTTTTTTTTTTTTTTTGCATAGGAGAAAGGTGGTGGTGGTGATGCAGGACGCAGAGAGATTAATGCCAGTCTGGCGTTTCCCAAAAGCACGTAAAGTCCCTCCGAAATTATTTATTGAAGTTATATCCTGCTCTGTCCTGGCGCAAGCCAGGCTCAGAGCACGTTACATCATAAAACTCATTCTATATTTTAATATAAAATGTAATATAAATTAATTTTTAAAAACACCTATCATTTTTAATCAGTAGAAACTAGATTGTGGAGGGTAATAGCAAGGTCTCCATCACCTTCTGATTTGTAATTCTGCAAAACAAGGCAATGCAATGGAATCAGGCCATATGGACTGAGTACAGCAGGTAGGTAGCACTGAAGTAATGGCAAGGGATCCGTGTACATTAGCGAGGACAGAATCTCTTTACAGTGAAGCTGCTTTTCTTGAGATTAAAATAACCAATTTTCGGCTCCTGTAGGCGACTGCCAGGCCAGGAACTGAATGCGCAAATGGATTCTCGTTGGAAAACGTCTTTTCACCCTTGACTGCATGGTTGGCACTGTCAGCTTGGATAGTGCCCCTTGCTTCTTAGTGGGGTGGGGGAGACTGAATCCAGCCCCTCCCCATGATTAGTGTGTCAAAATGGCTGTTTCCATCCCATCCCTCAGATAGCGGCTCTGAGGAGGCTGTATAGATGTGGGTCAGCAGGAGATTGCCTCAGGGACTCAGCCGCTCTGGACTTGCTGAGATGCAGCCTGAAGGAGAGCGTTCTGAAGGATCTCTGGAGAACTGGACTCTAACTTTGCCTGGGGGTGGGCTCCGATTCCTCAAGTAGAAGAAGAAGAAGAGTTGGTTTTTATATGTTGACTTTCTCTACCACTTAAGGAAGAATCAAACTGGCTTACAATCGCCTTTCCTTCCCCTCACCACAACAGACACCCTGTGAGATAAGAACATAAGAAAAGCCCTGCTGGATCAGACCCAGGCCCATCAAGTCCAGCAGTCTGTTCACACAGTGGCCAACCAGGGGCCTCTAGGAAGCCCCCAGACAAGACGACTTCATCACCATCCTGCCTGTGTTCCACAGCACCTAAGACAATGGTAGGTGAGGTTGGGAGAGTGTGACTAGCCCAAGGTCACCCAGCTGGCTTCGTTTGTAGGAGTGGGGGAGCAAATCCAGTTCACCAGATTAGCCTCTGCCACTCATGTGGAGGAGTGGGGAATCAAACCCGGTTCTCCAGATCAGAGTCCACCATCCAAACCACTACTCTTAACCACTACACCACGCTGGCTCTCAAGTGAGGAAGCTGAATCTGGATCTCCGAAACTTTCCACGTTCCACACTCCTCTCTCAGCTTCCAGATGAAAAAGGCACAGGGCACACCCACAGACCAGTCCTCAGCAGACTTACCCTCTTCTAATCCCTTTATGTCCGTGGGCTGAGAAGGCTGAAACTCTGCCTGGAATAGCACTGACAGAGACCACTGGCAGGTTTTCATTTATGTGCCTTTTAAACATTTCTGCCAGCTTCCCTATGAAGGGTAGACGTCGAGACAGAGATACTGGGCAAGTCTGCTGTAGTACTTAACAGTTCAGTTGGACTTGCTCGGCCGCATTCAGACATCCCAATAAAGAAAGCAGTTTATAAGACAAGATTTAATCAAACTCTGCAATGTCTGAATACAGGTCAGCCAACCAACCGTGGCTCGTTAATGGGTGCTAAACTAACAACAGTTTATAACTGGCTTGATAACTGTGGTTTGTTGTGATGTCTGAATGCTCCAGTCTGAGCTTGTTGCTTACAAATTCAGATGTTTCTCTACCTGCCTCTTTTGGAATCCCACTTGAGGAACAGCTATGGAAAGGTCTGAGGAAAGGAGAAGACACAAAAATGTACCACCAGCAAGAGAGGGAGTGAGTGATGTGAAGAGAACAAGACCAACAGCCCCAGTAAAGAAAAATCCACAGGGAGGAAGCAGGCCTGCATTATCCCATCAGTCGTTGACGTCCTCTGCTCTTACCGTCTCCAGGTCTGGGTTGGGAAATACCTGGAGATTTTGGGGTGGAGCCCGAGGAGGGTGTGGTTTGGGGAGGGACTGCTATGGGGTATAATACCATAGAATCCACCTCCCAAAATGGCCATTTTCTCTAGGGGAACTGATCTCTGTTGCCTGGAGATAAGTCGTAATAGCAGGAGATATCCAGCCACCACCTGGGGACTGGCAACCCTATCTGCTCCTACTATTACAGTGGAAAAGGGGCCTTAAACGTTGATTGTTCTCCAGTTATCATTTCTGCTCAGCCCGCTTCTACCTGCTTCCCCCCTCAATAATTTGCCTCTGCCTAAGCCCTTCCCGCCCTGACCTGGATGGCCCAGGCTAGCCTGATCTTGTCAGATCTCAGAAGCTAAGCAGGGTCAGCCCTGGTTAGTATTTGTATGGGAGACCATCAAGGAAGTCCAGGGTTGCTGTGTAGAGGAAGGCACTGGCAAACCACCTCTGTTAGTCTCTTGCCTTGAAAACCCCATAAGGGGTCACCATAAGTCGGCTGCGACTTGACGGCACTTTACACACACAAGCCCTTCCCACTGTTACCACAGCAGTGCACCTGTCCGTTTCCCACAGGCCCCCTAGTGCCCACTGATTCTTCAAGCCCCTAATCCTGTTTGCCAGTCTCCCCCAGCCCTAGCTTTTCCACTGAAGCGATGCCTCCTCCCCAAAGGGCTAAATTAACTTAAGTCGCAATACCTCCATTGAACTGATTTGACTGCTGGTTGCTGAAATGCAGGTTTCGTTTATAAATCAAGCACATTTTTACCCTGGCTTTCCTCCTGTGAGCTCATGGTGGTCCATATTATTCTCTACTCCTCAGTTTTATCCTCCAACAACCCTGTGAGGTAGGCTAGGCACAGAGGGAGTGATTGGCCCAAGGGAGGGTAGCCAGCCTCCAGGTGGAACCATGGTGAACTCCTGGAATTAGAACTCATCTCCAGGCCACAATCAGTTCCCATGGAGAAAATGGCTGCTTTGGAGCCCTTAAGCTGCTTGTAAAACAGAAGGGCTGCCTTCTTTCAATGGCTGTGGTAGGTAGGATTCAACCCTCTTCTTCCCTTACAGCTCTAGTTTACTCCCCCAGAGTGTAGTACTGTAGTAAAGCACTGCAGGGGTAAACCATAGCTGTCACAAGAGGGAAAGTGCAAATTATCCTGTTGTAGAATGGGAGAGCTGCTTAATACTGAATCAAGCAAATGTTTTTTTAGCTCTCTTTTATTCAGGATGCATAGCTAAGTATTATGTTAGAAGAAAGACAGGCCAGGCTTCTGTTAAGAAGTTTGAGAGTGTTGTCATCTTTATTTTTATTTATTTTTAAAATGCTTTTAGCTTTCCAGTTTCCAGATCCTTTGGGAAACGTGCTTGCAAATCAAAGTACTGGAAAAAGGAAAGCAGTGGAAAAAAAGACCAAACTCCAAATGTTATTTTTCAAGTCTCGTGATTTTCAAATCTATATTTTTTCAGGCGCTGCCTCCTGCTTGCCGGATTTTATTTAAACATTTTGGAGAATAAGGCTGCAATCCTGAAGTGGGGGGGAACTCCTTAGGAGCCAGCATGACCCCACGCTGATGTAAGTGCCCATTTAACACATGATAAGGGTTGGCATCCACGCTGGCACACCTTGCCTCGCTTCACCGTGACATGGGTCTCAGGCACAGGTGCTGCCTCCTGGCGCAAGTCCCCGTGTCAGCATACTGTGAGGTGTTCCCAGGGTGTTCCTGGGGGGCAGAGCTGCCTTTAGGCAAGTTCCTAACCCTTTTGCAGAGGCGTAGCTACGACACCTTTTTTGGTGTTGTAGCCCTGTTGAAGTCTATGGGGTATTTTCCTATTTTTTTCTGTTTAAAAGAAGTTAAATTTCTTTTTGACAGCTGGGAAGGCTCTGAGGAGGTGACGTGGCAGTGCTGCTCCTAGCCACCAACGTCATACCCCCCCTCTTAGGAATGGGCTGCCCGTGCTGGATCCGCCCCCCTATTAGGCTTGCCCGTAGCTCCACCGGCAGGAGCTTTGCGGGGCTGCAGCCACGGTGTGCGATGAGCGCCCGCCACAGTACGCGCGATGCACCTATATCATTTCTGGAGTTACCCGGAAGGAACACGGACGCTCTTGCAATCTCAGCCAAAATTCTATGGTTTCCATAGAGTTTTAGCCGAGGTTGCCAGAGCATCAGCGTTGCTTCCGGGTAAACCCGAAAGTGACGCGCGCACTCCTCAGCTGGTTGGCGGGCAGCCAGTGGATTGGTGGGATTTTATCCGCCACCACCAGGCACTTGCCAACTCTACCCCCTATAAAAATGATACCCAAATTATACACGAGTGAGTAATTTGCTGCAGTGATCCGGTCATCATATAGTTCTGGTACAGTGGTCACTAATAAGCAAATTGTTCACCTCCTTTTGACACCCAGGGTACGCTGCTGGGGACCTGACAAAAACCAAACTATCTGGTTTCTCAGTTGAAGAATGAAACTTTCATCAAATGCTACTGGAATGCTACTTTCATGGAAGATTCGCCAACTCAATTCATGATGAAGATACCAAACAACTGCAGCATCCCTCTTTTCTTGTTCATTTCCCAGACCCTCCCCAACAGAGGTCACATCTCCCTGTTCTAAATCGAAAGTTTAACTCTTCATGTCTGAAATGTTACTTATCTTTACTGAAATCTATAAAAATCAAAACTGAAAGCAAGCTTGTTTATGAAATTATTCTTTTTTTCTTTTTAAGAGGGGAAAATGTTGAGAAATCTCCCCCTCCCCTTACTTTCCAGTATGGCTACATGGCACATGGAAATTTCTTGGACCCATTTTCATTTCACCTTCCTCCAAAGAACTCAGTGTGTAGTCCTCTACCCCTTTTTATATTATTAACAAACTTCAAAACACACCTACACCCACAACCACCCACAACCACCCACAGAATCGCCCAGTAGGTTTTCTGGCTGAGAAGGGATTTCAGTTCAACACGCTATCTATTGCAGTGCGTGCACTATTATGCCAACCGTGCAGCACTGAGGCCCTTTCATGTGCCCGCCCCACGGCATTAAAAGTACCATCAGTAACAGAATGTCACTTCCCTTTCCTTTTCCACTTCTGACACTCTTGACTGCAGCAGAGGCTACCCCTGAAGGTAGTCTGAGGATATTTCATACATCTTCTAAATAACTCTCAAATTCTGCAGAGGGGTCAGGTCCACTGGACTCTGTCAGCTACCACATGCCTCAGTTGCGGTCAGAACCATGGAAGAACATCCCCGGCTACAAATCCTGGCAGCATCACTGCTTGTCGGAACAGCTCCTAATCTCTGTTCATTCATACAGGCTGGGTTTGCAGACAGGCACTCAGCAACAACCACGTCTGACCAACACAAGAAGACAAGACGATTTTGCAAACGGAAGCAAAACGGATACAGATGAGGCACTCGGAGTGTGTGTAAGGGGGAGGGGGGGAATCCGAGTTCAGAGCCACAAAAATGTATGCCTACAGACTGGAGTACCTGATTTGGGATTACAATGCCTCTTTTGCTCCTCTCTTTCCCACAGCCATGCCTTCTGAAAGAGACCAATCGTCCCTGATTGAAAATATACACATACAACTATATATCACCGTAACCGACTCCTCGTGCCAGACTGCCTGTTCTCTTTTGGATTTAGTGAGATGCGTGCGTGTGTGTGTGGTGGGGAATGATGGAGCAAGTTTTTCACACGCTAAATCACGGGAGAGAGAGACAGCGAAATGAGCTGGTCGATAATCTAAGCAGCAGCCCTGAAAGAGGCACCAAGACAAAACCAAAAGCGATGCTTGGGTTTCAACTTCTGCCTCCCCCCCCCTTCCTTCCCCACTGTATGACCATAAATACCTTCAGACTACACTGGTGGTTTCCAGATGGATGGGCAGCTATGCCTGCTCCTCTCCTTCTCTTTCTCTTGCACAATCTCCGAAAAAGTAATAAATGTATTTAAACGCCAGAAGCCGGATTGCTGTGCTCACCTCCCCCAGGCAACGGTTCCTAGCTCCTGGCTGAGATCTCCACACAGCAATTCATTTCGTAGATTAGATGCAAAGAGTTGCAGAAGCTGGTCGTTCTCGTCAAGGAAAGGAAAAACAGACAACAGGTCCAGACGATTCCCCTTTCCCACTCGCTCTTTCCCCATCAAATCAGGCTTTCTCCTATAAATCAGACCTCCACGTTCCCACTGCAGTAATTGGCTCTTTCAGTACTATGGAAATAGCAAGCAACTTTTTGCTTGGGGAGGGGTGTGTGTGTGTGGCCACAGCAAGGAGGTGGTTGCTTAAAACACTATTTGTTCTGCTTTTTAATATGCAGTTTGTCTCCTTCTGCAGGGAATTACTCAGCCTGTCACATGACTCAAAACAGCACAATTATATAATTCAAAACTATGCAAGGGCTGTTGTGGGGAGAAGGGGGGGGTTATAGAGAACCACACCAAAGAGAGGGATTCAAAATCAGACCGTCGCCGCACGGAAAAGTATGTTGGAACAAAGCAGACGCTGTTTCCAAATGCAGTGTTTGTTTTCACTGCTTCTTCCCGTCGGAGGAATGCCGCTGGACTCTTCGGCACTAACTGCGCTTGCTCCAAATGAGAGAGCAGCCCACGGTCCTGCAGAAAAGCAAACTGGGTAGTGCAGCCAACTTTCTTTATTCGTGTCTGTTTGTATTTTGCAATGCTGCACACGCACAGCCTGCCCTCAGGGGAAAAACATCCCCCCCCCCCACTGAGCAAATTCAAGCACAAAGTAATCTCAGTTTCTTCATGGGGTACTGGGGGTTGGTTCATTTTATCATCACAACAGCCATGTGAGGTAAGTCAGCCTGAGAGGAAAAGTTATTTGAGGTGATTCAGTACGTTTTGAATCCAGGACTTGGTTTCAAATGTTCTATCTGCTACGCTGTGAGAGCAACCCTAAGCAGATCTACTTGGAATACTGGTGGTGGAAAGTACCATGAAGTCAAAGCCAACATATGGTGATCCTGTAGGGTTTTCAAGGCAAGAGATGAACAGAAGTGATTTGCCATTGACTACCTCTGTGTAGCATCCCTGGACTTCCTTGGTGGTCCCCATCCAAGAACTAACCAGGGCCAACCCTGAGTAACTTCCAAGATCTGATCAGATTGGGCTAGCCTGGGCTATCCAGGTCAGGGCAAAAATTGGGGTACATATGCTATTTAAATTTCACATTGTTATTAGTGTATTGCATGCAGCTGGATTAGAGGATTTAGTTTTAAACAAAAGTTTGGTTTGGCACAGGCCTGATCCCACCCCTGCCGGTTGTAAGGCAGCCTCCTGGTCACTTAGAGCAGAAGCCGAGCAAGGAGGCAGCGAGGGTTGCCAGGTCCTTCTTTGCCACCGGTGGGAGGTTTTTAGGGCGGAGCATGAGGAGGGCGGGGTTTGGGGAGGGACTTCAATGCCATAGAGTCCAATTGCCAAAGCGGCCATTTTCTCCAGGTGAACTGATCTCTATCGGCTGGAGATCAGCCATAATAGCAGGAGATCTCCAGGTACTACCTGGAGGTTGGCAACCCTAGTTATACAATTGGGGACGCTCAACCCAGGCCAAGGCAGAAGGAAGGAAGGACTGTGCACACAGGGTGGAACAGAGGGAATGTGTGCTAGAGTCAGCCAGTTCTGGGAAGGAAGAGCAAGTGCCACCTCCTCTGGAACCCCCTCTCCTTCCTGTTCTAGGCCTGTGGTAGAGCCTACTCGACCCCAGCCAGGACTAGGGTTGCCAGGTCCCTTTTTGCAACCAGAGGGAGATTTTTGGGATGGAGCCTGAGGAAGGCGGGTTTTGAGGAGGGGAGGGACGTCAATGCCATAGAGTCCAATTGCCAAAGCGGCCATTTTCTCCAGGTGAACTGATCTCTATCGGCTGGAGATCAGTTGTAATAGCAGGAGATTTCCAGCTATTATCTGGTAGTTGGCAACCCTAGCCAGTATGGTGGAGCTGGTTGGGACCAGCCAAGGAGCCCATCAACAAATATACCAAAATTATATACTGTATGTGGGAGAAAGTGAGCCTTTGTTGATTGTGGAGTATTGAAACTCAGGACCTGTGCTTGTTTGTGGTGTATTGAAACTCAGGACCTGTGCTTCCACAAATGTTCGAGAAAAAGCTGTTCAATGTAAAACTGGATTGCCCAGAAGAGGCCCATTTGACCGCGCATGGGTCTATTTCAGCTAACTGACTGCGGCACATTTTTAAGGCTTTTACCTGTCAGCACTTTTTTATTTATACTATACTTCTTTTATTAATTAGTGCCCTTTTATCCTTTTGATCTGGCTAATGGATTTCTCTGTTCAATTGGCTTAATGGTTTCTCCACTTAAATTATTTCCCCCACTTCATATCCTTTCCTGAGGACATACAAACCACTCATCTGGTGGAGATACATTAATATCACCTGGACTGGTGGCAAATAGGGTTGCCAAACCTCCAAGTGGTGGCTGGAGATCTCCCTCTATTACAACAGATCTCCAGGTGATACAGATCAGTTCGCCTGGAGAAAATGGCCACTTTGGAAGGTGGACTCTATGGCATTATTACCCCATTGAAGTCCCTCCCCTCCCCATACCCCGCCCTTCTCAGGCTTCACCCACAAAATTTCCAGGTACTTCCCAACCATGAGCTGGCAACCTTAGTGGCAAATAAAGTCTGGAAAAATTCAAAGACCGTATCAGCTTCCCCCTCCCCCAGCAATCAACTCTATTTTCAATGATACTGTCAAATATTCATAATCTCTTTCCTGGATGTTCTCATCACCATTGAGAAACACAATGGATAGTCATGGATCTGTCCAGTAAACTCTTCACATTCACTTAAAATGGAATTCCTATCATCCAAAAACATAGCAAGAAAGCTATCACATACACATCATTGCCGCAAATGAAATGTAACTGTAAACAACAATTTAAATTACTTCTAAAGAACCTGCATATTTAAAAAGAACCATCTCCACAGAGGGAACCCTCATACTGTCATTGGCTGTAACATTTACTGGGTGTCTTTCTGATATGGACAACCCCCCTCCCTTCAAATCTCTCCTTCTATGCCTAAGAACAGATGGACCCAAATCTGGCATCATAAATGCAATACTTAGAAAGCAGGAGAAGAACATTTCAGTCTCCCAGCACACACTAAAATTCACCATTCTCCAGCAAAATAAATTCTCAAGGAGAATCAGGTATGAAACTTCTGAATTAAGAATTCATCCAGAAGTTTGACATTATCTCCCAAGGACGTCACAAGGACCTGAGATTCCTCAGCCATTGCAGGAATTAACCAGTTTAGTAAAACTAGGGCAATTACACTATCACCAATTATTGCTATTGTGAACATTCTCTGACCTTTCCTTAAGAAATCTGATTTTTACTTAATTATGGCTTATCCTGTCCTTCCAAAATTTCACAGCCTTTCACTGTGATGTTCCCAGCTTTCATCTTCACAGCCTTGTATATAAACGAGGACCTGCTACATGCACATGATGAAGTGAAACGCACGGCACCTTATGCTAGAATAAAAACGAGATAACAAATATCTCTTGTTTATTTTCCCTCTACAAAGGTAAGGAAGATGAAATTGCCAAGTTAGTATCTTTTTGGGAGTCGACTTCTGTCTAGCATCCCTTGTCACTTGTGATTAAGGAGGGGTTACTTGGGAATCAAATCAGGCAACTCTGAAATAGCTATAATGAAGCCTAGGTTTATTACTTCTTCAAGTCTGTAAATCTACAGAATCTATACAAATGACTTATGCAGGCTAGACTAAAGGCACCTTGGCACCAATCAATCTTGGATTGCGTCATTGTGAATCCATTTGTTGTATCACCTGTGCTTTCTTTTAGGGGCTGAATGAACGGCACCGAGACCTGTTCTCTTAAACAAGATCTCAGCTTCAAGTCCAGCAATGTAATGTGGAATGGAACGCAAACAGCCTGAGTGCCACACGCAACAGGTTTGGGGAAAAAAACTATATGATACTTTCCTACTCATTTTGGAAATCACATCAGCAATCATAACAACAACAACAACAACAAAAGCTTGAACAATCTGTTTCAAGACCATTTCATTTAGATGACCAAAACCTTTCAGACCAAATATTTTCAACAGAAACAAAAACCCCACCCAACCCTGGAACCAACTGCAAGACAGAACTTTTTTACATACAAACTGAACACTCAGACACCCCATAGCTTTAACCTGGAAAGTAATAGTTACTTCTACCTATGCTTTTAATTCTGTTTTTAAATTCTATTTTAAACCTCCCATGCACTGATACAGCAGATGTCATTTTTTTAACATCCTCAACATTTTTAAAACTGTCACTTTGGTGCCCACTGGATGGCTTGAAATCCAGCTGTGTCACTGATGTAGGTGGAAGCAAAAATGTTTAATTAAATAATTTTAAGCCTCTTTCTGTTCTGTAAGTCCCTTATTTCTCTCTCTCTCTCTCTCTCTCTCTCTCTCTCTCTCTCTCTCTCTCTCTCTCTCTCTCTCTCTCTCACGCACACACATTTTAAATTCCAGCAGCAAAGGAAGTCTTGAGTTATCTTTGCCCTCCAAATGAGATCTGGCTGAGCTCGTTTCCTCTTTTGTTACAGGTATCTAAGCTCCAGTAGCTGGAGGTTTCTGGCATGAGTTGAAGGGCAGGAGCCATAGCCTGCGGCTTGCAGCCTGTGGCCCCCTGTGTGAATCAGCCTGCAGGATCCAGGACCAGCCCAGTGTTGGAGTGTTGTATATTTTTTTGTTTGTCAGCAGCTTTAAGTCTCCCAGTGGGGTAAAAACCAAGATAGAAATCTTAAATAAATAATTTACAAATCTTGAATGCACAAAGCCCTGCTCTTATGTGCATCTTGTTACCCCCTGGAGTTTTCCTTAAGCCAGTAGGTAGCATGTTCTTGTTAAATTCCTGAAAAGTTCTGGGCCATTCTCCCTTTAACACTCCTTTTTTCATCTGGATTCCTCAATAAAATGTTAAGGAAACTGGTAATTTCAAATATGTACTCTGTTCCCATGTGATACAAGGCATTTTGCTCCTGGGTATTCATATCCAAAATGGCAAGAGAAAGCTTTTATTTCATTTCCCAAAGTTTTCAGCCCTTTAATAAGCTTGAAAATGTGTCTCTGGTGCATCTTAATGCTCAAAAACCCAGAAGGCACACAGATTACAGAAGAGTGAAATTAATTTCTGCATTATGTTAACATGTAGCCAACCTGCATCTGGAATTCCTCCTCTCGAAGTTCTGCCTTCAACTGTTCCTAGTCTAGGAAGGCTACAAACTGCACCCCGGCATCTTGCGATGGAGTTAACCGCCTGATTATTAGAGATGGGGTTGCCAACCTCAAGGTAATAGCAGAAGATCTCCGGCTATTACAACTGATCTCCAGCCGATAGAGATCAGTTCACCTGGAGAAAATGGCCACTTTGGCCATTGGACTCTATGGTGTTGAAGTCCCTCCCCTCCCCAAACCCCGCCTTCCTCAGGCTCCAACCCCAAAATCTCCCGCCGATAGCGAAGAGGGACCTGGCAACCCTGATTAGAGATCATAATCACAAAAGGCAATGAGCCAGAGGAGGAGAACCCAGAATAATGTAACTGCCAGCAAAAAAATGGACGCTCAGTTGCACCACCCATAGTGTTTCCTTTGGGTGGCTTCCATCCTGTGCCAAGAGTACCCAGCCCTTTGAATCTGCAGCAGCCAACAACATACACTCAGTGTTAATTGCTGGTGGTTCTGGATCTCTCAGCAACTAAATAGGCCCCAAATATTTAAGAGCTCACATCTTCCTTCAGGTCCCACTGTCAACGTGCACTTGATGTTGCCATTCCTTCCCCAGGTTTTCACAGAGGTATCCTTAAGGTATCCCCCATAACTCTGCAGCTTTTTTTCTGAGGAGATGTCGAAATCTAGTAGGGATGTGTCATCAAGTCTTCCTAGTCTTTGTCCAGCATGCTGACTACTACACCACACTGCAAACCACACTGGCCCTCCAGAGTGTATGAGCTTACCATGTGTTTGTGTGCATTGGCTGTTCTAGAACTTATGCAGAATGTACCCCAGCAGCAGGTGGGAGCCCAGTGAGGGCCTTCAAAGCACTCTGCCTATCAAACAGTCACTGACAATCACATTTACGAGTCAGTGTTTGAAAACAGTGGTTCTATTTAGGTAGTGGGAAGAAGATGAAGGCTTAGGGTTGCCAACCTCCAGGTGTGGCCTTGAGATCCCCCAGAATTAGAACCGATCCCCAGGCAACATTGATCACCCCCCCCTGAAGAAAATAGCTGCTTTGGAGGGTGGACTCTGTGGCATTATACCCTGCTGAGGTCCTGCCACCCAGGCTCTACCCCCACAAATCCCCAGGTATTCCCCAAACCAGAGCTGGCAAACCTAGGAAGGCTGTAACTATAACTTGCTTTGCACCCTAAAATTCTCCAGGTTATGGATATATAGCAGTTTCTCCCATTAGTAAAATGCAGTCCCACTCATTACTGCAAAATCTGTGGGATGAATGCCTCTCCCCCACCCCACTTTTGTCTCTTTCCCACATTAAATGAGCAATTAGCTTCCATTTCATTTTGCTGGTAGAATTCGTTATTCCAAACAAGATCCTGACCTGAAGAAGCAGAACTAGAACTTAGCCTGCCTTACGAAGGGCTGGATTTGACGCAAGATCTAATTTCAGGGTTGGGTCCATTCCTAGCTGTCAGAAAGTACGCTGCGGATATGTGGGTGGAGTTCTGGTATAAGCCGGAATGTTCCTGTTCCATTTTGTTCATCTGGTCTTGCATTTAGCAGAGAGGAATCTAACCAAATCAACTTGTATTTTTCCACCAAAAAGACCTTATCAACTATTTATGTTTTCAAGATTTTTAAATAGATTCCAAGCCATCTGTGAATGTATAAACTATACCTGCAAACTTAAATGAAATACTACGTAGGCCTTTGTAGGTCTTTTATTACATCAGCTATATAGTTTTGGAAATCACTTAACTGTCCTTACACTGAGGACTAGTTACATTGTCATTTTTCTTCACATTGTCATTTTTCATTCATGTGTGATGCTCCTTCACACCTTTGCACATAGGTGCATGTTCACAGGTGCCAAAAAGGGCCACAAATAGACTTTTCAGTGGCATGATATTGTTTATCACGTGTTCTGGTTTGTTTGGTGCAGGAAACTGTCGTAAAATCAACACAGTGTTTGGTGTATTAAATATATGTGCAAAACACCCTTACAGCCCATTCCTGAGAATTGGGCCGAAAATCTGGAGGCGGCGCGACCTCGCCACCAGTGATTACACGCACTTACACAGTCCCGCCGGCAGCCGAGCGCTGCCGGACCATGCCTCGCCCCTCCACCGGCGCGGTCTCTCCATGGCGCAGGCCACGGCGTGGAGAGGCCGCGCCAGCACAGGGGGGCATTCCGGGGGCATTCCGGGGGGAGGAGCCGCCGGCTAGGCTGCTCCCTATCCTGTTTCGGCCCTGGCCGCCGCCAGCAAGAATGACGTTGTTTTCAATGGGGAGAAAGGACCAGTTTTTTTTTAAAAAAAGACATGAGACGGCTTTTTTTTTGTTTTCTGGTGTACGTGAAACGGCTTAGGAAGAGGCGCCGCTGCGCCTCTTCCCCCCCGTCTCCGAACGCCGTATTTTCAGGAATGGGCTGTTAGTAAGCAATCTATTAAAGTCTTTTCCTTCTCACTAACACCATAACTGGGTACCAGTTTCAAACTTTGGGTTCAAATCCTGACCAGAAGCCAGCCAAACTGTTAACCATGGTTCATGTCAGCATAGACATAACAGTAAACCTGTGCTTCAGGCTGGTGAGGGAGAGGCATGGGGCTATCATGCACAAGAGGGGGACATTATTTAAAGAGGGAAGATGGGAAGAGCTCACCTTTTTGTTTCATAATGGTGATTCTTCAAGAGCACATATGACACTGGTTATTATGAGAAATACAGTAACCATGACAAACGCTCTTGAAATCCACTGTTTTTAACAATGTAATCTGGAATATATCCAAGATTTAATCTTTAAATTTGCAGTGAATTGTCTCTCTGTCCCCTGAAAACTCTTCATGTCTCTCAAAACACTGAACCAGCACAATGATCCATGTCTCAGTCCCGCAACCATAGCTAACGAATAGCAAGCTATAGCACTACACCAGTAACCCAGTAAATATTATCTAAAGCAACCAAAACACTATTCTTTGCCTCACAAGACACAAAATTACTCTTGCGGTATGATTCTGTTGAAGAGCTATATCATCCTCATTCAACAAGAGAAAGCTTTCATTAGTTCTGCTTCAACCAGCCTCCTCTGAACACATGGTGAAACATCTCATGAGTTTAATTTACCTTCACAAATGTGGCCTACTTGCTTACTTGTAACCCATTGTGTCACAACGAACAGTTTTGTTCATGAATTAACCTTGTAATTGGCCTATTACTCCATTTTCAAGGTTGCTCTACTTCTAAGGCAAGAGATGTCACTCTCCTTCTCACCAAAGGCCTTTCATGTTTGCCTTTTGGATGGTTTTATTCTGAAGGTTGATAGTTCCCCTGTATCAGTTGTGACATACAGATTTCCCATCCCATATTAAGGCCATAAAAGATCATTTTGCTGTTAATAAAAATGGCAAGGTTCTTAACAGTTTTAAATAAATAAAATATGGAATACAATAAAGTGTATATGATTCAATAAGAACCTCAAATTAGAACATTTCATTTCTCATTCTCTAGAAACAGAAGTAAAATGCTTTTATGTACCTAGACTTTCAAGAAGCAGTTGATGCTTTCATATCTTTTTGACTAAAGTCATGAAAAAAATTCAAATCAAAAGCCACCGTCTTTGATCCTGAAGGCTAATAACACATACTGCTGGCCCTAGTAAATATCTAACCCTCACCATACGTAGGAACTAACCCACCAAGCAACTTCCAGGTATATGAAGTTGAATTCAAAGATTGATTTCTGCTGGTATAACTCATTTCTACCAATGAGAAGGGGATGAGTTTTTGCCAGTGGTTCCTTCGAACTGCCACCCACTGAGGTCTCAAAAATCCTGTTCCTCATGGGTGACGGGTGCTCAGAAACAGCATGGGGGGAAAAGTGGGGTTCTCAAGTGGGAGGAAAGAATTGATGAAAATTGTCCCTCCCCCTTCTCCAGGTAGATAACAACCACTAGATTCTATCCATGGATGATATTGTGTCATATTAAGGATTCTTTAGATGCTTTCCAGTCTGGGTTTAGGCCTGGTTATGGGACTGAAAGCGAGGGAAGGCGGCATGGCATAGCCCAATCTCATCAGACCTCGGAGGCTAAGTAGGGTTGGTACTTGGAAGGGAGACCACCAAGGAAGACTTTGCAGAGGAAGGTAATGGCAAATCACCTCTGCTTCTCTCTTGCCTTGAAAGCCCCTTGCTGGGGTCGGCAGTGACCTGATGGCACTTTACACAAACATGGGACTGAAACAGCCTTAATCACCCTAGTGGGTGACCTGCACCTGGAGATGGAGAGAGGGGGTGCAACTCTGTTGATTCTCCTGGACCTCTCAGTGGCTTTCGATACCATACACCATGGTATTCTTCTGGACAGCCTATCTGGATTGGGAAGTACCGTTCTGCAGTGGTTCCAGTTCTACCTGGAGGGTAAAATTCAGAAGGTGGTGCAGGGGGACTATTGCTCAGCCCCTTGGCCTTTGGCCTATGGGGTCCCGCAAGATTCCATCTTGTTCCCTACGCTCTTTACGATCTACATGAAACCGCTGGGTGAAGTCTTCTGGAGATTTGGGCTGGGCTGCCCCCAATATGCGGGTGACATTCACGTCTATCTTGTGCTTCTAGCTGATCCCAGGGAGGCTGTATAAACTCTGAAGTGGTGCCTGGATGTAGCTTTGAAGTGGATGCAGATGAATAAACTGAAGCTTAATCCTGACAAGATGGAAGTGCTACTTGTGGGTAGAAGGTCTGACCCAGGATTTAAGGTTTCACCCATTTTGGATGGGGTTGTACTCCCCTTCAAGGAACAGGTCTGTAGTCTGGAGGTGCTCTTGCACCCAGTCCTACTGCTAGATACGCAGGTGGCAGCTGTGGCCAAGCTTCAACTGGTTAACCAGCTCTGGCCTTTCCTGGGTTGAAAAGAGCTGGCCTCTGTGGTGCATACCCTGGTTACCTCTAGATTAGATGACTGCAATGCACTCTACAAGGGGCTGTCCTTGAAAAGTGTTCAGAAATTTCATTTGGTACAGAATGCTGCAGCCAGGACGTTGACTGGAGTGGGTCATAGGGACCATATTACTCCAGTCTTGGCCCATCTACACTGGCTCCCAGTTGGCTTCTGGGCACAATTTAAGGTGCTTGTCTTGACCTTCAAAGCCATATATGGTTTGGGAAAACATACCTGATGGACAGTCTACTCCCCTATGAACCCACACCACCACCACAGTAATCTTCGGAGGCCCTGCTTTGGGTGCCCCGCCTTCTGAGATTAGGTGGGTGGCAACCCGGGAGAGGGCCTTCTTAGTTGTGGCACCAAAATTCTGGAAAGGTCTCTGCCCAGAGAGATTCATCTATTCCCCTCTGTGGCTGTCTTCCACCAGTGGGCAAAGGGTTTTTGAATCTTTTGGCACTACTTCCTGACCAAAGTTTTAGTTGCTGTTTTTAATTGTTTTAATGATGTGTGTTTTGGGGGGCTAATTCGAAAGGTTTTAAAGTGTGATGTTATCATGTATGTTTTAAATTGTTAGCAGCCTTGTTGGCCCCTGTGAGGGGAGAAAGGAAGGATATAAATTTTGCAAATAAATAAATAAATAGGTAGGTAGGTAGTAGATAAATATTAAGTGTGAATTGCTGAGTCAGCTACAGCGAAAGGACATTTGGCATTGATTTCAGGAATTTCAAATGGATTAGAGGTATTTCTTAAACAGTATGTAGGTGTCAACAATACGAACAAAGCATCCCAACGGAACAGCTGTCAAAAAGTTATATAAGCCATGGAGTGGGACAGCTCTGGGTTTTTTTTTTTTTGGAGGGGGGATATTTTTTAACCCTCCCAAATTTATCTCCCAGCCTTCAGAGAAGGAATCAAAAGTATGACTTCTGCACCTTTAGAAGTCTTGCGACATGCGCTGCTTTCGCCTTAAGTAGAATATTATCTGACCATCCCGGCAAGCATTGTAAATTGTATTGGAGAACAGGGAATACTGATTTCAGATCAGAAGAGCTGCAGTGGAGTAAAGGTTAATCTGTCCTGATCCAAGGGGGAATAGTGGCAAGGCAAGGCCCTGTGTAGGAGCCCATGGCGCAGAGTGTTAAGCTGCAGTACTGCAGTCAAAAGTTCTGCTCACGACCTGAGTTCGATCCCAACAGAAGTCGGTTTCAGGTAGCCTGCTCGAGGTCGACTCAGCCTTCCATCCTTCCGAGGTCGGTGAAATGAGTACCCAGCTTGCTGGGGGTAAAGGGAAGATGACTGGGGAAGGCACTGGCAAACCACCCAGTCAACAAAGTCTGCCTTGGAAACGTCGGGATGTGACGTCACCACATGGGTCAGGAATGACCCAGTGCTTGCACAGGGGACCTTTACCTTTAAGGCCCTGTGTGAGAGGAGGACGTGCAGATTCTGTTCCCAGATGTGCTACCGGCTGATTGCATGTGCTTGGAGCAGATCATTCTGGTGGCTATTCGTTTGGGAAAAGAATGTGTCGGCAAAAGAATATACAACCAAACACAAGAAGAAGTCTGTAAAAGGTAAAACTGTAGCAATTGAAACTTACTGACAAAAGACAATGAGATAAAAATAAAAGCCCTGGAGTATTATTTCATCCTGGAATGTCTAAACATCCAGAATGCCTTAATCTAAGCCCTTTTCTTGGAACAGAGAACAGGCTGTGTCAACAGATTGATTAATGACTTGGTCTAGACTGATCATGTGTTTTAGATACGCAAATCTCACTTTTATCTCCAACAGGGACTCAAAGTGGTTCACAACTTCATTTTCCCCACCTCCATTATATCCCTACAACAACAACCTAGTGAGGTAGTTTAGGCTGAGAGTGGCACAAAGACACCCAGCATGCATCTGTTGCAGAATGGGGATTTGAACCTGGGTCTCCCAGATCCTAGTAGGGTCGCCAGGTGCCCGCTGATGGTGGGCAAACCCCCGGTAAAGTGCCTCTCTGTCCGTTGACCAGCTGAGGGTCTGCAGGCAATCGTGCACATGCAGGCCCACGCGCCAGCCGGGAAGCCTCTCCTCTCCCTCCCCAGGGTGAGCAGCCGCTGCAGCCCCGCGCGCCAGGAGAAACTTCCGGTTTAGAACTGGAAGTACAGTGTCGGCGCGCGTGCACGCACACAACAAACTGGAAACCTTCCGCCGAAGGTGAGTGGGGATCTGGCAACCCTAGATCCTAGTACCATTACATTGTAATATCTCTCTGGGCATGAACATCTAGCATTAAAGTAATGCAACATCTAAGGCTGTAGGTGGATTCAAGAGAACTCATCATCATTCTGAGTTGATGCCAGCAATTCATTTTCAAATTGCCCTTTCCTCTCAATGGAAGCCCTGAGGGAGGGCAGGAAGGTTTGCATCAGTGTTTGGCTCTCGGGGCTCTTCTTGCATGCCCAAGGTAGTGCCGATTGCCACTTTGGGGTCAGGAAGCAATTTTCCTCCAGGCCAGATTTGCCAGAGTTCTTGGAGGGTTTTTTGGTTTTTTTGCCGCCTTCTGATCGTGGAGTAGAGGTCACTGGGTGAGTATGTGTGTGTGTGTGTGGGGGGGGGGAGGTAGTTGTGAATTTCCTGCATTGTGCAGGGAGCTGGATTAGATTACGTGGTCCCTTCCAACTTTATGATACTATTTATTTATTTACATTATTTATATTCCACCTTTCTTACTGGGACTCAAGGTGGATTTAGCGTTGCCAACTTCCAGGTGGGTGTGGAGATCTCCTGGAATTACAACTGCTCTCCAGACTGCTCAGATCAGTTCTGTTGGAGAAAATGGCTGCTTTGGAGGGTGGACTCAAAGGAATTTTATCCTGCTGAGGTCCCTCTCCTCTCCAAACCCCACTCTCCCCAGGCCCTACCTCCAAATCTCCAGGAATTTCCAATACTGGAATTGGCAACCCTCGGCAGATTACACTAGGCAGCTAGATTCAAGACCAGTAGCACTGTAGAGATCAACATGATTTTCGAGGTATAAGCTTTGGAGATTCAGTGCTTCCTTTGTCAGATTCGTATCTGACAAAGGGAGTGTTGAGTTTTGAAAGCTCATACCTCCAAACTCTTGTTGGTCTCTAAGGTACTACTGGACTTGAATCCAGCTGCTCTACTGGACACCAACATAACTACCCTCTAAAATTACACTAGGCAGGAATCAGCAACCGGCTGGCTTAGGCAAAACCTTGGGGTGTTTAAGAAAGACAGGATATAAATGATTTAAATGACCCTGGTGGTCCCTTCCAACTCTATATTTCTATGATTCTATAAAAGAAAAGAAAAACTTCCAGCCCCACAGCTATCAATCAACTATGCCAATTTAAGAGCTCTTGTGAACTAAATAAAATGTTATTATTCTTAGAGACCTTCCTGCCTGTTCTCTCAGCTGCCCAAACAATTGGTGATTTGAGCTGCCCATACCTGCACATGAAATCCATCAGTTGCTCAATTCACACATGATGGGATTGCGTATATCGGGGTCCATCATGGGGGCCAAAGTGCTCCCAATACATATGAACAGAACATCACCATAATGTCTGTGGAGGGCTTGTGAGCGTGTAAGTAAGCAACGGGCAGAGCAATCCTAAGGAAGGTGGGTAGCAGAGGCGTGTCCAGGGGCAGTGCAGCCAGGCTGTCTCCTGATCGGTGTGATGCGCCGCTGCGAGCAAACCAATTGGGAAAATCCCCCAAGCCTCACGAAACTGCTCTCTGCAGTTTCATGGGGCTAAGCCACCATTTTTTGCTGGCAAAACTCGACGCAGGCAAAAGTGGGCGTTCCCGGGGCAAAAGGGCTGAGGGAGCTGATTAAAGTCAGCCCCACTCCCGGGAATGCTCCCTTTGGCATGCTGCCCCCAAGGCTGAGGTGGCGCCCATGTGTGGTGCTGCTGTGTGGCTCCCCAATGCCTGTGCAAGTGGCCATGTGCCAGGGCAGGGGTCATGCCACATCCAAACCCCTTTCACCCCCCTTCAAGATTGCACTGTGGTCGTTTATGCATGGAAATTTTACCTGAGGATTGTTGCTCACTGGACCCACACTTTCCTGTTGGGAATCTATACACCAGCAGTCTCACAGCTCAAATCAAGAAGCATTTGCATTCCTTCCCCTTGAAATGCTGCTTTGTAATTGGCTGTAGTGCCTTCTGTGAGAGAAAAGTCGTCGTCCCCCTCGGAAACCCAAGTGCCGCGTAAAAAAGAATTTTTTTTAAATGGAGCTCTCTAAAAGAAACGGGGGGGGGGGGGAGAAACCCGGGCCTTTTTTTAAAAATCCTTTCTTCTGCTCAGAAAGAACTCAAGAGGAAGCAGGAAATCCAAAGCACTTGAGTCCCCACCCCTTGGCACACTGCTTTGTAATTGGCTGCAATGCTTTTTGTGAGAGAAACGTCCCTCCCCCAAGCTTCTGTGTCCTGCGCTTTGCCTTGTGCATGGGGATTTCACCCGGGCTGAGCTCAGGGGAGATGGAAGAATCGGGTTAATAGAAGGATGGGAAGTCCCGGGATCTGTGAGGGCTGGCCGCAAGGTCATCTCTAATGGACGGAAAACTCATGCATAACTCCAAGGAACAACCGAGGCAGACCGGGGGTGAACGTACCCATGCATAAACGACCTGTAAATCCCTGCTTAGCACTTGTCTCAGAAGCATGATTCCACAATGGAAAATACCATGAATTTAGCAGCCATGTTACATCCAGTTAAATTAGTTTAATTTCCTCAGGTTTTAAAAAAACACACACAGTACAACTACTCAGACACACATAGAACCTTATCTGGAGTTCTTTTGCCTGCTATTTTCGATAAAGATATAGCTTAAAAAAAGAGCACGGTGATAAATGCTTTTTAATAAGGGAAATAAAATCATTTCCATTAGTTTTCTCTCTCACTGCTTTTATGTTGATTATTTTCCTTTCCGTGCAAATAGAACACTAGTTCACTTTTAAAATCTACATTCCCTCTGGATACAGCAGGAGTCTGCGACAACCATAGATCAAAGAAGATTGGAGCAATGCAGTTGAATCTCTTTAAATTATTTTTTTCATGATAAGTTTGTTCTTCAAGGGAAAACAAACAAACATTGGAATCACTCATCAATAGAATGTCCAGAAGTTAAATAATGCTTGCTGCAATCTGTGGAATTTAACAGCAGCAGATTAACAATTGTAGCTACCTTTATCAAGCCAGGGTTGTAAAATATGTCACCTGAACAATAGCATTGCTTGACTTTTGCTGCATTAGAAGGATTGGTGTTTTTTTTAAAAGCAAGTATCTAGTTCCCAGGGGTTAGAAAACACTGAACATCTTTAGAAATCAGAGGAATCACTGTGCTTTATCATACCACACTGCTCAGCCATTAGGGTTGTCAACCTCCTGGAGGCACCTGGAGATCACTTGCTATTATTATTGATCTCCAGATGATCAAGATCAGTTTCTCTAGAAAAAAAGGCTGCTTTGGAGGGTGGATGCTATTGCATTATATCCTGCTGAGGTCCCTCCCCAAACCCCATCCTCCTCAGGCTCCACCCCCAAAATATCCAGGTATTTCACAACCGAGAGCTGGCAACCCTATCAGCCATATTCCTCCCATCCAGTATCCTTCCAGATTAAGATCCTCCACCATCAGAGGAAGGGTCCTTGGCCTGGAGGGTAGGCAGGGGAAAGTGGAAGCGTCATAAACAGGTTTGGAGAAGAGTGGGGCCGTGGTGACAGGGTTCAATGAGAAAGGAGACATTGGCACATGGTAAGAGGAAGAGTTGGTTTTTATACCCCAATTTTCTTCTACCTTTTAAGTAGACTCAAACTGGCTCACAACTGCCTTCCCTTCCTCTCCCCACAACAGACACCTTGTGAGGTAGGTGGGGCTGAGAGAGTTCAGAGAGAACTGTGACTAGCCCAAGGTCACCCAGCAGGCTTCACGTGGAGGAGCGGGGAATCAAACCCAGTTCTCCAGATTAGGGTCCACTACTCTTAATTAATTAATTAATTCATATTTATAGCCCACCCTCAATTCCTGACCAAGCCGGGCTCAGGCGTGGTCAATTCCCGACCACTACACCACACTGCCTCTCTGTGGTCTATGAGCATATATATGCTTGTGAGTCTTTTTATTTGTCTTAGTATTTCCACATTCCTAAACACAAATACAGCTTGTTGAGGTTCTGGTCAAACTACATGTCCCCTATGAACAAATCTTGTTTTTTCTTTTTATTATTATATAGGATACCGGGTAGCTAGAATGTTCTGGTACATGGAACATCTGTTACAGTCTATGGGGGTGGCAAGTGCTTGAATAATGGCCATCACTAAAGAGGTGACCTTGTCCTGACCCCCAACATGATTTATCGCATGTACAGCAATGGAGATGTACACATATAAAATTCCCTAAGCAAATACAGCCCCCTTCTGCCATGCTGTCTGCCTACCAACGGCTCCCATAGAGACCAGCATGATCAAACTGCAGGGGTGGAGAGAAGAGAGAGGACAGCTGGCTACATGCAGACGTCTGCAGTTATTTCTGGGCACCAGCCATAGCTGGAAATATTTAATTAGTTAAATTAGCCAAAAGAGCCTAAGGAGGATAAACCAAAGAGATTTATTGCGGTGAAGCACAAGATCCAAAAGATGCATTAATATTATTTATAGAAACGGGTTTGAACGTTTGGGGATTTTAAGCCTACACTGTAATGTTCTAACAGAATAAATATGTTCAGGCCTGATGGCACTGCTTCACCTCACCAGAAGTTGGGAAAGACCTGTTTGGTCCTGTAAACTGGTCCATTAACAGCCCATATAAGGAGGCGCCCAGTTTTGACCGTTCAGCCAGATCTTCCCCGTTAGTGTGTTGTAGAAAATAAAACAACCTTCCTCTTTTCTTAATTTCTCTTCCTCTTCTCTACATTTTTCTTCTTCATTTTGCTGTCTTCCTTTCATGATACGCCTTTCTCTCTCCCCCCCCCTTCTATTCCTCCCCTTTATTTGTCAGTCTTGGGGTCAACTCAATCTCATTCCTGACTGACTATTTAGATTATACTTAATAGCAGTACAGCAGCAAAGCTTTGCTAACAGTATGAACAGAAGCAGTGTGTGTAGGGTTAATATTTTCCCATGATCTATCAACTAGTCAAAGGAATGTTAATCTGTTTTAGTGCTTATTAGCAGAGCTTTAATTTGCTTATTAGTAAATGATCATTTACGCCTATGGCGATACTTTAAAGCTTTACTAATAAGCAAATTGGACAATCATTGACTGAAGCTTGCTGTGTAAACGGATGAAATTATATCCAGAATCTCTGTCTGATTGTGATTGATTGATTTTGATTATTATCGGTGATCCAATTTTGACTGTTACCTGCAATTTAAGTGCTACTGGAACGCTGACCTGCAACTGAATTGGATAGTTTAAGAAGAAAGTTGTGTGTTAAGGAAGACCTGGAATCCTAAAATTAGTTTTTGCTTTGTTAGTTGTACAATTTGTGTACTTTGGAGCTAGATTAGCCACTTTGCTACTGTAGACATTAAGCTTCATGTTATATGACAAATGACACAATCTTTTTAGAAAATATGTCAGCAAAATCAACCCCAGTGATCCTAGTACTTCTCATCCAGCACCACTACGTAATCAATTTGCCCCTTTTTTTATGCTAGCTAAAGATACAAGGGAAGTACCCTTGTACCTTACTGATTTACTTACTAAAGATTTATTGTGATATGAAAGAAGTGTGTCTTATATTGGTATGTAAAAAGGTAAAGGTACTCCCGTGCAAGCACCGGGTCATTACTGACCCATGGGATGACGTCACATCACAACATTTACTAGGCAGACTACGTTTATGGGGTGGTTTGCCATTGCCTTCCCCAGTCATCTACCCTTTACCTCCAGCAAGTTGGGTACTCAGTTTACCAACCTTGGTATTTATGAACAAACATAATATTACAAAATTAGACACTTGGTTTGGGTCAGGGTCATACAGGTGTGGGGGGAGGTGGAATCTCTGTCCGGGGGCCCATGGTGGCTCTTGGCAGCCCCGAATGCCACTACTAGGACCGTTGGCTTTGTACCCCATTGCATGTGTTCCTAGGCAAGTGTTTGGTCTGGACCTTGCCTTCTGTTGGTTGCTTATGCCATTGCTATATATGGGAAAGTAAAAGCTGTCCCAATAGGCACATTAAAGGCAGTTTTCGCCTTCCAGATGTTGATTTTTCTTCTTATTGCCAGCAACAGCAGCAGTCTGGCTTTAGTAACAGTCAGCAACTAGTCTGTCAGGCTGGCCAACAGGGTGAGGGACAAAAACAGGGAAAGGGGACAAATCATTCTGCATTTGCTGCTGCCTGCAATGCTGAATTTAGCTTAAAATCCTACTTCAGGGACTAAATTGTAGAAGAGAGACATGTGATCCTGGAGGCCAGAGAGGCTGGTGCAACTGGGCTAGCAGCAGCCATTAATATTAGAAGAAGAAGAGCTGGTTTTTATACCCCGCTTTTCTCTACCGAAAGGAGTCTCGAAGTGGCTTACAATCACCCTTCCCCCCTCCACAGCAGGCACTTTGTGAGGTAGGTGAGGCTGAGAGAGTTAAGAGAGAACTGTGACTAGCTCAAGGGCACCCAGCAGGCTGCATGTGGAGGAGTGGAATCTAATCTGGTTCTCCACATTAGAGTCCGCCGCTCATGTGGAGGAGCAGGGAATCCAGCCTGGTTCTCCATATTACAGTCTGCCACTCTTAACCACTACACCATGCTGGCTCTTGCGTTATTATTTAACTACTATTTTATAGAGGGACATAAGTGTTCACACCGACTTGCATAAGTACAAGAGAAGTCTCTGGCTGAGGAGACTGCAACCTAAATTTAGAGGGGCAGAGAGGCAATAGGAGAAGGGGGGGGAGGCAAAAGGCAAGTTGCCAAATAATAAGGGACATACGGCTAGTGGATGCTCACGGAATTACCGTACTTCAGGGCATAGAAATTATGTTACAGGTGACATCAGGTGTGCTGCATGTTAACAACCACAAAAGCATGATTGCTACAGAAATCCAATGTTTGGAAACATCTCAAGAGCCTGATCCTGAGCATTTTTACTGAAAAGTAGAACCCCCTCCTTGTTCACTAGTTCAGACAAATATTTATATATTGAAATTTTGGCATTTGATCTCTCACCACTAGAGGTCATTGTTGCACAGTATTTGGGTGAGCAGCTGCAGGTAAACATCTGCAGATTACCCAAACTTGCATTTACTTCCTTACCTAAATACGCCATTAGGTAAACCCCATACTGCTACATGGCTTTTTATTGCCAAACTTTTGGGTGCAGCTTTATGCCAAGTGAAAATCTGAATTTTCTCAATCAGCACCAAAGTGCCTGGTGGGAAAAGGCCCCCAAGTTTCTCCCCCACCATATCCAGAGTGTGAATCTTGACTTATTCCCTTCTCCTTGCACAGACATTTTGGCCCTTGAAACTAGCCTGCTCTGACCTCTCAGTTCTGAACACTTAAATTACACAAGACGAGCAAACATTATGAGTGAAAAGTATCCAATACTGTGCTGGCCTATGCTTAATGCACATTGACCCAAGCTTATAGAAACTTACAGTGCATTGCTGAGGCTAGGGGCCAAATCGCAGAAGTAGGCAACATGACCCCTATGCCGGCATCTGTGCCCCTTGCACCGTGCAAACTGGCATGGATGCCGGTGTAGTGCCACTTGTGCCGGCCCCCTGGACGGCCGCGGCAGCACAGCCCTCAGATGCTGGCTCAGTTTCCTGCGGGGTCCTGCTGGCACAAGTCCTTGCACCGGTGTCCCAGAAGGTGTTCCCGGGGTGTTCCGGGGGTGGAGCTGCTGGTAGGCAGCTTTCTAACCGCTTTCAGCCCGGAAACGCCCCCTTAAACAACAGCGCTGTTTACAATGGGGCTTTCCTCTCCCCTTATCGAAATTTTACTTTTTAAAAAGCCCTTTTTTCACCATTCTGCAGTGGCCAAACTTCTTTGGAGGCACCATGGCACTGCCACAGCCCCACCGTCCCCAGCCGCTGCAGCTGTCAGGAATGGGCTGATAGAATCATAGAGTTGGAAGGGGCCATACAGGCCATCTAGTCCAAAGCTGAAATCTAGCATTGCAGACTTGTTGACCCTTTGCTAAATGTAAGTACTTACAAATGCTATCGTGTTTGGTGCAGTTTATACAGGAACCATAAGCAATATACTGTGTCCTGTAATAGTTTTGTACATAGAAGTAGCCAGGATGAGTTTCTAGGTAATTTGGCTAGGTCAGAGCTCAGAGGTACAGGCAGATATGATTAGGGTGATACAAACAAAGGGGGGCTTTGGAATTGCAATCAGCAAATGCAGTGAGAAGCAAGTGGGAATTAATCAGTACTCACAAATGCATTTCGAGCATCTTCACCAGGAGAAACTATTCAACTGTTAAACAGACACAAGTTAGCACTGGGAACTATCTATGACATGATTGCATCTCATTGGTTTTGCTTGTTGTAAGATTCTGGCACATGGATGGCCGGCTTCCATCATCTTTGAGGCCACCCTGTTCCCCGGGCAGTGTGTCCCAGGGGACATGTGCAGAGTGTGATGAGTTTGCCTAGACAATTGCCTGCTGTCACCCACACGGACCAGGACAATTTAGACCTTTTTAATGAGCATTCAAAGGTGTTACTCATAGTTTCTTAGACTCTTGTAATTTATGACCAAATTACAATTCAGGCAGAGGACAGTTCACCCATCATGAATTTAAATGGCCGGGTTCCTGATGAGGAACACAAGCCTACTGGGGGTGGGGGGGGGGAGTCATTAATTGTGTGGAATCTGACAACTGAAATGCAGGTGAACCACGCAGGGCAAAATGTGATAGTCATTTCATGACTAGAAATCTATTATGCCAATAAAGGTAAAAGGTAGACTAGAAATCCTAATATGTTATTAGGCCCTAAAAAGCAGCTTTGACAGAGAAGGGGGAGGCCATATTGGGGTTCCCTACAACTACAGTTTAGGACTTAAATGAGCTAGGGTCCTATCAGGACTCAAAGGGATATAAACTATTGCAAAATCCCTTCTTACCCCTCAAAATGTCTTGCTCATCAACCTGTTATTTATGGCGGCTTTTTTCCTTTTGCTTTTGGTTAATTTACAAAACCACTTTTTTCTGCATCCCTGTCATGTCTGTGGGGGCCCCAGTTTTGATGCTTTAGCTACCACAATTATGAGGGACGAGATAGGGGGCCAAAATTCTGAGGGCCCTGGAGCTGGAAAAGTCATGTGATTTGTGTTCACATGGTGTTTGCTTTGGACTTGGGCAGTGTGTGGGGAAAGGCTCAAAGGAGATCCTTGAGGACAGAGGATGGTTCTCGGAAGCCCTGGGGAGGGCAAAGTAGGGCTCTGTAGTGAAATGCTGGAATAGATAAAATGCCTTCTGTCTCTGCCAAATGCCTCTTCGCAATTGCAAGCGCTGCTACACCACCCGAAGAGCACCTCTGGATCCAATCTCTTCTTTGTTTCCGTTGTTACTAGGATTGCCAGCTCCAGGCTGGGAAATACCTGGAGATTTTGGAGATGGAGCCTGAGGAGGGCAGGGTTTGGAGAGGGGAAGGACTTCAACAGGCCTTAGAGTCCACCTTCTAAAAGGCCATTTTCTCCAGGGGAACTGATCTTGGTCATCTGGAGATCAATTGTAATAGTAGATCACCAGGCCCAGCCTCGCGGTTGGCAACCCAATCTATGCCTCAGTCCCACAACCATAGCTAACAGATAGCGGAGTCGGAAATTTCTGTAGAAGATCCCATGATGAAGCAAATTGCAAAACGCGTAGGGATCTAGAAGAGCCAAATAAACTCTCAGCCTTGCACCTTGCTACCCTTTGTCTTCTTCTGTGGTAAGATACGAGCCACTGCATTTTCAAAGCAGTTTAAAAAGTCAATAAATCATGGAAAAGTGGGGATCCCATTGATAGTATGGGACATACAGTTCCTTCTGTTACAGATTTTGAGTTGAAATTAGGTAATGGATCTTCCTTTGTACACTGGCAACATTGTGCTTGCTGCAGTCACCTGAATATGGTTCAGCCCTTCCGATTCAAGCATGTTTCATACAGACACTCTCTTGTACTCACTGCTACCTGTGCTCTAAAGTTTGCCCTTATTCTATTTAAATCAGTATAGATTTAATTGACACTTTTAATGTGGTGAATGCTAAGAAGCAGAAGTTCTTGAAGACACTTCCTACAGTTGTGACAAACTGAATACTTGTTTGATAACCTCATCAGACCCTGAATGTTCCTGGAACATCTTTTGCCTAATTTGCCAAAAAGCATCTTCTCCAAGGAATCTCCAAGTCCGCTGCAATGTCTTAAACATCTGGAAAGCACAGTTTTGGTACTAATTATGGAATTATACCATCTACCCATGTCTGCAATTACGTTTGCAGCTCTTGACTATTAGAATACATGTTGTTATAATAAGTAGGGCTTGCTTTCTTTTATATGCGTTTGCTGAGTTGTAGAATCTGTAATTATAATAGGTAAGAATCATCAGTTTGGAGGCTTGTTTCTATAATTACATTAACTGAACAACATAGTGATTTAACAATATAAAGCAGTTTGCCTAATGAAATAATTATTACAAGAGAAAGAAGTTTGCTAATTATGAAAAGACTTTTGAGCTTTATGTGGCAATTAAATATAAACAGTATCTGCTATTCTGCAACTCCGATAGCAAATAGTGAGTCTTTGAAAGCCAACCTATCCTTTACTTTTTGAACTAGAGTATAGAAAGGGTTCGAGTTTAATGGCAAAGAACACAGGAATTGCCATTAACTGAGGACCAAACTATGAGTGATATGAGGTTTTGTGATCATATGAATGGGATATCACTATAGCTCGCCTCTGTATTGGATGACAGAAGCCACAAAACTGAGTCGCCCACAGACAAGATAATGTAAGAGACATTGCAGATATGCAGAAAAATATGACTTTGTAATTTATTTATTTATTTATTTTTGCCAACGAGTCGTAGCTGACTTATGGCAACCTGATAAGCTTTTCAAGGCAAGAGATGTTCAGAGGTGGTTTGCCATTGCCTATCTCTGTGTAGTGACGCTGGATTTCCTTGGTGGTCTCCCATCCAAATACTAACCAGCACTGATCCTGCTTAGCTTCTGAAATCTGATGAGATCAGGCTAGCCTGGGCTACCCAGGTCAGGGCTTATAGGCTTAAGAGAGAAGATTCCTCACCCATCACCCCCCCACACCGAAACAAACAAACAAAAACCCTAGCCTGATGTGGACTGAATATGCTTCAGAAGGGTTGGAATTCTGAGAACAGCTGAGTAAAAGAAAAAGGGTGGGAAGAGGAGAAACCAATATGCTCAAAATGCTGAGAGTTTACAGAATCGTGGAGTGGGGACCTTTTGAGAGGTGGGGTAGGATTTCCAATTCTTTTTTTTTTTTTTTTTGCCTCCCTATCGTTCTTCACAGGTTTCTTCTCTAGAGATGGTAGTCAATTGCATGGCAGCACCCAATTGCATGGCAGCACCTAATCAGTCTCCTGATTAGGGTTGCCAACCTCCAGGTGGTACAGGAAACTGTATATACACAAAGTGCAAATATTTATAAGCTACTGAGGTGAAACATAGACCATATACGTGACATATATACAACACAATTATATACAATATGTACAGTTCACACAAAAAATGTAGAGAAATTTCCAAAGGTCTCAAGTGGTACTCAGTTGAGACCTTTGGAAATTTCTCTACATTTTTTGTGTGAACTGTACATATTGTATATAATTGTGTTGTATATATGTCACGTATATGGTCTATGTTTCACCTCAGTAGCTTATAAATATTTGCACTTTCCTGTACTGTTTTTCTAAACCTTTTGGTACGAGTACAGAGGTGCCGTTTTTCTCCCCAACCTCCAGGTGGTAGCTGGAGATCTCCCGCTATTACAACTGCTCTCCAGGCGATAGAAATCAGTTCCCCTGGAGAAAATGGCCGCTTTGGCAATTGGACTCTATGGCATTGAAGTCCCTCCCCTCCCCAAACCCCGTTCTCCTCAGGCTCTGTCCCAAAAACGTCCCGCCGATGGCGAAGAGGGACCAGGCAACCCTACTCCTGATCCTCCCAGAGTTCTGGGAGCCACAGCTGGCTGTAGCACGGTGTTTGGGGATGGGGGGTGGAAAGTACTTGCTGTAGCTTTGAGTTCAACTCTAAGGCACTGAAGTGTCATAAGTGCCATATTTTTAAAATGTGTTGTATTTTCAGAGCATTTAGTTTTGTGGTTTGTAATGCCTTAGCTGTTATCAGTGTGATTTTTTTTTTGTTATTTATGTTATGCTGTAATTCAGTCTACGAAGGCCTGTAATTATCAATGAAATGCAGAGTCCACTGAGGCTGGGCATGGTACGCGAAGAAGCAGTGATTCAAGAGCATGGTCCAGGCTAGAGTCCCCATGGTGTTGGGGGGTTCCTGTACCTAACAGGTCCCATCTATTTATATGACCAAATAATGTGTTACAAGACCTGTATCTTCCTGACACTTGATCTGATCAATAACACATAAGAAGCTGCAATTTTAGTTCACAGTTAAATGATTACTTGACCACTCAAAGACTTAGTGACTTTACTGTGGTTGTGTACTGGAATTTCAAATGAGAATGAATTCATCCACAGTTATTCAAAATAACAAGCTAATGTGATTGAAAAGTCATGCGTCAGATGCATTTCAAGGTGTCTTTTATTTTCTTTGACCCAGTTCTCACGGAGGTGTGGCAAACGTGTACCTGGGCTGTTGCACATCAAATGGAGAGTGTGTGTCATGTGCTTCAATATACAACGGTTTTCTCCACATAGAAACTAGCCTGTTAGCGAGGAAGTTAGGCAAGAAACCTTCTCCTTTATGTCTAATGTTTTGTGGAGGACATTTTGTGCGTGGAGAAGTTCTCTCTCTTTTTTTTAACCTAGAGCAGTGATGGCGAACCTTTTAGAGACCGAGTGCCCAAACTGCAACCCAAAACCCACTTATTTATCGCAAAGTGATAAATTGCCAACACGGCAATTTAACCTGAATACTGAGGTTTTAGTTTAGAAAAAACAACTCATACATTAACATCCCCACTTCATCCCATGCTAGCGTAGTCGCTCTGCACAGGATCGCGCGGCCGGACGGTCTCTGGGGGGCGCGCCCCTCACCTTACAGAGCGCATAGTGCAGGTACAGGTAAGGGGTGCGTCGCTGGAAGTCGTGCAGGGTCTTGGCGGGTGGGTAGCGGAGCTGGAAGACGGGCAGCCCGCGCTTGCAACGCCGCAGGCAGGAGGCGTGCCGCAGGATGCGCCCGAAGAGCTGCAGCTCAGCCAGCCCCTCGTCCGGCGTGATGCCGGGGCCTGGCTCGCCAAAGGTCGGCTCCCCGAGCCAGGGCTCCCCGGCGCCTTGCCGCCGCCGCACTCCTGTTGGCAGTGCTCCTCGCTGTTGCGCAGCAGGCAGTGGAGGCGCAGGCTGGCCTCCAGGGCGCGGACGCTCTCCTTCCAGCTCTCACCCTCGTACTGCTCCAGCATGTAGGTGTGCTGCAGCAGCAGCAGCTCGGCAGCCGGGAAGCCGCGGAAGCTGTACTTCTTGTACTGCGTGCCGGCCAGGGCGGCCAGCAGCAGCCCCCAGCTTCGCCACTCCATGCCTGCCCTGCCGCTGCCGCCTGCTGCTGCTCTGGAGCCGCTCGGAGGCCCATCGGGAGGCTCCGGGAATCAGGGGGGAAAGGAAGGCGGGAGGCAGGCCTGGGTGGATCCCGCAGGTCTTAGCGTGGCCAGCGGGCGAGGGGAGGGACCAAATGGCCAAAACACATGGGAGGTTTTGCCTTGGATTTGCAACTCTCTAGAAGTGCTGGGGCAACGGCGCGCGTGCCCACAGAGAGGGCTCTGCGTGTCCCCTCTGGCACTCGTGCCATAGGTTCGCCACCACTGACCTAGAGAAACTTTAAATCATGTGACACCGTTGCAGTCTGAAGTGATACAACCCAAACGCATGTTTACCATGTCAGTGGAAACTAAGCTATAGAATGGCCAGAGGGTTAGACTGAAACTTTGATCATCTGGACTTGAACTACCAGTTCCAGCAGTGCTGTGTTACTGGCATTTAGCGATTTTTTTAAAGGTTTTCAGTTTTGTCTGTATGGTTGACAGTCACACCATTGTAACACAGCAACAGGGTAGGATTAAAACCATTTATGAATCACAAATCATTTTTTTCAGAGCACGGATCAATACAGCATTCACTGGTATCAGTGGCAAAGTACCCACTGCCTGCAATTTAGGGTTGCCAGTTCTGGGCTCAGAAATACTTGGATATTTTGGGGGTGGAGCCTGAGGAGGGTGGAGTTTGAGGGGGGAGGGACTTCAGTGCCATAGAGCCCACCTTCCAAAGTGGCCATTTTCTTCAGGTGAACGGATTTCTGTCACCTGGAGATCAATTGTAATCCCAGGAGATCTCCAGTCTCTACCTGGAGGTTGGCAACTCTAGCTGTGTGCCATCCTGACCATGAAGCATCTCTAAATATTTTTTTCTGGTTCATTAAAGCAGTGATGAACTAATGCCTTCTCATACTTGCTGATGGGTAGGGGGGATCATTTTCTTGTGACTTTTAGCTTCTCCAAAAATGACTAATTACAGTGACTTACCTTATGAAAGAAGAAGGGGATAATTTATAACTAAGAGAAATTTAATATTAGCTCATCTAAAATATTGTCCATTGGATAAAAAGCAATGCATTGGTTTTTTTAAAAACTTTGCTGTAAATTCTGCTTAAAATGCAAATTAGTTATAAGTAATCCATGAAATTTAAGCTCAGTGATGGCAAGTCATTAGTAATTTCTAAACTGAATTTAAAAGAATTAAACCCACATACACACACTGCTAGGGGCAATTTCATAAGCATTATGTTATTTGTTAAATATGAAAGCAGCCAAAAAAAGTTCTAGAAAGTGTTTTTCTTGCCTACAGTTTCTTGGTTTTCTGTAAGAAGTGGAAGGTGCTTTCTATGTAAGGGCGACTCAAAGTCAAGATTCCAAATTCACTTTTTTTTGGCCATCAAGTCACAGCTGACTTATGGCGACCGCAACGGGTTTTCAAGGTAAGAGACATTCCCAGGTGGTTTGCCATTGCCTGCCTCTGTGTCACGCACCTGGTATCCTTGGAGGTCTCCCATCCAAGTACTTGCCAGGGTCAAGGCTGAGAGCGTGGCCCAAGGTGACTGGCCCAAGGTCACCCAGCAAGCTTCCTTGGCACAAGTGGGGATTTGAACCTGAGTTTCCCAGGTCCTAGTCCAACACCTTAACCACTACACCACGGTGGCTCTCATAAATTCATGTTATAATCCCCAGATTGGGAGAGGCGGATCCTTGGACTGAGGCCATTGCAAGGGATGGGAGGGGGAGATTAAGGGTTGGATCCGGTAGACGATTTCTGCACACACTGTAGTCCTTGTGAAAGTGGAAACTTACTGAAAAGACCACACTGAATTGTTAAACTTACAGTATCCCAGCTTGCACTGCCGCCTGTGCAAGACCCTGTGCAAGTATTTAGCAGCTATTGGTCATTATTGCAATGTATTTCGTACTTTTGCTTGAGCAAGCAGAACTGTGCTAAGTGGACTTGCATTGCTGTTCACATGTCACAGGATTCAACCCTAACAGTGCAATCCCATGCCGAGTTAATCCAGTCTCGATTTCTGATCGTAACCATATTTTTATAGGAGAACAGGTGGGCTACAGTGAGAAGTAAGAGCATAACCGATAGAGTTGCCAAGTCCCTCTTCGCCACCGGCGGGAGGTTTTTGGGGTGGAGCCTGAGGGGGCAGGGTTTGGGGAGAGGCTTCAATACCATAGAGTCCAATGGCCAAAGGGGCCATTTTCTCCAGGTGAACTGATCTTTATTGGCTGGAGATCAGTTGTAATAGCAGGAGATCTCCAGCTACTATCTGGAGGTCGGCAACCCTACTGTGGGGCCCCGTTGCAGGCCCTCAGCCATTTTGTGAGGCCTCTTTGTTGCTTGTGGGTTCCCCTGGAATGGGCCAGGTAAGACTAGGGATTGGCGGAGAGCCAGACATACTATATAAGATCCAAGGAAACCAAGCTCTGGAAGATATCAGGTAGCACACTATTTATTGTGAGACCAGCTGGCAAGAAACTGAGGGAAGGAAAGAGAGCAGGAGTACCTCAATGACGGCAAATGTGCAGCTCCTTGGGGGACTGATAGGGTTGCCAGGTCCCTCTTTGCCACCGGTGGGAGGTTTTTAGGACGGAGCCTGAGGAGGGTGGGGTTTGGGGAGGAGCTTCAGTGCCATAGAGTCCAATTGCCAAAGCGGCCATTTTCTCCAGGGGAACTGATCTCTGTCGGCTGGAGATCAGTTGTAATAGCAGGAGAGGTCCAGCTAGTACCTGGAGGTTATCAAAAAACAAACAGCCTATGGCAATATGGGGCATACAATGTATCACACCAAGCAAGGTTCAAATTCCAGTTTCCAAATAGGATCCTTTTTCTTTGAGGATACCATTATAAGAAAAAGGATCCTATTAAGGTATGAGAAAACAAGGTTTTAATTCATAATAGTTTAAATTATAACAATGGTATTATTAATTGCTGCTAAGAAAATTATTGGCAACATTGTATCATTTTATCGTTCTAGAAAAACCGGCGGCGTATATTACAAACGTCACAGCCAAACGGCTTTACCACCATTTAGCTCATTAATATTGTTTGTGATCACCGCGTCTAAGATAGCGGCTGACGAAATTTGTGAAACTGGAAATTCATGCCGGGAGCCTGCCCCGCTCCGTTCACTGGATGACCACTTTCAAAAGAAATCTACTCTAATACAGTTTCATATGAGCTGTATAAAATCATCATGCTGTTTATAAATTTATGTGAAAGTAACATGAATTTACTTGCTTAAAGCTTAACTACCTAAGCTAAAATACACCTTTGAAAATATACTTTTTGGAAACTGGAATTAGAACCTTGCTTTGTGTGAGACGTTGTATACCCCATATTGCCATAGGCTGTTTGTTTTTTTTGATTACCTGCATTGGAACAGCCGAGTACCTGGAGGTTGGCAACCCTAATAACCGATCATTTTCTTCCTCAACACCTGGTTAAAGTAAATATGGATCCCAAGATGGCTGTTACAGATCTAATATTAGCCTTTGATAGGATCAACAGTGATAAATAAATGTGGCTAATGTTGTGGGTACGAATATTAATGGATACCTTCTTATGTTAGTTAGAAGAATCTACGCCAGGGGTCTCCACCCTTTCTGAGCCAGTGGGATTGGGGAGTCTTATGCGGCACAGTAGGACCCCCGTGGCGCAGAGTGTTAAGCTGCAGTACTGCAGTCCAAAGCTCTGCTCACGACCTGAGTTCGATCCCGATGGAAGTCGGTTTCAGGTAGTCTGCTCAAGGTCAACTCAGCCTTCCATCCTTCCAAGGTCGGTAAAATGAGTACCCGGCTTGCTGGGGGTAAAGGGAAGATGACTGGGGAAGGCACTGGCAAACCACCCCGCAAACAAAGTCTGCCTTGGAAACGTCGGGATGTGACGTCACCCCATGGGTCAGGAATGACCAGGTGCTTGCACAGGGGACCTTTACCTTTTATGCGGCACAGTGGGCGCAGGAACAAAATGGCTGCCACAAAATGGCTGATGCCACAGAAGGATTGCCACAGCTTAACTGCAGTAACACAGTGTAGATCCTTGTGCGGTGGTGGCAGCTGCTGCCAAGGCAACATTTTAAAAAAATCTGCAGGAAGTCATTAACAGAAGTGGGTTGAGTCATACCCCCCCCCCACTATTTCAAACTGACCAGGATGAAGGGACACAGATTCGCAGCATACACAAATATCTCGTGTTAACTTAAGGACTAACAAGTTTTTATTCTGGCATCTGGGGGTGACCGCATTATGTATTCCCAGCGATGTATTAAGAGTTTGAAAATGTTATAAAAAACTTCGCTTTAAAAGGGTTTTTGGATGCCACGGCTAAAAAATGGTTGGAAGACGTCTTCACAGCTAAAGGGGCCAAATAAAGTGCGAGCAGTATTTTTTATAACAGTTTCAAACTCTTAATACATCAATGGGAATACATCGAAAGTGCGAACAGTATTTTTTATAACATTTTCAAACTCTTAATACATCGCTGGGAATACATAATGCGGTAACCCCCATAGTCCATGAAAGTTTATGCTAAAATAAAAAACTTGTTGTTTCTGTGGTGCCACAAGATGCCTGCTTGTTTTTGCTGTAACACAGTATCCCCTCTAGAAATATTTGTCTTAAATTAGATTAGGCAACATACCCCAAATAGCTGGTAATCTAAAATGGAAAGTGATACACATTTGTGATTGATTCTGCTCTCTTAGGAAACTAGGCCAGTCACATACTCTCAGCTTAACCTACCTCACAGGGTTGCTGTGAGGGGAAAATGGAGAAGAGGAGAACAAGTCAATAAATAAAATAGTGTGAAAGTTCTGTTAACTGATTCCTAGTTATTCCTAGCCACCATGGTGTAGTGGTTAAGGTGTAGGACTAGAAACCCCACATTCAAATCCCCACTCTGCCATGGAAGCTTGCTGGGTGACCTTGGGCCAGTCACACACTCAGCCTGGCAGGTATTTGGATGATAGATCTCCAAGGAATACTAGGGGCACGACGCAGAGGCAGGCAATGGCAAAACACCTCTGAACGTCTCGTCTTGAAAACCCTACAGGGGTAGGGTTGCCAACCTCCAGGTAGTAGCAGGTGATCTCCTGCTATTACAACTGATCTCCAGCCGATAGAGATCAGTTCACCTGGAGAAAATGGCTGCTTTGGCAATTGGACTCTATGGCATTCAAGTCCCTCCCCTCCTTAAACCCTGCCCTCCTCAGGCTCTACCCCAAAAATCTCCCGCCGGTGGTGAAGATGGACCTGGTAACCCTATTACACGGTCACTATAAGTCAACTGTGATTTGATGGCGCTCCCGCGCACGCGCACACAGAGTGATTCCCAGCAACTTTCAACTCTCCTAACAAGATATAATAGGACATGCATTAAAAAGCTGCCAAATTACCCTTACAAATTGTAACCATTTCCTCTCACCTGGATATACCATTTCTGCAATCCATGGGAAACTATAGGAAATTTTAACTTACTACATTGCTACATTAGACATGGGCTTCCCAATGTTCCATTGCCCTCTTGTGTTTTACGAACGCACTGCAATTTCAAAGCTTGAATGTAGAAATCAAAATCTGGGTCATGTCATAATTGCTTTGGATTGTATATATTAGACTTGAAACAGATACCTTGTGCTATGGAAGACATCACACAAATATCTGAATGGATTATCTTATTGGTACATAAGGGGAAATGTTTCTGTTCATTCCCAGTATATTGGATAGTTTAACAGTGCAGTCCTAAGCAGATGTATACCTTTCTAAGCCCACTGACTTCAACAGAGTTAATACAAACTCAGTTTGGTAGGTAGGACAACTAGACTTAATCTCTAGTTATTAAAATAACATTCTGCTGATGTTTCCCTGCTTCTTCATTTCTGGGGTATGTATTTATTTAATTACTCAGGACACCCCCTCAGTATTTATAATACAGTTAGCACAAGGTGGCTTGAGAACCAATGTCCCCATGCTTCGAAGGATTGGTAATGTGGCATAATAAGGCATCTCCTTCTCCCTCTTTTGTCCCATTGCATGGTGTGAATTCCGCCCACTCTCCTCTCTTTTTGGCAAACTCCAGGATGGTGTTATATGTCAACTAGGTAACTAGGGTTGTGCAAGCCACAGCTCGCCTATAAAACTGGAATGTTTAAATCACTATCAAATTGATAGTGCGGCTTTCCAGACAAACTATAAGTTGCACATAGTTATTCTGGTTTGCAAGTAACAGCAAACTACAGTTTGCCAAAAAAAAAAAAAAAAAGTAAGAAAGGGAGAGATGCATGAAGGGAAGAAAACACATCGATTCAAGTCTTGGTTTATAATAATCAAACCTTGACTTGGCCATTCCCTCTCCTTCACATGGAGCCTGCTGGGTGTCCTTGGGCCAGTCACAGTTCTCTCAGAACTCTCTCAGCCCACGTGGAGGCAGGCAATGGCAAACCACCTCCAAATGTCTGTTGCCTTGAAAACCCTACAGGGTCGCCATAAGTCGGCTGCGACTTGATGGCACTTTATACACGCACAAGTTAACATCTGCCTTGATCTTTGATTTTTAATGTACGATCTTGAAATGTGTTATAGCTTTAATTTCTGCTCCAAGCTTGAAGAGCAGTTCTGCGTAACTGGGACTCCCCCACCCCCCGCCCCGGCATCAATTACAGCAGCTACTCTATTGGTTGGACAAACCAAGATATTGTATCATTCTAGGATTCAAATTGCAATGTTTAATACAACCACAAGATGGAGCTAATCTCTAAACAGTTACAACCAAATAGATTTAATTGAGGGCATTAATGTACAATAGCTGTTAGTAGGGGCTAATTGATAGAAACGTTATCTGCAGGATGGGGATTTCTTGGCTTCTCAGTCTCTGATCAGCAATCTGAGGTTCAATCAGCATAAAGTAAATATTGTGTTGCGTGTCACAGGGGGACCCGCTTCCTTGGTGGAAGAAAGGATTTATACGCTGCGTCAGGAGTCATCATCTGTGACTCTTGACTTGGATTCTGGGCCAATAAGGGAATAACAAGCTGTGTGCAATGATCTTTCTCTTTCTCTGGCTCAGGGGAATGATTATTGTTGGCATAATTAATTGGAAGATGAGAAGGGGAAAAAACTAATTCCTAGTCCAACATGGTTTAAGACTGCCAGCGCAGAATTTCTCATCAAGTTAGCCTGCATGGAATCAGAGCCCAGTACACAATTGCTATACACACTTCTGAATCTGTACAAAGCTTGATTAAATAAGTGACAAGAGTGCATTAATGTAGCACAAAAGAAAAAGAAAAAAAAAACAGCAGGGATATTTAAAACTTTAACAGACTGTTAAGAAACAATAAAAGAAGCTCAATAAAAGCTCAGCTGGGAAAAAATATTGCTACTACATCTAGAGTTGCCAGCTCTGGGTTGGGAAAAACCTGGAGATTTTGGGGGTGGAGCCTGGGGAGGGACCTCAGCAGGATATAATGCCATAGCAGCCATTTTCTCCAGAGGAACTGATCTTGATTTTCTGGAGATCAATTGTAATAGAAGGAGATCTCTAGATGTCACCGTCAACCCTATAGTACATCAGTATAAACTATCAACTGCTATCTATAGTGGGGCAAAAAACAAACAACAGACTAATGAAAACTGAAAATACAAGCCAAAAAATGAAATCCAGCAAACACACACACACACACACATACACACAAAAAAAAACTAACTAACTATAGACATGAAGTATCTGTCTGTAGTCCCTTTCAGATGTTCTGGACACATACGTATGTGTGCATGCGGTGGGGGAGAAATAATTACATCCAGCTCCACTCCTCACCTACATGAGTCCATTGGAATGCATGCTGCACATACAACTGCTGGCACCTGGGGCTTCCTTTACATGAGCAAGAAAACTGAAAAAGTAGGCTTCCTGATCATATGGGGGAAACTGTATACGTCCCAATGAAGGGTGTAGGTTGAGATGACCTTGGCACTAGGTTCTTGCTCCCCCCACCCCAGCACATTCATTTGATGCGCTGAGGATGTCGGCAAAGGGGTCTTATAACAGTGACCCTTGCCTGTAAGAGAATCAGCTTCCCAGCTGTGCCCCAGTGCATTCTGTTTGCCTAGAGCTCATCTCTCCCGTATGTGAACTTATTCATGAGCCATAAGCAATTTCACAAAGAAGACTCAATATCCATTGCAAACTGTAGTTGTAACCACATATGGTGACATTTTGACAGAATCCTAGTTGATTTTGACCCAACAGAAGAGTAAGCCTTGACATCTCTAAACAGATGATAAATGTAAAGCATTAGTACAGCAAAATGAAAGATGGCCTCTTTTCTTTTTCCTGGCTGCATTTTTTAAAAAATGGAAATGCTGTGAATTGTTTTTATCTTGATGACTTCCGTCTTTCTTTCCTCCCATCTACTTTTAGATCTGCACTTAGCACTATAAGGCCTGATCCACATCAACATTTCTGAAGGAGAAAAGTAATTATGAGGTGACATTGCACCAAAGTTTTTCCTTTGAAGTAGTATGCTCCTTGCCCTGACCTGGATGGCCCAGGCTAGCCTGATCTCGTCAGATCTCAGAAGCTAAGCAGAGTCAGCCCTGGTTAGTATTTGGATGGGAGACCACCAAGGAATACCAGGGTTGCTGTACAGAGGAAGGCACTGGCAAACCACCTCTGTTAGTCTCTTGCCATGAAAACCCCATAAGGGGTCTCCATAAGTCGGCTGCGACTTGACGACACTTTACACACACACAGTATGCTCCTTATGTGACCATATGGTAAAAGCACCCTCAAGCACCCTTGAGAAGATGTAAAAACCACACTACATAGACTTCACTTGGGGAATTTATTCACAAAACCTTTTGACTATTGATGGTGAGTTTCTAAGCTCAGAAGTGATAATGTGGATTAGACCTAAAGGATGTTTCTTCAGTGAATACTGACATGGGACGTAGAGAAGACAGCATGGTATAGCCCGATCTCGTCAGATCTCAGAAGCTAAGCAGCCCTGGTTAATAATTGGATGGGAGACCACCAAGGAATACCAGGGTTGCTATGCAGAGGAAGTCACTGGCAAACCACCTCTGTTAGTCTCTTGCCTTGAAAACTCCATAAGGGGTCACCATAAGTTGTCTGTGACTTTACAGCACTTTACACACACACACACACACACACACACACACACACACACACACACACACACTGACATGGGAGAGAAAAATCTGAGGAATCTAAACATAAATAGTATTGGGCTGTATGTGTTGTGTAGAGAGAAAGAAAAAATAAGTCTAGCAACAGGTTGTGCCACAAACCTGAAGAAAAGTATTTTTTTTCTATCTGTCATAAGAGAAGATGTTCACTTGTGAAAACCCTGCTCTTTCTGTGGTGTGTTTATGGTGAATCAAAAACTTAGGCATCTATGGGTGAATACAGATGACAAGTCTAGCATCGGGTAGGATTTTCTACCATGTGGTTTTCTGTGTTACTACAAGTGTGGTTCAGTTCTTTTCTTTGTGTACTCTTATGTGAAACAAAGGTGGAGGATCTTTACCAAATGATAAGATTTCTCAACATTTCTTGTGTGATTGGAAGTATGAAGTGTTGTATATTTACACATTGAAACATTTCAAGGTTTTTAAAAAATATATTCTATTTTTAAATTTTTAGTCACGTATTACTGTGTTGGAGGAGGGAAGGCAGCATGGTACAGCCCTATCTTGTCAGATCTCGGAAGCTAAGCAGGATCAGCCCTGGTTAATATTTGGATGGGAGACCCACCAAGGAATACCAGGGTTGCTGTGCAGAGGAAGGCACTGGCAAACCTCCTCTGTTAGTCTCTTGCCATGAAAACCCCATAAGGGGTCGCCATAAGTCAGCTGCGACTTGACGGCACTTTACACACACACACATTACTGTGTTGGAGGCCTTTTTCTTCACCGAAAAGTTGGACATCTCTCTGACCTTATGCATATTTTTGTTTGGTGTGATTATGACAGTTTGGGTGAGGGTATGCATATGGATGCTTAATTTTGTCTTAATGTTTTTTGGGGGAAGTTTTTCCTCTTTTTTTTTTTCATTTTGTGGAGTAAGCACGTGGAGGAACCTTTTTTTAAAGAAATAACAAAAAACCAAAAGTACTTGAGTAAAGAACCCATGGAGAAAATTGTGCGCACAATTTAAATGACACACAACATGGAAAACACTGTCTCCAGCCAGCTATTCTATAAGCAAAGAACCAGGAAGTCATGACAAAGTGCTATAGCAATGCATGAAGGGAAAGACAGAACTAACATTTTCCTTCCATAGCCACAGAACAAGTCAGTCACCAAGGATGTAATGGAATATTGCAGCACTAGTCAGTTCTTCGTATTGCAGTCTGCATTGCAGAATTTTAGCACTCATTTATCAGAAAACAAACTAGGGGGCCAGGTCTCCCACTATAGCCTGCCCCTGCCTCCTCCCAGTGCCATGCTGCTGTGGGGCAAAAATGGGGCTGGGGGAGAAAGAAGTAAATTAGGTTGCATAACCAGAAGTTATGTCACACATCACCATGATGCAATCCCCTTGAACTCTATGGCTTTGCCACATCAATGTTTGACGTCACTTCTGGTTATGCAACTAAAAATGCAGTCGTGGCATTGCAAGTTGTTGAGCAATGCCTGGCCCCTGCCCCCCCCCCCATAAGTCCTGTGCATTTCCAGCCCTGTGCTGACAACCCTTCATAAACCTCCCCACATTTTCCATGGGACAAGCTCGTTATTTGCCCAGTATGTGTGGAAGTAGTATGGCTACTCCTATTATTATTATTTATTATTTACAGCTTTTGCCAGAACACAGTATACAACTACAATCTTAAAAAGGATTTTAAAAGGGTAGGTATCAAATCAAAAGTATCTCCATAGCTTAACATAAATACATTAAAAGGGTAAAATAGTTGCAATAAATATATTATACTAAAATTTACCTAAAAGTTAGTTGTGACCAATATTGACATTACCATTAGTGGTCTCTCTCAAACGGACCTTAATAGCCACTGAGCAAAATTTAGCAACTTGGGAAAGACTAAAGGTGTCCCCTTCCCACAGCAGAAATTTCATTTCCTCTTCTTCTGAGTCAAACTCCCTTAGGTTCATCAGTGGATGAATAAACTTTTGTCTAATGTCCTTATAATAATTACATCTAAGAATAACATGGCCAGAATATGCCTACTCCTGCCTTTTGTTCGTGTTTTGTACAAGGCTTTGAGCAGTGTGGTGGGGACTCTATTTGGGTCTTACAGTAGTCCATTCTGGAGGATACAATAAGTGTTGGTCAGCATGGCTAGGTCAGCAGACTCTAAATGAGAAGCCAACTTACGAGCTGAGAAGCAATGAGAAGGAGTTCAAAGTAACCATACGGCTCACTAGGTGTTATGGACGCCCGGATGGAGCTTGGCGGAACGAGCGTTTTTTGCTGCCCTTGCTGGCTGACTAAAACGGGCTTTATCAAAGTATCCGACAGGCCACCATACATTGCTGCTGGGATGCGTTCAGCTTGGTAGATCATAAGCTTGAAGAAGCAAGTGGTAGTCAAGGCAGGTATAAACTAATTATGGGAAACTAATAAACTAATTATGGGAAGCTCTCCACCATTCCAACGAGTATATTCCCCACTGCCCTGGTTTACTACACAGGTCGAAACAGATCCATTAATAATTCCTTTTCGGAGGGAAGACACTATGGAATTATATCACCACAGAGTTTCCTCTCCTCCCCAAACTCTGCTCTCCCCAGCAACAGCCCCCAGATCTCCATGAATAGCCAAAGCTGGGCTTTGAACTAGGCTTGAAGCACACCTTGATAAAAATAATGTTTACCTAGAAAGTTCCAAAACCACCTGCTCACACTTTGTAGGAAGTTTAGGCCTCCAGCCAATTTCACTTATGGCAAGATTCCTTCACCACTGCCAAAACAACAGTGAGATCCTGCACACAAAAGTAGTGCCTTGCTCTTGATTCTCCCCAAGGGGAAATACCTGAATTCAATGTCCTTTCGACTGGTTTGCTTGCAAACTATGTCAACATAATGCACTGCCAGGGTAATTCAACTATATAATGGCATTTTGCATTGGATGAATTAACATGTTGCAATTTATCATAGCGTTTTTGCTGATGTGAGGGAAGAAAATATCAACAAAGGTTATTATTGACAAGAATGAATGTTCTGGGATTTTATTAACACCTAGGCAGCATGAGTATTATAAACCAAGAGTAAAGTTGCAATCCCATGCTTACTTTTTTGGGAGTAAGTTCCTTATTGAATTGGGTAAGACTGGCTTTTGCATAGATTTGCATAAAATAGGACTAGAAGGACTAGAGTAGACGTTGGAGGCTCTTGACCATATGTCCTGTCTCCATAAATTTCTTTTAGTAGCAGCTGTTGGGAGGATGTACGCAAATTAGATTTGTACTATGGTGCTGAGGGGGTAGGATTTAACCCTTTCTTCTTGTGATAGTGACCCTATGAAAACCATTATTCCTCATCCCAAAGCTGTATGTATACTTGTATGCCACTTTATGTTTTCCCTGTCTCGAAAGTATCTTGGGTGAAAGCAAACTTGGAAGTAAGTGCACCACTGAACTGAGTGAGCCCGAATAAGATAGGACCGCAAGAGCAAAACTAGACTCAACTAGGTGGATCTCTGCAATTGTACCTTCTGACCCTTTAGATATCTTTTATCAGTTGTTTCAAGGTTCATGCAGGGAGGACTGGAATTGTAATGCTTGAGGAAAGTTTAACCCCCCCCCCAGCGTGGTGAAGTGGTTAAGAGCGGCAGACTCTTATCTGGTGAACTGGGTTTTCCTACACATGAAGCCTGCTGGATGACCTTGGGCTAGTCACAGTTCTCTCCAAACTCTCTCAGTCCCACCTACCTCACAAGGTGCCTGTTGGGGGGGGGTAAGGAAGGTGTTTGTAAGCCACTTTGAGACTTCTTTTGGTAGAGAAAAGCAGGGTATAAAAACCAACTCTTCTTCCTCTTCTTCTTCTAATCAATTTAAATGACTCCCCTTCTTGGAAGACTCCATTTGGCCTCATAGAAAAATGTATGGCTACCCTTATATTTTCTCTGTCTGGACCATCAGCAGTTTAGGGAGCGATTTACATAGGGAATATGGCAGAAGGGAAAGGGTTAACCTAATCACCCAGCACCATGGCCCCAATTTGCTCTATCCTGCAGCTGCTATAAACAGAAATGTAAATAAGTGGGAGATCCATTCACATACTTCCAACCGTATCAAGTTTTCCCCTGAGAGTTTAAAGAATGCCTTAGCATTATAAATTTATATACATTCTTAATGATATGTGACAGTGGTACATGGACCACAGAGGAGAAAATGAGCATTTTATAGGAACAGAATAGGATGAATAGTTTAAAAGTTTAAAGACAAAGAAAAACTGCGCACACATCCTGATTTTTTAAAAAAATCAAAGGCAATGTACAGATTCTGAACAAAGGAGCAGGCTAGCTATGTTTTGAAAAATGAAAATTATATGGATTACCATCCTAAGCAAATAAATTCATTGCTGTTTGGGAATGTGGGAAAGGGTTTGTGTGTGCAGATGATCAAGGGTAATTATCATATAAAACTTGTAACATCTTATCACACAAATCTTAAAACCTTTCATAAACAAACAAATACAATACCTTTATTGGCATCTCAAAACCTTTCATAGAATCATAGAATTAAAAAATTGGAAGGGGCCTAAAGACCATCCAGTCCAACCCCCTGTACCATGCAGGATGACCTAAATTAACCCTCCCAAATAAATGTCCAGTCTCCACTTAATCACCTCCAAGGAGACAGAACCCACAACATTCCTGGGCAACCAATTCCACCAATGAACTGCACTTATTGTTAAAAAGTTTTTTCTAATATCCCGCCAATATCTCCCCACCAGTAATTTAAACCCATTATTACAAGTCCTATCCATCACTACCAACTGAAATAGAGCCCCAAACTCCTCAAAAAGACAGCATTACAAAGACAGCATTACTTAAAAAAAGTAATCATATCCCCCCTCCACCTTCTCTTCTCCAGGCTGAACATTCCCAATTCCCACAGCCTTTCTTCATAAGGCTTAGTTTCCAAACTTCTAACAATCCTTGTCGCTCTCCTCTGTACCACTCTGAAGTTTCTACATTCTTTGTACAAAAAAGGCCTCCAGAACTGGACACACTACCCCAAGTGGGCTCTAACCAGTGTAATATATAGTGGTACTATTATAACTCATGTCCTACACTATGGATCTAGTTCATACACCCTAAAATCAAATTTGCCTTCTTTGCTGCTGCATCATACTGGCAACTCATAATTTATAGTCCAGCAGAACCCCAAGATCCCGTTCATATATGCTACTACTTAGAAGAGTATCCCCCATCTGGTATGACTGCATTTTTACTACCTAGTTACAAAACTTCATATTTATCTCTATTAAATCGCATCCTGTTCACATCTGCCCATTTTTCCAATGTTACCAAGTTTGACTGTATTTTATCTCTATCTTCCAGAGTATTTGCTATCCCACCGATTTGGCGTCACCTGCAAATTTAATGAGTTGTTCCTTCTAGATAACTGATAAAATATTACAAACTATGGGGACCCAAACTAAGCCCTACGGCACCCCACTAGATACTACCCTCCAATCAGACAATGAACCATTAACTACCACTCTTGGGGTGTGATTATCTAACCAATTCCTTATCCACCCAACCATCCTAAAATGTAATCCCTAGCCCTCCAAATTGCCAATCAAAATATCATGAGGGACCTTATCAAATGCCTTACTAAAATCCAAATATACAATATCCACAGCATCCCCACGATCTAGCAAACCTGTCACCTGAGCAAAAAAGGAAATGAGATTAACCTAACAGGACCTATTATGGACAAATCTATACAGACTACCTTTATCACCAAATTATCCTCTAGATTACAAATCAGCTTTTTAAAAATCCAGTTTTTTCCCCTGGGAGAGAGGTTACACTGACTGATCTATAGTGCCTTGATCATCCTTCCTCCCCTTTTAAAACTTTTGACATTAAAAAAAAAATTAGGACAATATTTTCCCTTCCTCTATGATCTGGCACATCACTCATCCTAAAAGAGGCCTTGGAGATAATGGATGATGGCTCTACCAATTCCCCAGCTAGTTCTTTAATCACTCTCAGCTGGACACCATCCGGCCCAGGGGACTTACACCCATCCAAAGCATCCAGATACTTCTGAACAACCTCAGTACTTATATCCACCTGCAAACCCGAATCCTGCACACCACTGTCTCCATGCGGGCCTCTACTCTCCTTCAGAGAGAAGACATGGGATGCCAGCCTCCAGGTGGGACCAGGGACCAGGGACCAGGGACCGGAATTACAGATCATCTCCAGTCTACTTCGGGAGAAAATGAATGCTTTGGAGGGTGAACTCTATGCTATTGTACACCATTGAGGTGTCCTCTCCAGGCTCCCCCGCCCAAATCTCCAGGAGATACCCAACCTGAAGCTGGCAACCCTGCCCCCCACCCACCTGCTGGCAACCCTAGAGAAGACTGAGGCAAAATTGGCATTAAGCCTCTCTGCCTTTGCTTTATCCTCCATTAAGGTTTCTCCATTTTCACTCAATAGCAGACCTATCACTTCCTTCACCCTCTGTTTTCTCCTCACGTAACTAAAATACAACAAGCAGCTTCTCTGGCTGCTCTCAGATCATTCTGAGCTTTGACCTCCCTAACAACCACCCTACAGTGCTTAGCAGGTACTGTTCCTTGGTAATTCACCCTTTTTTTCCATTTCCTAAACATAACTTTATTTCTTCAACTCATCAAAGAGCTTTCTGTTTATCCATGTAGGGTTCTTGGATCTCCTACCATGTTTTTGTCTTGTTAGAGCAGCAATAGCTTGAGCCTGCAACTCACATTTAAAAAGAACCCACCCTTCATTTGACCCTTTCTCTTCTAACATTCTTCCCTGTGGAGTCCTCCCCATCATCTCTCTAAATTTACTAAAAATCAGCCCTACTAAAATCCAACATATGTTTGACTACAAACACTCTTAATGCCCCAAACAAGAGAGAATTCTAACAACATAGGCTCGCTTCCCCCTAATGTGCTCACCATTCTCACCTCATCCACCAGCTCTTCCTGATGAGTTAAAATCAAAATAGCAAACCCTCTATTCACCTATTTTGTCCTTTGAAAGAGTAAGTTATTCTGCAAACAGATCAAGAAATTACATGACCCTGGGTGCTTGGCAGAATAACAGCGCATTCCTGACTTCCGAGGACAAAAGTCCTCAGGAGGCCAGGAAGGGGAAAAAAGCCCCATTTAAACTTTAAAAAGCCTGCAAAAGGCTTTTTAAAGGTTTTCAACAGTAGGGAAACCAGTTTGGAGGTGGCGAGGCGGCACCTCCTCCACACCGTCCCTGGCTGCCAGAGGCTCAGGAATGAACTGTAAGTCTCCCAACACACATCAGGGAAATGAAAATCACCCATAGCCAATAGATCATATTGTTTGAATACATTGGCCAGTTGTCTCAAGATGAAAGCCTGCTCCTCTTCTCTCTGATTAGGTGGTCTGTAACAAACTGCAACCACAATACTATCAGTCCATCCGTTCCTTATTCTCACCCAAACACCTCCCACAGGATCATCACGTTCACCATCCAATATTTCCTATCACACCATTTCCTAATGTACAAAGCCACACCTCCTCCGCTGCGACTCTGGAAGTTCTTTTTAAATGACTCCTATCCCTTTAGTGCCATGCTCCAGTCATGAGAATCATCCCACCAAGTCTCTGTAATGCCTATCAAATCATACCCTCTCCCATCTGAATTAGACATTCAAGCTCCTCCTGTTTATTCCCCATACGTTGGGCATTAGTACACAAACACCACAAGCCTTGTGCCCCCAGGCCTGACATCCCCCATATCTCATCATTTTGGACTCTCCATCCACTTCCCAAAGGTAAAGGTAAAGCATTACTGACCCACAAGGTGACGTCACATCATGACGTTCACTAGGCAGACTCGTTTCTGGGTGGTTTGCCATTGCCTTCCCCAGTCGTCTACATTTTACCCCCAGCAAGCTGGGTACTCATTTTTCTGACCTTGGAAGGATGGATGGCTGAGTCAATCTTGAGCCGGCTACCTGAAACCAACTTCCGTCAGGATCGAACTCAGGTTGTGAGCACAGCTTGGACTGCAGTACTGCAGCTAACCCTTCTGCACCACTTCCCAAATGCCTCCCTATTATCAAATCCCTCTCTAAGTCCAAAGGCCCACCCCCCAAAGGCCCATTCCCCTCCAATGTCAATTTAAAGCCCTCCCAAGAGAAGAATGAGCAGATTACATTATGCGTTACATGCCCTACTGGTATGTGAAAAATTAGTGGTTGCAGGGATCAAGGTTTAATGGACATTGCCACCACTGCATTATTCTAAATTACACTCGGCATCATCTGGGATCTTCAAATAGTCCTCTGAGCAAGGGAGGCTAATGAAAGGGGCAACTTCATAGATGCAGGATTAAAAGATAAATGGGGGGGGGAGCATAAGCAATGGTCCTCTGCTAATTTACACTTTATAACCCATCATTTAACAGGATATGAGCCAGTTTCTTCATCCCTGTCAAAATAAGCCTTTCCCTGATGGCCTTTGTGCAGTTTCCTGACCTAGAGCTATATCTAATCCCTGCGGGAGTTGGACAGGGCAGTATCCAGGGGAGGGGAGGGGAGGGGAAATGAAATGCCTTGCTCTAGTCTGGGCAATTTTATTGGGCCGTGTCAAAATCTGGGAAGTGAAAATGACAGTATGTTTCTTTAGCATTCAGGGAGCACGACTGCTAGGGAAGGGAACGCACAGCTTTCAGATGAAATCATTGTGGTGTGCTGTGGGGAGGGTGCTGTTTTTTGGTGCTTGCAATGCCTTTTGTTTGGATGTTCCCAGAACTGTGGCATACTAGAAAACCAGTACCTGGAGATTTGGGGTTGGGGAGGGAAGAAGTTTTATTGTACCGAAAATGACTCTAATACAGTGGAAAAGCACAGTGTCGTCCATCACTCTCATGAGCGCAGTGTAATAGGTTGCACAACAGTATTCCACACAGTACTCACAACTGTGATTGCAAAAGCTGGCTGAGAGAGTAAAATTGAATTTTGCAATTGGACAGCAATAAAATTGCTTCCTTGAGGGGAAAATGGCTGGCCCCTCTGCAATAGCTATGCCACTCTGAGGAAAGACTTCTAGATTCTGCAGTTACTGAGTCATGGTTATACATATTTTTCGGTATCTTGCTTCTTCTTGGTTAGTCTGTCTCTCTTTCTTATACACATCCACAAATCCAGGAAGGTATTCCTACGTAGTTGAGGAATACAGCTTAGATCGGGGCCATCAGCCATAAGGCCCATTGATAGGGTTGCCAGGTCCCTCTTTGCCACTGGTGGGAAGTTTTTGGGGTGGAGCCTGAGGAGGGCGGGGTTTGGGGAGGGGAGGGACTTCAATGCCATAGAGTCCAATTGCCAAAGTGGCCATTTTCTCCAGAACTGATCTCTGTCGGCTGGGGATCAGTTGTAATAGCAGATCTCCAGCTAGTACCTGGAGGTTGGCAACCATACCCATTGAGGTCCCCAATGTGGCCCAAAGCCCCTTTACCATACCACATAAAATAGTGAAACGGGTAGAGCTAGGAAGGCTTTTGGGCCTATAATATGGTAAACTTAATAATCTGTTAATTAGTTCATGTATCGCCTGCTTTTCTCCCCAATGAGGACCCAAAGTGGCTGGCATCATTCGCTTCTCCTCCAGTGATAACACATTAATAACTTTAGTGTTGTATCGCTAAATAGCACTGTTTGGGCAGCCCCTCCCCATTGTGTGACTTAAATAAACCATCGGCTCTGCCTCTCACACACAAGCAGCACAGGAGCTGTGGGACAGAGAGAGGAAGGGTGCCTGATCCTCCTGCAAAGCCTGAGAAGGGTGGGGGGGAATTCAATGGGAAATCTTGTTCTGGCAAATAGGCGGTTGGGGGTGTGATTAGCCCAGGGGTGGGGAACCTTTTTTCTGCCAAGGGCCATTTGGATATTTATAACATCATTCGCGGGCCGCACGTTGTGGCCCTGCTCACTTTAACCCCTCCATTTTCGCCACTTCCTCCCCCAGCCCTCTTGTAGTACAGAGGAAATATGTTTCTCCATGGCCCGGGTGGGAAAGGGTTAATACAGTTTCTTTGGCTGTCCTAGCAGCTCCATAGCTAATGACTCTTCTCCAAGGGGGAAAGAAGGTTCCTTTTCTCGGCAAAACAAACTTACATCCGCCTTGAATAGAGGCTATTCCTGTTCGCGGGAGGGGGGGAATTGCCAGTCTTAGATCCTTCTGAGCTAGAGATCTTCCAGGACCCATGAAGGGCCAGACCAAATGATTTCGCGGGCCTTATATGGCCCCCGGGCCTGACGTTCCCCATCCCTGGATTAGCCCAAGGCCCCCCAGCAGGCTTCATGTGGAGGAGTGGGGAAACCAAGGCAGTTCTCCAGATCAGAGACCATTGCTTTTATCCACCACACTATGCTGGCAAAAATATTATTTAAATCCCTAACAGCGTCGGACCATTAAATGTCTTATGCTCTGATGGCAATCTTGTTATTCTAGTTTCTTATATTTCGTTGGTACTTTGATCCTAAGGAGGGAGAATAAAGCCCCTCTAGGTCTATTTAAGGAAGATCTGATGCCCTCTCATGACTTTGCTATCAGCAAGTCCATTTAAAATTAAAATTGTATTATATCCCTGCAGGAGAAGATAGTTATTCCCTTGAGATTTTGTTGTTGTTGGAGAGTTTTTTACTCTTGTGCAGAAACTACAATCACCTTGTTCTCTCTAACTGCCTAATACTCTCTAGTTCTATTTTAAAATAAAACCCTTACCAAAATGAGGGATGCTATGGAACAGGACTGTCAAGATATCTCTTTCTCAGCATTTCCAGCATGCCATGAAACCTGTCTGATTGGAGCACTGCTGGTGTCAATATCTGGTTAGTGCATTTTCGTAACATGTCCACAAGATCCCACAATATCTGCCTTATGCCAAGCTACCCCTTTGTTACAATGGGTGATGGCGAAAGCTGAAGGCGATGCTTTGTAAAGTTGCACATTTCCGAGCATCCTTGTTATGGCCACAGTAATTGATGGACTAATTAGTCACTCTATCTTTTGTTAAAAATGTATCAAATCACTATGAAGATCTAGTATCCTACCTCCACCATTGTGTTTTAATTATTTTTGACATGATGAGGATGTAGGTTTGCCAGGTCCCCCCTCCCGTTCAGCAGGAAGTTTTAGGGGCGAGGCTGGGGAGGGCGCACCCATGTGATGATGGCACTTCCGGTTTCACTTCTGGAAGCACCTCATCGCCATGGCCGATTTAATACTCAACCCCCCAAATTTGGAGGGTTTGAGTGTTAAAGCAGCCATGGATATGTGTCACTTCCGGAAATAAATCTGGAAGTACCAGATAAATAAATCTGGAAGTACCAAGTAAGCGTGCCTGCGGCTGCCACTCCAGACTGGCTGAGTGGATTGGTGGGCAATTGTCCGCCAATACCACCCACCTGGAAACCCTATGAGGATAGGCCTAGGTGTCATGGGCTCCAATACAATGGCTGGTAGAGCTCTTCTTCTAGTCCACTGACCAAGGCTTTTTTTGGAGACCATTGTGCCCATGGGATGGAAGGCTGCATGGTATAGCCTGATCTCATCAGATCTCAGAAGCTAAGCAGGGTCAGTATTTTGGAGGGAGACCAACAAGGAAGACTCTGCAGAGGAAGGCAATGGCAAACCCCCTCTGCTTCTCACTTGCCTTGAAAGCCCTTTGATGGGGTCGTCAGAAGTCAGCTGCGACTTAATGGCACTTTGCACGCACACACATTGTGCCCACACTTATGAAATGTGAAGAGAGAAGGCAGATGGACAGCTATAAAAGCCAAGGCTTACAGCCAAACTTCCCAGTCAATTAGGCATCAGTTGAGGAGTTCAACCACTGGAACACATGAAGCTGCCTTATACTGAATGAGACCACTAGTCTATCAAGGTCAGTACTCTGACTGGCTGCAGATATCCAGGATCGCAGAAGGAGGTTTTTAACATCATCTACTACCTGATCCTTTTAATTGGAGAAGCTGGAGATTGAACCTGGAATATGGCTGCCAGGCATGGCATGGAAACTGGTGGGAGTTGGGAGGGGGGCAGGGACATGGGATGGGATCTCAGGCAAAGGCATGCCGCCACTTCCAAGGAAAGTCACTGACAGCTTTTTTAAAACATTATTTGTCCTTAGGGTTGCCAACCTCCAGGTAGTAGCTGGAAATCTCCTGCTATTACAACTGATCTCCAGCCAATAAGAGATCAGTTCACCTGGAGAAAATGGCTGCCTTGGCAATTGGACTCTATGGAATTGAAGTCCCTTTCCTCCCCAAACCCAGCCCTCATCAGGCTCCGCCCCAAAAATCTCCAGGTGTTTCCCATCCTGGAGCAGGCAACCCTGTTTGTCCTGCCAGCCACAGGACCAGCAGGAGCAGGTAGAAACAGAAGCTGACATAAACCTCGGACCCCTAACCTAGAAGCTTCTGCATGCCGAGCAAATGCTCAGCCACTGAGCCATGCCCCCTCCCCGACTTCACTCCAGACTGCAGTTGAGAGACCAAACGTTTTTGCTTCCGAGATAAAAATTCACTGCACAGCATTAGAGAATGAACAAGCCTAGGTTTCCCTGGCATGCTCATCTGGAATGCGTAGTGAGTTTGTGAATACGGACAAGAATTAAGAAAGCAAGGGAATGATACAGAATGCAGGGAGAGGCAATGCTGACAGGGGAAATACAGTGAGGGAAAAAAGTATTTGATCCCCTGCTGAATTTGCACATTTGCCCTCTGACGAAGAAATGACCAGTCCATAATTTTAATGGTAGGTCTATTGTAGCTGTGAGAGACAGAATAACAACAGGAAAAACCCCAGAAACCCAGAAGACAAAAGTCAGAGATTGATGTGCATTATAATGAGTGAAATAAGTATTTGATCCCTTTGCAAAAGATGACTTAGTACTTGGTGGCAAAACCCTTGCTGGCAATTATAGAGGTTAGACATTTCTTGTAGGTGGCCACCAGGTTTGCACACATCTCAGGAGGTATTTTGTCCCACTCCTCTTTGCAGATCCTCTCCAAGACAGTAAGATTTTGAGGCTGATGTGTAGCTACTCGAACCTTCAGCTCCCTCACCAGATTTTCGATGGGATTAAGGTCTGGAGACTGGCTAGGCCACTCCAGGACCTTAATGTGCTTCTTCTTGAGCCACTCCTTTGTTGCCTTGGCCGTGTGTTTTGGGGCATTGTCATGCTGGAATACCCATCCTCGACCCATTTTCAATGTCCTGGCTGAGGGAAGGAGGTGCTCACCCAAGATTTGACGATACATGGTCCCGTCCATCGTCCTTTCGATGCGGTGAAGATGTCCTGTCCCCTTAGCAGAAAAACACCCCTAAAGCATAATATGTCCCCCTCCATGTTTGACGGTGGGGATGGTGTTCTTGGGGTCGTAGGCAGCATTCCTTCTCCTCCAAACACGGCGAGTTGAGTTGATGCCAAAGAGCTCGATTTTGGTCTCATCTGACCACAACTCACCCAGTTCTCCTCTGGGTCATTCAGATGTGCATTGGCAAACTGCAGACGGGCCTGTACATGTGCTGTCTTGAGCAAGGGGACCTTGCGGGCTCTGCAAGATCTCAGTCCTTCAAGGCGTAGTGTGTTACCAACTGTTTTCATGGTGACTATGGTCCCAGCTGCCCTGAGATCATTGACAAGTTCCCTCCGTGTAGTTCTGGGCTGCTTCATCACCGTTCTCATGATCATTGCAACTCCACAAGATGAGATCTTGCATGGAACCCCAGACCGAGGGAAGTTGACAGTTAGGGTTAGGGTTGTCACCTTCTCACCAAGCTGCTTAGCAATAGTCTTGTAGCCCAGTCCAGCCTTGTGCAGGTCTACAATCTTGTCCCTGACATCCTTGGACAGCTCTTTGGTCTTGGTCATGGTGGCTAGTTTGGAATCTGATGGATTGATTGCTTCTGTCGACAGCAGAACCCTAACCCTAACCCTAATCTGGCTGGTTGATAGGGGATCAAATACTTATTTCACTCATTATAATGCACATCAATCTCTGACTTTTGTCTTCTGGGTTTCTGGGGTTTTTCCTGTTGTTATTCTGTCTCTCACAGCTACAATAAACCTACCATTAAAATTATGGACTGGTCATTTCTTCGTCAGAGGGCAAACGGGCAAATTTAGCAGGGGATCAAATACTTTTCCCCCTCACTGTAACCACACAATTGCTCCTTGCAAATGTTGCTAGTGTAGCAACAGCCCTGTCACAGCATTTTCCACGTGTGTGTGTGTAAAGTACCATCAAGCCGCAGCTGTTATGGCAACCCCATAGGGTTTTCAAGGCAAGAGACTAACAGAGGTTTAGCCAGTGCCTTCCTCTGCATAGAGACCCTGGACCTCCCTGGTGGTCTCCCATCCAAATACTAAACAGGTCCAACCCTGCTTAGCTTCCCAGATCTGACAAGATCAGGCTAGCCTGGGCCATCCAGGTTCAGGGCATTTCCCACATGGCAGGTGGTTAAGCACCATCAAGATCCACTTCACTTGTACACTTGGATTTGCCGATGCAAAGACCCAAAGTTAGTAATTGGGAGACTGGTGGATATCTACTTCAACACACCTCCATACAACATGCCCCGGGGGATGCCATTATGTGGAGCATGTGATGTATGACTTGGATTGTCCCCAAATCTAGTTAAGCCTTGAAAAGGGGATTCCCTTGAGCCAGGCAGCTTGAAGAAGTTTAGCTTTGGAAATTGCTGCTGGAAAGCTGGTGGTTATAGATAATGTCCTTGTGACATTATGTCCTCCATGTGATCGAGGACATGTGTACAACTGCTGTTGTGTGTAGTAGGTATTTAAGACAGCGCATCTTCTGATCACGTTTACAATACATTTCCTAGGAACCCCATGTTTATATGAGCACAATGTGAAAAAAGATTTGAACATGAAATGTAAGTAAGGTCATTTGTCTGTTTTGCTCCCCCCACCCCACTTTCTTCCTCTTCTTGAAGGATAAGAAACACAATTTCACAATGACGAATCTCACTGCTTAATCAATGTAATGAAAATGTGTGTCTCTTTTTAGCAGCCTGAGTTCTCATGAGTTACAATCCACTAGAAATAAATCTGATTGGCTGAGCATGCCACACAGTGTACAATTTGGAATTAAATTAACAGTGTTCTGCTTGGGGAATAATTAATATCCTGGAGGGGAAACTTGTGCCTGTTGAAATAGATAGAGCAGTTGACTAAGTCTTTTTTCGAATCCTTATGTGAAAAATATTTATCACCTTTCTTGCAGGCCTAGAACATGAAATAAACAACCTGGAGTTAAAATAATAGTTATACCCCACACTGGGGCCATTTATGCAGGGTCAATTTTGATGCTCGCTCAAAGCTCTTTTTTTAAATGCGACCTTTAAAATGCCTATTCATGGTCCCGACACAAAAGGAGAAATTCCACCCCCCCAGTCACCTGCACCTTTGTTCTTTCATTTGCATAGCTATTAGCAACCTCCGTTTGCATAGCTAACGTGTGGTTGTGATTTTGCATGCTTCTTTGAGGGGATTCTTCGGGGCAGGGGCGGAGCAAACACAAAAGATCGCATTAAAGGGGTTCTTAAGAAATGTGAAGCAGGTATGCGCCAGCATTGCAGTCGCTTCCTGACTGACAGTTCAGTGTGAAAAACTGAAAAAAAATATGTGGGGCACTTCAGCCTGGAACGCGCTGCTAATTACCAAGCATAAATGGCCTGGGTGTTTCTGTAAATGTATGCTAGGGTATACAAGGCACACAGAAAAGGGGCATGAAGTAATTGTAACTGAGTTCATGCTAGGAAATTAAAAAAGCTGATCCTATATTTTTGGACAATCATCCAGAATTTAGAAGGAGTAATTTGGGAAGCGCTGATGCAAGAGACTTCGTTTAACACCGGAGAATGAACTAGTGTAATACTTTTAAGGAGGAAAAATGAGTCGGGTTCAGTGTCTTCACTGTTGCCCTCAACCAAATGTACTTTCCATTCTCAGATCCCACAGTCTGACCTTGAGGATTACTGCCACCTCATCTATGTTCTAGTAAAAGTCTCCCACATCCTATATTCTTTGGGCCCACCTAAAACATAGTGTCTTGGGTGTCTAGCATGTAGGTTTGCTGGGTTGGGAAATATGTGGAGATTTGGGGGTGGATCCCGAGGAGGGCAGGTTTGGGGAGGGACTTGAATGGGATATAATACCATAGAGTTCACCTTCCAAAGTGGCCATTTGTCTCCAGGTGAACTGATCAGTTGCCTCCAGGCACCACCTGGAGGCTGGCAACCCTACTAGTAATGCATAACACAGAAATATTATTGATGTGAATCATGCAGCTTTGTAGTACAATTCTGGTATGTCCTTTAGTGCCTCAACATTAATTGGCCCAAGGTATTATGCAGAACAGATAAATGACAGATCATCTGCATCAGCATGCAATCCTGATTTGGCTGAACACAACAGCAATAACTAAACATCTACTGAGATTAAAATACAGCTCATGAACGTATAACTAACTTTACATGGAAGGCAGGAGAACAAATGTTCTTGGGCACAATACAGACAAAGTAAAGCACTTTTAATTCCCATTAATTTCTATAACAGAGAATTAGGCATACACTTAACAGCTATGACACTTTAAAGTCCTAAATTCTGGCTGGTGTTCCTTCTTCTTAATGAGCGAGGCGATAGGAATTTTTAGCTCTTGTAGAATACCTCTGTGATAAGGACTCCAGTCATCCTGGCAGACAACACTTAATTAAGCATTACATTTTTATAATTTTCTGCATGCCAATTCAAGTATTCATAAAATACGAATAATGGCAAACTAATTATGTACTATGCATTTGTTAATAGTTTTCTCTTGGCAGAATTCTACCCAACAGCTACAGGCTTCAACAGAAGGCTCTGGACATTGTTTTATCTTCACACAATGTATTTGTGTAAACAGAATGAATGCGATGGCTGAAGAACTGATCCAAAGTTAGCAACGCAAAATGTAACAGACTGCTTCACTCTAGCAAACTGTTTTACCTGCTGACCTGTCTCCAACAAAATCAAATGCAGACGGCTTTAAAGGCAGCCTTATTCCCAGTCCTCGGAGGAATGTCTACATTTCTCCTATTTAGTACCTACATTCCTGTACCACTGTAAATATTCCCACAAGTTTAATAAGTCAATGTGCATTACTTCCTTTGTTCAGTTTGTAACATCCCTTCTAAACCTTCAGGCATATATACCGTCAGCATCTATAAAAAAATCATTTTTCCTGTCACTGAAACAAAAGTGGAGATGATATAAATACTTTACACCGCTCATAGTCTTGGGGTTGTTATAACTATTCCAGAACAAGATTGTGAGGTTTGATGAATGCATTGGATTTGAGGGTTTCTGTGGTCCTAAAGCTAATCAGGATGTCAGAGGCTGTTAATCATTTGCAGTAGACTTTGGGCTACTGGCAGAAAGAAATATGGAGGCCACACAGATGGACAATTGATTCTGATGTATCAGTAACTTGTGTTTTCACTTTGCACTGAAAGAGTGTGATGCAGTCAGTTCAGACTAAATACTTCCTCACCTATGAACATCCTTCACAGGAGGATGGCCACAGGAGGACAGAGTCAGTGTGGTGTAGTAGTTAAGAGCGATGGTTTGGAGCAGTGGACTGTAATCTGGAGAACCGGGTTTGATTCCCCACTTCTGCACATGAGCGGCGGAGGCTAATCTGGTGAACCAGGTTGGTTTCCCCACTCCTACACATGAAGCCAGCTGGGTGAACTTGGGCTAGTCACAGTTCTCTTTGAACTATTTCAGCCTCACCTACCTCACAGGGTGTCTGTTGTGGGGAGGGGAAGGGAAAGTGATTGTAAGCCGGTTTGAGTCTTCCTTTAGTGGTAGAGACAGTTGGCATATAAAAACTAACTATTTTCTTCTTCCTTCTTCAAGATTGCAAAGTCATGTTGGAAAATACAAACAAACACAGATACATTTTAACAAGCAGATAAAGGGGATTTCCCCCCCCCCACACACACACACACTTCTCGATTCCCAAGTACATCTATCAGAAGAGTTTTCTTAATCTGACTCAGGCTTTTAACATATGTGGACTGATGTCACATGAGATTACTGGGCAGTCAATGCAACATGTCAACAAAGGGTCTGTAAAATTAAAATACATATTATGATAATATGAAGGAATTTTCAATTAAGCAGATGCTTTCCTAAACACATGCTGTGCAATTCTAAGAGTATACCTTTTGAAGCCTATTGACTCCAATGGACTTAGGAAGGCGTGAATGTGCTTAGGGTTGCACTGTATATGCTTTTGTTGCGTCCCTTGACACTGAACAAGCAACATGTCCTCAAACCATCCTGTCCGCTTCACTGGTTAATGCTATGTGGTGGTGGGAAGTGCCGTGTAGCCACAGCTGACTTATGGTAATCCCATTGGGTTTTCAAGGCAAGAGACATTCAGAGGTGGTTTAGCCATTGCCTTCCTCTGCATAGCGACTCTGGAATTCCTTGGTGGCCTCCCATCCAAATACTAAATAAGGCCGACACTGCTGAGCTGCTGAGATCTGCCGAGATCAAGCTAGCCTGGGCTATCCAGTTCAGGGCATCTCCCACATGGCAGGTGGTTATGCACCATCAAGATCTACTTCACTTGTGGCACACATGGATATGCTGACACAAAGGCCCAAAGGTAGTAACTGGGAGACTGGTGGATATCTGTTTTTGTCACACTGCTTAGCTTCCGAGAAGATCAAGTGAGCCTGGGCCATCCAGGTCAGGGGGTTAATGCTATAGCTATTCTGAAATGGAATGGATCAGCGCCTTCAAAATCCCTACTGTCAGTGTAGATTGAGGACAGAGCAGATTGTTGCCTTGAGACCATTAACAGGACCTACACTAGCTGATGACATGATTTGTTTCTAAAGTCTGAACCCATGCAAACAGCTGCCCTGTGGAAAAGACCAGGCATAATCCCTATGGAAAATATTACCGCAGCAGATGTATGCAGGCATGACTAGGATGTTTGCCAGATGAATAGGGAATAATTAACTTTCCCCTTTGCCACCCCTCCCTATTTTATGAGGCCCAGATATAGTTTGCCTTTTTATTGAAGGAAGAAATGTAAATGTAAGAAAGAATGATCTTTGCAATAAGGACTGACAACTGAAACTGTTTTCCTAGATAGTCTGCATTTTTCATACGTCTCCCCATAATTTTACCTTCACCAACTAATGTAACTTTATTGTTAAATGAACATGGTCTCATTCAATACAAATACAAATCCTCCAGAACGACCCACAGTTTCGGTGGTGTCACAGTGCAGTAATCGTTAGTTACCTTATTTTGTTCCTGTCCTAACTGGATACATACACTCCATCTGCCTGCCCAGACAATGTAATCCATGAAACACCCATACATTATACCGTAGTCTTTATACCATAAAATAATCTAGCAAGAGAAAAAGGCCACAAAATATAACAGCAGAAAAAAACTGAAATAAATACTATGCAAAATAATATTTTGGCTTTCAGAAACAAATTTATTTTAAAAAAAAGTATTTAGTTTGGGTTCAGATGGGCCTATTTGGACAAATAATTCCAAAGAAGTGAAGCCACTACCAAAAATGTCCTGCCATACCTCTCAAAAGCCCTCTGAATTCTCAGCACCCTGGTACCCGCCGTTACTGAACCATGACCACAAGTCACAACACTACGCTGTTGTGCTTTCCCCTCAGTACACCAGTATCCCTTTCAGCAAAACCCCAGGCCAACTTGGGATGGTAAGGTCAGATGCTAGATTTGTGAACTCTGGGCTGGGAAATTCATGGAGATGTGGGGGTGGAGCCTGGGGAGTGTGGGTGTTTGGGATGGGAGGGTCCACTCAGAGAGAGAGAGAGAGAGAGAGATAATGCTGTAGAATCCATCCTGCAAAGCAGCCAGTTTTCTCCAGGGGAGCTGGAAATCAACTGCAATTCTGAGAGATCTCTGGGCTCCACCTGGAGATTGGCAACCCATATAATAGATCCCTGTAACAACGATAACTAGTTGGAGCAGCCTGCTGCATTCCCTTGCTTGAGACTCTGCATCCAGGAAAGTTGTACCAGTTGTAACAACATCATCAGTTGTATTACGCTGCAGCTTGGCTTTGTGGTGTCCTGGCCCCCAGTATGCAAGAGCCTGGCCCTCGTGTCTTCCAAATGTATATTGCTACTAAAACACCAGTGTTCTTTACCTGTCAAGTTTATAGTACATTCTCTCTCTGAGGGGGAGAGCATCTTGCAAGGACGGGTGATTCCCTTCCTGTTCCTTGGGATAGGCAGGATGTAAACAAACAAACTTCCGGTTTCCGGTCCGGAATCGCCCCCATTCTCAGTTTTTTCTTCCTGCCTCGCTGTGGGAAGGCAGCATCTAGGGTTGCTCCGCAACCCATCAGCAGCGCACACCGCCATTTTGGACACGCGGTCCGGGTGCATCAACCGGGTCACCCGGAGCATGGCGCAGCACAAGGCAAACGCGCCCGACGATTTTCTGGCGCGGGGGGAGCTTATGGAAGGGCTGGTCCCTGCGCCCCCCCCCGCCGCCGACTGAGCCCTCCGGCAGCCGCAAGGGTGGCAACGCGGAGCGGCACGAGCGCTGGGCTCCCTCCTCCGCCCCTGGCAAGAGGAAGCAGCTGGACGACGGACACAAAAAGGACTGGGGGAAGAAGAAGAAAAAGGAGCCTGACGACTCCAGCCCTACCGGCCCTCAGGCGGGCGACGGGAAGAGAAAGCTCCAGGACCCCGCCCCCGCAGCTCCAGCCCAAGCAGTAGCCGGAAACATCGGGGACTACCAGGAGAGGGCAGCCGGCGCACGGGACTTCAGCGGACCCGCACCACTCCAACTGGGTGAGATCCAACCCCCCCCCACCCAGCAACCCCCTCCCGGCCAGCAACCCGCCCTATACTCCGGGATACCGGGAGGGCATCTCACCGGGGGCCCCCAGAGCAATCTCCTAGCCCTCATGCGGCAGGTCCTAAGGGAAGAATTTCCCTTCTTGCAGCCAGCAGCCCAAGGGGGCTTGCCATCTGCCCAGGCATACCCGGCAAAAGGGGGTTCATGGGACACTCACCCCTCCTATCCCTCAGCCAAAATGAGGGGAGACGAAGGCCCCAGCACCAGTACCTCGGTGGGGAACCTTAAGCCCTCTACTGCCAGGGAGGGGCAACAGCGCCCTGCTGTATCTGTCTCAATGCAGGGTGAAGAATCCCCCCCCTTCCCAATATGAATCGGATGAGGGCGAGAGAGAGGAAGGTGAATTCTCCTCCTCTGAGGGGGAGGGCGAACCCATGGAAGAGCAGCAGACAAGGCTGTTCTGCAGAGAGGACTATCAGTCTGTCCTCTGTAAAGCCATTGCAGCCCTGGACCTCAACGAGGCTCCCGAACCTGATGAGGGAGAGAAGGGGAAGGGCAGGCCAAGGGGTCCTAAGGAATTCTTTCCCCGCACACAATCCTCATCCAAGGTGGTGCCTTTCCCAGAATACTTTGAGCACCGCCTTAAAGTAGAATGGGAAAAGCCTATGGGTAACAGACCTCTTCCCCGCAACATCACGAAACTTTACACCTTGGCTCCGCACGCCATGGAGCTCCTCCACACGCCTGTAGTGGAGGGTCCAGTGGCGGCACTGCAGTCACCAGGGATCATCTCAGGGGATGGCATGGGATCCCTGAGAGACCCCTTGGACAGGAAGGCAGACCAGGTCTCACGCAGGACCCATGAGGCACTCGCCACATCTATCCAGGCCTCGGCGACCGCAACCCTATTTGCAAGGGCAGCTATTGTGTGGGCAAGGAAACTGGCCACCCTCATTCCCACAGAGGAACGAAAGGCGAATGAAGGCCTCAATAGACTGATGAAGGCAGTCCACTTTTTGGCAGACGCTACCCTGGACTCTATGACTCTTTCAGCCAGAGCCATGGGGACCAACGCCGTGACCAGAAGAGCCCTCTGGCTTCGAGCCTGGCAAGTGGATCAAGGAGCCAAATCCATACTGTTGGCCTACCCCTTCCAAGGCGGCAAGCTCTTCGGAGACAAGCTCGAGGATATTCTAGTCGAGACGAAGGACAGAAAGAAGGCCATGCCTGGGAGCCTCAGGAGGGACTTCTGTCCCTCGTCTTCCTTTCGTTCTTACCACGCACTCGCGAAGCCTAGAGCAGACCCACGGCGCTCAACATGGTCCGGCGCAAGAGGGGCGAACAGAGGGGGCCAGCGCTACGGCAGACCGAACCAGTTCCAAAATCAGAGACCAGGTAAACCGAACCACAACTTCAAACCCAAGAAGCAATGACGGCGACTCGGCGCCGGTGGGAGGACGACTGGAACTCTACATGCACCAATGGGAGCGGGCGCTACCAGATCGGTGGGTACGCGAAATCATTCAACACGGCTACCGAATAGAATTTCTCCACCTGCCACCGGACAGCTTCATTCCGTCCCCCACTCCACACAAGCGCGAGAAATGCACCAGGACGATGACAGCCATTCAGCATCTTCTACAAATACGGGCCATCGAACAAGTGCCAGCTCCAGAGAGGTTCTCAGGGGTCTACTCCGTCTTTTTTACAGTTCCCAAGAAGAACGGGGACTGGAGGGCCATACTGGACCTACAGTTCGTGAACGAGTTTGTGCGAGCCAAACACTTCCGCATGGAGACCCTGAGATCCATCGTGGAAGCACTGCGACCGGGGATGTTCCTGTCGTCGATAGACCTGACAGAAGCCTACCTGCACATCCCCATACATACAGACCACCGCCGCTTCCTTCGCTTCGCCTTCGGGAACCGCCACTTCCAATTCAGAGCACTCCCTTTTGGACTTTCCCCAGCCCCTCGAGTGTTCTCCAAGGTCCTCGTCACCCTGATAGCGCTCTTGAGGAGAGAAGGGATACACGTCCATCCGTATCTGGACGACATCCTAATCTGTGCGCCTACAGCGGACGCGGCCAATCGCCACACCGCCAGAGTTCTCCAGGTACTGAGCGACCACGGCTTCCTCATCAACAGAGCCAAAAGCAACATCTCCCCATCACAGAGGATACAGCACCTGGGCGTGTGGATCAACACCAAGGCCAATACCCTGACCCTACCAAAGGACAAGGCTACCAAGCTAGCTCACCTCGCCAAACGCTTGCGGGGGTCAAGGTCAGTGGGCCTGTCAGACCTGGTTCAGCTTCAAGGGCTGATGGTCTCCTGCATCGGCACGATCACGTGGGCCAGATTCCACGCGCGGCCACTACAATGGTTTCTCAAACCGTACCAGCCTCAAATCCTCCAAAAGAAGAACATTCGTCTAACCCTCCCGGCGGCCACCAAACTGAGCCTTCTCTGGTGGTCCCATCCCTCAACCTTACAACAGGGACAACCCTACATCATCGACTCCCTGATCCAGATCTTCACGGATGCCAGCCTGGAAGGGTGGGGGGCGACCCTAAACCATCAGATGGCCCAAGGCACATGGTCGCCCCGGGAGAAGACCATGCATATCAACCGCCTGGAAATGCGAGCAATCTACAGGGCACTCCTACAATTCCAGCCAAGTATTGCAGGTCGCCACGTTCTGGTGCGGACGGACAACATCTCCGCCAAAGCCCACCTGAACAAGCAGGGAGGCTCCAGGTCCTCCTCACTACATGGGGAGGCGACCCGAATTCTATCCTGGGCAGAGAAGAACCTGCTGTCGATCAGAGCGGAGCATATACACGGCAAACTCAACACTCAGGCGGATTGGCTCAGTCGCCAAACGCTGGACGAGGGCGAGTGGTCATTGAACGACCGGGTGTTCCACCTCTTAGTGCAACGTTACGGAGCTCCAGCAGTAGATCTCTTTGCCTCACCGGCGAACCGCAAAACCCCTCGCTTCTACACCAGATATGCCCACAGGGAAGCAGAGCAGGTGGACGCCCTGCTCTCCCCCTGGCCTCAGGACTTCCTGTACGCCTTCCCGCCTCTTCCCATCATACCCAAGGCACTGAGGAAGATTCAGCAGGAAAGAGCGACAGTCCTGTTTATAGCACCGGATTGGCCGCGCAGACCATGGTATTCCACTCTGAGGGAACTATCCCTACAGGAGCCCTGGCGGCTACCCACATCACAGGACATGCTACAACAGGGACCGGTGCGGCACCCGGACCCAGAATGGCTGAAGTTGACCGCCTGGCTATTGAAAGGCAGCAATTTTTGAGCCATGGATACCAGGACAACATCGTCAACACCATGCTGGAAGCCAGACGGCCCTCCACCCGGAGGATTTACAACGCCTCCTGGAAGGCCTTCGTCAGATGGTGCTGGCGCAAGAAGGAAGACCCCATGACACCGGCAACGCCACAAATACTACGTTTCCTGCACGACGGAGTACAACAAGGCCTCAAGGCGTCCACCCTGCGTAGACAACTGGCCGCTATCGCCACGATCCATCCCTACCTAGAGGGATACACCACCACGACACATCCTCACGTCAAATCTTTCCTCAAGGGGGTCACTCAGACGTCTCCTCCAGTCGTGCACCGCTTTCCTTCCTGGCGGCTTTATGTTGTCTTGTCAGCCTTGACGGGCCCTCCATTCGAACCATTGGCGACGGTTACCCTGAGATACCTTCGACTCAAGACACTGTTCCTCACAGCAGTCACATCAGCGCGTAGAGTCTCCGAGCTGGGAGCCCTCTCGATGAGGGAGGGACTGTGCGTTTTCCACCACGACAAGGTGGTTCTCAGAACCGACCCCACCTTTATTCCTAAAGTGGGATCTACCTTCCACAGACAGCAGGAGATCCAACTGCCGTCCTTCTGTCCACAACCAGGTCACAACTGGGAGAAGGAATGGCACACCCTAGACATGGTTCGTGCTCTCCGCATATACCTGGAGCGCACGGCTTCAATCAGGAAAACAGACTCTCTATTCATTTCGGTGTCAGGAGCCAGCAAGGGCAAGCGACTCTCCAGGCCATCCATCAGTCGCACGCTGCGTTCCTGCATCATAGAGGCCTACAAAGCCGCCGGCGTACCTGCACCACAGGGAATCACGGCGCATTCCATTCGGAGCGCGGCCACCTCGGCAGCCTTCGACAAGCAGGCCTCGGTCGAAGAAATATGTAAGGCGGCCACATGGTCCTCCATATCGACCTTCGTGAGGCACTACCGCCTCAACGCCTACGCGTCGGCGGACGCAGCCTTCGGACGCAGAGTGCTCCAGCACGTAGTAGACGAACGCTAGCCCACCCTGAAGACGCCAAGCTCTTGGACATCCCGTCCTTGCAAGATGCTCTCCCCCTCAGAGAGAGAAGGGAACCTTGGGTACTTACCGTGAAGGTCCTTTCTTCTCTGAGGTAAGGAGAGCATCTTGGCCCACCCGGGCGAAGATGGAGCACTCTCATACTGACCCAAGCACATGGTCAGGAAATGTCCAGATCACCGATGTGGGTCTCACCGGCAGTACTTCTGTCAAGCTACCGCTATGTTAGCCTCGAAGGGGGTCCCAGAGGGCCCCCATCCTGTTACTAAATAGTTGAATAAAGTGTTCAAGCCTATTGTCTCCAGTACACTTCCATTTCTTAACAAACGCCGTCATAACGCGGCGAGCCTCCTTTCTTCTTACTAATCCAATAGCTCGGAAAGTATTGAAACTGAGAATGGGGGCGATTCCGGACCGGAAACCGGAAGTTTGTTTGTTTACATCCTGCCTATCCCAAGGAACCGGAAGGGAATCACCCGTCCTTGCAAGATGCTCTCCTTACCTCAGAGAAGAAAGGACCTTCACGGTAAGTACCCAAGGTTCCCTTTTCTGAACAAGTACTCGAAAAAGAGATCAGCATGAGAAAATATGTAGAGTGTATACCAAAAAAAGACATGTGAAGTTACCTTATAATGAGTTAAAGACTGTTTGTGGCAGTCTCCGAATGGCTTATAATGGCAATTAAACTCTACCCTGGCGTAACTTGGAGATATGGCAGAATACACCAAAGATATGCAAGTGCCACAATCATGTGAGGCTGGAGTAGGACAAGTACTTGTAGGGAATGGTGAAGGACCATGAGCAGGTTATGTGCAGTAAGGGACATATCCCTGGACATATCCCCAACGCTGGTTCAGTGTTCTGCCAATGAAATCCCTGCCAGTAGAAAAAAATGAGTGCACCCCTCACAACCCATCCCAAGCCCCAGTGCAGCTCAGGATAGCAGCAAAGTTTGCAGCCAATCACAACTCTCATAACCCTACATATAAACCCCATCCAGACACCCACAGGTCAGATGATAGGCTGCTGTATCTAATCTATCTCATGTTGTGCCTTTTTAGAACACAGGTACAACTTTCATCCTTTCCATCTAGACCAGGGGTCCTCAGCCTTTTTGAGCCTGCGGGCACACTTGGAATTCTGACATGGCATGGTGGGCACAGCCACAAAATGGTTGCAACAGGAGGTAGAGACAGCCACAAATGATTGCCACAGCTTAACTTCAGTAACCCAGTATAGATCTTTGTTCTGTGGTGGCAGCTGCTGCCAAAGCAACATTTAAAAAGTCTGCACAGTCAATCAAACCTCCAATATTCAGTGAGAAGCCTTGCTGGGCAAAACCCTACCTGGCCCCACCCACTTCCTAAAAACGCTTGACGGGCACCAGACAAGGTATAAGCGGGCGTCATGGCACCCACAAGCACCATGTTGGGGACCCCTGATTTAGGCCAACTCTGTGCATTTTGCCCAGCTCCCCCTTTAAAAACATCCAGCCTGATGAAGAGTTCTGAAGTACTTGCGCATTTACAAACTTTTGGTTATTGTAGTATATCCTAATAAGAGATCTAACATGGCTCGTTTTTTAATTTTGCTTCACTGTCTTGTTACTCAAACATTCTCCTTTGCCTGCTTTGCCCTTAGCATTCGCTGTAAACTATGGATCCAGTTATTCACACATTTCCCTGCGGTATAATTACATGTGCTTTTCTTTTGGAAGATTGTCAAAGGCAAGTACAATGCATATAAAAGCAAAGCACTTTCCTGCACAGAACAGGTTGTTTTCAATTAAAGTGACAAGAATACTTCTAGCAATACAGGAAATCATCTTTGATACTTTTTGGTGACTGCTTCCCTTCTCCCAGATGAAGCGCTTGTTTACCTGTTTCTCAATGAAGGTTCATTTCAACTAGTTGTATCTCAAACACACTGTCATTTCCAGCTGTGATCTGTCTTTCTACAGCACTAGTGAAGTCCCTGTTAGCCAATCCAATGCCCTGAGCAAATTTGTGGGAGCTGTTTCTAAAAAGAAATGACAGTTGTGGGGGGGGGAACTCCTACTAATTCAGTCATCAGCATCATGAATGGCAACAGATTCCAGGTGTTGTTCTACTCCTAAGCTCCAAGAAGAGACAACACTTCAGGGATCTTGAATGGACATGACATGATACTCCGAATGATTTTTCCATCAGGAAAAAGACTATGCTGTACAAACAACTAATCAAACTTACTAGAGTTATCTAGAGTTGCCAGCCTCCAAGTGGTAGCTGCAGATCTCCTGAGATTACAACTGATCTCCAGGCAACAGAGATCAGTTCACCTGGAGGAAATGGCTGCTTTGGAAGATGGACTCTATGACATTATACCCAATTGAAGTCCCTCCTCTCCCCAAACTCCACCCTCCTCAGGCTCCAACCCCAAACTCTCCAGGTATTTTCCAACATGGGGCTGGCAACCATAGAGTTAGCACCAAAATTTGCTGCATTCTGGCTTCCACTTTAAAACTAACGTGTTTGTGCACACAATATATTATCTCATATTTTACCTTATTGAACTCTACAGGGTTTTTCCTTTTAAGAAATGGAACTGAAGTTAATATTTATGAGGAATGGAAGCCTGCCCCCTATCACAAAGAGTTCCATGATCAATGCCTGTTATGACCTGCTTCTCCAAAGAGATTTCAGTCTGGATCAGTTGATGGTGACTCTTCCTTAGTTTCCTTTATGGCAGAAAAACTCATCAAATAAAAATGGGGTGTATGCAGGGGCAGAAGTGTGCGTGCGTAGTGACAACATGGAAAAGCAATATCTTTTTGACATGGGGACTGTAAGATTTATCTGTGAAATCGTATGCCATCATCATTTGTGACTGCACAGTTATATCAGGAGAGAACTGCCAGATTTCTGAAAGGTTTCTGCAAGGCATTAAAACTAGCAAGTCAACTATAAATACTGTTAGGCTCCACAATCTTTTAAGAATAGTTCATTTTGAAGATCTGCAATACATGTATCCATCCAAATGATTGTGAGTATTGCCTCAAGGCAATACAGCAAACCAAAGGTCCCACCTTAGCCTGGCTAAAAGACAATGTAAGCTCATATCATTGGCCTTAACACCAAAACCTTTAATCTGTTCCACAAGAAGACCATAAGCAGACCCTTCATAACTGGGGCATAACATCTGATGAAGTATTCAGGCTCAAAGAAACTATCTTCAGGTTTCTCACCACACTACATGCCAGATTCATACAAAATCGTGTGCTAATATATTTTCAGTTTTGCCATCACTCCAGGCTGTAACTTTGTCACTGGGTGACTTGTGAATTAGTGTGATAAGGGTTTTATTTTTTCCCCATGTGACTTTAAAAATACCCTAAGCCTAAGTGATTGTCAATGGGAAACGTTCCAGGTGTAGTTACTCAAATTAATATGCATGTTATTATTTTTTGTTAATATTTTATATCCTTCCTCTCCCTCACTTACTTGAAACAATTAAAAACAATTTAGTAGCTAAAAATTGCAGTTAACAATGTGTGTGTTAAAACCAGCAGTCAATAAAAATCCAGCAGCATATGCCGGAGGATGTAGCTTTTGTTGGTAGGCTGTGACATTTTTATGGGATATATTGAATCTAAATTGTTATTAATTATTGCATTTTATACCAGTTTAAACATTGGGTTGGATCCTGTGGATCCATTTGGCTAATGGCAGTGCTTTTTTTTCCAGTGGATGGTCCAGGCTAGCCCAATCTCATCTGTTCTCAAAAGCTAAGCAGGGTCAGCCCTGGTTAGTCCTTAGATGGGAAACCAAGGAAGTTCAGGGTTGCTATGCAGAGGCAGGCAATGGCAAACCACCTCTGCTTGTCTCTTGCCTTGACAACCTCGTACAGGGTCGCCATAAGCCGGCTGCAACTTGATGGCCCTTTCCACCACCAACCAGTCTTATTTATTTATTTAGAACATGCATATGCCACCAGAGACCTGCTTGGGGCGGCTTACAGTTTACTGATGCAAGAGGCTGGCATCAAGCTCCTGTTTCAGCAGAAGCCTCTTGGCACCAGACAAAAGCCTCACAGTTAGAGGGATGGATCCCCAGGATGCAACCTTTTATTTTATTCTTATGTACACTTCCTGGATCACATGAAAAGTACTATACAAATGTCTTGAACAATGGGATAACACCTAAGACAATAACACAGAACCAACCAACTTCACCTTTGCTTATTGTGGGTAATTAATATGATTACTTCCCTGTCATTCATCACACAAATTGTTCGATCATCTTCACAAGGCTGACTTTGTATGCTTGCGTGACGGGCATAAAGATTATTTATAGCTTTCAATAATGGTAATATACCTTTAAGCACCAGCATTTACTTATCCCCTGGGAGACCACCAGGCTTAATTTTAGCATTTAAAAAAAATCAATGCCTATCCACAATGAATTTAATAGGGAAATAAATTGCTAGTTCAAACCGAGCATGCTCGAGTTACATTTCTAAAACTGATTTTAAAGTTCTTTCTCCCAGTACTATGCATCAATTCTTGCTTATCTGATGTAGTTTATTTCTGTACAAAAGAACAATCTTTATTTTATGCACAAGCAGGATTGTACAGGATCTGATACGTCAGTGGATGTGGTTCAATACACAAGAACAGTCTTAATTATCAAGAGAAAGAGCTTCAGGGTTTTCGGCGCTAGTCACTTGTGCTTAACTGCTGAAGAATCCGGTGCAATGATATCATATTCGAATGTGGCTTTTCTAGGGTTGCCAGCCTCCAGGTGGCACCTGGAGATCTCCCGGGATTACAACTGATCTCCAGGCGACAGAGTCCAGTTTACCTGGAGAAAATGGGCACTTTGGAAGGTGAACTCTATGGCATTACACCTATTGAAGTCCCTCCCCTGCCCAAACCCCACTCTCCTCAGGCTCTACTGCAAAAATCTCCAGGTAGTTCCCAAGCCAGAGCTGGCAACCCTAGGCTTTCCCCCCATTTCCACCACAGGAGTGATATCCCTAAAATTCCAAAGCAGCAGCTGTGTTAGTCCAATGCCGCAAAGATAAAAAGTATTGTTGTACGTGGCAGAGGTCCTGGGGGTTTCTTCTCTCTCCTCTGTCTTGTGGAAAAAGCAACTTCTTGGCAAGAAAAACAAAGAGGATTTAAAGGCTGACACGTTTTTATTCCAGCATGCATTATCTTGTATTAGAGCCCACTTCATCAGACTTATAAGGTGGGCCCTCACTTGGCAGACATAGATATGAGGTCATGAAGGGAAAAAAGCTGTAAACAGCAGGGTTAAAGAGCCATGGAATGTAGGAGGTAGAGAGTGAGACGTGGTTAGGTAAAAGTCAAATGTAACCAAGGAAAGTGCAGAGATCATTCACAATAGCAGTAACTGGTGATAACGTGATCTCTTGGGTTGCCAACCTCCAGGTAGTAGCTGGAGATCTCCTGCTATTGCAACTTATCTCCAGCCGACAGAGATCAGTTCACCTGGAGAAAGTGGCCGGTTTGGCAATTGGACTCTATGGCATTGAAGTCCCTCCCCTCCCCAAACCCCGCCCTCTTCAGGCTCTGCCCAAAAAACCTCCCGCTGGTGGTGAAGAGGGCCCTGGCAACCCTAGTGATCTCTCAAGTTTTGATGAACTTACTAGCACCTATAATGGCTAAGAAATCACAAATTTTGTTAAGATGTTGGGAAATGCAGTCAGAATTGTTGATACATTCTAATTTAGCAATTTCAAGCTGGAATCTTCCTTTTAAATTTTTGATGTTTTGGCGGGAGAATGGTGACTTTTAAATAAGTGTCTTGGGAAAATGATTAACATTTTAAAAGTATCAGCTTTGTTCCATTTATTTTTTTGCACAAGGACTGACCTGTATGATCTAGATTAATTTGGGAATAGGGTCCTGGGATTTCAGGATTCAGGTGGCTGCTATTCCTCACCTTCTGCCCATTGTCCTAGCCGATGTCAGTCCTGCTCAGTCTGCCTTTTTCTTTATCAAGAGCTCCAAGATCCATGGATACCATTTGAATGTCAAAGCAAGGATGCCATCTCAGGATTGTGTAGTGGTTAATTAATCTGACACAGGACATAAGAGGTGCCTTGCTGGGTTAGACTGAACACCTAATCCAACATTTTTACAACGCCCCACCTCCCAGATATCTGTTATAAAAAAAATGAATTCAGTGTCCGTTGATGGGCCATAGTCTACTTTCTTTCCACCCCTACTGCAGAAGAGCAATGTGGCTCTAAGATTGTTGCAGCCTTCAGTTTATTTCACCTGGAGAAAATGTCCACTTTGGCAATTGGACTCTATGGCATTGAAGTCCCTCCTCTCCCCAAACCCCGCCCTCCTCAGGCTCCACCCAAAAACCTCCCGCCAGTGGCGAAGAGGGACCTGGCAACCCTATATTACAGCCATCAAGGGGTCAGCTCACTTTGGACTGCCTTTTGCATTCATGGGGGGAGTCTTCCTGATGTGTTTGCATTCACATGAGCCACTGTTATACAAGCTAGTATTTCATGTAGAAACTTCTGCAGTCTTTGGTCTCAAAATGTACTTTGGGAAATTATTATTGTAATATTGTAGCTCCTCAAAAGTATTTAATTATTCTTGCCATGTCTCAGCATCGTACAGGTATAATTACTTGTCTCTGTACACTGGGGAGGAAAAGATAGACCCATTTTATTCCTTGGTGAAAGAAATGCAAATGAGTTAGTGAAAAAGTTAATTATTACACAGAAGAACTTTGGTTTTCATTAGAGACAGCTGCGTTGCAACAATCTAATTTTTAAAAATCCAGGAACCAACCCAGCAAAGCCTTTAATAACAGATTTTTAGGTTAGTTTGGTATTCAGTCTGTAAATAAACTTAAAATGGGATTATATCTAACTAGATTAACTGGAAAGCAAATGAAGATGATCTAAGATATTAAGAGAACCCTGACAGCCAACAATCTCTGAAACATGACAGCAGAACCAGTAATCAACTCCACGTGCTCTGTGGATGCTAATATTCCGGCTGGATAATGGAGTATAGATGATAAAACAGATGCACTTGCATTTCTGGTCTCATTCCCTCCCCCCCCCCCTTACAAAACCTGTTTTGTTAAACAAACAACCTTTTCCTCTTCTCTAACTATTTTTTCCAGGCCAACTGAAACCCCTAGGCTAAACGACTGAAATGTTTTTCATGGAAACGTCCAACAAAATAGTAGATCAGAAAAGTGTTGTTTATCCACACAGGGGCCTGCCATGCACATATGGCCATGTTAAGGAGCAATTCATTTTCCTCATTACAAATTATGCAAAATGTATTTAACACAGCAAAGCCAATACATAAGGAGTAATTTAGGAAGGTACCTAATGGACCTCTGGTTGCAGGGTGATTGCTACAGAAGTGTCCTGTTGTATGCAACATGGGAGATGGGCTGGGAATCCAATACAAGTGGTATTGACATTCCCATTCTGCAAAGCTGAGTTGCAGTGGGGAAGCTGGGCAGAATCTGCTCCTCCCCTATGGTCTTTTTCCCATATGTCTATACGGCCAACGATTCCCTGCAGCCTTCTCCATCCGTCTCATTAATTATTCAGGGGGAAATTATATTAATGCAAAATAACATGCTGTTCAGGGAATTGCACTGGAGTATCTGCTGAGAACTTGTCAGGTTTTGCATTGGTCGAACATGTGCACATAATAAAGCTGATACGCGACTGTCTTGTTAATGAAAAGGAGCAAGATGAATAGCCCTGCCTAATAAAAGGGGAGGAGCGCAATCCAGAGGAGGGGGGGTAGCTGCGCCACGGCCAGGGACAGTGCAGCCGAGCCGCCTCCTAAGCGGCTTGCTGTACCACAGCCAGCAACCTGACAGGGACACTCCCCCAACCCCTCATTGAAGAATTTGAGTCATACGCATGATATAAAATCAATAGAAAGAAGACAAAAATAATCTTAATTTTTTTATCAAAACAAGAAGAGGATTACATCAGAGAAGTTACACGATGTACAGGGACTGCAGATCCAATTAAATATTTGGGAATAAACATAACTGGTCATAACAAATCTCTAGTCAAAGACAATTATAAAGACGTGGGGGAAAATAGAAAAGGATTTATCGAGATGGTCTAAATTAAAAAACATCTTGATTAGGAAGAATTTCAACAAGAAAAATGAAATATTACCTAGACTGAATTTCCTGTTCCAGATGCTACCAATCCATATAGAGGAAAAGACATTGAAAGGATGGCAACAACAGATAAATAAGTTTGTTTGGAGTGGCAAGAAACTAGGAATCAGATTCAAAGTTTTACAAAACAAGAAAAAAAGAGGAGGACTTGCATTACTGAATATTAAACTATACTATCAAGCTGCTGGCTGGTCTTGTTTGGATTAAATACCCAGAATCAAGAGTAATAAAATTAGAGAAAGCAGATCTGAAAGAAGGAATACATTATTACTTATGGACCAAACATCATATGGAACAAAAAATTCTCTATTTAAAATCTGGCAGTCTACTCAAAGAAGGCTAAACCCCGACACCTTCACCACTTATGTCCCCAACAGAAGCATTTTATGGCAAGTCTGAAAGGAAATATAATGATTACTTAACATATCAAGACATAATCAACTCAAAAGGAAAAATCAAATTGTGGCAAACGATTAAGGAAGGAAAAAATATGCAATGGCATTTTACTTTCAGCTTGTCTCAAGATTAAAAAGAGACTTCAAAATATCAGGAGGAGGCATAAGAGATTTGACTGATTTCGAAAAAATAATAATGCAAAGAAAAAAACCCCACCTACTGGAAAGAATCTATAAACTATTTCTTCAATATGATAAGGAAACTGATCAAGTTAAGACATATATGGCGAAATGGATGCAAAACCTAAGGGAAGAAATCCCACTACAACAATGGGAGATCTTATGGTCAAAAAACAGAAAATTTACAGCATGTCAATCGAAAAGAGAAAATTGGTATAAGGTGTTCTACCGATGGTATATAACTCCAATAGTGATTCAGAAGATGAATAAAGAACTACAGGGTTGTGCTGGAAATGCAAGGAGATTGAAGGCACGTTTTTATCATATGTGGTGGTCTTGTAATAAAGAAGTATTGGGAGGATATACATGCAGAAATACAGAAAATCTTAAAAGTCAAAATTTCCAATGTACTCGAAAAATATGTTGTTGGGATTTATGCCAACAGGTATTGCAAAAACTTCAGTAGAACTGTGACAGCAGCCAGATTTATGTTAGCAACAATATGGAAGTCAGAAGAATGCCCAGATCTAGAGGATTGCAAAAGTAAAATAGCAGAAAATGCTGTAATGGCAAAATTGGCAAATTACATTAATAAAAGACCTAGCAAGGTATTTTATGACAAGTGGAAACCGTATTACATATACTGTTCTCCAAATCTGGTCTCAGGGAGTGATCAGTTTTTTTGTATATCATTTAGACATTATAAACATGTTGTAACTTTTCAACATTAAGCAGGAAAATATAATCTATTTATACACGTAATGTAATAATTTAGATCATCTAGAAATTTTAATATATGTAGAGATTAATAGAAACAATTAAAGAGATTATAGAAATAATCCCACTGGTTTATATATACAATTTATTGGTTTAATTATTTTATTTTATAGGAAACATTGGACGACTAGATAAACTATTCTGGTATCTCATAATTTTTTTGAAGTAGTCAACTTATTTTATACACCAGAGAAATGGCTGAAATCAATGTAAGACTGTGAATAATACCAAATGTCGTCATATGTGAAATGAATTGCAGTTCTTCCCTGTAATGAATGTTATTTTTTTAAATACGTACTTACTACAGATATATAGCCTTAGGGCCATCAAAGAAACCATCATTATCTAGCAATCATGCAACACACATTGTTCCAAATGAAAAATGACAAAACCAAAACCAAAAAAATCGCTTTAAAGCAAAAGTTCAATGTCCATTTACCTGGGAGTCTCACCAAATACAGCAAGATTTACTTCTGAGTAGGTATGAATCAGATTGGACTACATGTTATTAAAATAATCTTCAGGCAAGTCCTACTGGATCTCTGACTACAACAGTAACATAAATAAATTTTTTAATGAGATTTCCTTTATCATTGTAATGAAACCACTGAAACAAACCACGTTCAATTAGACTAGGATGTTAGACTAGGACATGGATACACAATAATAATTTACAATTACTAGAAAAAGTAAGCAGAGAAATCACTGATGTGAAGAAAGACATGCACAGTTGAGATCTGCCTGCTGAAACACAGAGTGTTTTGGTGCCTTTGTTTTTTATATAACTGATGGCTTTTATTGTGGGGGAATTTCATGACATCCTAGGTAACTAATGAGGTCAGTGAAATTATCTGGCAATATTGCTTGTCTATAACAAAGGAGGACAGCTGGGGGAAAGGCTGTGAACTAGGGCTGTCGATTCGGTTCGTCTGAACCGAATAAACAGCCGAATTTCCCCCGATGCGGCGGTTTTCAATTCGGATGGTACCGAAATCAAAAAAGGCGGGAAAACGAAGCACTGAATTTGGCAAGTTCGGGCCGATCGCTGAATAAATTCGGCAAATTCGGGTCTCTGAATCACCAGCATAACCGTCAGTTAGTAAGCAACTAGCAGCATTCTCCCGTGGCCAATTCTCCGGTGGCCAAGCTGGGTCTTCTTCTGGCCAATCAGTCGCGGTTGAGTGTATGAGCCCAGCTGCTGTGTGGCCCGGGGAGAGAAAGAGAGTGTCTGTGTGTGAGAGAGATCCCCGTGGGGGGGGGGTGCGTGTGCACATTGGTGGCATTCCACAGCTCCGGGGGACATTTTGGGGGGTAGAGGTCCCAAACTTTCAGGGTAGCTTGAGGGGACCCTTCTTGCAAGCACCCCCACATTTTGTAAAGATTGGGTCAGGGGTCCCGAGATATGGGGCCCAGAAGGGGTCGCCCCGCAAAAAAAATCGCCCACAGGAATAAAGCCACTTAAAGCACATTGGCGGCATTCCGCGGCTCCAGGGAGGCATTTTTTGGGGTAGAGGTCCCAAACTTTCAGGGTAGCTTGAGGGGACCCGTCTTGCAAGAATCCTCCAGTTTTGTGAAGATTGGATCAGAGGATCCCGAGATATGGGGTTCCCCCCAACTGCCCATTGGGATGAATGGGATCAGGCGATCCTGAATGTGCATCTCTACAGAGCAGCAAATTCAAGGCAAAACCTCCCATGCATAAATGGCCAGAGAGTCGTGAGAGATCTTGAGCAGCTGCTGCTGCCCTGCTTCTGCTGGAACAGAAGACATCCACGGTTTGAGCCATTTTGGGGCTTTTATCTATAACTTTTTTCCTCTGTGTGTGTGTGGGGGGGGGGAAGCAGATTCTGTGTGGGCGTGTGAGGGGGGAAGCCAAAGTGGGGTGGGTTTGATTGCCTCTGTGTGGGACTATGCTTTCTCCTGTTTTCATCGGTTGTCAACTTTGTCTGGAGTTAACTGTGGGCCAGTGAGTCTCTCTCTGCTGGCTGCTATTGTTTCCAATGGGCTGTGCAGCCGTTTCTGTTGTTTCTAATGGGCTAGCCTGGCATTCGTTTTAGTGCATCCCCTGTAATGTATTTTCAATGGAGTCAATGCAAGTCAACCGACATTCCCCTCTCCCATTATCTTCAATGGGCTGGGCAGCCTCTCCCATTGTTTCCAATGGGCTGACTTGTCATTCCTTTTAGTACATCCCTTTTAATGGCTTTATTCCCCCGGGCCGGGGTAATGGTAGGGCCCAACTGCTGAGGCAGCCAGACTCCGGCCGAGCAGATGGGTGGGGGGACCCCTTCCGGGCCCCATATCTCGGGACCCCCTGACCCAATCTTTACAAAACTTGGGGGTGCTTGCAAGAAGGGTCCCCTCAAGCTACCCTGAAGGTTTGGGACCTCTACCCCCAAAAATGCCCCCCGGAGCCGTGGAATGCCACCAATGTGCTTTAAGTGGCTTTATTCCTGTGGGCGATTTTGGGGGGGACCCCTTCCGGGCCCCATATCTCGGGACCCCTAACCCAATCTTTACAAAACTTGGGGGTTCTTGCAAGAAGGGTCCTTTCAAGCTACCCTGAAAGTTTGGGACCTCTACCCCCAAAAATGCCCCCCCCAGAGCCACGGAAAGGCGCAAATGCGTTTTTAATGGCTTTATTCGGCCAAATTTCCCCCCGAACTTGGAACTTGGCGCCGAATTCCACAAATCTGAATCGGGGGAGTTCGGACTTTGGCATTTCGAGTTTTGCCGAATCTGAATTTTACCGATTTTTTTTTCAACAGCCCTACTGTGAACTAGGCGTCAGTCAACCACCACCCACATTGTCAAAACATGCAAGCAGATAACTCCCTCATCTCAAGCCTCCTCCTGGCTCAGTTGGAGTGATACTTCCCTAGGGTTGCCAACTTTCAGGTGGTGGCTGGAGATCTCTCGCTATTTCAACGGATCTCCAGGTGACAGAAAGCAGTTCAACTGGAGAAAATGGTCGCTTTGGCTCCATGGCATTATACCCCATTGAAGTCTTTCCCTTCCCCAAACCCCACCCTTCAGGTACCCCCTAAATCTCCAAGTATTTCCCAACCCAGGGCTGGCAATCCTACCCTTCCCTCAGCCCAGTGGCCATGTAAGACCAACTCCCCTCTGGCTAGGGTTGCCAGCTTCCAGGTGGCACCTGGTGATCTCCTGCTATTACAACTTATCTCCAGATGTTAGAGATCAGTTCCCCTGGAGAAAATGGCTGCTTTGAACGGTGGACTCTATGATATTATACTCTGCCGAGGTCCTTCCCCTCCCCAAACCCTGCCTTCCCCAAGCTCCACCCCCAAAATCTCCAGGTATTTCCTAATCCAGAGCTGGCAACCCTACCTCTGACAGAGAGCCGGGAGAGAGAGGGAAAGAGGGAGGCAAAGGGTCATTCCTATTCTGGCTTCTGGTTAAACTGGATTGACTCCTTCCCTAAGCAAAATATGGTTGTCGTTGTTTGTAATGGCTTCTCTTGCATTTTACAAATATTTGGAGCTACTCTGGGGACTCTGTCAAAAAGCAAAATAAAATAAAAATCCAGCTACACAAACAAACACCTAAATAATAGCTCAAATAGCCCAAATGAGTCCAAGCGGTAGCCTTACAGAAACACAGAGGTGGCCACCAGGATGCTGCTCCCTGGCCACAGCAGACCAAAAGGAGGGTGCAGCCAAGAAAGCCGCCACTAGTTCATCGATACGGAAGGAGTCCATTGGATTGAGGCCACGGCTGGCACAAGAGCCTCACAGCTGGTCTCTCAGCTGTCCAAACTTTCAGTCTGTATGACCAGTTCCACTGATATAGCTCCTGGTTACCTCAGCCCTTATCTCTTTCCTTGTCCTGTAGTGTCAGTTTCCAGCATGAGGCATGTATGTCCACACATCAGGACCTGAACCAACCATAGGTCATGAAATGACAGCTGAGGGATTCAAGCAGGGATTCCATTCACGTGCCACCACCAGCCAAAGGAGGAAAGGGCAGCCATGCTAACCAGGGAAGCTTTCTTTACCAGTAGGCCAGAGCAGGTCAGGTGATATTCCATGGCTCCTATTTAAAAATAAAACAAAAACCTTTGGGTTCATTCTGGTGGTTGTTTTTCTCAGCAGTCATGGAGTAGGTCCTACAAGCAGCACCTAAGGTGATTAACCTAGTTCTGGACAGTAGTCAGATGGAAGGTGGACATTCACATGACTGAATGCTTTTCCATACATAAAAACTGGATGACAGCATGAAGGGTTCTAGTTTAGTCTGTTCCGACATGTTTTTTTTTTCCTATTTGAAGGGATTTTTTCTGTATAGAGTAACATTAAACCTTGTCAGTCTTTACCTGCACTGCAGTTCAAAGAACTAAAACAGAAACATAACCTCATCTCCCTACTTGTGAAAACTAGCTCTAGCGGACCTGTTCCTGCTCAGTACACCATCTTGTTCCCTCTGTCTACCCTCAGCTGCAGCTAGGAGTGACACCAATTCAAATCAGTATCCAAAGCATGAGAGCAAGTGTCGGAATAGGATCTGGGAAACCCAGGTTCGAATCCCCACTCGTGGCATGGAAGCTTGCTTGGTGACCTTGGGCCAGGCTCACACACACTCAGCCCTGACCCTGGCTGATATTTGGATGGGAGATCTCCAAGGAATACCGGAGGCATGAAGCGCAGGCAGGCCACCTCCCAACGTCTCTTGCCTTAAAAACCTTACAGGGTCAACTGTGATTTGACCGCAAAAAAATAATAATCCACAGCATACTCACTACTTTTTATAAGATAGGAGAAGAATTTAAGACCTAATTATATTTCCCATAAGATGTTCTTGGTTAACTGAAATAAATGTGGAATCAAATTTAATGCTTCATATAATACCTGGAAAGGAGAAGTGAATTATTTTATGCATTACAGATTCGATAAGCTGTCTCAAATATTGTACAATTAATTTAAGTAGTATAATCTATGAATTTTGCCAAGGGTATGGAAGAGCAATACAAGGCACCCAGAGTTCAGCTATGCTCTTTTCTCTCCTCTCAATAATAAAACTCATTAGTCGAGACTTAATTCTCTCTATCCCCTTTGAAACTACATCAGAATCAAAGATGGCTCTTCTTTTCCAAATCCTTTTTTTTAAAGCTTCTGACATTGCTGTTGTTTTGTCTGATCCAATTTCACAGAAGATTGTTTCATTTTTGTCACTTCTTCGTAATCTTATTACTAGGCTTGCATTGTAACCCCCCCCCCCATTTATTTTACCTTCCTCTAATTTAGCTGGTCAATTAATGGTTAGTTATTATTCTGTATTTTCAGTGTAAGGCTACTAGTTCTTCAAAAGAAATAGGTGTTAATAAAAGAAAGGTCAACCAATGACTCACAACTGGTATGTTCAGGGAATTCTACTATGTATACTGAGGTGCTAAAGCTCCTCTTGCCCATAGAGACCTTGAAGTCTTGGGAAAGATTTTCAATTGCTTTCTGCACTCATAAACCTTGTGTGCAATCATTCACACAGGCAGAAGGGGAGAATTAGTGGTTGTCTAGTAACTACCAGTGTCATACCTAGTTCCAACAGGCAGGAATGCCTCTGACTACCAATGGAACCATCTATGAAATATCTTTAAAAACAAAAAACTTCCATTTCTTAAATGTCATATGATCATTTTAATCAACAGCTTAATCCTTCTTTGGTTTTATATCATGCCCCCCTCACTCCTTGGTCGACACTCCCCATATGGCTGATATTGAAGATGCAAACGTATCTCTAAGCCTTTTTCAGACATTTGATTTGGCCCTCCAACCACATATAAAAGGAGTGTAGGTAGGGTTGCCAGCTCTGGGTTGGGAAATACTGGGAAATACCAGGTGAAGCCTGAGGAGGGCAGGGTTTGGGGAGGGGAGGTACTTCAATAGGGCATAATGCCATACAGTCCACCTTTCAAAGCAGCCACTTTCTCCCGGTGAACTGATCTCTGTCACCTGGAGATCAGTTGTAATAGCAGGAGATCTCCAGTTAGCACCTGGAGGTTGGCAACCCTAGACAACCATGATGCTCCCAATACATGGCAGTCACCATTTTGTGTGAATAGGACAACACACATTTCCCCATGCACATAACAGTTTCAGCGCACATGCAATTTGTCCCCTCTGAATTCTACTGTGCTCATATATACTAAAGCTGAAAAAAACAGGCATTGCCGTATACACTCGAATCGGGAGGGTAGCAGATGGTGTTGCACTCCACTCCATCCCTTTGGGGCACCAAAATCAAACGTCTGAAAAAGGCTGGTATGTTTGGTGGATTCCAAACAAAATGAGTGGGATCCTACAACTCCCTCCCAGTGTGAGGAATCTGGCTCCAAGAGAGCAAGACTTCCTTCGTTGGAGTTATAGGATCCAGCCCACTGTGTTTTAGCAAATGACAGTACAATCCTACACAGTGACACCCTTCTACGCCCACTGATTTCAACTGACTTAAACGGGTGTAACTCTACTCAGAATTGCAGTGCGAACCTACTTACGCTAACACCATAATCACAGTTCTGTAATTTCAAAGTATTTAAAATGGGGGGGTTGCATTCTTATTTTCATATCCCCTCTTCTCAGTAACTTTTCTCAGGGAAAGTAGAGTTGGCTAACTGGTACCATAAAAATGATTTTGAACAACACTGGAAGCATATAATCATAGAGTTGGAAGGTACCAGCAGGGTCATCTAGTCCAACCCCCTGCACAATGCAGGAAATTCACAACTACCTCCCCCACACACACCCAGTGACCCCCTACTCCAAGCCCAGAAGATGGCAAAAAACAACAACAAAAAAACTCCAGAATCCCTGTCCAGTCTGGCTTGGAGGAAATTGCTTCCTGACCCCAAAGTGGTGATCAGCATTATCCTGGGCATTTAAGAAAAGGCCAAGCACTGACACAATCCATCTTGTCCTCCCCCTCATGATCTACCTAAGTTCACAGAATCAGCATTGCTATCAGATGGCCATCTAGCCTCTGCTTAAAAATCTCCAAAGAAGGAGAGCCCACCACCTCCCGAGGAAGCTTGTTCCACTGAGGAACTGCTCTGTCAGAAAGTTCTTCCTAATATTTAGCTTAAAAATCTTTTGATTTAATTTCAGCCTGTTGGTACTGGTCCGACCTTCTGGGACAACAGAAAACAACTCAGCACCCTTCTCTATATGAAAGCCCTTCAAATACTTGAAGATGGTTATCATATCCCCTCTCAGTCTTCTCCTCTTCAGGCTAAACATACCTAGCTCCTTCAACCTTTCCTCACAGGACTTGGTCTCCAGACCCCTCACCATCTTTGTTGCCCTCCTCTGGACATGTTCCAGCTTGTCTACATCCTTCTTAAATTGTGGTGCCCAAAACAGAACACAGTACTCTAGGTGAGGTCTAACCAGACCAGAATAAAGTGATACCATCACTTCGCGTGATCTGGACACTATATTTCTGTTGATACAGCCCAAGATCGCATTTGCCTTTTTAGCTACTGCATCACACTGCTGACTCATGTTCAGTGTTTGGTCTACTAAGACCCCTAGAACCTTTTCACACACAATACTGCTAAGACAAGTCTCCCCCATTCTATAATTGTGCATTTGATTTTTCCTACCTAAATGCAGAACTTTACATTTATCTCAGTTGAAATGGATTTCATTAGTTTTAGCCCAATTCCCCAGCCTGTCATGATCATCCTCTAGCCTGGCTCTGTCTTCTACTGTATTTGCTACCCCTCCCAATTCAGTATCGTCTGCTAATTTAATAAGCATTCCCTCTAATCCTTCATCCAAATCATTTATAAAGATGTTGAACAACACAGGGCCCAGGACAGATCCCTGAGGCACTCCACTAGTCACTTCTCTCCAAGTGGATGAGGAACCATTAACAAGCACTCTTTGGGTATGATCTGTCAACCGTTTACATATCCACCTAACAGTAAAAGGACCTAAACCACATTTTACCAACATGTCAACACGAATATCATGTGGAACCTTATCAAAAGCCTTACTGAAATCAAAATAAACTATGACCACAGCATTCCCCTGATCCAGCAAGGTAGTAGCTTTCTCAAAAAAAGAGATAAGGGTAGTCTGACATGACTTGTTCTTGAGAAACCTGTCCTGGCCCGTAGTAATCACAGCCATCCTTTCAAAATGCTCAAGGACTGACTGTTTGATGATTTGTTCTAAAACTTCTCCAGGTATAGATATCAAGCTGATGGGTCGCTAGTTACCCAGATCCTCCTTTTTCTCCTTCTTGAAGATGGGGACAACATTTGCCTGCCTCCAATCTTCTGGCATCTCACCTGTTTTCCAAGAATCCTAAAAAATAATGGACAGAGGCGCATAAATTACATCCGTGAGTTCTTTCAGTACCCTTGAATGCAATTCAACTGGCCCTGAGGACTTAGTTTCATTTAAAGAAACTAACATAAAGCTTTTGCTATTTACTCAGGAAAACACACCAAACAAAACGTACTGCGTAAGATGCATTATTTGAACCTCATCTTTGTAATGTTACAACAGATGGCTAAAGACCAAAAGCTTGACTAAAGTCAATAACAATTTCTAACACTCTTTGTTCAGACTTCCACACAACACAGTAATTAAAGCACCCCTAACTGCCCACAATTTAATGTACAATTATGCTCCGACCTTCCTGAGTGGGTAGTTGCCACAATGACAAGCAATTAAATTTTTTAAAAGCCAAGCACAAGCCTGATGTACCTAGTCACTAAATTATCCCCTTGCTCTAAGAGGTGGTCCAACGTCATCTTGTTTGGATGTCATGGCAGGCGTCCATTCATTGCCAAACCTGTGTTGTTATAGCTGTTCTGGAGACACAGCATTTTACATCCTGGACTGCCAAGCTTGTCAACCCAGCGTGTTTCAACAGTTTGAAACACCGTCTCCCATTAGTGTATAATTTTGGATCCTAAGGCCAGCTGCCTACTTTTGCTATTTGAAAATGTAAGCTACTGAAATTGTTGTAGGTTATTCCCCAATTTCTAGCATCAAGCTTTCAAGACAGGTAGTTAGAACAGCTGCGGATATTGGTTTCTCACCCACCCACTCATGCAAACAACAGGGGTGGCTTGTCCCTTTAACTCTGTGAATGTTCCTGGTGGACCCCCCATCCTGGAGCATACTTGGCAGCCAGAAGCAAGCTTCTAATAGGATACGATTCCCCCTTTCTTTCCTGCATCATTCTAATGTTAATGCATCCATCTATATGGAGTATCTAACCCAGTCAAGAGCCTGTTCAGATGTGCCAGTCCAGTCTTTTTACTGGATCATACCATCAGACTGCACAAGGGGAAAATTATTTACTCAAGGGGTCCCCAACTTTATTGAGCCTGTGGGCAGTTTTGGAGCATTGAGTACAGACAGTGTGCTACTATGGGGGGCTGGAGCCAAAAATATCGGGAGATTCCATGTCAAGTATCCTTCGATAATGGAGGCACCTGTTTCTGAATGAGCGCTCCCTGTGGATCCAAAAATAATGCTTTTTGGAAGGAAAGAAGAGGCTTCCAGGAAGCACAGTAAGACACTATGATGCCCTTGGGTACCATGATGGGATTCAATGATTTACCGAAGAAGCTGTCTGGTGTGAACACCTGAGTGAGAGGCTTCCAAAAGAGTACCACATTAACTCCCTGCCTCCTGAATGGGCCCTGAGCAGTTTTCACAAATGAGGTTTAAAGAAGTTTGGTAATTTCCTACAAACCGAATGCCAAAATGGCTAGAGTGGAGCATTTAGTTTTAAACTGGCTTACTTTCTATTCTACATCAACGCTCACAAGGTGTTCCGAACATCCTCTGTGTAATATTCATGTATTGGAAGAGCTGGCAGAAGCCATAATCCATCTCTGCCTCACTTCCAATTCAATACATCTTTTATTTAAGGGTATGGGTCTGAGTTGAAAAGAAAAATATTCTATGGTGAGGTGACTCATCACAATGTAACTAAAGGAAGTAATTACCCACATTCTGTTGAACAAATATTAATTTATCAATTAATAAGTGAGACTGCTACATCATTAACACAATGTGTGAACTTGCTTTTATTTTTGACTTCCTGTCTCCGGAGCACTGCAATTTACTGATATTATCATCATTTCTGGTGACAGCAGCATTAAAAGAGGACTTATTTTTTGTTGCGTGATTTTGTCTTATGATGGGCAAGAAGGATATTTGTAAACTCATAAGGATTTAGCCATGATGCTTTATATCTTCTCTGAGAGGCTTAATTGACAACTCTAAAACGGAAGAGCAGTGTTCCATGTGTATATGTTCAATAGATTAAACCTTAGCAAAATTGTGAAGTGAGCACTTTTCTTCAAAAACAGTATCTCTTAAACTGCGAGAACTTTCAAGTGATATTAATGAATGGGTTGAACTCTGCGTATGCAAAAACTGAACCAAATGCCATTTGTCAACTGCCACAGACCCAACCATTTCCTATGAGTCCCAGAAATTTTATTAATATGGCATTTTTTCTAAAATTACAGCCACTTTTCACAGCAAGAGTTTCCAGAAATTAATGAGAATTTCAGTAGAGGCAATAAAATAATAATTGAAGACAAACCCAATGATTTGTTCTCCATTTGTCACAGAGAGCACTGCAGAAGTGAAAAAGGCAAGGTGCCAGGACTGAAGCCCTTTCCATATTATGTGGATTTCACAACTCATAAATATCCAGGTGTAACCATAAAAGGAAGATTGTGGGGAGAAAAAGACTCAAGTCACTTTCAGGTGTTCTCAGTCAACTGTAGTTCTTGCCCAAGCAAACACAACTGTCAAGGACATTCTCCATCAAGGATGACCACCACAAGAGCATCATGGGCATTTATGGGCACTAGGAAGAGCCGGGCTCAATGCTCACCTCTGTCAGAACCTAACTCAGGGGCCTTATGCAAGCCATTATTTCCTCAGCCTCAGTTGTTATCTCCCCACTATATATAATAAGGGTTAATAGTACATTATTGGCCTGCCTGACAGGGCTGTTGAAACGATTATCATGTTGTTCATTTGTAGGGTTGCCAGGTACCTCTTCACCACCAGCGGGAGGTTTTTGGGGTGGAGCCTGAGGGGGGCGGGGTTTGGGGAGGGGAGGACTTCAATTGCCAAAGCAGCCATTTTCTCCAGGGGAACTGATCTTTAGCGGCTGGAGATCAGTTGTAATAGAAGGAGAACTCCAGCTAGTACCTGGAGGTTGGCAACCCTATACATTTGTAAAGTATTATTAATGACAGTCAAATTCAAACTGACCTGACACAATAAACTGTGCTTTGGTAATGCACAAGTCAGATTACTGAATGTAAGAACATAAGAAAGGCCCTGCTGGATCAGACCAAGGCCCATCAAGTCCAGCAGTCTGTTCACACAGTGGCCAACCAGGTGCCTTTAGGAAGTCACAAACAAGACGACTGCAGCAGTGTCACGGTCTCTGACATAATTATGGTATTTTGTGTACATGTGCAGAATTAATTCCACGTAGAGCTTGAACACAACATACAAACTGAACCACAAACTGCAGAGGTTTGTGTAATGAAGACAACAGCTTGCAAAATGCAAGCTGGCAACAGCTTGCAAAATGCAAATATCCTTAAAACAGGCTGACTGAATTCTCTCAAGGTCTGAATTCTTTCAAGAGCTACCTAACTTACCCTGGTCTTGTCCTTGAAGGGAGAAGAACAGAGTCATCCTTCACTATCTGCCAGAAAGGTGTATCTGAAATTACCCTTCCTGATTCAGCTGCCAGCTGTCAGCTGCTCATATCTCAAGAGCAGAAAAGTCCTGCTATCCTCAAACCTTGAGAAGGTCTACTCAAAGACCTCAAGGCTATAAGTGCAGTAAGCTTCTTGCTTTCTATAACCTTGCTGAAGGCTATGTTTCCTACTGACCAGATGGTTACATGTTACAATGTGAGCAATAATTGTGTTTTATGATTTATATAGTTATATATTGTATTGTAGATTTCTAAATAGTCTCATTTAATGCGTATTGTACTGAAGATGAGAATGGTATGAAAATTGAGTATATGGAGTGATTATGGAGCTCAGAAATGATTATTTATACGTTAAGCAAAATAGACTGAAAGGGAAGGAAGCCCATATTTGGTCATGGGGAGAAGCTAATAACCTGAACAGCTGCAACTGTATATTATTGCACTGCTCATGTTATCTGAAAGTGGGGAGGAAGATATCCCTCCTGATGGTAAAATCAACACTCTTAATGAGTCTGAAACAGTATAAATACAGCCACAGTAAGCCCAGAGAATCAGAACCTTCCAAAGGCTCTCAAGAAAAGGCTGACTGGTATGTATGGCTTAAATACATTACTCTAGACTTTATGAATTAGATACTTTAAACTGAATCAGAATAATTTGACTGTTATATTTTAGAAGTTGGATTTTGAAACTGAATAGTATGTAAGACTTGCTTGCTTTTACTTCATACATTGTAAATACATACATTGTACTTTGACAAGAGTTTTTATAGAAGTGTTAAAGACTTGATAATCTGCATTTACACATATTTTACTAGAAGTATATCAATAAAAAGACTTGCTTTTTAAAAGTAGGTAAAGTTGTTGAGTCCTGCTAACTCGATGACTGGCTGAATAAGATAACTTCACTTCTCAGTAAGTGATACATTCTAAGAGCCTGTCATCTGAACAGCACGACCCGCTTCAGCAGCACCATCCTGCCTGTGTTCCACCGCACCCAAAATAATAGGCATGCTCCTCTGATACTAGAGAGAATAGGCATGCAGTATGACCAGTATCCATTCTAACTAACAGCCATGAATACCCCTCTCCTCCATGAATATGTCCACTCCCCTCTTAAAGTCCTCCAAGCTGGCAGCCATCACCACATCCTGGGCCAGGGAGTTCCACAATTTAACTATGTGTTGTGTGAAAAAATATTTCCTTTTATCTGTTTTGAATCTCTCACTCTCCAGCTTTAGCTGATGACCCCGTGTTTTAGTATTATGGGAGAGGAAGAAAAACGTCTCCCTGTTCACTCTCTTCAAACCATGCATAATTTTATAGACCTCTATCATGTCTCCCCTCAGTCACCTTCTTTCCAAGCTAAACAGCCCTAAGTGTCCTAACCGCCCCCCATAGGACAGTTGCTCTAGTCCCCTAATCATTTTGGTTGCTCTTTTGTGCACCTTCTCAAGCTCTGTAATATCCTTTTTTAGGTGTGGTGACCAGAACTGTACACAGTATTCCAAGTGTGGTCTCACCACAGATTTGTACAAGGGCAGTATGATATCAGCAGTTTTATTCTCTATTCCTCATCTAATTATGGCCAGCATGGAATTTGCCGTTTTTACAGCAGCCGCACACTGGGTTGACATCTTCATTGAGCTATCCACTACTACCCCAAGATCCCTTTCTTGGTCTGTCGCTGCCAGCACAGATCCCATCAGTGTATATATGAAATTGGGATTTTTTGTCCCAATACGCATCACTTTACACTTGCTCACATTGAATCTCATTTGTCATTTTAATGCCCATTCTTCCAGTATGCAGAGATCCTTCTGGAGCTCTTCACAGTCCGATTTTGTTTTAACCACCCTAAATAATTTGGTGTCATCTGCAAACTTGGCTACTTCACTGTTTAACCCCAACTCCAGGTCATTGATGAACAGGTTGAAAAGCACCGGAACTGTGTACTGCTATGTGTACTGCTATGTGCTGTACATAGGAGTGCCTATGAAGACTCTTTGAAAACTTCACCTGGTCCACAACACTGTCAATAAGATTATTGACAAGATCTTATTTGGTCTGTTTTACAAGAACCGCCTTCCAGTTTGTTTTCCAAACACAACCGAAAGTCCTCAGTTGCACTTAGAAGGCCCTAAAACAGCCAAGCGCCTTCACTTATACAATCCTACTTATCCATGTATAGGTTTTCATGGGGACCCCAGCTCCAAATGTCCTCTCGAGCAGAGATTAAGCAGGAATCAACCAGGGATGAGGCCTTTTCACCGGCAGCAGTGTGCTTTTGGACTATTCTTCCCAAGGAAAATTCTTGACACAGATATTATCATCGTTTCAGAACCCAATGAAAGCTATTTTATTCTGTTAGATCTTTGGATAAACTCTACTAAATTACTGCAGTTTTTACAGCTGTCTCATGAATGCATTTTCACTGGCAATTCTCATATGAATTCAGTTCTAGTCTTTGTTTGGTTTTAAAGGTAGGTAAGAGGGTTTGGACGCTATCTGTAAAGAGCAGGATATAAATATTTAAAACTATCATCTCTCCCTAAAGCCATGCAAACAGTCAGATCTGTTGTGTAAATACTATGACAATCAAACAGGCATGGGTTCTGGAGAGGCGGCACATAAATTCCCTAAACACATAAATAAATAAATCAAGCGTAATAAATAAGGTACGCAAAATAATCTAGATGTATGCATTATTTAACACTACAGATTCCATGTTGTAGTGTGATTCCAACATGCACAGACTATTCCAGCAGATGTAATAATTCTGACTAATTTTATCTCAAGACAAAAGCATTGTGAAGGAAATTGTCCCCATGGTTCTGGGTGAACAGATCTCACTATGGATTCTTTTTCACAGTGTTTCTGAAGTAGCACTAATTACCATCTCATCCATACCTCAGGTGTGATTCAGGAGAAGTCAAGCTTTCTTCAGACAAGATATTCAAAAGAGTAAAGAATGAGATCAGATTGATTTACTTTGCACTAAGGGATCTTATGTCATTTTTTTGCTTTACAGCCTATTCTTCACAATGTTATACCAGATGGATTTGGGTGATTAAAAGATTTAAATGACTTCCTGATGTTTATAGTATTAAGATATGGTTAAAAAAAAAATACTTGCATCCAGAGAGAATCAAATAATGATTGCCAACAGGCAAACTGCACAGTTGTTCTTTGTCAATATGGCCCTGCTCCCTCAAAATGACAAGTGCCTCTAGTACCCAGCTCAATGTCTAATCCTAACAGGAGCAAAAGGAGTTTTTGATATTTCACAGAATGAAAGACTAGTTGAACATAAACACAGAAAAACAAACACTTTGCATAAATGCACACACACAGCTAAGCACTCAATTGCTTGTTAACATTTCAAAGGAGAGAATCTTATTATCCTCACTCCCCAACTGCAAAGGATCTTGGTAGCTCAGGAACAACAGCAACAACAAAATTATCACAAATAATGCAGAATTCTACAAATTACTGCTTACAATTTCAGCCCCCTCAAATTAGATTAGGAATAACGATCAGTTCAAGGAAGGAGGTTTTGCTTTATTAAAATGTTCTACTGAGTATTAAACAACAAACAATGTTGGATTTTTACCTGGCTAAAAGTTAGATAGCAATGGAGAGACAATTTTGCAAACTGAGCTTTCCTAGGAGTCAGACTAGGAAAGGGAGCCCTGGAAACTTGAGCACATTGGGTAAAGGATGTTGCTCCGACTGGTGCTCCAGGTCTGCATCTCCCTGTCTGCCGCCAGTGGAGGAGGAAAGACAACAACAATTTTTATGATGTTAATATTATCTAACATTATTATCATTTTAATCAAGTATTGTATAGGGAGCCTTATGATTATATTAAGATTTATTATGATGATAATCACCATTTAATGCTCATTATTATATCACTATTAATTGCTAATTTTTGCTATCATCTTTTATTGTTTACCATTTACTATATCATTGTCTATTATATTATATTCATATTTTTCTTCTTTTTCCCCTTGATGTTATCGTAATTGCAGTTGAATATGGTTTCTATACTTTCTTTTTTCCTGTACTGTTTATTTTTATGATGTTATTAGACCAAGGTTTCTCAAACTGTGGACTGGGTCCCCATAGTTGGTTGCAGGTGGGTCACTAACCTCCAGGTGGCACCTGAAGATATATGGCTACTACAGTTGATCTCTAGATGACCAAGATCAATTCCCCTGGGAAAAAATGGCTGCTTAGGAAAGTGGACTGTACAGCATTATACCCTGCTGAGGTCTCTCCCCTCCCCTCCCCAAACCCCATCCTACCCAGGCTCCACCCCCAAAATCTCCAGGTATTTCCCGACCCAGAGCTGGCAACCTGGTCATGAGGCCAAGAGAGAGGATGAGAAACAGGGTGAGCTAGGGGAGGAGGCGCTATGCAGCTGGTTGGCTAATTTGGGTTTGCCTCAGCATAGTGTACAAAATGGCCAAGAAAGAGAGCCTGTTGCTCAGTAATGCTATATATTTAGAAATACTAAACACGATAGCCCTGGCCTGGATGGCCCTTGCTAACACGATCTCCTCAGAACTCAGCAGCTAAGCAGAGTTGGACCTGGTTAATACTTGGATGGGAGACCACCAAGGAAGTCTGGGGTTGCTATGCAGAGGAGGGCAATGGCAAATCATTTCTGTTTGTCTCTTGCCTTGAAAACCCTACGGGGCTGCAGCCTGGTAGCACCATCCACCACCAAACATGTAGGGTTGCCAGTTCCGGGTTGGGAAACACCTGGAGATCTTTGGTACTAGAGATTGGCAACCCTAACATGAGAAATACAGAAAATGCATTCTGTGTCAACTAATGTGATAACCCTGTGCCTTACGTTGGGGAGAGGGAAAGTAGCATGGAGTTATTTTGCAGGTGAGCCCTGAAAACTACAGTAGGTTGAGAGGTGGGTCCCTCTTCAAAAAGTTTGAGAACCACAGCTTGAGAGATTTCAAACCACACCATGTATATTGTCTCTCTGCAATGAGGGTTTTTTTATGGTCTGTCTTCAAAGTTTGAGAGGGCCATGGAGCAGAGCTACCTCCGCCGCCTTCTCTTGGCTGGGATCGGCCTTCAGAGGTACCCTGCGGCCGCAGGCAGGCCGCCCAGCCGCCCCCGCCGCCTTTTTCCGGCCGGGGTCGGCCTTCAGAGGCCCCCTGCGGCCACAGGCAGGCCGCCCAGCCGCCCCCGCCGCCTTATCTCACTTCCAGTTTACATCCGGAAGCACCGCAGCACAACGGGACGATTTACCACTCAAACCCCCATTTGAGTGGTAAATTGTCCCATCACGCTGCAGCTTTCTGGAAGTAAACCAAAAGTGACGGGATCGCATTGCTTGCGGCCACACGCACACGCAATCCTTGCTGTCAGCCAGCAGATGGATTGGCGGGCAATGACCCACCATTCCAAGCCACCTGGCAACCCTGGGGCTGGATAGTACGGGAGAAAATGATCCTTCAGGTAATAGAAAGCTTCATGCCCCTACCCGTATTTCGACTTCTCTTAGCCTCGATCAGCCTTTCACGGTTCTGGTCAATGATCAGACTGCCAATTTGCTAATGAGAAAAGTACAGGATAATACAGCAATACAATGCAAGAAAGTTGCCTTTTGAGAGTTTTCATTCCTTTACTGGCAACGTTTCCTCTGACAGCAGTTTGTCTCTGTCAGTTGACTTAAAAAATATCCCGAATTACAGTTCCTATAAATACAGTTCCTATTCGCTATCCTGTTTCCCCAGCCCAGGGCAGAAAATCATCAGCCCCCAATCCCAAGTTCCCTCACTCAAGGATCTGAGGAGTGGCAGAAAAAATAGCCCTCCACATAGTGACGCTCTAAGAATTTCCCCTAGTCTCTATGGTAAAGACTGCAGAGATAAGGGGAGTCAGCCTCAAGTGTCACCCAGAAGTGATATCACATCCTTTCCAAGCGCCACCCTCTCTAAAATCTCCTGGCATTTGCCAAGACATTGTTGAGAACCCAAAATGGGGCTAATCTACTATCACTAGTCCTTTTTTAGTGATGAAATACAGGTGGTCTGCAACAGAGGGGAGTCCACATGCTGAAACTGCCCCTTCAAGCTGCCTCTTTTTTACACTTCAAGAGAAAATCCAAAAATATATATGCATAATTCAAAGAGGGGAAAAATCAAATAATTAATTTTTCTCTACTTTGGATCCTAATGTGAAACTTTTTTTATTGTAGCTCATCAAATTATTATCTAAGGTAGTCACATATTGTCAATCATCAAACTGTGTAGGTGTTACTTATTTCAGAACTCCCAGAAGTATGCAGCTGATCAAATTACTTCTGAATCATCCTTAGCCCATCACTACTTTGCAAAAACCTTGTCATACAATCTTAGCAACAGGAACTTGTGAATAATATGACTGCTTCTTCACTTTTCCAAATGCCTTTTATATATAGAATCACAATTTCTTATGCAGCATTTGTCACTTGAATCAATATGATGTTATTGTCATCAGATAACCTCTGGTTCAAAAACTGACCATTCTCTCACCAAGAACTGGAAATGTAAAATCGCTCTGTCGTTACCTGATCACTTGGTTTTTTGTTATCAACTATCATCTTTTGGTAACAACTCCTTAACTTCACTGTCAGATTTCATAAAAGGTAAATCCAAAGATTTTTTAATGCAGAGATATGGGTGCAAAATTTGCCAGGGGCCTCCCAAGATGTTAATCCACATAATTTCTAAGGAGATTGTTTAAGGTATTCTACAGATGGTATTATACCCCTAAAGGTAAAGATAAAGGTCCCATGTGCAAGCACCAGGTCATTCCTCACCCATGGGGTGACATCACATCCCAACGTTTACTAGGCAGACTTTGTTTGCGGGTGGTTTGCCAGTGCCTTCCCCAGTCATCTTCCCTTTACCCCCAGCAAGCTGGGTACTCATTTTACTGACCTCAGAAGGATGGAAGGCTGAGTCAACCTTGAGCCGGCTACCTGAAACCAACTTCCATTGGGATCGAACTCAGGTCGTGAGCAGAGCTTGGACTGCAGTACTGCAGCTTACCACTCTGTGCCACAGGGCTCCTCATTATAACCCTACTGTGTTAAAAAAGATGTTTGGAACCAGGGAAGGGATGGCCTTTGTTGGCATTGCAGGAAAACTTCTGGTTCTTTTATTCATGTATAGCATACCATTATACAATGGTATTGGAAAATGTTCATTAGGATATTGTTGAAATCTTATAAGATTCTGTCTGACACAATATTGTATCATCCTGGATACGTGAGTGGCTCTATAAGGAAGAACCAAAGCTTATTATTCACTAATATGGTGAACCCCAGCCAAAATTTTAGTCGTGATTTATAGGAAGCAAGATGTTTTATCTCCAATTCAGGTCTGGAAACAAAAAAAAAAGTGTAACACTTTGTTGATGCATGAATTAACCACTTATAAAAAAAAAGATCTGGGAATGGAAATTCTTTATTGAAGAGACAATGGTATCCTTTCATGTTTACTAGAACAACACAATACCTATTGAAAAAGTGAGAATGGAAGTTTTAACCTTGATTTGAAGAGTTATATATTTGAAGAGTTATACACTGCTATACCTTTTGTGTATTTTTCAGTAAGATTGTAATTGTAGCTCTGAGACTGCATCTTTTGTAGATTATTGTTGTATGAAGGCATGTGGTTATACTACAATGTTGTTTTGGGTATTTAAAAAATCCTTTAAACAACAGAATACGGGTAATGGAAAACTAGCCACATAAAAATAAGTGCCCTATACAGTTCTAGAGTTGGAAAAGGCCTTAGAGGCCCAGTGCAGGAAATCCAAAGCCAGGCTGCCCAAGCCCAGCTGTAATGATTCCTGCAAGGGAACTCCCAGGTATTTGGTTCCATTGTCAAACTGCTTTCATGATTAGAAAGTTTCTCCTAATATTCAGCCACAATTTACCTCCTGCAACTTAAGTCCATTAGATGTACTCTTAACGTCTGCACCAGTAGAGGACAAAATCTATCATTTGGTCCCATGACCAAATAATCTTCCATATACACAAGAAATCGTGCACACAGAAAACCAAATCAGAGACTCAATCTTCTTCCTGCATGCTAATTTTCTACATGCAGGGATTTTGTTTTTTGCACAAGGGAACAATCAATCTTTTGGGGCCACACACATGGCATTCACCCCACAAACAAATTGTACTACCTAATCTGCCATCTGTTAGAGCTAGGCTTCAGTTGTTCACATTAAATCTTTTTAACATCTTGTCCTCTGCATAGGGTTGTCAGATCCCCTGCTATGGTGGTAGAACATCACTCTAGAAGCTGCTGGAAACGCTATGGTTTTACTATATAGTTTCCAGTGATTCCTAGAGTGACGTGATGTCATTTCCTGTTTTCCCCAGAAGTGATGTCACCCTGCACACAACACTGGTTGCCCCCATGTCCATGCCCCCCATCTCCCACAAGTTGCCAACTATCAGCTAGCAACCCTACCCCTGTACTATGCATCACAGGGTTTGAGTATTTCTGCTAACGGACCATCTTCATTTGTGTTCACTCTATTTAATTTCTGGAACATGTGAAGTGTTTCTGAGAGTCAGCTCCACCTTGTGCTCTAGACATACATCTGGAAGAGAAAAGCCACACACAGCAATTGCACTAGTTCCTGTAGGCTTGCTATTTGTCAATGGGTGGTGGGCAAGCTTTCACTCCTGGGCTCCAGGCCTCACTGGGGCTCTTTTCTCCAGTGGGAGCAAAACGTGGGGGAAGGGAGCAACATCATGACATCATTTCTGGTTTGTACCCTTCTGGGAACAAACTGGAAGTGAGGTTGCAATGTCAGTCTCTGCCCCCCACATTCTCTCACTGGTTGCCAGTACTCAGCTGGCACCCCTAAGTCCCCGGGTTGCTATCGTCCCCTCCATGATGGTTAGTCTTGTAACTGGTTAACCAACACGAAGCTGATGATAGCCACAGAGATGCTAGTGCTGTGGGAAATGTGTGCTCAGGTCTTGCAGAGGACGAGTGTGTTCCAAAAGACAAAACTGAAACAATAGGAAAAGTAAGGCAGTTTTTTCCAGGCATGAAGAGGAATTTGTTCAAAATGTCAAATCACCATCCAAATCTGTGCCTGTTTTCCTACCATACATTGCTACATCCTTGCACACAGCACAATTCGAATTGCTGGGACCAATAACTATATTTATCAGAAATTTGGAAGACTGGTTTGAGTGCTGGAAAAACAGAAAATTCTCCGCAACTGGCACACTAGGGGTGGGGGGACATCATTTGGCTGCATTAAATAACAACAACCTACTTCCATTTTCCCATGTGAATTAGAATCCCTGCTTCAGACACAAACATGCATTGGAAATGAAAAGTTTTTCTTCATAAGTGTGAAGAAGTATGAAAAAAAAAATCTAAGGGTCACTAAGGAAAGGCAGCATGGTGTAGCCAAATCTCGTCAGATCTTGAAAGCTTAGCAGAGACCACTAAGGAAGACTCTGCAGAGGAAGGCAATGGCAAACCACCTCTGCTTCTGACTTGCCTTGAAAACCCTTGCTGGGGGTTGCCATAAGTTGGTTGTGACTTGATGACTCATACATACATACATTTGCCCATACTCACGCATACACAAGTGGGGACCCACAAGAAACTTGCAGGGAAATTCCCTCATGAGGAAATTCCCTCATTGGTCCCAGCTGTCTTCTTTCCTCCACAAATTTAAGACTTGGGTTTGCAGAAAAATTTAAAAAAAACCCTGAAAAATCTGAAAAAAAACTGTGGGTCACTACCTATTCAGGCAGGAAAGGCCATTTCCCAACACCTGATACCATGTCTGCAAACAGGTAGCTAGAGTCACATTTTTTTTTCAAAAGTCATGATTATCCAAGACTTCTGCCATCTTAATTTGGTCTTAACAGCTTCTTAACTAAGACAAGAAGAGTTGGACGTAATGTATCTGGTCTATTTTTGTTAAAACTAAGTCAAAGTTATACCAGCTGTACACATTCAACAGCTTTATTCATTTAATAGCATAAGAGTTATCCTTTGTGAGGAGTGTGAAAAAGACTTGAAGAAAAATTACAGGGCTCACCCACCCCCACCCCGAGGAAGGAGTTTGGAATATCAAATAGAAATGACACTTCATTAACTGAGCCCCTATATAAATTCTTAGAATACATGGCTTTTAAATTATTGTGGATGAGCCATGTTAACTGTTCCATCAGTTTTAATTGCTAAAAAGCTAAGCTGTCTCGGAAACCTTCTTACCATACAGTTAATTGGCCAAGTGATGAAATCCTTGACTAAAAGTCCTCCGATAATTTCATTTTAAAACATGAGAAAAGTAACCACCCAGAAGGGTATATTGTAAAGAAGTAAATGTCATACCTTTCACAAAGAATATACCCATTTTCATGAGATTTGTGCTATAAATAACTTAAAAAAATTAATTGGATCACATTTTATCAAATGCTTTCACTTAATAATCGTAGAACTACCCACGTCTACACATCGTGATCTATCTCCATAGAACTACCCAGTGTTCCATTTCCCCTCCTTGAAAAAAATGCTAATACTTTGACATTATGCTCATTTACTAAATATCTGTCTCTCAAGTTCATTTTTATCCTGCCCTTCCTCCAAGGAGTACAGAACAGTATATGTGGTTTTTCCATCTTCATTTCGGCCTCACAACAATCCTGTGAGTTAGGCCAGGCTGAATGAGTGTGACTGGCCCAAGGTCACCCAGCAAATTTCATGGCAGAGTAGGAACCCAACCCAACACTACCACTATGCTGACTGTCATGTCTGAGTCCCCATGACATAAATCAGTTCTTGTAAATGGTCCCCTCAGCATGGGGAGGGGGCGCGCGGTGGGGTATAATGCTGACTCAATGCCCTGGCAGATAATAGGGGAACACAGAGTTCAGACTTTGTTTACGGGGTGGTTTGCCAGTGCCTTCCCCAGTCATCATCCCTTTACCCCCAGCAAGCTGGGTACTTATTTTACCAACCTCGGAAGGATGGAAGGCTGAGTCATCCTTGAGCAGGCTACCTGAAACCAACTTCCTATGGGATCAAACTCAGGTCGTGAGCAGAGCTTTTGACTGCAGTACTTCAGCATTACCACTCTGCGCCACGGGGCTCTCTCCTCTGATTATTAGGGACCTCTAAATATGAATAAGTATTGAATAGCAAGCCTTGCACATTTTGTGGATGCTTTGGGGCCTCTTAAACTTTATATAACTCAGGGTCTCAGAAAGACTGTATAAAGTATGCAGCATGCAGAAAAAAAATAGTGGCAACTCAGATTGCCAGCTTCAGGTTTGGAAATTCCCAGAGATTTGGGGATGGAACCCGGGGATTGTGAAGGGCAGGGACCTCAGCAGGGTACAACGCCATAGACTGCACAGTCCAAAGCAGCTATTTTTTTCCAGGGGAACTGATCTCTGTTTGGCTGCTGTGACCCTTTTTTTACATGCCCAGGGTAATGCTGATTGCCACTTGGGGGTCAGGAAGCAACTTTCCTCCAGGCCAGATGGGCCAGGGATCGTGGAGGGTTTTTTTTTTGCCAACTTCTGGGCATGGAGTAGGGGTCACTGGAGGTGTGGGGGCGGGGAGGTAGTTGTGAATTTCATATAGAATATAGAATCACAAATTGTGCAGGTGGTTGGACTAGATGATCCTGGTGGTCCCTTCCAACTCTATGATTCTATGATGCTATGGAGGTTGGCAAACCTAGGGGACGCCTCGAGAATCACTGTTTGCATGCTTTCTCTCCTTTCTAATATCCACTGCTTTTCCATACAATTGCTATGGTTACTCCAGGCATTCCGTCGTGTCTAATCACATTTGGGTCTATAGCCAGGCTCCAATAAAGTATTAGGCCTACTAATGTCACCTGATTAATTGCTTTTGCTTGCCTAGTCCTCTGCTTGTCAGTAACTCTAGCAGAGGAAGCCTCCCCAGTGTCAACTGTACTCCATTTAATCTGAGATTTGCCATCTATTCTTTCTCATCAGAAGCGCCTTTCAATTTACATATAATATTCTGCATTTCAAAACGGGCCAAAGAAAAGCAGCTGAGAAATATAGTTGCAACCTTGACATTAAATGCTCTGCAACTGCCAACATGCCTTGCAGTTGTTGAGCTTCTCATCTTCCAAGTTCTCTGGAGGAAAAAAAAGGAGCACGGGCCAACTGCTCCTGAACAGCTGGATTCTACTCCAGGTGCTGCGATAATGAACAAGGGGAGGAGTTTAGGAAAGAACTGCACAAACCTCTGTTTGTCTCGTAAAGAAAACGAAGGGGGTGTTGGCTGCGATAGGAGGTATTTCTGCCTTTAGTCACTTAATAATTGCTGGACTGAGAATGAACAGCAGTTTACCCAAGGTGATCCAAACCTTAAGAAACTAGGGGTTCTGGGGTTCTGCTCCTGAATGGAAAGGAGAACTCAATTTCATACCACACCTACCACCACTGCATGGTTTAACGAAAAGAGTGGTTTTATCCAGAGACTTCAAAAGAACTAACAAGCAGTTAGAGACAAGGGTTTGTGACGTTTGGCTGAATGTAGCATTGAATTTGCAGGCCCTGAGAGCTGGCTAAATGATAGCCATAGTGGTGCGGTTAGGAGCAGCAGGCTCTGATCTGGAGACCCAGGTTCGATTCCCCACTCCTCCACATGAAGCTTGCTGGGTGACCTTGGGCCAGTCACAGTTCTCCCAGAACTTTCAGCCCCACCTACCTCTCAAGGTGCCTGTTGTGGGGAAAGGAAGGAAATGTGATTTTAAGCTGCTTTGAGACTCCTTACAACGGAGAAAAACCAGGTATAAAAACCTAATATTCTCCTTCAAACTTGTCATGATTCTCCAGTTAAGAAAACACCATGTAATTCTTCTTCTAGAAAAGGTGGTTTATTAGGGCATTCGGGGACTGGATCTTTAGCAGGGTCCAATGTCCCAAAGGGACACAGATTTGATCTAGAATACAAATAATTTAATAAAGCAGAGACATGGACCAACAATTGTTAGCCCCCTATCTGCCCCAGAAACGTAGTATGCCATGAGGGCATACAGGACCAAAGCTGCCAGGAGATGCAAGGCACTGCTATGCCAAGGTTAACCAAAGATTCCAGGGCTCTGGACTCCATCTTGGTGACCTGTGCAAGCTTTGGGCACTGTCAGGCAGAGATCAATTATTTGCATTTCCCTGACCCCAAGGTGGAAAAGTTGAGAACAACAGGGAGTAGCGAGCCTCTCTCGCATACCTAACAAAGTGCTCCAAGCAGATACCTGGAACTGATAGTCAGCTCCTTAATAGGCAATCAGGGGACTATTCAGAGGAGTCCGGCTAGTCACCTGCATATCAGATTTACCGTCCAGTCTCATCTAACTTGCCGAGGAGATTAAGCCAACCATCTCATGTCCATTCCCTCTCTGCCTGGGAAAATCTCAAAAACATTTCCATGTATCTAAAATTCTGTACTAAAGTCATTGCCAGTATTTAATCATTCAAACTAAGATATCCTTCCATGTTGCCATTAGCTCATGCCCTTTCATACTTTAATATGTCAGCTACTTGAGGAATAATTAACCCTTTTGTCCCTGGCAAAGTCCATAGTTTTGCCAGTTACCTCACAGAGTCTTGGGGCTCATTTTTGCTATAAGTAATGGCCTTTTCACCATTCAAATGTGTGCGTGTTTTTCTTGGATTCAACACCCACCCCTTACTTGTGTGTAAGGTTCTTTTACTTCCAAGAAACGCTGGTCCGTTTCTCTGCCTCTCAGTGCTGCTATCATTTTTTTTATTTTTTTATTTTTACATGAATAAAAAAGAATACCAAAAAATCAATTTGAAATACAGAATAATAAAATACCAAAAATTGAATTATGTTAATTGAATTAAAGAAGAAATAAATCCATATGTGATACTTTTAATACCCACCACCCACCAATAGTGTACCCCGCCTATACCCATCCATCACTGTGCAGAACATCCGGTGAAGTGTCTTAACAGGTTAATATTACAACAATTAGTACTAATCTTAAAAAAAATTATATCTACAGCCCGTTCACAAAATTAGTAAGATTCGTCTTTGCCAGTTTATCCCAATATGCAAAGGCCTCTGACCAAGATTGTTTAAATTCTTCCATGTCTTTCCCATGTAGGGAATCATGTTAGTTTGTCCATTTGCACATAGAACCATAGTTTCTCTCTCCAGTCTTTAACTGCAGGTCTATTTACCAGCTTCCAGGATCTTGCTATTATAATTCTCGCTGCTGCAAAACTATATTGGCATATGACTCTATCACTTCTGCTAATTTTCTCCCTTACAATCCCCAATAAACAAAAAGCCGGATCAGGTAGTGCTGCTATCATTGAGATGTCGCCATTCGTCTGGATAGGTAAATATCATGATAAATCCTCATACCCTTGTGTCCATCCCCACTTCTCTTTTCTTTCTTAGGCTCTTGTGTGTATCTTGTGTGTATCGGATGTGTGATTTAGTTGCCTTGTGCATATTTCAACTTTTCAATGAAAACCATAAAAACTTAGAAACAACGCTTCTTTATTTAAGGGTTTTCAAGGAGGCTTATCCCTGTAAAAGCTGGTATAAAAGATCCTGCACCCCAACCTCTCGCTAAGTCTCCAAAAGCTAATTTCCCCCAGCTAAAATGGAGACTTGTCCATTTGGGGTAACACAATCATGCAAAATTAGAAACAAATGTGAGTTTGTGGAACAACTGCCAGAGCAGGTGAAGCTCTATGATGCTGCATTCCTGCAGACCTGTTTAGGAAGTGTTAGGCAATATGAAGCTTGGTTATGCCTTATCTTTTCAGTCATTCCTGTGTGGAATTCCATGGTATAGTTTTGTGTTCACTCATAATGGTCTGGTCTACACTCATGAAAGAGAATAAAGGAGGCTAAAGCGACCATGTGTTTTCGCCCCTGAAGTCTGAATTGGTCCAGTCTAGTCTACCACCTCATTTTGCTGCATGTGTGAATGAAGGCAGATCACGAGAAGACTAAAAATATATGAGTCTACCTGCCTGCCTATCTTCTCTGGAGGCTCTGGCCATGTGCTCTTGGTACTGGAAGTGCAGGGGATGATTACTTTGCACTTGTGTGGAGATTGTGGAACTCCTTCTCTGGGAAAATCCAGGTACCACTTAGTGCTAGGTATCACTTAGTGTTTACACAAAGCCAAAGCAGTTCAACTTCTGAAAGTATGACTGCTGAAAATCTGTGGTGGTTATTGTTAGCTTTATTGCTTTATTTCTTTAGTTATTGTTGTTTTTAATTATTTGTTTTAATTTCCGGTCCTTTCGATTATTTGGTTCCTGCCTTGGAGACATGTAAATTTAAAAAATGAATAACTAAACAAAATAAAACTCAGGCTGAAGTACCATGAGTATGCTCTCTGGATGCAATCCAGGTTCTAATGAATTGGAGTTTACTTTCTGCTTGGGTTGCATGGACAGCCCATGTGGGGCTCTAAGACATTAGAGAGTCAACAGCAGCCATGCCGCTCAATGGAGTGGACCCAGCCTTAGATCAGAACAGTGATACTCACTCCATGGCTCGGGAGCCACTTGTGCCTTTTCTGAGCACTGTTCCTCAATGTGGCGCGTGCCCCACGTTTCAGGAATGTGGGCAAGGCCCTTATGTGGGAGGGCTAGTGGTTGGCAGGTAGCTTCCATCTCGAAACAGCTGTTGCCAGAGGAACTGGGAAAGCTGTGAGCCACTTTGAGGAGGAGATGGAAGTAAATGTGGCTGTTTGGTTGACGGTAGTTGCAAATGTGGCACTCTATGAGCCACAGAGTGAGTACTGTTGGACTAGAACAGTGGTGGCGAACCTATGGCACGCGTGCCAGAGGTGGCACTCAGAGCCCTCTCTGTGGGCACGCGAGCCGTCGCCCCAGCACAGAGTTTGCCTGAGTTTGTTCCCCCGGCTGAGGAGGCTGGGGACCAGCAGTGCCTTCCCAGCTCCTCTGGGAAGCGCCGGGCTCCTTCCCAGTGCCTTCTCCACAGTCACCAGCTGCGCGCTCCAGAAGTGAAGACGACAACGAGCCTTCTGCCGAGGACTGCAAGAGGCAGAGCCGGGACGGGCTGGACCAGGAGTGGGACACCTGGGCGGCCGTCTGCGGTGACTGCAGCGCAGGGGGTTGGCGGTGAGGGCCGAACGGGGGCCCGCCTGGCATTTGTGCTGGAGCCAAGCCCTTCGCTTAGCTCAGGTTTCCACTCTGCTCGTTCATGCAACCGAAGGTGCCTCTGAGCGCGTGCAGAGGGCTGTCCCCACCATTAGCCCCCCTGCATAACAGTTTTTTTAAATTCGTATGAAGATAACAGTTGGGAAAAAAACCAAACTGAAGGGGTGGGGGCTATGCTCCAGCTGCTTTCCTTCCCCCGCTTGGCCGCCCATGCAGGGTTGCCAACCTCCAGGTAGTAACAGGAGATCTGCTATTTCAGTTCACCTGGAGAAAATGGCCGCTTTGGCAATTGGACTCTATGGCATTGAAGTCCCTCCCCAAACCCCACCCTCCTCAGGCTTCACCCCAAAAACCTCCCTCAGGTGGCAAAGAGGGACCTGGCAACCCCTAGCCCCATGTGGACTTCTAGCTGTGTTGGCACTTTGCGATAAATAAGTGGGTTTTGGGTTGCAGTTTGGGCACTCGGTCTCTAAAAGGTTCGCCATCACTGGACTAGAAGAAGTTCCTCCAGAAAAAAAGACTCTTCCACCAAGGTCAGTAGCTCTTCCACTGCAGGACAGCTCTTTAAGCTGGTTGCAGGCTTCAAACATTCCTCAGTCGAGTGCTATGATCTATGCTAGCATAGGGTCTAAGGCAGGGTCTATTCATATAACGAACAGCACAGGTGGCCATGTGCTTTCCCTCCCACCTATTATACCTAGTTTCAGTCCATGACAACATCATGCTGGGAGGCTTCCCATCCTGAAAATGGTAGCCAATGAAATCAAACATTAATAACAAGCTTTGAATATGTCAAGTTATTACAGGGGTGGGAAGAGAAGGAGATATAGGATTATTATTTTCCGAGTGACTGGTTTTACCAGTCTGCCTTAACTGCTTCAGGTCTTATATGTAGTCCTACCTTGACACCCTGAGTGAAGATACGCGGCAAAACTAACAATCAAGTGGTCTAGCAAAGTGCCTTCACATCCTTAAAACACACTTCCTACAATTTTCAAAAATACCAAATGGTCCACAAAACATATGAAGTCAAAAGAGAAATACTTTATTCTAAGAACATAGACAAGCTGGAAACAGTAAGCAAATTTGTTAGCTGGACACATGATCAAACAAGTATATTTAGTAAGTTTGATGCTAAGGTCAATAGTTTAAATTCAGCCTACTGAAATAAACTCAGCAGCACAGCCCTTCTGTTATTTATGTAAATCAGCTGGTGGTCTTCATCTTCCTGTAGGGATCTTCTGATGCCTGTAGTAGAGAAGCACAACTTCTGCCAATCACAGCAGAAGGCGTTAAGAGAATAAACTTTGTGGGGGGGGGGGGAGGATAGGGTCTGAGACACGTGCCTTTCTGCTCAATAAACCTGCATAATCCACATCCAGGTCAACTGCTGACATCTAGTAAATCAACTAGATCAAATTTCAAGTACGGCAACCCCCCAAAAAAAATTATTCTGACACATCCTGTAAGGTATTTGTATGTACAGAAAGTCATTTTGCTAGCATAGCTCAATGCCTTTTCTAAAACAACAACTACAATATAATTAGATTTCTCCTTTATTACCTGTATTGACTATTCCGTTAAAATTCACAATACAAATACTAGGCACCATTAGGGATGGGCATTCAGAAATTTACCAATCCAGATTTGACCCAAACAATGCCCGTTTGTAAATACTAGACGTGTTCTGGATTGATTGTATGTTCCTTATGTAAGGTCTAAGGATAGATAGGGCATTCTGCTTGTTAACCGGCCACCTAGCTCCCCAGCTCTCTGAATTGGCAGATGTGCTATCAGACATGGTACTGGAGACACCTGGACTGATTATTCTGGGTGACTTTAACATTCACACCAAGTGCACCTCACCAGGGCAGGCCCAGGATTTTATAGCTTCTTTGGCTGCCCTTGCCCTCTCTCAAATCGTAACCGGCCCAACATATGAAAGAGGTCACACCTTGGACTTAATCTTCTGCACTGAGCCTTTGAGAGGATATCTCATTTCGGTGTTAGAGATTCAGCTTGAGCCATGCTCTGAACATTATCTACTCAAGGCAAGGGTGAATATGGCACTGACACCCTGCAAAAGGAGGGCAATTAAAATGGTCTGCCCGTGGAGGCTCATAGATCCTTCTGGATTCAAAAACGCTCTGGGCAATTTTAGGATTCCAAACACGTACTCTGAATCAACATAAACTGAGTCAACGTTCTCATTGTTGTATTCATAATCACCATAAGATCTCTTTCCTAGTCAGTCACTGCCAGTCCACAACCCATCAGTATACACGTTAAATTATAATGTTTTTATTCCCTATCTATATAATGTTTTTATTCCCATTGTTGTCTGTTCACCCAGTTTGGTGAGATGTTGGAGCTCTTCACAGTCTACTTTGGTTTTCACGTTTCTGAATATTTTGATGGCATCTGCAACCTTGGACCATTCACTGTTCACCTCTAATTTTTTGAACAAATTAATCAGCACCAGTCCCAGCAGTAGCATCCCACAGAGTTTTATACTTTCTTCTACTGTGACAACTAAACCATTAGTTCTACTCTGTGCTTTTTGTTGTTAAACCAGTTTCTAATTCAGAAGAGGACCCATCTTCTTATCTTGCTCAGGAGTTTTTAGCAAGGGATCTTTTTCAAAAGCTTTCTGGAAGTCCAATGTCTATCAGGCCATCCTTATCCATTTGCTTATTAACACTCCCAAAGAACTCCACATGGTTGGTGAGACCAGTCTTCCTTTTACAGAAGCCATGTTCATTCTTCCTCTGTAGAGCTCATCCCTCCATACAATATCTTTAGAAATTCTACCAGTTTACCAGATGTTATGCTAGCCGGCCTATAATTTTCTGGGTCTCTGTTTACAAACTTATCTTACAGTTGCTACTTTCCAGTCCTCCAATACAGAGGCCAATTTCAAAGACAAGTTCCATATTTTTGTTAGAAAATCAACAGTTTTGCATTTCATTAGAAAAGTATGCCACCCAGACCCAGGACTTTAAGAATGAGGAAGTACATGTGCCAAAGACTTCCTGGCTTTCTCTCATCACAAAAATCACGTTCAAAAGTCATTGATTTGACTGGTTCTGATGCCCAATATAGAAGCTATAGCCTATTCAATTTTTAAAAAACGAAAATGTCCTAGTCATGAACAAGATGGTTCTAAGTGCAGTATGTGCCACAGTCATGTTTTTTTAAAGGGAAGCATCACATATTCTAACATAAAACCCTGAAGAAGCTGGAGGAAAATCTGTATATTCTCAAAGAGTGCCTGAAATCACAAGATTGCTGAATCACATGTTGACTAAGAGCGCTGTTAGCTTAAAACAGGGGTGGGGAACGTCAGGCCCGGGGGCTGTTTAAGGCCCGCGGAATCATTTGGTCTGGCTCTTCGTGGGTCCTGGCAGATTTCTAGCTCAAAAGGATCTAAGACTGGCGATCCACCCCCTCTCACGGACAGGAATAGCCTCTATTCAAGGCGGATGTGAATTTGTTTTGCTGAGAAAAGGAACCTTTTTTCCCCCTTGCAGAAGAGTTGTTAGCAATGGAGCTAGGACCGCCCAAGACACTGTATTAACCCTTTCCCACCCAGACCATGCAGAAACGTATTCCCTCTGTACTACAAGAGGGCTGGGGGTGGAAGTGGCGACAATGGAGGGGTTAAATTTTTAAGTTGATAATTTTGTATGGCCCGTGAATGATGTTATAAATATCCAAATAGCCCTTGGCGGAAAAAAGGTTCCCCACCCCTGGCTTAAAAGGATACCTCACTCCCCCACATTTCCATATTCCCTAAACAGAATAATCAAAGAAGGGTGCCCTTGAGCCTTCTATTCAAAGTTGTGCCATGGCATTGGCTTTTAGGGTATTTGATAATTTGATCAATGTTGGTATCTGTTCTCATACTATACAATTGATATGGCTCCAAATAAAAATGCCCCCATATTGAATCTCACAGCTTTGATTCAGCAGCACTTCTGCAAGCAGGGGCGTAGTATTAAGCAGACCTGCGTCCATTGTCTCAAAAGTACAGCAAGCTTCAAAAAACTCCAGCTGTTTACTTTCGCATGAATGGCCTTTTCTACCAGAAATCTTGCTGGCAAACTATATCTGACTGTGATTTTTCAAAAGGTTCCCCAATATAGAATCCCCCTACCCAACAAACTTTAATGGACAATCTCTCTTAACATTTTTTCTCCAATTTTTAGACACACACACACACACACACACACACAGAGAGTCTTTCTCTCTCTCTCTCTCCTTTAACAATCTAGGTTTTACCTGGGGCCTCTTTTCAATATATTCAGACTGAGCATTCATCAGTATTGCAGCCTGAACATGTGTAGCTCTCTGACAAACCAAGAGTGTCCATCAGTTAAGAATTATAGCCTTAATACTTTTTTGTATTTCTAAGGGAATTCAGCTTCCTTCCCCCCCTCCCCCTTGATTTGGTTTTTTATCATTACTTAACTTGATTATTTTTATTGTATTTTTGTACTGGGATACTTTTAAAAAATGCAATAATAAAAAGTTGTCAAAATAAAGTTTTGGACATTTCTTCACATAACCTTTCTTCCTGAATTATTGAAATTGATCATTTAAGGAAGAAACAATGGAAAGTTGCATCGTGCTGTAAAAGTGGAGACTTTACACATAATTTAGTTAATCCAGGCAAAAGTCACAGCGGACTCTTTCTATTACCTCTTTATTACAAAAATAGGGATGCCAATTCCTGGGACAAGCTAGTTTTGGAAAAACTGCTTGAAATCCTCTGTCTGACTCCCTCACAACTGTAGTGAGCTGGCATCGATCGGACTCCCATTCCAGCTCTCGGACCCGGTGTGTAGACAAGAAACTTGCTGACCTGGGCTTCTCCGGGTTTTGTGCCTTCAATTCCCTTTTTCCTACAATAAATCTTTACCCTATCTTACAACTCCTGCTTATTGTAGGTTGTTCTCCTTAGCCTGTTTTAATGAATTCCCTTTAGCAGAGCTACCGGGCAAATTCAGGGGAATCCCACATGAGCAGAGGTTATGTCCCTGGGGAGCTCAGGTGGCTGAATCCATTACACAATTTTGGTTTCCCTGCAAGTTGCATGCACAGCAAAGAGCAACTATGTTAGCTCCACTTATGACTACCTATTTCCAGCCTGTTCTGTGGATTATCATCTGTTAAACTTTCTTTCAGAGTCTGACAAGAGGACTACAGAAACAGTGGCAAAATTCATTTCACGGACACTAAAATATTGTGAATAAGTCTGGAAACTATCCTGACTGAGTGGGTTCAGAGGACTGATCCAATTTTGATAGTGGGCTTATTAATATTTTACTTAACTTTAAAATGTATTCGTTCCATCCATTTATGATGTAAACTTTTGTATCTACCGATTGTACTTTACTGAATGTCTGTATTAGGCCTAGCTTGAGTGAGTCCAACGAGTCGTTTTGCTTTATGGACTATTTTATTGAGAATAAACTGGAAACTGGAACTGAGTGCTTGAAATTACCATTTCTTTTTGCAGTCTTCTCAGTATTTAGCATTAAAATGGGGGGGAATACTATGTATCCCAAGGGAAAAAATTACTCATAGAATCATAGTTGGAAGTGACCACCAGGGTCATCTAGTCCAACCCCCTGCACAATGCAGGAAATTCACAACTACTTCCCCCCAACACCCCAGTGGCCCCTACTCCATGCCCAGAAGAAGCCCAAGAAGCCCTCCCTCTCATCATCTGCCTGAGGTCATAGAATCAGCATTGCTGATCTAGCCTCTGCTTAAAAACCTCCAAAGAAGGAAAGCCCACCACCTTCCAAGGAAGACTATTCCACTGAGGAACTGCTCTAACTGTTAGAAAATTCTCTAGTATGAGAATTGTTTTTCAGCAATTTTTTGTTTTGTTTTGCTGTCAAGTCATAGCTGACTTATGGCAACCCCATAAGGTTTTCAAAGCAATTTGCATTTGGAGGTGGTTTGCCATTGCCTGCCTCCGCATCACGACCCTGGTATTCCTTGGAGGTCTCCAAATACTTGCCAGGGTCAAGGCTGAGTGTCTGGCCCAGGGTCACCCAGCAAGCTTACATGACATGGATTGGAATTTGAGCCTGGGTTTCCAAGGTCCTAGTCTGGCACTTTAACCACTACAACCCGCTGGCTTTTCCCTCACTTAATGGAGCCCACCTGGCATCAACGGTGCTTTACTTAGTGTAACCCTCACTCTGTAGAACGGGCCCCCCCAAGCATGTGAGGAGAGCATTATCTCTAGCAGTTTTTAGGACGCACTACAAGACCATTCCATTTACTAGGGATTTTAATGGGCTGTAGGCATTTTGTGGGGGGTTAGGCATTATTTGGGGTTTTACTGTATGCTTTACTTTTGCATTTGTAAGCCACTTTGAGCCATGGGAAAGGGGGATATAAATATTTTAACAAAGAAGTAACATGAAGTGTATGTCAGCAACTGGCATACCCTTGGCTCTCTCAAATGCCAACCCCTAGAGGGAAAAGATTGGTATGTATGAGCAGCGTCTCTGGCAACAGAACTTGGTAGGAGATCATTTTGAAGCTGAGGTGGAGGCTTCGGCCCTCTACAACCTGCTCCATTGTCAAAGTGACCCGTCAGAAAAAGTAGTTGATGATTACTTGCATACCTCAAACACAGGGATGCCAGGTCCCCCCTGACCACCTGCGGTTGACAGATCCAGGTTGGGAAACTACTGGAGATTTGGGGATGGAGCCTGAGGAGGAAAGGGTCCTCATTGGTATATAATGCCATAGAGTCCACCCTCCAAAGCATCCATTTTCTCCAGGGAACTGATTTCTGTAGTCTGGAGATGAGCTGTAATTCTGGGGAACCTCCAAGTCCCACCTGGAGGCTGGCTTCCCTACCGAAACAGAACATTTTCTTGTGAGTTTAGCACACAGTTTGTTTAGCAATGCAAGTTAACTAAGCTAAGAAAGGACAATCATTTCCAGATCATGTTCTGCCTTGGGCTTGGGTGATCGGACTGAAGCTCCAGCAACTGATTCTCAGCACGGACAATGAACCATGTCAAAGATTTTCATTTACAGAACTGGCAAGCCTGTTTGCCTCCTCTTCATGGACATTTTGAAAGCGTTCATGTACAGAGTATAGAGGCTAAAAGCAGCTTTGTAAAAAACATTCTATATTCAACTTGGACATCCAAATGGAAAATGCATGTGTATCTTACATACTGTTCTGTCGGATAAAATGGGCCCGTGCACATGGCCATCACCGGTTTTCCTTTAAAATATATGAATTTTTTACATTTCAAGTAAGAAATTGTCCTTCAATACAGATATAGCAAAGAGCAATATCGGTCCAAAGACTTTAGAAAAAAGTTGTGAAATGCCTTGCAACAAATGGAGAAACATCGCAACCACTAATCCCTTCTTCTAAACATTCATAAACCCAATTCTAAACGAGACAGAAGATGAAATGCTGATTGCCTGGTTGTTTGAATTTTGTTGAGATATGCCATATGAATTTTTAGTAATATATTTCCAAAACCATATTACAAACAAACAGAAATTAAGGGCTCGGTGTACAACCTAGTAAACTACACATGTTAACATTTCTGCCAGTTTTATTTTTATGCATTCTTTACTGTTTTATTCAATCATAAATCTGATCTAATCCGCTGCAAAAGAATAGAACAGATGATTGAACAGAACAGAACAGTTTAACAAATGGAAATGTTAATGCCTTCATGGAACTAATTCATGTTTCCTAGGGTGGTAAAAGGCAGTTTTTATTGCAGCAGCAAATACCAGGTTTTAGTACTTAAAAACCATCTTCCCCTTGCCTTCCTCTCTGCATGGATAACACCTGTTTAAAGGTTCACTAGTTCTGCCAATATTTATGCTTTCATGATGTTTCCTAGTGAAACATCACTCATGTCTTTCAGTATACGTTTTAATTGTACACTCAAGTGATCACTGCAAGATTGGCTGGTAGAGAATTACACCAGAGGCTTAGTTCTCACTGAAGTATTAAACCCGTATCTGGCCTATAACATAACTGCTGGTGCACGCTGCATAACTGAATACTCGTAGAAACAAGGAAAATAAATATTCATTGCGTTTTTTTAACTAGGGAGTTTAAATATCCACATTTCCTCTTGCTGAAAATCCTGGATGTTATGGAGAAACAGGCTAGCCTAGCTATCTACCTGGCATGCTTGTTATCCATGTCAGATTATTTGTTTTAGTATGTGCAGCACTGAGAACCCCGCAGCAGAGTGCGCAGAGTGCTTGCACAGGAGACTACCTTTACCTTTATGTGTCCTTTATGCGCATCCTCTGGGGGCAGGGGAACATCATGCCTGGAGTCCAAATGGTCTTGAGATAATGAGCCCAATCACTGTTTCATTAAACCAGTTACTTTATTCATCAGTACAGACCCCTGAAAGAGAGGTTCACTTCACCTACCTCAGGGTCACATGGTGTCACATAGGCAAAGAGCCATGACGCTGCAACTTGCCTCCTACTTCTGACTTCATCTTCTCCTGCCAGCAGCCTCCTTCCATTTCCCCTTCTTTCCTTTTTATAGCCCCATCTTCATAACCTGAGTTAAGCTCCTTCCTCTTCTCCTCTGTTCCCAGTCTTGCTTCAAAGCACCTGGGCCCAGCGAGCCATTGTTCTCCCACCCAGGCTTGCTCACTGCCAACACACACTTCCCTGGGCTAGACTGCAAAGGCTGCCTTTGATCCCAACCTGCTCCACCCAGGTGAATCTTGCTGCTGGGCCCAAGGTAGGGTTGTCAACAGACAACAGACACCACTGTACTGTTACTATGCAGTTAGAAAATTAGTACAGGAGCAACACAAAACCTATTCAAAGTGCAAAAATATTATATTAACAAGCTACCAAATCTCAATAAGTCACAATGTACAATCAGTGCAAAAAATCCTATCAAATCTCAGTATGACACAATATAATGTACAATCAGTGCAAAAAATCCTGTGTAAACTGGGTCATAACGAAGTCCAAATATGGTTTCTTCATAGATGTCATGCTGGTACATATCATGAAAGAAATGAACAGGGGGATACAGCCGTTTCAAAATTCTTCTGTATAATTCTTCCTCAGTCCCCAAAAGTATCAATCTTATTCCAGCTTCAATAATACATGACTGCATTTAGATATCCAGGATAGTCATCATGTTCCACATAGGGATACAGAGACTGAGGAAGAATTATACAGAATTATACCCTCCAGCCATATGTTCAAGACACCTTCTGCATGGGATAACACTGAGCTACTCTCCCCAGCAAAGGCACCTATCATTAAAAGGTAAAGGTCCCCTGTGCAAGCACTAGGTCATTCCTGACCCATAGGGTGACGTCACATCCCGATGTTTTCTAGGCAGACTTTGTTTTATGGGGTGGTTTGCCACTGCCTTCCCCAGTCGTCTTCCCTTTACCCCCAGCAAGCTGGATACTCATTTACCAACCTCGGAAGGATGGGAGGCTGAGTCAACCTTGAGCCAGCTACCTGAAACCATTTCCATTTATTTACTAGCTCCTTTGACCAAAGGTCTTGAGCTTAACCATAACAAGCTACCTGAAACCGACTTCCATCGGGATCGAACTCAGGTCATGAGCAGAACTTGGACTACCACTCTGCGCCACAGGGCTCTGCATTACCGCGTTGTTTATATGAGAAGCTTTTTCAAACTCAGGTATCTTTGAACTGGAACAAGTAGGTCTTCCTTGGTCAAAAACAGCCCAACGTGCTGAACAGAGGGGATCACAAGGTTCCTCTTTTCCACCTGCAAAGCTTCTGAAACAAGCTACAATTTTTCAGCCTGCAAATCAAAAAACTATAGTCAACTTTGTGAAGCTGCAATATGGCAAACTTTTGTCCGCCTCCCTTACACTGATATCTGCAACCCAAGAGGATGAAGTTTATACTCCGGCCGACACGGATGTGCAAGTCCTCAAAAGCAAATGTAATATCAAGCCCAAACTCTTGCAGCTTTCATAAATCATCACAACTGCCAGGGAAGAGGGAAAGAAGAATGAGATAATAACTAGGAAAAAGCATCTGTAAAAAAAAGACAAAAGAAAGCAAGCAAGTGAAATTTCACTGCAAGTAGGAGAATATAAAAGCTTGACGCTGAAGCCTTGACTGCGGAATAGTGTTCACCAAGAATAGCAAGTGAGTAGGAGTTGCTGGAGCTGAAAGTTTCTGGTATGCTTTGGTAGTGGAGTTCTCCAGAGACTGACTACTTGTTGTTGTCAGTCATGGGAATCAAAGAGATTTGTCAAGGAATCAAGTCAAGGAATCAAAGAGATTAGCTGGTGATGTCCTTGGCATCTAGAACCTCCTGAGTCACTCTAAGTAGTGCACACTGGTGGAACCCATTGGAACAAGGGAAATAAATCTGCATTGCATTCCTTTTAAAGGGACCTGAAAGAGCCATCTTGTTTGCTACATACCACACAGGAAAGTTTCTAGAATCATATGCAAAAACACCAGGGTCTTCAAAGTTACATGTTTTTGTATCTCATGAAAATAAGTTGAACCTATGTAGCCTAGAGAAAACTAAGGAGGCAGGTCATCACACTCTTCAAAGACCTGGAGGTCTGTCACTGGGAAGAAGGCAAAGACTTCTTCTCTGTCACTTCAGAGGTCTGATGGGTTTACATTACAGGAAGGCAAATGTCAATGGTGACAGCAGTTTGACAACAGAAATCAATTATCTTGGTGGTCTGCTCCTTGCTGAAGGTTTTCCAGCAGAGCCTGGATGGCCATCTGTCAGGGATGCTCCAGCTTTGGAAATGAGGAAAGGTGGGATATGAATATTTTGATAGACAGACTGCACGGTCCCTTCTAAAAGAACTTGAATGTTGGCAAGGTTAAAAGAAAATGGAAGGGGCTATAAAGGGGCCTGTGGGCACCATGGTGCCCCCCAACACCTTTTCTGGCGGTGGCCAAGTGTTTTTAGGAAGTGGGTGGGGCCAGGTAGGACTTTTGCTCAGCAAGGTTTCTGATTGGCGGTGCAGATTTTTAAAAATGTTGCTTTGGCAGCAACTGCCACCACAGCACAAGGATCTACACTATGTTACTGAAGTTAAGCTGTGGCAATCATTTTGTGGCTGGCTCCTCTGCCTCCTGAAGCCATTTTGTTGCAGCCGTTTTGTGGCGGTGTCAGAATTCCAAATGTGCCCGCAGGATCAAAAAGGTTGAGGACCCTGATCTAGGGCATAATTTGTACATTCACTTGTCTTATCTCCCATCCCCACAATCACCAAAGTCTTCCTGCCACACAATCTTGATGAACTACATCTCCATATATGTCCTTTTTCTGCTTCCAAATAAACAACCATTGGAATGAAAATGGTACATCCAAGTGGAATATGAAAATACAGCCAGAGCCAGTTTGTACCCAGTATTTGTGTTTGCCAGTTGCCAAATATGGACAACGGGAGTTGCCAAATTTGGACAATGGGAGTGTAAAGGTCACTCTTCATAGTATTCGTTGGTTATTGTTCAGCAAGCTGAGCAAGCAAATACAAAAGAAGAGCACAAAGTCTCCTATACTGAATTGCAGACCAAATGTTATCCTGCCAAGAGAGAGATTACCGTGACTCTTGAGCGAGGAGACATAATACATTTCTGTGCTAAAACAATGACACGGCACCAGGCAGCTCAAAATCTCATTTGATTAAACCAGTCTTATGTACCCTTTTCTTTTTAAATTTTCTATTGATAGATCGCTTTACTGGGATTTGTAAAGCAAGGAAGCAAATTGCCTTCCTTTTTTGGGGGGCTTTGATTCCTGTCTGGGTTCAGCTGTGATGGATGTTCTTCTCCTTGACTGGTTCTGATTCAGGCAAATCAAAAATTTGCTCACCCATTTGGCAAATTATTACTAGATTAGGCAAAGTATGAGACGGTACCCTTAGCAACAGCAACATCTGGTACAAGTAAGCCATGGAAGCCTGCTGGGTGACCTTGGTCCAGACACACATGCTTAGCCTAACCTACCTCATAGGGTTGTTGTAAGGATAAAATGGAGGAGAGGGGAATGGGTCCCTATTGGGGAGAAAGACGGGATATAAAGTAAAATAAACATAGAGAGTACTATCTATGGTATCATTATTTTCTTATTTGTACATAAAACAAAATATCTTATATAGTCATATGTGGCACTCATGTGGATCAATACATTTACACAACAGAGCCAACCAGGGGAACTCCCAGGTTTTCATAATGCTGAAACCTCCACCATGTATTCTGCTTGAGGAATTAACGTACAACTCAATGCCCTCTCCGAAGCATCAGATTACCTGTTTAGCACCTGATACTTGGGTCTACAGCTGATTCCCTGAAGCACAATGTGGAGTCCTCAGCATTGTGGGCTGCCTCAACAACACAACCATGAGGATAACCTTGGCAGCAGACGCTATGAGGAGGAGAGTAGGGAAGGAAAGCAGAGGATGGGACTGGCAGGAAGAGTGGAGACAGGTGGGGTTGTGGTTTCCCCTCTCCCAAGAGTCCTTGCACATGCCTATTGTGTGTGAGCGCATGCATTTATGACTGATAATTTCACAAGCAAAATAACAAATCTTTTTCCTCCACAAGGAGCTTGCAATCTAAAATAGACCATCAGGGTGACCATAGGAAGGACACGGAGAAACAAGGAAGTAAGACATGAATGTGAGGGAATGAAATTACACAAATTTTAAATTTTGTCAATGTTTGACCATGGAGATTAAGGAGTTAAGCCAGAAAATACGAATTTTAAAAATGGATTTGAAGAAAATATTCGCATCACAAAATTGTTCTTTGCTCCCCCTTTTCACTCACATAAATCTTTAGGTTTTGACTGGCAGTTCTAAAAGATTGCTGTATTTTAACTCTGTTTCATGTATTTCACAGTATCAGGATCTTTCAGTTTACTGAGGTTCTGCGTGAACCAAGGGGTGGCTTTAAGCACACTGGAGGCTGTCCTCATGTGGCAACATCCACAGTCCACTGTAGCATCTCAGATGCAGCTGCTAAATGGCCAATACCTCAAGGGCCCCAGAGCACATCAGCACAAAAAGACACTGAGAGCAATTGTGATCTTGTCTTTCAAATACAGGGAACAAAAGCAGAAGCAAAACATGATCTGGGCACGTGACTTCCACACTCACAAGGAGGAAACTCTGGTTTTTAATGATACCCATCCCAAAGGACACAGAAGTTTGTTTGTTTTCTGCCCAGACCATTCTTTGCAGCTCTCTGCAGCCACACACTTCCTATCTCATCCTGATTGCCCTCCAAAATTTTTTGCTCAGAATTGCTGTTACTTTCTTTTTACTTTCTCCTCCTACATGCTCTCACTTGTTGCTTTTGCCTCCTGGCCAAAAAACCCCAAAACTATCTGGAATTCTATTCAATTAACGTTTCAGACACTGAATTCTTTGCACAAACACACAGTCTTACTCCAGTCAATGGGTTTAGACTGGGCTTAGACTGGGGCATCTCTGAATAGTATTGTACTGAAAACCTTTGAAATCATAATTGCACTTCCAGAGGCTTTGACTGTTAAATCTTACGTTTTACTGACTTTTTGCCTGACATGAACATGTGAGGGTTCCCAACCTCCCTGTGCAAACTCGATAAAATCACTTGCTCAGACGGTCATGTAGAAACAAGGAACTTTATTGGAAGCTTCAGGTTAGTATAGGCCCTACAAGGGCAAAGTTGCAAGTGCTAGCAATTTCACAAAGACAGAATTATAACCCCTACAGGGAAGCAGATGTCAAACACATGTTATGGGAATCTACGAGATAATTGTGCATGGTACAGGAACATCAAAGATCTCAGGAAGCTCGTTATTGCTATCTACACACCAAGGCCATAGCTGGTGGGAGGGAGTCGGAGAGAGCAAGGGAGGTGGATGGTGGGAAGAGACATTCCAACCTGGGGCCTGCTGGACGCAGCGCCTGAACCAAAGGAAGGCAAAAGGCCTGGACTGCTTTTACGAGCCCGGGGGGGGGGGGGGAGCACACAAAGCAAAAGCTTACAGACCCTTACAGAACAAAGGGGTGGTCTTAGTCACACTTGATGCGACAACATCCACACCCCACTGTTAAATTGGGAGTACAGCTTGCCAAAACCAGATGCCCCAAGAACCTTTCCATATGATTCTGAGGATCTGTAGCCAGTGTGGTGTAGAGTCAGACTGGAATCCCCAGTCTGGCTTGAATCCCCAGTTTGACTTGGAAGCTTGGTGGCTAACCTTGCACATGCCTATTGTGTGTGAGCGCATACATTTATGACTGATAATTTCACAAGCAAAATAACCTTGGCCCAGGCACATACTCTCGGCCTAAAAGGACAAGAGGAGAATGATGTAAGCTGCTTTGGATCCCCATTGGGGAAAAAGATGATGTGTGTGTGTGTGTGTTTGTGTGTGTGTGTGTGTAAAGTGCTGTCAAGTCACAGCCAACTTACGGTGTCCTAGTACGATTTTCAAGGCAAGTAATTAAGCAGAGGTGGTTTGCTATTGCCTTCCTCTGCAAAGTCTTCCTTGGTGGTCTCCCATCCAAGTACTGACCCAGTTTAGCTTCCGAGATCCAACAAGATCGGGCTATACTAGACCATTCCACATCCAAAGATGAGGAGTAAATTATGTAAATAAATAAATAAGGGCCTTTTTTGGCACGCATGTAGAATCAAATATGTGGAGGGGAAAGGGGGAACCATCTTCACTGCCCCTGTCCCTGACTGTCTCATGTTGATCCCAGTGTTGGAAGAGAGCCTATGCTTAAAGGTCTCTGCTTCTCTATACATTCCATACCTCCTGAAGCAAGCTCAGTCCTCATTTGGGGACCCCCCTCTTTTTCTTTAATTGATTTACAAAATCATCTTTTTCTGCATAGCCGCAGAGTTCTCAAGTAAATACAAACCCTTATCTATAGGAGGCCTATTTCTGCTGCTTTTATGGTTGGAACAAGACACCCACTTTATTATTTGATACAGTGGTATTTGATAATAATGATTTGAAAAATAGAGGTGCAGATCTGAAGTTATCCTGTAGGGGGCAGCAAAATAATTAAATCAGACCTACCCTTCAAAGTACTCAAGTTTCACCTCTGGGCATTCCATTCTGTGTTTTAATAGTTAGCTTAATTAGAAACTTCTAATTTCAGCAAATCACCACAGAGACTGCTGTTCTTATCCAAGCCCAAAGCAAGCCAATAGAGAGTATAGGGTTCCCAACCTCCAGCTGGGGTCTGGAATTTACAGCTGATCCCCAGAATACAAAGATCAGTTCCCCTGGAGAAAACAGCTGATGTGGAGGATTATACCAATTATTCTTCCTGGACTGGACTCAAAGAGTTGCTACTGGAAACCAGTTGTCATCAGTGTGGGACCTATCTTGTAGGGTTCTACAGGGTACAATTCTACCCCCCCCCACCTTTTCAACCTCTCTGTAAAGCTCTTAGGTCAAACCATTCACAGTTTTGGGGTTGGCTATCATCAATATGCTGACAATATCCAGCTCTATATATCCTTATCCATATCTCCTGGTGATGTGGTAGAGGTCCTAAATACCTGCCTTGCTGCTGTGGTTAACTGGCTAAAAGTGAACAAATGAAAACTAAACCATGAAAAGACAATGGGAAGGAGGAAGTCTAGAAGGACGTTGTGCTCCCCACTTTTGATGGAGTTCAACTGACCCTTGCTGACTCAGTTGAAAGCCTTGGGGTCATACTGGATCCAACCTTATTATTGGAGAAGCAAGTTAATACAGCAGTAAAAAAAGAAAAAGAAAAAAAAAGGCTTTTTTCCAACTCAGTCTAGCTTGGGAAATGGCCCCTTGCCTTGATACGGCTGATCTGGCCACCTAGATCCACGCCACAGTAACATCGAGACTAGACTGCTAACATTGGTATTCCTTTAAAATCAACTTGGAAACTCCAACAGGTGCAGAATGCCGCAGCTCAACCATTATTGGGAGTAGACGGAGCACGCATATTACTTCCATTCTGCAGACACTCCACTGGCTGCCCATTTGTTACTGGGCTCAATTTAAAGTATTGGCTATCACATACCAAGCCCTTCATAGCTTTGGTCCCTCTTGATTGAGGGACCACATTTCTCCCTATGCTCCATCATGTCAGCTTGCTCATCTGAGCAGGGGCCAACCTGTAAATAAGCAAAATCAACAAGTGTCCGTAGACATGCCTTCTCTGTTGTGGCCCCCACCTTATGGAATGCTCTGCCCGAGGAGGTCACGAAGGCTTCCACTATCCTGGTTTACCGCAAATGATGCAAAACTGAATTATTCAAGGGTGCTTATGCACAGGTAATAGGGCTGCACTGTACAAAGTGGTTTTCCAACTTACTTGGATAAATGATTAGGGACTGTTGGTCTATACTGCTGTGTATAGCTTACTGTAAGTAGGATCCTATTATGTTATTTTTGTATCATTTAATGTGTCTCATTTTATTGATTGTACTGACTTACCATGTGTGATCTGCCTTGAGTCCCTGTGAGAAAGGTGGACCATAAGTAATGTAAATAAATATTTATATATAAATACCCTGCTAATATCCCTTCCTTCCCCAAACCCTGCTGTCTCCAGGCTCCTCCCACAAATCTCAAAGAATTTTCCAACCCAGAGTTGGCAACTGTATTTATTACTCAACTGAAGTGCAGCTATCAACAAAGCTATATGTAGATCTGGAAAACTGGTGAAGTCTTCTTTCATTGTTCCTGACACAGCTAATGCCATTTTAAATGTCACTTAATCACATGGATATTTCAGCTTCTTTCTCGGCACCTAGAAATCTGCAGAGATTGGTGGCGGTGGGGGCTTGTCACTTAACACCTCATGCGGAATTTCAAAGATCTGAACTGAGTCATCCAGCTCTTGGTGACTCACTCCCACCACTTGATATATGCTCTTCTCCATTTTAAATTCAACACAGCAATCACATATAAAACCACTCACAGCCAGCAGCTACTTCCCTCACTTCAGGCCTCTTAGTACTGCACTGAATAAGTTCCTTCTGACTGGTAAACATGGCTAAAAACATTTGGGGCAGTAAAGAAAATAACTGAACACTACATTCAGCCCCTTCCCCCCCCCCCAGTGCATTCCATGAAACCTCAATTTACAGGCAGATTTCTACAATCCTTCCTTGACTTGCTTGATTTATTTATTTGATGCTTTTGTATGCTGGTCTTCCTTCCAAAGAGCTCAGGATGGTGTAAAAGGTTGCCTCCCTCCTCCATTTGATCCTTACAATAACCCTCCAATTTAGGTTCAGGCTGAGAGAGTGGCTGGCCTAGGTTTCGTTTCAGTAACATTTAAGCTTTTTCACTAGCATGGGGAGTCTGGCAAATGATGGGAAATTTGGAAGGACCTATAAAAAAAAACGATGCATACAAAACAACAAAATAATAGCTAAAAATTGTGGTGGTGTCCCACTCGGCCAATGGGACCTAGCAACCATTAAAATCAACTTGAAGGATCTACTCCCTTAGCAGCCATATTGGCCCTTATTTTCTTTGCTGCCAGAGCATACAGGGCAGACCTATAAGAGACAAACCCATTTGTATCTTTTAACAAAAATACTAGTTTCTCGGCTCTAGGACAGGTGTTTAGGCCAGAAACCAACCTGGCATGAAATTTAGCCCTGGGTTCCACATATAGAGGGCATTCAAATAAGTAGTGGTATAAATCCTCTAGAGCAGATGTTGCACAGATGCAAAAATGTTGGTCTTTTGGAATTCGGCAATAGCACCCGGACAGTACAGCCGTTGGCACTGTTTGAAACTGCAGGGACGTAAAGGCTGCTCTAAGCTTGGGGTTTGGTATATTGACTAAATAAGTAGCTCTAAGATGGTCAGTTTTGAAAAGTTTAAACCAAGGAGCAGTTCCCGATTTCAGAATCTGTGTTCTGTCCATCAGGGCATCTAATTTGTACACCCAGTCTTTAAGTTGGGAAAAATCTGCTGATAGCCCTAAAAGGTCATCTGGAATTGAGTACTGAGATAATATCTTATTTAAGAAATTAAGGCGTGATGGATCTTTCATTAGCATGATGTTGAATGATTGACTGCTAAACGATTTTGTTCTAGATACCGTATTTTGTTTCCCCCCCATAATTTTAATACCTCTAGATATACACGCGCCCTGAGCGAGGGAAGACCTGTTTCGGCCCTCATCAGGGCAGCAGGAGTCCCCTTGGGGAGAGCTAAGATATGCCTGAGAAAGTGATTTTGGATTGATTCTAGACTGAAATATCATCTTTCCAGCCCCATACTTCCACTCCATAGAGGAGAGGAAGGACCTATCAGTTCAGGTGTTCCTGAGGTTGTGACACCACTTCTGGCTTGAACTGGACATGATGTCAAGGTTGTCAGGCCAACACTCCAGCATGCATCCAAAGCTCTATGGTTTCACATGCTAGAGCGTCACCCTCCCTGACTCGCTAATATCATGTCCAGTTCAAGCCAGAAGTGGGGAAAAGGATGTGGGGTATAAATAAATAAATAATAGAAGTGATATTGCAATGTTGGGGACCAATTGCCCCAATTTCCCCCTTGCTGGCCTATTGAGCAGTGACAGGGAACAAGGGAGTCCAGGCTTTGAGTTTCCCACTGCAGCAGGGGACCCACACTTCCTAGGAGGGGCCATGGCTCAGTGACAGATCCCTGACATCTCCAGTTAAAAGGATCCGTAGGTGTAGGGAAAAATCAATCATTACCTGAGGAGCTTGGAAGAGCCACTGTCACAGCAGATAATGTCAAGGTAGACAGGCCAATGCCCTGGCTCGGTAGAAGGCGGCTTCATGTGTTCATATGAAAATTTCAGCAATTTGGGAACAAGATCAGGGGATTTGGAGCCCCCAAAAGATTGCCACGGATTATTTTTCAGGCATCTATTATAACATGGCACCTCACACTGTAAGCAAAAACACATCAGGTCAGGTCCTTGCTCTGAGTTTACAATCTAAATTTTTCCCATTGGAAGAGATAGGAACAATCATAAAAAGGAGGATAAATATGAACAAATACATACTTAAGACTTGTTTCAGATTAGGGATGAAGACTGGAAGAGAGTGGTTAAGAAAGAGCTTCATGAAAAATGTGGGTGTTTATGAATAATTTGAAAGCCCACTAAAGCAAGGCTGAAGGCCAAACTTCATGTTATATTTTCCCCACAGCCACACAGCAGCTGCAGGGAACATTTTAAATGTTCACAGGGACCCAAGTGGGGTTGCTAGCTCTGGGTTGGAAATAGGGTTGCCAGCCTCCAGGTAGTGGCTGGAGATCTCCCACTATTGCAACTGGTCTCCAGGTGACAGAGATGATGAAGAAGAAGAGTTGGTTTTTATATGCCAACTTTCTCTACCACTTAAGGAAGAATCAAACCGACTTATAATCCCCTTCCCTTCCCCTCCCCACAGAGACACCCTGTGAGGTAGGTGAGGCTGAGAGAGCTCTGAGAGAGCTGTGACTAACCCAAGGTCACCCAGCTGGCTTCATGTAGAAGAGTGAGGAATCAAACCCGGTTCACCAGATTAGCCTCCGCCGCTCATGTGGAGGAGTGGGGAATCAAACCCAGTTCTCCAGATCAGACTCCACCACTCCAAACCTCCGCTCTTAACCACTACACCACACTGGCTCTCAATTCATCTCGAGAAAATGGCTGCTTTGGAAGGTGGACTCTACGGCATTATACCCTATTGAAGTCCCTCCCCTCCCCAAACCCCGCCCTCCTCTGGCTCCACCCCCAAATCTCCAGGTATTTCCTAACTCAGAGCTGGCAACCGTAGTTGGGAAATACCTGGAGAGTTTGGGGGTGGAGCATGAGGAGGTCGGAGTTTGGGGAGGGGAGGGACTTCAATGGGGTATATAATATATGGGGGTGTCATTTTGTCCTCTTGCCCTTCTTCAAAAAAATGTAGATCCAGCCCCGACTATTCACAAATTATAATGGATGTTTCTGGCAAGCAGCAACCAAATTTATGACAGTGCCCAGATTGAAGGGATTAAAGCTGTGATGGCAGGTGCCCAGAGGTACAGCTACATTTTATTGTGCTAATTATGGGAAATGCTGCATTACGGAAACCCTGATAAAAAGCCAAACCGATTTAAGTTGCTCGCATGGCTGTCTAAATCAGAAGCAACGTCAACCAAACTGGCAGATTTGTGCTGACATTGCATCCAAAAAAAGGTGAGTTGCCCAAGGTGACACAGGAATTCAGGGGGAGGGATTAGCAGCATTCTTACAGTCTACTTCTTACAGTCTACTCTTTCAGCTTTAACTGGAATGATAGACAAAGTCCTTTAAAGGTATTTTGTAACCACATGAAAAGTATAATTTTTTGCTCCCAACACTAGGTCTTATGCTATGCTTCTGTTTCTTTCTAATGGTTTTGGACCTCTAAAATCCTAATGCATTGGGTATAGGTTTGCCAGTTCTGAAAATACATGGAGATTTGGGGGGTGGAGGCTGGGAAGAGTGGGGTTTGGTGAGGGAAGGGACTTCAGCAGGGTATAATGCCATAGAGTCCACCTTCCAAAGCAGCCATTTTCTCCAGGGGAACAGTTCTCTGTAACCTGGAGACCACCTGTAATTCTGGGAGATCTCCAGCTACAGCCTGGAGACTGGCAACCCTAATTGGTTATTTTACTGTTTATTTGTTGGTTACTTGTAGACTGTACTGACTATGCGTAATCCGCCTTGAGTCCTTGTGAGAAAGGCGGACTATAAATATCATAAAATAAATAAATAATAAATTCAACAGCACAGCATGGGTCCATGGAAAATAACCTACAGTTTCCTGGGATCTTGTTTTCTTTCATCTTTAATTTCTTTTAGCAAGAAATATATAGTACTTATTAATTCATAGCAAGGACGTGTAGTTTCATGACAGAACACATTTTAATGGTGTCGCAATTGCTGTTCTTGTAAACAAAAAGTTTTGTAGCACCTCGAAGAGTGATTTACTGTATTGTATTTAGTGTAATTGCTGACATAGAATTTAACAGTAGATAGCATTGTCTTAATCAGAGCTTAAATAGACACTATGCAATAGATTTTTTATCTGGGCAAAAAGAGAAGCTGTTATCAATGGTCACAGCTTGTCCTTTTGAGTTTTGCATGTTTTTTTGCAAAGATTTTTTTGGGGTGGAGTTGCACGTTTTTGTGAAGTTTCACAAATTGAATGTCTTGCCATTTCTGACCTTTCACCCTGCTTTTCACATCTCTAGCCACTGTATTTATTTTAAATACAAAGGCAGAGGATCAATAACCTAAAATAAAATGTTTTCCCTCTATATCCATGTGTGTCGCTCAGTCTGCTGACTTTGTGAATCTGACTGAAACAGGCCGTAGCCATGAAGCTTCTGTTACGTAAGTCTTTTAGGTGGCACAAGTCACCTTTTCAGTTTGCTACCACAGAGTAACACAGATACCCTTCCAGAATTAATCGCTTAATTTGTGCCAAGAGTGTAGCCCAGGAGTTTGTTTTCCAAACTAGGTCTGATTCCTGTAAGAACAATACCTCTTAGCATGTACAGAGTGCCTTTCACGCACCACTGAATAACTGCAGGCTTTTGCCTACCCATATACTTAATCATTCAGGAATATGTGGTTTCTAGGCACAGACTTAGGTTGGATTTTCAAACGTTAAGATTGAAATTGACAAGCTTTTCCCTTAAAGGAAAAAACAATCCATGCCTAATTTTTTTCTTTCCCACTTTGTCAACTTCCAACCAGTTAAAAGACAAAGATCTGTTTTGAAAAAAACCTCTTCTCCAGAAGAGTGCAAAAAGGCAATTCCATTTATTTAATGCTTAATCTGCCCTGACCTGGATGGCCCAGGCTAGCCTGATCTTGTCAGATCTCAGAAGCTAAGCAGTGTCAGCCCTGGTTAGTATTTGGATGGGAGACCGCCAAGGAATACCAGGGTTGCTGTGCAAAGGAAGGTACTTGCAAACCACCTCTGTTAGCCTCTTACCATTAAATACTGAACACTCCTCTCATTGATAAAAAGTAAATTAGTATGTGGGTAAGGCTGGGGGAAAGAGCCCTTTCCCCACCCTTTCCTCTTCCCTTCCTTCATTTCCCACCTCCAGAAGCTCTGATTGCAGCCTCTGCAGAGCTTCCTTGATCTGAGCAGGCTGCACAAGGAAGTAACCAATAGTGAATGCATATAATTTGCATTTAATAATAAGCTCTGAAAGGAAAATTGGAGGGGGGGGGGAAGGGGAAATCAGTACATTCATGTAAAATAATATCTTCTACAGCCCATTCCTGAGAATTAGGCCAAAAGTTCTTGGGAGGCGGCGTGACTTCGCCGCCAGCGTAGGGACAAAAACCATTAAAAACAATTGGAGAAATCCACAAGCTTCAGCAGAATTGCAGCGTGGATACAAGAAACCTGTGAAAGAAAAACACCTAGAGAAACAGAAAAAAAGTTTTTTTATAATGATTTATTGGACTATTATGCCTATTATACCTGCCAGTACCTTCCTGAAGAAATTGACTTTGAAACAGGCCACTTACCGGATTCCTGTCTTGTTGGGTTATGGTCCTATTATTATTTGTATTTTTGTATGAGCTGCTATGAATTAATATGGAATTTGTGAAACAACAAATGATTATTACATATTAATTGCACTTTATAGAACGTTGGTGTTGTTGGCTCTTTACTATTATATTGTTATACAGGCCATAGTGACTGCATATAGTTGACTAACTTCAAATTTGCAGTCCAAGTTATAGTTTTTGCAACCTCCAGGTGGTGGCTGGAGATCTCACGCTATTACAACTAATTTCCAGGAGAAAGAGATCAGTTCCCCTGGAGAAAATGGCCGCTTTGGCAATAGGACTCTATGGCATTGAAGCCCCTCCCAGGTATTTCCCAACCCGGAGCTGGCAACCCTATCTCCCTTCTGTACTAAGAGGGGTACAGAAAGAACCAACAGGGGGTTGTCTTGGTGATTCCAAGCACTGACCATTATTATTATTATTATTATTATTATTAATTAGTATGTGGGTAAGGCTGGGGGAAACAGCCCTTTCCCTGATGATGATGATGATGATGGAAGGTGGATGTTTAAGAGAAAGGTGACTTACAGGAGATTTAAGACTTCTGTTAGGGAAAATTTATAAACTGCTATTACAATACGAGACTGAAACAGAGCAAGTAAAAGACTATGATAAAAGGGATGTATAAATATCTTGAAGGATGTATAAATATGAGTCAGTGGGAAAATCTATGCACAAAAGAAATTAAGTTCACGGAATTCGAAATGCTAAGAAAGAACTGGTATAAAATGTATTTTAGATGGTACATAACACCTAAATACACAGCAAAGGCTAATAAAAGTTTTAATGGGAAATGCTGGAAATGTCAAAATATGGATGCAACATTTTATCATATGTGTTGGACTTGTAAAAAGGCAAGAAAATATTGGATAATGATACATGATGAAATGCAAAGAATATTGAAGATTAACTTTGTGTTAGATTCAAAAAGCATGTTGTTAAATACTTTACCAAACAATATACCAAAAATATATAATGATTTATTTAGATATATGGTAACAGCAGCAAGGATAGTGTATGCAAGAAAGTGGAAAGCAGAGGAGCACCCAAACATAACTGACTGGATAAATAAATTAACAGAATATGCAACTATGGCAAAATGAACATATTTAGCACATAATAGATCAATCTCTTAATTCTATGAAAAACTGAATGTATTCTTTTAACTAAACAGCTGAAAATCAATAATAGAAACAGAATGTAAGAATTTAAGTAAAAGAATTATTAGATATGAAAATATAATCAGGATATAGAAAAGTGTAAACCAAAGAAGCTAATAATTGAAATATAACCATAAAGTAATAAAATGTAATGATCTGTTTGTTTATGTTTGTATTTTTAGTTTGGGAAATAAAAAATAAATAAATTTAACAGCAGTGGACTTTACTCTGGAGAACCGGGTTTGATTCCCCAATCCTACACATGAAGCCTGCTGCGTGACCTTGGGCTAGTCACAGCTCTCTCCGAACTCTTTCAGCCCCACCTACCCCATAAGGTGCCTGTTGTGGAGGAGAGGGGAAGGGAAGGCAATTGGAAGCCTGTTTGAAACTACTTAAAGGTAGAGAAAATTGGGTTAGAAAAACCACCACCACCTCCGCCTCCTCCGCAATGGATTCAAAGGAACGTATATATTTACTACACCCTCCAAATTCCAATTGACCAATAAATACAGCCTTGACAGGAAAGATTAAGGTTTTATCTAGTGAAAGGAGACTTAATAATTATACTCAAATGCCACTTGATATTAAAAGGGGAAGAAGCTAAACAAAACAAAACAAAACCCCCACCAGAGAGGGCTAGGGGAGGAAGAAAAGAAGGAAGGAATCAATAGGTGTGAAAAAAGAATGGAGGATCCAGGGGTCTATACAAAGTATCTTTTAAGCATGCCTAATGACCTGATGAAGGCTGCAAAGAGGATCTTTACACAGGCCATGATTTCCCCAAGGTGTTATTGGATTTCTTCCTCCCAGCTTTATGCAGAAAAAGATCTTTATCTTCCTGTTGACAGTGCTTTTTCGGGGGGGGGGGGTATGTCTACAAAATGGAATTACTTAAAGTTAGTATCTAGACACATGCAGCCCAAGCCTAAAGAGATTTATGCAGAGGTTGATCCTACTGAACTCAGGCTTACTCACAAGTAAGCTTGCATAGGACTGCAGTGACAGACATTGAATGTTACAGATGAGAGTGTTGCAGCCAAGTTATTTCTACCCAAAATATTATTTTTGAGAATAAGTGAGACTGATTCTGTGACAGAAACTTCCTTATTAGCCTTCTAGACGACTTCTACTTCAGGTAGTCTCAAAAGCTATACATTGAGGGAGGTGGCTCCATCTTGGTGTAGTGGTTAAGAGCGGTGGTTTGGAGCGGCAGACTCTGATCTGGTGAACCGGGGTTGGTTTCCCCTCTCCTCCACATGAAGCCAGCTGGCTGACCTTGGGCTAGTCACACTCTCTCAGCCCCCCCCCCCAGCTCACATGGTGTCTGTTGCGGGAAGGGGAAGGTAATTGTAAACCACTTTAATTCTTCTTTAAACGATAGAGAAAGTTGGCATATAAAAACCAACTTTTCTTCTTCTTTTAGTAGTGTCTTTGAAAATTCATTTTCCTCAGTAAGGCAGCCCATTATGTCCTTGCAAAACGCGTGCAAACATGTCCGTGTATCTTGTGGGCAGGTCCATACATGTGTGTTCATTACACACGTGCTTTGTCTGTGCTACATATTTGATTAAAGACAACTGAAAGTTCATACTGACATCTTTGTACATGAGTTAGGGAGACCAGGTCTCTGCCTGCTCTGCCCACTGCCGCTCAACTGGGCAGCGAGAGAAAAATGCCCAGGAAAAGCAGCATCGTGCAGATAGCGCGATGTCACTTCTGGAAAATACCTGGAAACGACATCACCACACCAGCATGACACTAGGATTCACCTGAAACACTATGGTTGTCACAGAGTTTTTGGGTAAATCTTAAGAGTGTTAAGATGATGTGATACTGTTACTTCTTGGTATTCACCAGAAGGGATGTCACGCCACTGGCCGTCAACTCTAATGTAAGCTAACATGAAAGCTGCTTTAAGTCTACTGTGGTAAGGCAGGATATAAATATTTTAAGTAAATAGAAACTCTATATGAAGCATTATATTGGCCTAGTCACACATGTTGCTAACATCAGGTGCTAAACATGTGCTTGTGAGCCAGCACTGTTATCATCCTTTCTGATTCTAACTCTTACGCCCTAGAGCAGGGTCCCCAACCTTCTTGAGCCTGTGGGCACATTTGGAACTCGGACCTGGCATGGTGGGCACAGCAACAAAATGGCTGACACAAAATGGCTGCCACAGGAGGCGGAGCCAGCCACAAAATGATTGCCACGGCTTCACTTCAGTAACACAGTGCAGATCCTTGTGCTGTGGTGGCAGCTGCTGCCGAAGCAACATTAAAAAAAAATCTGCATAGCCAATCAGATCTCCAATAGTCACTCAGAAGCCTTGTTGGGCAAAAGCCCTACCTGGCCCCACCCACTTCTGAAAAACACTAGGTGGGTGCCAGAAAAGATGTTGGTGGGCACCATGTTGAGGACCCCCACTCTAGAGAAATCCTCAACTTCTGAGGGATCTCCCTACTTTCATATTCCCGAATGCTTTATTGTTCATGAGTGGTCTACTGAAACCTATTAATAAATTACAATCATTATACCAGAGCATTTAAAAGTATGCCCAAGTGGGCAGAGACAGGGGCTGATCAAGAAGTGGGCATTTCTTTCATTTGTATTGTGAATGCCCATTTAAATGGCAGTCTGGACCCTAACCTGAAGCACCAGCCACAGAAAACCAGTCAGTGATTGAGTAAACTCACCTTAATTCAATAATTGTTGCATTAGTTTTGCTACATTTATTTTCTTGCATTACTGTTCCTAAAAAAGACACCTGCGTCATGAGTCACTGTTATGCTAATCAATCTGTGATTCAATTAGCATGGATCTTTCTGGAGCAACCAGCGTGAAGATAGACAAGATATGTACAAAGTCAGCTAGCTTTGGTGGTGGGGGCTCTGAATACTTAAGCCTGATGAATCATAGTGTAGTATGACAACTTGTTCCTCCCTCTCCAATATAAAGACTACATTGGTTCTCGTAGGTTATCCGGGCTGTGTAACCGTGGTCTTGGTATTTTCTTTCCTGACGTTTCGCCAGCAGCTGTGGCCGGCATCTTCAGAGGAGTAACACTGAAGGACAGTGTCTCTCAGTGTCAAGTGTGTAGGAAGAGTAATATATAGTCAGAAAGGGGTTGGGTTGAACTCTCTTCTTTTCTGTTAAAGTTGTGCTGATGTTTATGAGTTTAAGAATGAATAAGGCTTGGCTTCCTGTCCTGAAAACCTCCACACTAACAAAGACTACAGTCAACAATAGCCATGCAGATTAGCTTTGGATTTCACACATTAACAGATCACTTCAGGATACAATGGTTCCATATTAATATACCACACCCTCATTAGCACATTATCTTGATACTTACAGGACAATGATTAGCACATTACCTTTGATACTTTTTTGCAGGACAATGATTCAGCTCAACCCAACCCCTTTCTGACTAAATATTACTCTTCCTACACACTTGACACTGAGAGACACTGTCCTTCAGTGTTAATCCTCTGAAGATGCCTGCCACAGCTGCTGGAGAAACATCAGGAAAGAAAATACCAAGACCACGGTTACACAGCCTGGATAACCTACAAGAACTAATGAACTCTGACCGTGAAAGCCTTCGACAATATTATAAAGACAATTTTTACATACAAAATATAACTTATGAAGACAACATTGGTGATTGGCTACAGCTCTCTGAGTGCTACAGTACATTATGTAGCAGGGAACCCCAATGGGCCTCTTATAGTGATATCCTAAACTGACTTACACCCCTTTTAAGCCCACTGATTAATGTTGAAGAGTGTAACTCTGTTTAGGACTGTGCTGTATGTACATTCAATAATCCTGCCTTCATTCAAAAGTGGCTTTCTGTGTGACCTATGAGTTTTCAAGTACACTGTATTAAGTAGCCAACTGTGCTTCACAGATTTGCTTATCATCTGAAGCAACTGGGAGAGCTGATGGATCCTTCTCGTGTATTGCACTGAAGACAACTTTTAGGTATCTGGTCAAGCATCTTTGGATGATAGCCATCCTTTTTGATAACAAATAGAAAGACATTGGCAATCCCCTTCAAAATATATCAACAAAACCAAGATGAATAGGAAAACTAGGATATTTTTCAAAAAGGAGAACACCTTATAACAAATGCTTTAAAAAAGAGTCTAATTTCTACAGGCCTCTTCTGAGGCAAGAAATTATTTCTAAAATTACCTGTTTTCTACAGTATTTCCCCAAGGATGAAAGAAACGCATTTTACAACAGAAAGACAATATCCTAGAGGGAACACATCTGATTTGTCAAGGATTTAAACATACAGATCTGAAGCAAACACCGTATTTGAAATATTGTGCATGTGTGTGTTCATTATTAGAACATGCACAAGACAGATTAATGCACTGTGGTTCTGTGCAATTTGCAGGGACTGAACAATGGAAACTCCTGGGAATGTTAATGAGTAGTTAGCTGTTCAACAGGAAAGGTATACCTCTGCATTGCTTTATTTAACACCTTGAGACCAAGTAGAAAAGCAGATCATAAACTGAAAGACAACATTTTTAAAGCAATATCTTACCTCTTTTAAAAATGAACAAAATTGAAGCAATGCCCAGTATGTATATCTGGATGTACAGTGGAGTTCAGAAGGACCCAACAGGCATCTTATATTAACTGAGATAAACTCTGAACCAAACTAAACAGCGTGATATAACAGGGATTGGAAAACCCTGGGAAGTTGTGGGATGGAAGCAAGCTGAGCTCCCAGGGAGGAGAGCATCATGCATAATCCCAACAGAGAACTGAGACAATCATGGGAGAATCGTGAGACAAACCAACTGTGTATAAACGCCCTAAGACAACTGGATTCAGTCCCTCTAGACTATCAGCCGTCCCAACCAGCTTTACTTCTGTCTTGTCCGGATTCTGCTTGAGTCTGCTCTGCCTTAGCCACCTTACCACAGCCTCAAAGCCCTGATTCAGAACCAAAATTGACCCATCTGGAGGCTTGGATAAAGAGAGATAGAGCTGGGCATCATCTGCCCCCAAATGGAATGACAGCCCTGGGAGTAGCAGAGGTGTTCTGGGATTGGATGACCGGTCCACTGGCGGCATGGACAACCCCTGTGATTGAAATCATCGCTCTGCACCTGTAATCACAAACCTTAGAGTGGAATGAAATACCTGACACTGAATTCACTCACAGGGGCCATCATTCTATTCTAGGGTCTGTCATTTTAGTCCAAGAACACGTCTGCTACTCTAGGGGCTGTCCACACTGGGGGCTCTCATTCTGGTCACAGAGGGGAGTGGCTGTGGCTCGTGGTAGACCATCTGGGGGCTAGGCAGGTAGGTGATGTGAAAGACCCCTGCCTGAGACCCTGGAGAGCTGTTGCCGGTCTGAGTAGACAATACCGACTTTGATGGACCAAGGGTCTGATTCAGTATAATGCAGCTTCATGTGTTCGACACTCATGCTATTCCCAGGGACCATCATTCCACTTTGGGGGCCGTCATTCCAGTCCCAGAACACTCATGCTATGCCCAGGGATCATCATTCCAGTCTGCGGGCCATCATTCCAGTCCCAGAACAGTCTATCAGGGCCCAGAGACCTCCATCCAAAATCCATGCTGCATTTTCATTGCAACTTTTTTTTTTGTGCTGTAATGTATTTCAATGGAGCCAATGCAAGTCAATTGGCATTCCTGGCTCCCATTATATCCAACGAGCCTTCAAGCCTCTCCCATTGTTCCCAATCTTGTCCTATGTTTCAGTGCATCCTGCAGCAAATACACCAAATCTCCCACGCTCTCAGGAGCAAATGCTGTGTGCAGACAGCCGACTGTACAGGGAAAACTGGGGAGGGAGGGAAGCAGGGAAGGGGAGAGGGGAGCTGGGAAGGAGGCAACCTATCCTCCATCGTCAGCTGATTCCTCTAGACCCCCCCCTCCTTCACTCACAGAAGCCGTCAATGTGAGTGGGCCCACCGGCAGCTCTCATTGGTCGGCAGGTGACCCCCTAAGCCTACACACGATGCCATATTCAGATGACACCCAGCTCTATATTCCATTGTCCACTATCTACGTTTGGGGCCACTATCTAGTAGTATGGCTAAATATGATAATGCCAACAGTGTCAGTAATCAAATAAACACTATTTGCGCGCTGATAAAATATATATATATGAGGATCAAGCGGCCTCAGACTAGGGGACTGGTAGCAGGAGTCAGACACCAGCTTAGCTTGCAAGTAGAAGGAAGTGCAGCACCACCGCTGCAGGTGGCTGGAAGGTGGTACTTCAGCAATCTTACCAGCAGGTATCAGGTGACACAAGGAGCCAACAGGGTTCCATCTGGCCCTACACAGCTGCTGACCTTGGCTGGCAACTGGTCACGTAGGGGCAGACTGAGCAACTGCCAACCCATCTACTTTCCTTCAGTACACTGTTATTTGGAAGAAATTTAATTTGCTTATTTACTTCACATATACCCCACCTTTCTCCTCAATGGGCACCCACAGTGGTTTATACTATTCTTCTCTCCTCCATTTTATCCTCACAACAGCCCTGTGAAGTAGGGTGGGCTGAGTGTGTGTGACTGGTCTCAGGTCTCCAAGCAAGCTTCCATGGCAGAGATGGGATTCAAACTTGTGTTTCCCAGTTCCTAATGCAAGGTGTACAACAGCGATTATTTCCTACTGTGGAATGCAGTAACTCTGCATAGTACTGAACTGAATATCAGTGATTCCTATCATGATGGCCGGTGTTCCTGGCACCCACTTGTTTCTTGCATCAAGGAATAAAATCCAAAGGATTTTGAATGGAATAGGGACAACAACAACAACAACAACAACAGGGAGCTTTGGGGATCTGCCTACTAGGTCACTGATCATGTGCAGGTGGATCACAACCTATGGTTTGACCACAATTACAGACTTTACATATCTGGGGTTGGAAATGTCTGCCTATGGCCATGCAGCTAGGAAATGCTTTCCTCTCTTTTGAAACCCAGGAGTCTCCTCCAACACACAAAGAGCCAATCTCGGTTCTCATCTATCTTAGTGAAGAAGGTGCTTCAGAAAAGCCCCCAGAAAGCCTCCATTGCTTGTGAGTCTCTAGGAAGTTCTTGTTTTTTAAAACATCTCTGTAGGAAGTCTCCCCCCCCCCACCTATAAAGTTTGTGTTATTAGTAAACTGTACTCAAGATACCAGGTTTGTTATTAGAATTGTCATTTCAGGAGTCAAAAATCAGATCCACTTAAGTGTGACATGCTACTGAATGCATACGTAACATTATATCCATTACATCTGATTAATTAGTTAACTAATTTGTGGGATTTATTTTCATTAATACTGTTTGCTTTATTCCCAGCAGGTGGCAAGACTCAAATGGCTTATAAAGTGATGCTGCTTTTAAACTCACGTTACTCCTAACTGATATGTGTAGTAAAGAAAGATGTGCGTTTTATGTTTCCTGATCTCGCTCAGAACATAAATATCTCCAAGACAAAACCCAGTTCCATGGCTGGAGTCCCAACGATCAGACTTGTTTATCCAAAAAATAAATTGGCATTGGTGAAAGTAGGTAAATGCTGTGTTTGCAGGACCTACCGTTGCGATAAAATAGAGTGCTAAATGTATTCAGACATAAGATACATTTACACTTAAAGCACAGTTCCATGTGAGCAAAGAAATCCCATTACAATGCATAGCAGCAAGAGGAGAGAATAATTTGCCATGGCATCATGGAAACCTCATGCCCCTAGAAAACAGATTTCCTCTCAGTTGCAATACCAAGGGTTATTACCACAAGTTACCTCCTCACTGGTGTACGTGTTGACCTATCAGGAGTTTTGGTGCTTAAAGTTGTGGTCAGGCTGGAACCAATCTAGTGAGCTGCTCAAATCTCTGTGCGTTCAGACTTCAGAGCCTGATTCAAGCACAGATGAGAAAGCGAGATGCATTGAATACTGCTGACGACAAGGAGTATGAAGCCTCCAGACTGGCCAGAAAAATGACCAGATGGTACTTCTGGCACCACTATGGAATGATCTATCACCCAACTTCATCCAAGTTTGTCTGGATCTGAGAAATTTTATCGGCATACACAAAAACATCACAGCTAAAAGAAAAATTGCTGTATTTTGAGGGCACAGACCTAGAAATCACCACCAATAAACTAATTGCCTTAAATAATTGTGCAATGATAATGTGGGACAGTACTCCTTCCTTGCTGATAATACTGCCGCCCTCAAGTTCTTGATAGTGTGCTCTGCCCAATCTGGCATGAGCTTTCTGGCAAGTATACTCAAACTGTCTCCCAGCCCTCTTTAATTTCCACACACGGAGCTAGCTTTGGTAGCATAATGCTACAGGCATAAAATATTATTGGAAATGGTTGTAATAAGGTATGCAAGAGCCAAACAGGAGAGTAAAAATGCTTCTTCTCCCCAGGGATAAAACCCCCATGCTTCCCACAGGTAGGAGCCCTGCTCACATGTTCTGGTGAAAACATGTACGTCCTGTATATACTTGCAAACATCTGTTTTGTAAGAAAGAGCCAAGGTGAATTCACTTTACAAATAAAACCAAGGCCCAGTACCTTGATAAATGTGGGGTGTAAATCACACATTGAGCTGTCTATGCATTGAATGTAACATGAGAATCATTCAACGCAAGTATAAAGAAAAACCAAGAGAATGCTGAAAATGGATTGTATGTGAACACATGAAGCTGCCTTATACTGAATCGGACCCTAGGTCTATCAAAGTCAGTATTGTCTGCTCAGACCGGCAGTGGCTCTCCAGGGTCTCAGGAAGAGGTCTTTCACATCACTTAGTCTAGTCCCTTTAACTGGAGATGCCAGGGATTGGACCTGGGACCTTCTGCATGCCAAGCAGATGCTCTACCACTGAGCCACGGCCCTTCCCTCTCTCAGAGAAACACACACAGCAAACGCTGTACACTTTCTACATAAGTCCAGATACTTTTTTTGTTAAAGGTAAAGTTTAAGGAGTTCACTGTAACTTGCGAGAAGGGCTTGCTCTGTCCTGCTGCAGTAAAACATTCTAGGATTGAATTGTTGGGCATCCACCTGGAAGAAATGGATCCACCACAGAAACAGACCACAGTGGAAAAGACAGATCCCAGTGAGTTGTAAAAAGAGCATAGCTCAGAGGAACTAGTTAACCCCCCAGGAACAGGGTAGTTTAAGTTTATAGACTGAAATAGCCGCATTTATGGATACATATAAATATCCACACAGCTGCACCAAAAGAACTGGCAAGATATATAAATAAAAAATGATAGCTTAAATTAAACTACTGGGGTGGGGGTTTTTTTGTTGTTGCTTTTGGCAGATTCATAGTAGCAGTTGTTTTCCTGGAATATGCAGTGAGGGGTTTAAAGAGGAGTGGAACAAAAAAAAAATCAAGTCCTTAAATGCCCTGCTGACAACGGTATGCTAGTCAGCAACATATTCAGCATCAGGTCATACCTCAACCTGTCACAACACCTTTTGTTAAGTTGGGGGGGGGGAACGGATCTTAATTTGAAAGCAAACCCAGAACAAATATGTCAGGCAAGATCTGAAACAGAGGATTATGGATGGTGAAGGGCCTTTAGAGACAATTAGTCAGAACTGTGACCCAGCCATATTTCTTTACCAAATGTCTTTCTGAAATACAAATAGTTAAATATGGCATCCATGTGTGATGGAATGGGCTGAGGGGGGAAGAGCAGAGGAACATACCCATGCTGCTGTTCGTTCACCCACCTACACTTTTTGTGTAAGTAACCGAGGGCTAAACATGATGCTGAACTATATAGGATGCTGAAGTTTAGCTATTGGAACTCCAGGTATGTAATTTGACCTTATAAAACCACATCTGGGAGAGTCCAATCTGTATCAGGTCCTGTGAGTCCTACAGTTCCATCTATCTAGTACCTTTTCATCCTCCCCTTCCTCAAAAGAGCTCAGAGCAGTGTGCATGATTCTCCCTTTCCCATTTTATCCTCACAACAACCCTTTTTGCAGGTGTAACTAGGCCAAAAGGGCTTAGGGAGCTGACTAATGTCAGCTCCGACCCTGGAAATGCCCCGTTTGACGCTGGCATGAGCCCCTACACTCAAATTTATTAATACGGTCGACTAACCAATCACGTGCCATCAAAATTTCCAGACTCAACAGTTTTGCACAGCAAAATCACAGACTGCCCGTACATATAAAGGTATAAGATAAATAAAAGCAACCCCTGGTTAAAATTATCATCTTAAAATTGATAAAATTGAGCCCCCTACATTGGGAAAATGCTGCCGGTGAGGCTGCGCCAGTGCCAGTGGCTTGCGCTGCTGCTCCCCAGAGCCAGCGTTAGTGCCCTTGTGCTGGTGTTAGTGCCACTTTAGCCAGGGCAAGTGGCACTACCGCCAGCACTGAGGTCACGCCAGCTCTTATCCTCTTTCGTCCCCTCCCCTGTTAGGATTGCACAGTTAGTAAGGTAAAAAGACAGATACCTGAATTGATCTTTTCCTCCTGCTTGGCTATAAAGCAATCTTGGTGGTCGAAATGGTACAAAGGGAAGAGTTAACTTCTCCCTCCCCATTTCCATGGCCCCAATCCAGATCTTCTCACTCTTGTGGCTGCTTTGACCTGGGAAATTTACATGTTTGACATTTTTTGCCGCAGAACTCCAGTGTTAAGTGTCATCTGGCCCTGGTTCATCGAATCAGAGTTGGAAGGGACCACCAGGGTCATCTAGTCCAACAACCTGCATAATGCAGGACATTCACAACTACCTCCCCCACAACACCCCCAGTGACCCCCACTACATGCCAAGATGCGTTCCCTCTCATCATCTGCTTAAGATTATAGAATCAGCATTGCTGACAGATGGCCATCTAACCTCTTCTTAAAAACCTCCAGGGAAGGAGAGCTTACCCCCTCCCGAGGTTGCACAGTCAAGACCCATAATTCATAGCTAATCCATCTATAGATAGCCACAAGAAATAAACTGTATGGTTCAAACTGGCAGGCTTGGCTACTATTCCGGTGGTTGTGACCAATGAATTAATTAATTGAGAGCCAGCGTGGTGTAGTGATTAACAGCAGTGGTTTGGAGCGGTGGGCTCTGATCTGGAGAACCGGGTTTGATTCCCCACTCCTCCACATGAGCGGCGGAGGCTAATCTGGTAAACTGGATTTGTTTCCCCACTCCTACACACAAAGCCAGCTGGGTGGCCTTGGGCAAGTCACTCTCTCAGCCTCACCTACCTCACAGGGTGTCTGTTGTGGGAAGGGAAGGTGATTGTAAGCCGGTTTGATTCTCCCTTAAGTGGCAGAGAAAGTCGGCATATAAAAACTAACTCTTCTTCTTCTTCCTTTTCCTCTTCCTCTTCTTCTAATTAACAGCAAAAATCCACAGGAAATTGATACAACAGAGTATGTTCAACTTTTCACATATAGAGTTCCTTTTTCTACTTTCTCTGTCAGGATTTTAGCATGCCATCCCCTTCCAGGAAGGATAATTACCGGCATATTTCTAGCTTTTAAAAAGAGGCTCTCAAATTTTACTTTGTTCCAAAAAGTTATCAAAATATCATACCTTTATGATATTTATGTGCAACAATAACAGCTATTGCAGGACTCTGTACATAGCAGCTGCCGATTTTCTTTCTTTTACAATAGCCATTTTATAATTACTTTCATTAAACACTGAAAATCAAAGAAAACTTATGCCAAGGTAAAACCCAAAAGCAGAAACCCACCTAACTCCACTGAACTCAGTGAGCTTAGAAGGGTATGACTCTGCTTAGGATGCCACTATTAGTCACAACTGCTGGCTAGTGCTGAAGTTGAGTCTTCATGTTAAACCCTACTGATGCCTCTACCCCTAATCCACCTTAAGACATTAGCTGAAATCTAAGACAAAGCTTTAAAGGTGATAAAAGCATAGGGTGACCATGTCAGCCATCCAGTATCAAACAACCATAAATCTAAGTTGGGCTATAGCACATTTTATTCAGGACCAGGCATACGGTCCATCAAGTCAGCAAATGGGGGGGGGTGTGGACAAATGAAAGCAAATATGATACAACACAATTTGCTGAAGCAATACTGCTTTCAAGATTTGTTCACATTACAGCAGATACTTTCCCTGCTCTACAAGGAGTTTACATTATCTGATTTCTCCAGCTATTCCTGCACCCACTGTTTAAAGGCACTCCCCTCTTTTTTTCTTTCTGCTTTTATTAGTGCCTTCACTGAGTGCCTTCTCAGTCATCCTATAATGATCTATAATGAAAACCTCTTTTCACAAACGTCTAAGAAAATTCATCCTTGGAGGAGCCATGGAAAGCAACTGGCTTTAAAGAAAATCAGCATACAAAATCCATGGACATTATACTAGTTACAAGGAGGCAATTCAACACCTAATTGCCACCAGCTTAACAAACCACACAGCTTTCAAATTTGACCTCGCCCTCCACAACCAAGATGACCCTTCCAAGCCCATATGGGTGACAGCATAATTCTGTTCACCTAATGCTGCTGACACCACCACCCCTCGGCCTATATAGCAGCACTGAATTATCTCATGATTCCACTTGCTAAGAGCAGCTTAATTCTGATGATTCTGGTCATTTTTTCACAGAGGTTTGCAGCGGTTTCACTTTTGTTTTGCCACGCTGCTAATTTTTGATTTTTCATGACTGCTTCGAATTTGAGGGAAAAAACCGCTTCATCCCCGCGTCAAGTCAAACCTGTTTTGGTCCGGGCGGCGCATAGCTGCTGCAGATAGCACTCTTTGTTCTTCGGAGAGCTAGTGCCATGGCTTTGTTTGCGGGGGGGGGGGTATGTTTAGGGGATTGCACCCGGGGGACAGCCTCCCTCCAAGGCAGGACGGATTGGCATGCTGCGAAGGGAAGGGAGACTGTTTGGCCATTTATGCATGGGAGGTTTTGCCTTGGGTTTGCCACTCTTTAGATGTACATTTCACCATTCAAATTCTCAAAACTCTGCTTTGGGGGCTTATTGTTGAGTTTAGAGAATTCGGATGGGGAAAATGTACATCCTGAGAGTGGCAAATCCAAGGCGAAACTCCCTCCCGTCACCCTTCTGAGGAGGGGTGGCCAGTCTGTTCTGGGTCTCCCTCCTCTCCCCCTGTACTGGGGGGGGGGGCTCAACGATGACCGTCCGTCAAAGTCTGGGAAAGGGGGGGAGTGTCGCCAAGTATGGGGGTGGGGGAAAACGGGGAGCATGGTAAACAGAAAAATTATATAAGGAAACCAGAGGGACTGGTGCTTGTTTTTTTGTGCTGGGGCCGTGTCCACAGAGGTGAACTGCACAAGGTAATCCGCTGGGTGGAGATGGGGCGGAGTTGGGGGCAGGCATAAACAATGAGCTTATCAGAAGGGGAGGGCTCCAGCAGACCAAAGGGGCAGACCAAACCGTTGTAGAATACTGCCTGCTTTGTTCCCATGAAAAACCAAAACTACTTCGGGATTAACGGGGATGATCCGCGGCCATGAAAAAAAAATTTTAATCGGTTTTTTTTTTTGCTCCACGGCAAGAGAGAAGCAAAATCTACAGTGAAAAGTTGGCCTCTGTCTTTAAATAAAGCCCAGTTTTTCCTAAGTCTTAGGACTCTTTCATTCATAACACAGAGTTGCCATCTGTCTACGTTAGTCACAGCAAATCTAAGGCTCTCTGCAAACATATGTATGTACGTTAGGGTTGCCAACCTTCAGGTGGAGCCTGGAGATCTTCCAGAATTACAACTGAACTCCAGGCAACATCAGCTCCCCTGGAGAATGGCTGCTTTGGAGGGTGGACTCTTTGGCATTATACCCTGCTGAGATCCCTACCCAAACCCTGCCCTCACCAGGTTCCACCTCCAAATCTTCAGGAATTTCCTAGTCTGGAGCTGGGAACCCTAAATGCAGTCAAGTTGCAACTGACCTATGGTGGCCCAGGAAGGGGTTTTCAAGGAAAGTGAGAAGCAGACATGGTTCGCCATTGCCTTCCTCTGTAGAGCCTTCCTAAGTGATCTCCCTTTCAAGTACTGACCCTGCTTAGCTTCCGAGATCTGATGAGATCCAACTATACCATGCCAACTTCCCTCCTTTCCACAAACATTCCTGTATGACAAAGATTTTTAAAAAAAATATTTTAGCTGTTATTTCAAAGCAGCATTTCTTCTTTTATAGTGCAAAGTAGAGTTACAGACATCTAGGTCTACTGAAGTTAGGGTTAGAATGGTATAACTTTACTTGGGATTGATTGCACTGTACTATGATAATTGGGGGGAAAGAGTGAGTTCTTCATGCAGACCAGACCAAAACACTAACTCTCACATTTTTCATAGCTCATAGAGTATGAGTCAGGACTCAGTGACTTTAAACAATGCTTGACTGAAAAGTAGGGTATAAAACTTTAACATAAACATAATACTGGTATCTGATGACACAAACCTGATTATTTACTGAACCAATCACTGTGGAGTCTGGCATTTAATTTGTGGCAATGCTCTCAACTTTTAGACTACAGCTTCAATAAACATGACTGTCTCTACATTTGCCTTTTAATTACAGCATTTCCCTTTGTTTTATTGTTCTACAGTGTGCTCAGAGCTCTTTCATTTTTCTCAAATTCATGGTAAAATGAAATATGAACAGTAAGCAATTATATAATGTGGCATATTACGACAGTAGCAGCCCTCAGTTTTCTATGAAAAACAGAAGGTTTAACTTGATGCACTGTTAACTTCAAAGGTTTTGGTTAGGATGTTACTATTGTAGAATAAATTATGTATGTATGTAATTCCTGCACTGGGCTTCTTCCATTACAATGATCAGGCTGTGTGTCAGAGTGATAACATGTACATTTGGAGGGAGCAGAGAAGTCTTACAGTTGCTTAGGAAGCATCTGCTACACATGTGGAGATTCTAGAAGTTCACCTCCAAGGAATGTCACTGGCGGATAACTACAGCGATACGACAAAATGAAAATTATCCACAACCGGACGAATATGCCAGATTGCTTTAAGAAGTAGCACACTGTTCCTGTTAAATCCTGTCTGGTCATTGTCCACTTTCTTCCTTAGCATTTGCACTGGGCCATGTTCACTAATGCAGAAGGGGCAAAAAGCAGATATTGCAATCTCTGCATAAAACCAGGATGTTTAAATCTCCACTGAAGTCAACAGGACACTGCATGTAGGAGTGTAGCCTTAGTTGGGTCCAGGAAAGTTGGGTTTGGCAGCAGGTAACACCTCCTCTGCCCAGCACATGTGCTGAAGAACAGCATGATGGACCGTTTTGCATGGCATTCGGGGCCAGGTATGTGCACAAAGGACTGAGGCAAGCCCCTGAGGCACTGGTAGTGCTGCTGAGGCTTGGCTTGCTTGCAGTCTGTCCGGCCAAAACCAAAACTCATTCCCCTCCTTTTTGTTTGCCAGCATGCCAAAGTCTTTCACAGGTAGACGCTTCAGCTCTTAGGCCAAAAGGATTGCCTCTCCTATTACAGAGGGTGGGGTTTTTCAGCAAAGGGAAAATTAAACTGCAGCTAGACTGTCTTTCATTTCTTTAAAAAAAATCTAATGGAGAGGCAGCATCCTGTTTAGAGATGTGCACACATATGGAAATCGCCATAGAAGTTCTACATAGTACTGAACACACTTAGATGGCTTCCCTGGAATTTTGGGGAATATCTGTTATGCTGAAAAGCCACTGCACCATGCCAGCATGCCACCCTCCTGGCCTAGCTATGATCGTTCCTATTTTGATAATCCCAATGTACTAGCATGATTTATGTAGGAAGGAACAGCAGCTGTCATACAAAACCTGTGACTATATAACTCCACCCTCCTATGACAAGAGATATATCATCTATGAGATACTTGCCCTCTAGCTATGCTATTACTGTCACTGGGAAAACTGACTAGAAAAAGTCCACAGCCCCTTATGTTTGTGTCTGTTCATTTCCCCCAAAATTAAGATCAGATGAAGTTCTCTTTTGGTCAGTTCCAAGATTCCATCTTTTGGAAACTACTGTAAACCGGGCAAGCAAGGCTGAAATGGTTTTGTTAGTACTGTTTACTAAGTACCCAGCATCACTGCAAACCTAGAGCAAAAGGTTTTCTGTACAACACTCAGAGGATAAGGTGCTTGGGACAGATTACTTGGGGCAGGTTACCAGTTCAAGATCTCCAGTGCCTAGAGTTGCCAAGTCCTCTCTCTCCACTGACAGGAGGTTTTGGGGGTAGGGTTGGGTGGCCGCATGCGATGTGCTTACTTCGCTGCTGGATTTACTCCCGGAAGAGTCGCATCACGACAGGATACTTTACCATTCAAATCCGTTTGGGAGTTTGAGTGGTAAAGTGTTCCGTTGCGACGCAGTGCTTCTGGGAGTAAACCTGGCAGTGATGAAAGCATGTCACACGCAGCCACCATTCCAAGCAGCCTGCTGGGTTTGCGAGCAATTGCCCGCCAGTTCCAGCAACCTACCAGTGCCTCATAAATGAATTCAGTAGTGTTGGCGTTCTCATTGTGGGCCTGTATGCTTAACATTAATGTACCCGATCTACTCAACGTTCCATCATGAATACTGAAAGCAATGAAGCTATTCAAAGCTTATGCTAACGATAACTTGTTCCATTTGGTTTCAATGGGATTTCGCCATGATGAAATGTTGCTAATCTTGGCTTGCATTGTTGACTTTCAGGGAACACTACAAGAGCTACTGGCATATGGTATTATGTTTAACTGGCATATGGTATTATGTATGTTCATGATTTCATTTCATTCTTAATTTGATCCCACCAAATATAAGCACTTAAGTCTTTGATTTCAATTGAAGACTTAAACATAGATTTAATTTATTAATATAATAATGTCATATTGAAACCAATGGGAACTGAAAGCACCTAGCTTTACTCAAAATAGTCAGACATTATAGCAGCTGGGAATTCGTTAGTGAACAAACATCCTTTTTTTTTTTGGCAATCATTTTTGTGGCCACCTTTCCCCCAGAGCTACCAAGAGCTGTAATAAAAATAAAGATTCCTTCTGGTTTCTGCTCTGCTACTAAAACCCAACCCAAATATCATATGAAAACAAATCACGTGGCCTGCCCAGCCCCATTGCACCACACCCCACACTTTGACTCCCTGATCCCCCGCTCTTGGCGTCCCTTCCGTTCTTTTCTACGTCTCCAAGGGCCGACTGGCAGAATTCCAGCTGCTAGATCAGGCTGGCTAATTGTACACAGGGTATTGATTAGTGCGCGTGATCTCCCATCTAGCCAGCCCTGCTTCCCTGCCTATGTCATTTCTAACTGAACTGGTACAAGTGCTTCTGCATTTACACAGAACGATGAATCAGATTCTCTCCTATTTAATTCCAATTAAAGGCATTCAGAAAGCCAAGATTACGGGTGGTTGCAAAAAGAACTGGAATGATTTTTAGTTAAGAAAAACTAGCCACATTTCTATGCAGATGCCATTGCCATTTTAAAACTCTAACCAACCTATTCACTGCAAATGTTTTTCAGCAAAGGCCTGGTGAGGAGAGATGCCAAATATTCCAGGCTGCAGCAAAGTGAAGCGAAAGGCACTGAGCACTTCACAGCATTGGGTCTTAGATGATGAATACTGTATGTTTCAGGCAATCCATTCCTAAAGGGGGAGTAGTTAGTCAATGCTTGTGGACGGCGCAGCCACTCCACCTCCTGCGAGGCTTCCCAGCCAGAAAATGACAATTTTGGCCTTCTGGGAATGCGGCAGCACCAGCACCCAAGGCCCGCACTGCTGCGCCATTACCAGGGGACTGTGTAAGTGCCACAGTGCCATCGTAGGTGCCACTTATCACAGAGCCACTCCTATGCAGCTTTGACCCCTCCCCCCAATCAGGATTGCACGGTAAGTGAATCAGTGGTTTCCAGGCTCTATTAAGACAAATGTTGCCTTTATTTTTAGCTTTGCTAAGATGTATTGGCTATGTCTACTGTTATAAAACAAATGGGCAAGCTACTTTAAATGCAACCAGACTTTGCCAGGAGTGATCCATCCATCATGCATAATTATAGGATGGGGGAGACTTGTTTGAGCAGTAGTGTGTGTGAAAAGGATCTTGGGGTCTTAGTAGACCAAACACTGAACATGAGTCAGCAGTGTGATGCTGTAACTAAAAAGGCAAATGCAGTCTTGGGCTGCATCAACAGAAGTATAGTGTCCAGATCACGCGAAGTGATGGTATCCCTTTATTCTGCTCTGGTTAGACCTCAACTAGAGTACTGTGTTCAGTTTTGGGCACCACAATTTAAGAAAGATGTAGACAAGCTGGAACGTGTCCAGAGAAGGGCAACAAAGATGGTGAGGGGTCTGGAGACCAAGTCCTATGAGGAAGGTTTGAAGGAGCTGGGTATGTTTAGCCTGAGGAGGAGAAGACTGAGAGGGGATATGATAACCATGTTCAAGTACTTGAAGGGCTATCATATAGAGGAGGGTGCCGAGTTGTTTTCTGTTGCTCGGACCAGAACCAACGGGTTGAAATTAAATCAAAAGAGTTTCCGTCTAGACATTAGGAAGAATTTTCTAACAGTTAGAGCGGTTCCTCAGTGGAACAGGCTTCCTCGGGAGGTGGTAAGCTCTCCTTCCCTGGAGGTTTTTAAGAAGAGGTTAGATGGCCATCTGTCAGCAATGCTGATTCTGTGACCTTAGGCAGATGATGAGAGGGAGGGCATCTTGACCATCTTCTGGTCACTAGGGGTGTGGAGGGGGGTGGTAGTTGTGAATTTCCTCAATTGTGCAGGGGGTTGGACTTGATGGCCCTGGTGGTCCCTTCCAACTCTATGATTCTATGATTCTATCTCAATACTTTATCAGGTCCTTAATACTTTATCAGATTCTTATACAGTTTTGATAATAAGCCCACAAATGTTAGCAACATACTATGGTCTTTACAAGAGTAGTCAGATACAACTCCAATGGTTAAAAGAACTACTTGTGCACACTTCCCTGCCTAGTTTTCCAAAGGCAATTCTTTACTTGCTATAAGCAAACATTATAATCCCAATTACCAAATGTCTTAATGTTTAACTATATGAACATTGCCATATAATACATATTGTAATTATGCCTCACAGACATTAAAAATTTACTTATACTTTGTGCGTTAGATCGACATCCATCCATCATGCTTGCTATACCACATACGTGTGTATGATAGAGTATGTCTCTTTAGTTGATTGTTTAATACAACAGGTTATATAAACTACTGGCAGCCACATCCCGCAACACTGTGTACCCAGCAAGTAATGCAAATAAAATTATTAGGACTGGAAACTGTTTAGGACTGGCCACTATATTCAAACTAAAGTCAATTTATATTTCAAATGGGTTTTCTCAACTACTCATTAAATTTGCTTATTAAAATCCCGATGAAGCTACATAATGGAATTATTCCATTATTTCATTCCAACTGGATGACAATGAAATTTCAAATGGCAAAATGTTATACTGCAAAAAACAGCTTTTTTTTTGCTGTTTTCATTATTTATTCCCACACCTATGATACTGAAGTCAATCCAGTGCAATGAAGACCTGTATTTACAGACCAGAAGTCAGGAAATTAATCTGATGTCCACAAATGCATCTCTGTAATAAAAGTATGGTGAATAAGAAGTTAACTAAGGTAAAATTATTTAAATGGTTATAAATTATAAATATGTTTATCAGCATATTTAAATGCTTATAAAAGAATGAGTAATGCTCTTAGAACTCATGTTATTAACCAAGGAGAGGTACATTTGTTCTAGGTTTTGATGCTTTTTATGCCAAATACGTTTTCAGTCATGCATATTTATTACACAGCAAATGCTGAAATTGAGCTTGCCTAGAGTTTATCACAAAGGTGAGCCTCCTAAAATGATAGTTTATAGCCTCATTTTAAGGAAATGTCTTCTTCAGTGACTAGTCTACTGTGTCCTAGTTGTAAATATTACAGCAATCGCTCCTCTTTCTGATCTGCTCTTTGATAGCATACACCAAGGCTACAGCCTGGAGTCAAAAGTATATCTGGTCTTTTACTTGTAATCTTAGGAATGGAAAAAGGGCAATTTCAACTCCCATAGCCAATAACAGAGAAATTCACATTACTTCCTCTTTATTTCCTAAAGCTTTTCCTGCTCCATAACAAAATTACTACCTAAGAATCCAAACAAGCACAATTTATTCACCAGTGTCTTAAGAAGATTTTAGTGCACTCCTAAGCAGAGCTTCATCTTTCTAAATCAGCTGAAATCAATGACCTCAGAAGGATGTAACTCTGGTTAGGACTACATAGCTAGTCCTAAGAGGGTTTCCTCTCTCTAACCTTTTAGCTTCAACACACCACCATCTAAGAATCACATTTATGCTGCCTTTTATGTGCCTAGCTAGTTTTTAATATAGATGATTTATGCTGTTGTTTTTATGATTTCATGATATTATTTGTACTTGTGAGCTCCCTCAAGCAAGCCTCCAGAGAGGCACCATATAAATTCTCTGAATTAATAAATTTGTAGTATCCAGTGATGCTACTGATGAGAGGGGAAACCCGGTTCAGTAATGACAGCTGTCATCTTCAAACTATTCATCTCAAAATAATTGCTGGATTCAATCACATAACCCCACTGCCATGTTTATTACCCTCTGATATCCCCATGAGAGTTACGGGACCATTCTAAAGCAACTGATTTGAGGATCAGCATCAGAGTAAATGTTACAGAGAAATAGTTACTGACTTGCAGCCTGATCTTGTGTCCCTTTTTTCGCCAGAAGCAAAGCCGGCTGTCTCCAATGGGGCTTATTTTCAAGTAAGTTTGCACAAGAGTCAGTCATCTGAGAAATACATATGAAGAATATACCCCGCAGTTGGACATTAAAAAACAGAGCTATCTCCCAATGTCTTATGAAAACAGACTTCCCTTTCATATATCAATTAATAAAATGTTAATAATTTATAGCAAGGCCTGTCCAATCCAAATGATGAGAGGCGAACTGAGGAGGAATGCTATAAAAATGCTTATTGGATATTTCTGAATCCATTATAAATCTGAACAGCTGGGTATTTATTCTGTATACATCTGATTAGCACCAGCTAATACTTAGCACTTTCACTTAAGTGATAACTAGCTATATTTTTTCCAGCCTTATAATTTCTATAAGGAGTAAATATTCTCTTGAGGTGTCCTGGCAGTCATTAAACTGGGCAATGTTTCACCATCAGTTTCTAATCATGGGCATTTTTGCATTACCCAAAATAACAGACTGATAACTTAGCTCAAAAGGACACATTTCACTAACTTCAAAAAATTTCACAAACATCCTGGCACAGAGATTGCTTCTTCAACTTGTTAGAGTCCAGCTGGCTTGCAGATAATAGGCCTTGTGGCTGAAATCCAACATTTATTCCAGGAAGTTGGCTCCAGCTGCAGTAGCCATTCCATAAAAGTAGGTCTCTACACAACATCCCTTGCCCTCTGTTGGCCTGGTACAAAGGGTTACACAGCCAAAGGGCACCCCATTTCTGTTACAACAGAAGCACTCATTATATATACTGATTTGCCAGTAATTAAAAGTAAGCTCTCCATTTGCAAGTGCAGGATTTCTCTTCTGCAGTGCTTCTTAGCCCTTCTGTGTGGTCTTTTGTCTCTGTGACAGTCTTGCAAAGCACAGCTCTAGCACTGGATGCCCTGGTTCCTGAGCTACTGCACAATGGTGCTGTAGGAACCATTCCTTCCCACTTGACTTTCTTGCTTTGGGAAACCTTCATCAACATAGGGAAACACTAGCCTGGTTCATCTCTCTTTTTCTCCATAGGAGACAATGTGGTGGCACCATTAAATTTCACTGCTGCATTTGCACTGAAACCCAGCGTTGTGTGTGTAAAGTGCCGTCAAGTCGCAGCCAACTTATGGCGACCCCTTTTGGGGTTTTTATGGCAAGAGACTAACAGACTGAAACCCAGCTTTAGGGCTTCCTTATTTATTTGTGTCTCAAGCGCTTGTGTACCCCTTCTACTTTTATTACCAGCAAGTGAAAATGACTTTGTAGAAGCACTGGTTGTTATATTCCCACCCCACCCCCTAACTACAGAGTGATTCTGCTGAAATTGCAGAAAAGTTTCAGACAGACTCAATTTGACACGCAGCATTTTGTTAAGAAGTGATTGTGTCAGAGGTTAAGAGTAAGCAGACTACAGAACAACCTTTCTCATGTCCTGGATGTGATCTGTGTTCCTGCTATTATCTCAGGTGCATTGTGACTTTCAAAATCCTGGATAAAATGTTATTGTTCCATGATGCCCAGCTACAAATGGGTTGAATCCAAATTGGTGCTTCTGATCGTGGAAGGATAGTTTTGCATTTAACCACATGACTTGGATCCAACTCCCTACTAGACCTATACTTATAGGTCACAAATACCCTATGTAGCTACACTGATTGGCATTTGTCACCCCTAAATGTAGATGTTAAAATGGCCTGTATAAATTAGAATAATGTTTTGTAAAACAAAGCTTTTATGATGTTTCCCAATAGTGGGCTGCCTACAAGAAGTGACATTTAGCATTTTTTTTTTTAAGTATCATATGTCAGAATAGCTTTGTACTGACTGCAGCCATATGCACACTTGGACACACCCCACTGAAGTTAATGGAGTTTACATGGTAATAATAGGTTGTGTGATGAATAAGGAAAGCCTTTTTCATATAGGGTGCAATTTACCAGGCAGCTCTTTGGATACGTTCCTATGCACCTCCCATCTATCTCAATGTGGCTTATGCAGGCCAATTTACCAGTGGATAATGTTCCTCTTGCCTTTACTGTATGCACTAAAGTCATGTAACAGTAAAAAAAAGAGTCGTAATTCTGAATGTGTGGAGTTACGTATTGTGATTTCACTCAGGGACATGCACAGCTGTTAGGTTTATTGCAGAAATAACAGCATATAGACGTGATTTGTTGGAAGGTGGTCCCATTTCAATAGGAAAATTCCTCTCGTTTCCATGAAATTCATATTTCTAAAGGGGAAATGTGCAGAGGTTTGCTTGCTTCTCAAATGGGTGCCAAAGTACTGCAATTCAGCTGACCATGGCTAGTTTTGCAACACCATGGCAGCTGCAGCTCCACCCCAAGTCGCTGACTCATTCTGTTGCTAGGGGGTACAGACACGAACACCACTGAGTCCTCTCTGCACTGCAGCAGCGTTTTGTGATGGCTTCCTCATTCTTTGTTCACAGAAGTGGCTAACTCAAGGGGAGGTTAAAATGAGCCCCTATGGTGACACAGAGGCAGACAATGGTAAACCACCTCTGAGCATTTCTTGCCTTGAAAACCCTACGGGGCCGCCATAAGTCAGCTGTGACTTGATGGCAAAAAGTTTTTGTTTGAGTGTTCTTAATGGAATCTCCATTGGGCACATAAGCGTAGCGATGCCAGCCTCCAGGTGGGACCTGGGGATCCCCGGGAATCACAGCTCATCTCCAGACTACAGAGATCAGTTCCCCCTGGAGAAAATGGAGGCTTTCGAGGGTGGACTCTGTGGCATTGTACCCCACTGAGATCCCTGTCCTCCCCAGGCTCCATCCCCAAATCTCCAGGAGTTTCCCAACCTGGAGCTGGAAATTCTATGCCCCCCACATCCCCTGACAGTGGCCAGGGAGGGCCTGGCAACCCTACATGATAAGCATGAGTGTGCCATCTTTGAAAAATGAAAACAATAGCCCGTTCCTCACCCCCCCCCACAAATTCACTCTACTCATCAAAATCCAATCCTGCATTCACACATTGTACATGACTTCAGTGACATTAGGATACAGTTTCTCGGTAAAGAAAAATAAAGCCTTTAAAACTCTTTTAAAAAAACCCCACAAAAACCAGCTCTCCAAAACAATACTTTTTAAATCTTTTAAAGTATACAAGTTTCTGGGGGCACAGATTACCAAAATGAGGAATGGCTTAAAACAATAATATGAAGAACAACAGCTAACGCAGCCGTCTAGAACTAGGGTCATGCGATCTTAAGACAAGTCCTTAAACTAAGGCTGTAATCCTGGGGGGGTGGGAATCTCCTTAGGAGCCGGCGTGACCCCATGCCAGCATAGGTGCTTTATCATGGGATAAAGTGGCAAACACACCAGTGTGGGAGCAAACACGGCTTTAGGAAGCTGCCTCTTTTTGGTGGCGCAGCCTCACTGTTTTCACTGTTTTCCCCCATTTAATTTTTTTTACTTTAAAAAAAAAACCTTCTTTTTTTTGCATCTCAGGAAACCTCAGAGGAGGTGGCGCGGCTCCGCGGCTCCCAGCCACCGCGGATCTACCCCCCCTTTAGGAATGGACTGTTTCTATCCTAATACTGTTAAATGTAAGGGAATTATCTAAATTATTAATTCTATCACTACATAAACAAAACTTGGTATGGTGAAATTGGAAAATCATAGAGAAAAACAAAAGGCAAAGAAAACTTTACAATTCAGGGGATAATTTCCTCAGTCAGCACCACAAGCCGTGGATTACTTATACACAGAACCATCCATATGAAAAATGGGAGGAATTCTTGCCATTGGAAAGGGCCCCAATAGAAGACCCATACAGAAGAATGCTTGGGAAAATTCGACCATGTTTTAGTAACACAGACAACCAATAAACCATGTGACAAAAATGCTATCATGTGGTAAACTGGGACTATTATTCAGAGGCTGTGGAATATAAAAGAACGTTGAGTTCATATGACACCAGCGTCAATTGCGCAATACAGCACAGTATTGACAAAGCAAGGTAATAAAATAAATATTGGCTGGAAATCTAAAGAAACAATGCAATGCAAAACGGAGAGGCAAATTATTAATTTAATCTGATTAGAAGGGCAGCTAAAGGTTGCCCTACTTAACGGCTTTGGAGAGAAAGAAAAAACACTTCGCTATTCCCAAACTGAATAATTGTCTACGCGTGTGTTGCCCCGTTGCCTGTTCAGCAACAAAGATAGCAGTAATAGTATAATTATAATTTACAGCTAAAGAGGTAAACAAAGCTGTTGGCTCCCAGCCATTTATTTTACAAAGAACAGTGGTGTACAGCTGCACACAGGCCGTAGCGTAGCTGCCCATCTCAAGCACCGGTGGAAGCAAAACCTTCACCTTGATGCAGCTTATCCAAGCTGCTATCTTAGGACAAAACAATGACCAGATCAAAGGAACCCAGAAGCAGCAGCTGGCGGGCAAAACGGCAACGCCAGCAGCCACTGAGCAGCAGGAGTTGTAATCATAAATGCATTAAGTGAGAAGCAAGGAAGAGCTTTCCGGGGCCTCTGGTATTGTTTTAGCTTTGATTGCTCTGCTGAATTGAAGACATGTCATTGTGTTCTCCTTCCAGAGGCATTCATATACACATGGGCGAACCCAGGTTAACCTGCAGAACATATATGCTATTTCTTAAAACAATCCCTCGTGGCATGATCTGCTTTTTCTTGCCGTCTTACAGGCATTCTGTTCAGCACCACACTATAATGAACAGCACCTGATGCACAGACAGGCTTACCTAGTTGGCCTTCAGATTTACAGGGACCCAGTTTGCATAAGAGAAAACTTGATAGAGAACTGGTATGTAATGTAATGAATGGAAGAGGAAACCTCTTGGTTTCCATACCGAGTCAAATTCAAGTACACTGCATATAGACATAACATTTGGAATCTGCACCGACTTTTAAGAAAAGCTATAGGTGTATCAAAAAGTTCTTTTTCAAGATATTTCATTCTTTTTTTCCCTTTAAAGCCACATTAATAATTTATGCAATTGTTAAGGGCAACATGAACCACTGGTTGAAGTAAACGACACTGGTGTATTTCTTAGATCTTGGAGTTTTTCTAGTCAAAGAAATCCTTGGCTGTGCACCACATTTGGTTAGAATAAGCCTGTTTAGTCAAATATGGGTCCTTGTCACATGCTATGATGTTTATAAATACTTGGCATTGAATGTGTATTAATGAAGCTTTCTGCTCATTTTGTAAACATTGCTTAGCAACCAATTTTCATCAACTTTTAAAAAATCCAAAGCCATCAAACAGAATATGGATTAAAGAAAACATCCTCCAGCATTCTGCAGAGTATTTACACTTCGGTGACAAGCTGTTCCTCAATGAGCCCAGTGAGAGAAAGCTCACTATTTAGTGGAGAAGAGAAATCCCTCTATTACACATGTTAAAAGGGAGGAAAAGAAGGAACAATTACACATCTTTGCTAAGCTTGCTAACGTTTGACCTCTTCAGAGATGCAACTGCAAGGTTAAAAGTTGAAGTAACCCAATCGTGCCAACTGGTAAGCATGGCATAGCATTACCTATGATAGTACATTTTGTGAATTTAGCCATTTCAGAACGATGCACCACCACTTTCGTTTACATTTCACACCCTCCAACCATATGAACACTCTACATCCTCTGATTTTTCCATCTTCAGTTTCACTTTTAAAAAATCAACACCATTTGGTATCACCTTCTGGCTCTTTGGTGCAAAATCATGTCTACCACACTTACAAACTTCTTCACCTTTGTAATGATTGCATAGCATTTAATGATGTATCACTCAAAGTTTTTACCGTATCAGCAGACATACACACAATGCATCATTAAGTGCAAAAAGACAGGAAGGTAAAAGTGGGCTGTGATGGAGAAGCATCCCCAAGTTTCAGGAGGGGGGGAGGGGGACAGAGAATCCTCTAACTCCATCCAAAACAATCATTTAATGGGTTGGATTCGGTAGAAAATTTCTGTTGATGGAAGGGGGTGTAGATTTTTTGCCAATACTCCTTGCCATTGCAGGCATCCAATGCTGCACTCATGCAGTTTCGGAGTCAGGGGCTGTCCCCACAGGGAGTAGCATTTTGGGACCACTTTGAGCTGCAGAGGGGGAGACAGGCAAGAAAGTCCTGATTCACTGCTGTAAATCCCTTCCATCTGAGAAGCCTGTCCACAAGATCCAAGACATTGTGTTGAAAGAGGAATTCCATCAAAAGGAGCAACAGTTTTCAACCACACCTGCTTTCCTCTAAACTTCCTAGACAGTCAATTAATGGGAACCCGTGACAGAGAAACCTGTGCCGCACAATCCTTTAGGATGCTGCATTTTGGTGGTACTTATATATGTCCTCTCAATAAAGAAAAATGTGCAGCTGAGGTTTGTTTAATCTAGCTTGCAGGGGATGGTGGGAGGTTGCATGATACAACAATCTTGCTGAAGCTAAGCAGACTTGTATGTGGCCAATGCTTGGGTAGGAGACTTCCTGGGAACCCCACATGCTCTTGGCGCTCTGCTTTTGAGTTCCATGATGGAAGAAATTTGGGCTGTAATGATAACAATCAATAATACATAAAGCATCCCAGAACTTTTCCCTATGGGATGTCTGGCTTGGAAAGGGAGCACAGATGTAAACCACAGCTTTCCCTTCCTTCCATCATCCTTCAGAAGCAGGTAAAAAGAAAGTTACAAGAAAGGGGGCTTAGAGACAGTGTAAGAAATCACAGAATGGGAAAGTAGAAATTTAAGCATTGGAGAGGTAATTCTGTACAACACTGCATGTGGAAGTGTCTGGGGAAACCCTGAGACAGGAGCCTGTGGAGAAACATGGGATGGGGGCCTGATGGGCACACGAAAGGGAAATGCACTAACTGTTCAGGCGTAGCGCCAATTACATCATAAGCAAAAGGCCAGTTGGGTGTGAGAGAGGAAGAAGAGGAGAAATGACGGGGGGGGGGATTGATTAGCCTATTTTCAGAGCACAGAGGACAGCCGGTGGTCACTGAGCAAAACAGTGGGGCTCCCACCTGGCTCCCATCCTAGGCTCTGAATAGCAGCCTGAAACATAGCAGGTGGAACTTTTTTTGTCCTGCTGTTCTCCATGCCACGAAAAGCTTCATTTCTATGTGCCAGGCAGTTCTAAAAGGCCCCAGGAGCAGGGTCAACACTGCTCCTCGAGGGAGAGGTTGTGGCTCAGGGAATGGTCACTTGAGGGCATTCTGGTATTTCTTCTTTGGGGATGGGGGAAGAAACAGGAGCTGGGCAAACCCAGTAAGGTTTGCAATCTGAAAGACGGCAGGTGGGTTGGGAGGAAGAACGCAGAGCTCAAATACAGAATATTGTCCAATAGTGTGCAGGGTTGGGGGGGGGGGACCAGAGGACTGGGCTTTGAGGGAGACAGGAAATATGTGTGAGCTGCCAGATCCTCCCTGGCCACTGGCAGGGGACGGGTGGGTAGGGTCGCCAGCTCCAGGTTGGGAAACTCCTGGAGATTTGGGGATGGAGCCCGAGGACAGGGGCCTCCCCGGTATATAATGCCACCCTCCAAAGCATCCCATTCCCTCCAGGGGGAACTGAGCTCTGTAGTCTGGAGATGAGCTGTGATTGGGAGGGGGGGAGGGAAATCCCCTCCCGCTCCCACCTGGAGGCTGGCATCCTTAGCCCACCTGGAGGCTGGCATCCTTAGTGGGGAGGCTGGGAAGGACGCCAGAAGGGGGTGATGTTTTTTTTGGGGGGGGGTTCTTGAAGAAAGCCGCCCTCTTTTAAGGAGCCAGGGCTGGCCTGCCTGGAGGGGAGGGGGGGCGTCTCATGCCCAACTTTGAGGTCACCTTCCCCCCCACCCCAAGCCCTGCAGCTGCAGCGAGGGGTCCCCCCACAAGCCTCCTCCTCGCCCCCCCTGCTCTGCCTGCTACGCCCATTCCTGCAGCACAAGACCCCCCCCCCCGAAGCCGGCAGACACAAAGAGGGTGGGGGGGTTGAGTGATGGGAGCATCCCCCGCGGGGCGGGGCGGGGCCGGGCGCCACTCACCTGCCTGCAGGTGGAAGGAGATCCTGGCCTCGGCCAGGTAGGGGGTGTCGCTCTTGGAGCGGACTCTGCGGATGGGCCTCCGGTCCACGTCCTCCTCGGAAGATGCCGCCATCAAGGTGGGGACCGGGAGCAGGGTCGCCCGGCGCGCTGCAGGGGGGGGAGAGGCCGGGGGTCCAGGAGGAGGAGGAGGAGGAGGAGGGGAGAGGGCGCACACGCGTCCGGAGAGGGAGGGGGGAGGAGAGAGGGAGAGTCCGGCGGGGAGGGGGAGGGGGAGAGGGGCGGGGGGAGGAAGGGGGGAGAGAGAAGGAAAACCCGTTAAGGATCTCTGGACTGGAGCAGAGCTGCTCTGGGAGACCCGCCCCTCCCTCCCTCCCTCCCTGCAGAACCAGAGGGTCGTCCCCCCACCCACCCCCAGCGCCGGATTTACGTATAAGCGAACCCCTCCAACACTAGAGATCTGCTGCTCAAGATCAATTGATCAAGGAGCTTCTAAGGGATAAAAGGAAAGTATAAGCTAAAGAAGCTATAGCTTAGCGCCCCCCCCCCTGGATTTGCATTTCCAAAAACACCTGGATTTGCATTTCCAAAATATAAGATAAAAAAAACAAATAAAATAATAAACCTACATACAGCAAACAGTGTTTGCATTAGGAATAAAAAATCATGTTCAGTCAGAGCTTGATAATTATTTCGCTGTTAATGTACTGCTTCTCAATGGTATTTCAGTTCGACAATTACTTTGGGGAAATACATATTTTGTTATGTGCCCCGTTAAGGATCTCTGGACTGGAGCAGAGTTGCTCTGGGAGACCTGCCCCTCCCTCCGTCCCTTCCTCCCTCCGTCCCTGCAGAACCAGAGGGTCGTCCCCCCCCCCCCACCCAGTGCCAGATTTATGTATAAGCTAAAGAAGCTATAGCTTAGGGCCCCACTCTCTTGGGGGGGGGGCAAAAAAATTAAAGGAAAAAAAACCTGGATGTACATGTCCAAAATATAAGATACAAAAACCAATAAAATAAAACCTACATACAGCCGCAGTGTTTGCATTATTAAGTTTGTTATGAATAAAAAATCATGTTAAGTTAGGGCTTGATAATTATTTCGCTATTAATATCCTTCTTCTTAATTGTATTTCAGTTCAACAAATACTTTGGGAAAATACAGCGGGTCGCCGTGTCAGTCTGTCTGCAGTAGTAGAAAAGGGCAAGAGTCCAGTAGCACCTTCAAGACGAACAAAAATATTTTCCGGTAGGGTATGAGCTTTCGTGAGCCACAGCTCACAGGTGTCTGAAGAAGTGAGCTGTGGCTCACGAAAGCTCATACCCTACCGGAAAATATTTTTGTTAGTCTTTAAGGTGCTACTGGACTCTTGCCCTTTGGTAAAATACATATTTTGTTATGTGCAGAGCTCAAATACAGAATATTATCCAATAGGCTTTAGATACCTATTAGGTCCATAAATTACCATATAGCATATATTCAACACAAAAAACAGCGACAATTTGTTGTTGACAAAGGACGGCTGGACATATACAGGGCCCCATTACCTTCAATAGCTTAGGGCCTCATCAAACCTAAATCCGGCCCTGGTCCCCACCCTCCACCCCCCACATGGGATCTTGCAGAGACCAACAAGGCATTCGAACCAAGCCCGGCCTGTCGCCATCCACGCAACAACAGCCATAAGAGGAGTTGACCTTCCCCAGCCCAATGCATTTGCAAAGCTTTGTTTTATTCGGATGTGTGTTCAAGAGAGAGAGGGGGGTTCTGTGTTTCCTAAAAAGCAAATCTCCAGATGGAGGAGGGTGTGTGTGTGTGTGACTGACTGTTGAGGGGAAATGAGCTTGCTAGGCTTTCCCCCCCTCCTTTAATGCAGAGCATCCTGGGATTCAGGTTCTTGTTTTACAAAATGCCCAGAAGCTGGGGGGGCGTTGCGGGACTGTGGGTAGCACCATTCACCCAATAAACTCCCAAAACTAACGTGGATCAGCCTATGTTAATCATTCTAGACAATGATGATTTGCCACCAGCAAAGCACAGGCACACTGCAAGAGTTTTAGCTGCTTATTTCAGAACAGGTGTGTGATTCCTTACCTCTCAAGCTTCTAGTTTTGTGCACCTTTCCGCTCTACCAGTTTCTCTCTCACAGTTTCCCTTGTCTGGTTGGATTCTAACTCTTCAGTGGCCTACACACCCATCCAAGTAGGGTCTCCAAGAAGGGGACAGGGGGAAGGACAGTATTCTGGAAGCCTGGTCATCCTAGGGGCCCATGACAAGAAAACAAGCCATATAGCTTATCATATGGCTTGTTTTCTTGTGTTTGGAAGGTCTGGGTGGTGTATGGGGAGCCCAGACTTCCTCCTACACCACAATTGGTGTGCTTTTCTACTTTGGTCGCTCCCTCTTGCTGATCTTAACACCCTAAGCAGCAAAAACAAGGCATGCCAAACACCTTGCTGCCTTCTCCATCTCCTATGATATTAGGGCAATTCAGCCAATCACTGCCAGAGGATTCATCACCACAAACCAGAGTCAGTGGCTAGGGTGTCACACTACTATCTGGGAGACCCAGGTTCAAATTCCCAGTCTGCCATGAAAACTCACTGGGTGACTTTGGGTCAGTCACTCTTTCTCACCTTAATCCAGGGGTGAGGAACATCAAGCCCGGGGGCCGTATAAGGCCCGCAAAGTCATTTGGTCTGGCCCTTCATGGGTCCTGGAAGATCTCTAACTCAGAAGGATCTAAGACTGGCGATCCACCCCCTCCCGCGGACAGGAACAGCCTCTATTCAAGGCGGATGTGAGTTTGTTTTGCCAAGAAAAGGAACCTTTTTCCCCCTTGCAGAAGTCGTTAGCTATGGAGCTGCTAGGACCGCCCAAGAAACAGTGTTAACCCTTTCCCACCCGGGCCATGGAGAAACATATTCCCCCTGTACTACAAGAGGGCTGGGGGCGGAAGTGGCGACAATGGAGGGGTTAAAGAGGGCAGAGTCAGAATGCATTGGGGGGGGGGCAGTTCTTAGCCAGCGTGTCCTCATTTCACCCCTGCAGGCAGAGGTAGCAGGAGCTGGCTGTAGAATTTAGCCCCAACCATGTGGAGCAGGAGCAACTCCAGTATGTGGCTGGATGGCTACACCCGGCTGGTGCAACAGACCATCCTGTGCCACCAGGTGGGCGAATGCGCCTCCGGTTAGATGCCTGCCTGCTTGCCTGTGCCGGGGGGGTGTCATCTGGGGCAGCTGCCTGCTTGGGGCTTGGTTGTCTAATTTTTAAGTTGATAATTTTGTATGGCCCGCGAATGATGTTATAAATATTCAAATGGCCCTTGACGGAAAAAAGGTTCCCCACCCCTGCCTTAATCCACCTCACAGGGTTGAGAAAATAAAGTGGAGGAAGGGAGAATGATGCTGTGAGCAACTTTGGGCTCCCGCTGGAGGGAAAAGCAGGGTACCCACTTCAAAATGCACAAATAAATTCCACCAGGCCCCTTAGTGCATTGCAATACAGATAGCTCATGTAAGCTAGCCATGGTATGACTACATTAATAACTTCAGAATAAGATACAAGTTTACTTTTTGGGTCATTCGTGGAAGTGCTCCTCCTGCCCAAATTGGAATATTCATAATAGAAATTATAATGCTGATTTCAAGCCTAACAAAACATTTGCGCCAAGACTTGTAATTTGTGGCAGCTCTTTCTGTTTCCTACTGGCAGGATTTCCAGCCTAAAATGGTTTTACTTACTATGTGTTGTGAATCCACAAACCAAAATCTTGAACTTTGAAAATACTGAGAAAAATCTGCTTTGGGTGTCTATAGTTGATAGAAACCTGAGACACCTGGCAACACCCATAAAGAAGCGTGCATCTCTTTTGTGTTTAAAAAGGCCTCCGAGTTTCAGAGAAAACAGATTTCTTTGGGCGTATTTCGAACAAGCTATTCACTGGGGCTCACTGGCAGACAAATTTTAATTGATGTAGCAATGATGCTAATTGAGAAGAGGTTTCTTTTAATCCTCTGCCTTTTATTTTCATGAGGACAGAAACGGGGCTCATTAAATAATTGTCCGTTTTCGCACAATAAATCTGTTCCAGCTCCTCCTCTCATTTTAAAATTTCTAAACACAGGTAAATAAGTCACAGTTGGTTTTGTAGGAGAGACTTTATTAAAGAACAGATATCTGTGTAGATTCTGGAACATATTTCAGAGATCTTTTCTTTTCCCCCAACTCAGGTTTAAATTACTACTCTCCAGTGTTCATACCTGTAAATTGTAGGTTCATTAGATGCTACTGTCTAAATTGTGAGAGAAAATCAAACTGGTAAATTCTTTTTCTTATTTCGTGTTTACAGTGTATTCACTATATTAATCAAATTACGAGGAATGTATCACCAAGATATTAAAGAGATGAAATTAACTGGAACTCATATAAAATGGGGGAGAAGGGGAGAGAAACACTGAGATGAATATTATGGGGTATTCTTTTTCATGGTGACTTGACATGTTCTTCCTGAACAAATAAATACATTGAGTGGGTGATGGCACTACATTATGCTGGTTTTGCAAAGCTGCAGTGATCTAGACCGTTTAGCAGAAAATAAATACTGTGGAAAGTGGTATTTTCACAGACTAGATATTTAACTGAGTAGCGCCTGAGAACAGCAAAATGGAGCTGATGTTCCCAACTCAGCTATATAGCCCCTTGGTGGTCTTAGGCAAAATGCTCTCACTCTCACTTTAAAATCCCTGTCTATAAAACCAGAAGAACATTTAGGGCTACTGAATTGGATGCCATGAAAAAATTCTGTGTGCCCAATAGGATTGCCAGCCTCCAGGTGGTAGCTGGAGATCTCCCACTATTACAACTGATCTCCAGGTGACTGAGATCAGTTCACCTAGAGAAAATGGCCTCTAGGTGACTCTATCGTATTATACTCCATTGAAGCCCCTCCCCTCTCCAAACCCCACCCTCCTCAGGCTCCACCCCCAAAACCTCCAGGTATTTCTTAACCCGGAGCTGGCAACCCTGGTGCACAATAGTCCTTGTACACACGCTAAAAGTAATTCTAATTGTCAGTTTGTGCTAAGTGAAAGCGATTGCACCATGTGCACAGGATAAAATGTAAGGTATTTCTCCTGATTTCCTGACCTGGATAGCCCAGGCCAGCCTGTTCTCATCAGATCTCAGAAGCTATGCAGAATTGGCCCAGTTTAATAATTGGTTGGGAAACCACCAAGGAATACCAGGGTCTCTACACAGAGGCAGGCAATGGCAAACCACCTCTGAAAGTCTCTTGCCTTGAAAATCAAACAGGGTTATCATAAGTTGGCTGCGACTTGACGGCAAAAAAACCCAAACAAATCTTCTAATACAAATTGCAATTTCAAATTATACAGTCATGTAACCCTCTGCTGTACATTCCACTGCACCACTTGCACATAATTATTTTATTAAAAATTGTATTGATGCGCAAAGTGTTGCTGTAAATCTTGTGCAAGTGGAATGAGTTGTGCATCACTGGAGCCAAGCCACTGTGAGCATGGCTGAAGCAGTGATTTCTGTAAATGCTCCTTTTTGAAAAAGTGTGTGTGTGTGTGTGTGTGTGTAAAGTGCCTTCAAGTCGCAGCCGACTTATGGCGACCCCTTTTGGGGTTTTCATGGCAAGAGACTAACAGAGGTGGTTTGCCAGTGCCTTCCTCTGCACAGCAACCCTGGTATTCCTTGGTGGTCTCCCATCCAAATACTAACCAGGGCTGACCCTGCTTAGCTTCTGAGATCTGACAAGATCAGGCTAGCCTGGGCCATCCAGGTCAGGGCTTGAAAAAGTATACATGTAAATAATACAAAAAGAAAAGACTACCACACAAAGAAACACAAAACGGGAGAGAGAGGGAAGGTTCGACAAACAGACTCACATATACACACAAACAAGTTTAGGGAACATTTTCTTTTTAAAAAATCCAAAGTATTTTATGTTTAGAATTGACCCAGTCTAGGATTCCAGTTCCTCTTGATTTGCCACCCTCTTTGTGAAAACATGGTCAATATATTGACAATACACAACAGTGGCCTGTAGACATTTAGCTGTGGAAGCAATTTATTCTCAAAATGTGTCATAGAAACATTTGAGATTTCTAAGGTCATTCAAGACTTATTGGCAACTCTCTTAGCCTGTGCAAAAGAATTGTTACTAACAAAGGAATATCAAGCTGTTTCAGCAAGGCTTACTAAGAAGTGGGTAGGCACATAATGTATCAGTGTGTACCATAAGCACACAAAGGATCCGTTTTTGAAAATATCTCCATGGTGGCATCCTGAACATTTTTAGTTGGAACTAATTCTCATTGGTCCAGATAAGTCTGAAATGCTGTTGGTTGACAATAAGGAGCCAGCATATTTGAGATGGGGCTGTTACTTACAGGTCTTGGGATGGAGGCACCAAACTCAAAGGTAGCCTGGTGAAGTTGCTGTGCCGGTGATCTGGCTACTGTGCACTGCATCTTTGCAGAACGTACTACAATACTCTGTATGGATATACCTTTGAAGACCAGTCAGACGGTTCAATTGGGTCAAAACAAAGCACCAAAAGTACTTGTAGGCATGTACTACACGTCCCATATTTTGCCAGCTCTAAAAGATCTTCAAGAGCTAGTGTGGTATAGTGGTTAAAGTGTTGTATTAGGACCTTGGAAACCCAGGTTCAAATCCTCATTCATACCATGGAAACTTGCCGGGTGACCTTGGGCCAGGCACATACTCTCAGCTCTGACCCTGGCTGGTATTTGGACAGGAGACCTTTAAGGAATACCAGGGGCATGATGCGGAGGCAAGGCAATGGCAAACCACCTCTGTTATTCTCTTGCCTTGAAAACCCTGTGGGGTTGCCATAAGTCAGCTGTGACTTGACAGCAAAAAAAGAGAAAGATCTTCATTGGCTGCTGCCTTGCGACAAAGAGAAAACAGGGAAAGGAAGACCTCAGAATGTCAGAAAAGCAAAGGTACACAGTACCAGAGGTCAGCAACAAGAATTCAAAGAAAAAAAGAATTTTGTAAAAAATGTGTATAGAATTTATGAAAAGTGAAATACAAAAATAAATATATTTGTGTCACAATATGACAGATAATTACTCAGTGCCCCAATAATGTGTGAAAATACTTAACAGCTATTTACAAAGTCACACTTCAAGAAATGAATTTACAGTAAGTGATGATTCCTAACAAAACTACTCCGAGTCACACAGCCAAATTACAAAGAGTTCTTCAACACAAACAAATAATTCTTCAATACAAATCTTCAGTACAAAGACAGGAATGCTGGCTGATGGTTCCTATTTCGATTTCTTCTTCAGTCCACACGGCCCATAGCTATTGAAGCCAACATTTTTCAGCAGAATTACAATATGAACAAGTCATCAACGAGAAGCATCCTGGTTCATGTCCTTGGGGCGATAAATGTTAAGTGTTTTGTGTGTGTTGGTAAATGTGGGAGATGCCACTGGGAAATAAAGAGTAAGAGGGAGAGAACACACCTGCCCTTTGCATTGCGTCAAAGTACTGGTCATTACCTATAAAGCTCTGGAAGGATTGAGACGTTGCCATTTGAAGGATCGCCTCCTCCCATGCAAGTGGTCCACCAGCTAAGATCATCCTCAGCAACGCCGCTATGTTCACCCTGACTTTCAGAAGTGAGATGGGTGAACAGCAGGGACAGGGTCTTGTCTGGTTGTACTGTCAAGACTGTTGGTAACTTTCCACAACAATTTACCCACATCTAAATCTGGTATTATTATTTATTTTTGCCAAGGAAAAGGATTTCCCAAGCCTTTGGGTAGTTGCGCTTTATATCTTGAAATGCTGGTGTTATCTCTACTGTGTTGTGGTTCTATTGATGATTTTAGATTTTATGCTTTTATGATGTTAACAATTTTGTGTTATTTTAGTGTGTTTTTTTAACCTGTTGCTTCTATATATTTCACGTATTTCATTCGCTATTTCCTTTTGTTTTTGTTGGCTTGCATCCTAAGAGAGTGGGATGCATTTCATGACCCAGTGAAACTCTATAGACACAGAGATAAATTGGCTTCATGTCGTTCCACAAAGAAGTATGACATGATGTGAAATGGGACTGCAGGGAAGGGCTGGTGTTGTAGCCACCAAAGAGAGTTTCTTCACTGTCCATGGGTCACTGGCAAGGCCAGGGCCAGAATTAAGAGCATGTAACCCAGTGGCTTGCACACTTGTGATGATGCCAGAGGGCCATATATTCAGAAAGAAAAACTGATGCTTGCTATGCACATGAGCCGAGGTATGGCACGAGAAGAGTATCATTCAAAGCTCAGACTGCCACTACGCTCCAACTTGAATGACCCCAGTCTTCTGTCCCACTGCTCCTGTGCCAAGCATGTGCCTGTGAAACAGCACATGATGTAAATTGCTTTATTTTTATTTGTAGGGTTGCCAGGTCCCTCTTATTCACCGGCGGGAGGTTTTGGGGCGGAGCCTGAGAAGGGCAGGGTTTGGGGAGGGGAGGGACTTCAATGCCATAGAGTCCAGTTGCCAAAGCGGCATTTTCTCCAGGTGAATTTTCTCCAGCTCTGTTGGCTGGAGATCAGTTGTGATAGCAGGATATCTCCAGCTAGTACCTGGAGGCTGGCAACCCTATTTATTTGTAATAATTTTTGCATTCTGAAGAGAACTAAGCGATCTACTAAATAATTTATTGCAGTTCTAAACAGAACTGAGTGATATATTCAAGCTTATTTGAATATGTAACAACATGCAAGTTCCCTTCATCTTTAGATTCCCTTCCAGGCCCTTCCACACATGGTTATTGGGGTAGGGCCCACTGACTCTCTGTTGTGCAGTGACAAAGTCCAAAACTTTGTGATTGTTCTAGATAGTGGTTCATATGAAAATAAGTGACATCTGTATTATGGCAGACCCTTATTTTCATAGAATCATAGAGTTGGAAGGGACCACCAGGGTCATCTAGTCCAACCCCCTGCACAATGCAGGAAATTAACAACTACCTCCCCCCACATCCCCAGTGACCCCAACCCTCCCTCCACCATGCAGGATCCCACAAGCAAAGCACTCCCGACAGATGGCCTTAAACATCCTCAAATTATCTATTTTAATCAGCTGACTGGGTTTAACATCTGATGTTTAAATGACTAAAATCACTTTAATCCTTGCTCAGGTTTAGTACAAATTTACACAAACCGGAGGCATTTCATTCACTGTGCCACCTGCTGGTGCAAAGAGAGACTTAACTGAAGAAATGCACCGAGGAGCAAAGTCAGTGAAATTAGAAATGAACATACTTGTTTTGAATCTGGTGTCACTGAGATATTTTCCAGTTAAGACAGAGGATAATACTAACAGTGAATTCAATATGAATCCAATACTGACAAATGGTCTTTGGATTCAGCATTTTCCTGCAAAAATAAGTTTTTGCAAACTGAAATTTGTGTAATCCCATGTATTCAATTTATTATACAGCTTTTATGTCTTTGCTGTTTAACTGTACAATCCAGTTTTATTGCACTGTTTGTATGTATTACACAGTTCAAGTGGGGCCCTGCAAAACTTGCAGGGGGGAATCTGATCTCCCCCTCGAAGGGGGGAATCCCCTCCCCCGCCATCGTGGTTTCAGGCCTCCTCCCCCCCAGCCCCACTCTCTCACCGGCTTGCCAAGTGGGGCCCCTCAAAACTCGCATGGGGGAATGCTATCTCTCCCTCCTGGGGGTGGGGGGGAATCCCATCTCCCCCTTGCAGGGTCCTCTAGTACTGCAAGACAAAATGCCTGGTTTGACAGTGAGTGTAGACAGTATCTTAGGAAAATTAGAGTTAAGCATCATCTTTTTAAATGTACCATCTCATTTGTTCACTTGGCAGACCTTATTTCATTGAAATATGTTTTTAGACTTCTGATAAAACATAAACAGGGATATGCTCCATGTAAGGAATAGAGGCTTCTTATCTCTGCCATTAATAACAATGAGACGCAGACGTTCTGGAATCTGGCTAATAATGGCCTAGCAGTGTCTAATATACCATCACGTATTGCTCCCACAATTTGGGAGCAATACTTTGCGGCTGTTTTTTTTTTTTTTTAAGATCCCTGGATTGAATGTAGAGAGGGTATTGATAGAATCTCCTTAAATTGATATATGGCCCCTCATTTCTCTGGAGGCAATAGGTTTCTTAATCAAAAAGATGCATTCAGGTAAGGTTAATCTTTCACGATGGAGCAATTTGTTGGCTTCCCTTTTTACGTAAGTCAGTGTTTCAGGAATGATTCTGCCAGTTTGAATACATGCAATAGTACTAGTCACTATACGTAAAAGGGGCTAAGACTGACCCGGCCAATTACCAGCCAATAAGCTGGCTCTCAACAATAGGTAAGGTATATACCACTTTCCTCTATCACAAGTTTTTGAACTGGATAGAATCAGATTCTATATTACATCCTGAACAAGCGGGTTTTAGAAGAGGTGTGTAAGCCCCTGACCACTGTCTAGTATTGCACTATCTAGCAGACAAATATTCCTCTTCCCGTAATGGTCATCTTTATGCAGCATTTATGGACCTTCGTGCAACATTTGATTCAACCCCACAACATCTCTGGGCAAAATTGGCTGAAATAATTTAGCCAATTTTGGCTAAAAGACTTATTTGACAAAATAATGATAAAGGATTGGGATGGTCAGGCAAAAAACTGAGACTGTATGGGTCAACTCATTCCTTTCTAAGAATATCTGTCAGAAAGACTAGGATTTGCTGCACATGCTCAGCATAGCGATTTGTATAGTGAAGGAAATGTTTTTTTTACATTCTGACTTATTCTTTCTTCTGCTTTATGTAAAATTTCTTTTTCCTCAGACTTGCAGTTTGAACAGCAAGAAACCAAATTCTACAGATTATTCAGACTGGAAAAAAAGAATGTCACATTATAGTTTCTTCTTTGCAACTGCTGTATATTTCAACCAAAAGCTTCACCATGATAATAGAATAGTAAAATAGAATCTGATTCGCCAAATAAACATAAACCGCAGCCTCTGTAAATGGGTGTCCCTCCTCTTTTCCTAAGATCTAAGAGGGAATTCCCAATATCATTCCTTCCAGCAACACAGATTTCTGCAACAGGATGGAATAGATATGCAGATTTTTTTTTTAGCTGTGAAAGCACTCTGCAGTTTCCTCTGAAGCATATGAAAAAGCTCAACCAGAAGAGTCGTAAATGACACAAGCCCCTCAAGCATTGTTGGTGGCAAGATGACATAACTTCTAGTTGCACTAGAAGTGATGTCATTCCACTGCTAGCAAGGTCCCCCCTGAGAGGTCAGTGTCCCACCAATCGCCAGCCCCATGCTGGCCACTCCACAGCCAGTGGAGGTTTGGGGGGGGGGGTTCTTCCTTGCTTTCATGTTGAGTATGTTGCTGTGATACTGGTTCTCAAATAATGTCCCAACACTTGGCTTGTATACTGGTTAGGTTTCTGGATTTAAGGTTGGGTATTTTGGTTATAGGTTTTTTTAAAAAATTTCCTATTAAGATTTTATTGTTTTCTACATAGGGCAGTAAATAAAATGATAACCAAACCACTACCATCCATCCTCCCTCACCCTCATCCCCAACCAAGACCATCAAGAAGAGAAGAAAAGAGAAAGAAAGCGCTGCACACATAGGCAGCTTGAGAGTAGAGATTTAAAGAAAAAGGGGAAGGTGAGAATAGGGCAGGGAGGTTAGGAGGCAGCAATATGGATCTACCTAAACAGGTAGGGGAGAAAGTAAAGCATCAGTGCTCAAAGGGATACAAGAAATCTTGCCAGATGGGGGTGAAGGTCTCAGGAGCTGTTCATCTGTTCTATTCAATTCTCTCCGTTATACAATGATCTAACATATCACTGACCTAAACACTTCCGGTGCTGTAATGTTATTCATTTGGCAATCAAGGCTATCCTTTGAATCTATAACCCATGATGTCTGGGAAGTCCCCATAGAACTGCTAGATGGCGTAAAGGTAAAGGTCCCCTGTGCAAACACCAGGTCATTCATCCTGACCCATGTGGTGACGTCACATCTCGACGTTTCCAAGGCAGACTGTTTACGGGGTGGTTTGCCAGTGCCTTCCCCAATCATCTTCCCTTTACCCCCAGCAAGCTTTCAGCATTCCAACGAAAAATCTTGGCCAACGAATCAAGATGTGTAAGAACTTTTATTAGCATCAACCAATAGATCACAAAACACTGCAGAAGCTTTTGAGTTTTCTTCATCATGTTGGATATTCAGTATAAAGAACAACAAAAAAGTGGGTTTGGGAGAATTGCCTCAGGGAGCGATGGCAAAGCTCTAAGTCTGCAGTTGTAGTATTAAAATGGAAGACAGGATGTGCTGTAGACTAAAATTGGATAGGATGATGAGACCCTTTGCACTTTTCTTTTGTATTATGCATTCAGCCCAACGAAGAGTTCTGGAAAAACGGAAACACTGAACACTCTTTTGTGATAATTTGGTTGGTCTTAATAAAAAGTATTGTATGACTTTCATTTTTTGGAATTTGTCCTAGGAGCAATTACACTTCTATGTCCATATAACATGTTACCACAATCCATTGCTTTAAGGGGGGGAATTGATTATTTATAATGCTACATAACTAATAACACTTAGCCTGTACCTCTCCAGTTCTGAGGTCCTACTACAAAAAGGAGTTTTCATTTATCACTCTGTCACTTTTCCTTGTGTATATCAACATAATTTCCCCCAGCTGCCATTTACATTACCTTGCGCTCCTTGACTGTAGAACAGTCGGTATGCAGCATCGACATCTAACAGGTAGTCCATCTTGAAAGGACTGTCCATCTTGGAGGGATTTCAATGCTAATACCTCTGTTTTCTTCAAGTTGGTACAGTCAATTTCCTGGGGAAAAAAGGAGAGAAAACCTACATATTGTGTAGAAATCTTATACCTAACCCCTTATAATCCCAGGGTTTCATATTTTTCCACTACGAAACCCTATGAATATGGAAAATTTTGATTTTTGCTTCTCTCAGTAGACCTTTAGCCAACTGTTGCATCCTACTTTCTTTTTAAAACTTAAGCTTTGGTATGCTTATCACACTAGACCTGTATGCAGTTTGACAACCCCTTAGGCACAAATGCTAATAAATGACAGCTTTATGGCACAGTACAAGGATTCCTTTTTCACCGAGTGACAGTATTCAATCATGTTGCGCTAGAGGTGAGTCAGCTCACTGAAAAAGAAAACGACTATTTGATGGCACCACGAATACAAGCTCTCTTTGTAAAGAAGGTTATCACCAGTGGCAAATTACCAAAAGTTGACATTCTTTGTGTCAGATTTTGGTGCAAGCGCTGTCCCGAAGCCATATAATGCAAGGATCACAAAACCAGAAACAGGCATGCAATACAATGTATACATTTGGAATGTACATCACCAATGATGATCTAGCTTGTCGTCCACGGTTCCCTGAATTTCCTTCCCTTTCAGACAGTTACGCTGTATATTTAGAATTCAGCATACACCAATACCTATACGCATACCTGCGTTTTACAGCATGTTTCATACCACTGGGGGAAGAAAATGCTAATAAAACACCACTAAGTTGCCTTGCTTTTTAAAGGAATTCTTTCCCATTTTTAGCTTCCCTTAAAAGAGCCTCCCTCATTGAATTCCTGCCTTGTCTTATTACAATTCCCTAAAAGCATATAATCCATTCCTATTGGTAATCAGCAAGCACAGACTGTTAGGATATTAACAGGCTTGTCAAAAACGTCCATAGGTCTTCAGAGCTGGTTTCCTGAAGCACCCACAGCGCACCAAACAATACTTACTGCAGAAACACCCAGTGCGGCTTGCCAGTGGCAGAGAGTCCAGCAGTTTCCAGTGAGAGGCTTTGGCAATGACTAAACGTCCCCCCCAGTGGAAGCAAATAATTTTGATTGTTTGATTGGAACTCAGATGAATAATGTATAACACCAGGTGGACTTCTTTTATCTGATATCCGAATGGCCAGGAGATGTTACTAAGCAACAGAAGGTGACACTACCCTCTTAAGTACACCCACTCACTCTGGATAAACAGACCACCATTCCTCGATTGTAATCAAACTTCCACAAGGAATACAAATATATACAATTGCTTTATGAATATATTTCATCTGCTCCTAGCCAGGTCTCCCCCTCTCTCTTTTTGCCTTTGTCTGTACTCAGAGTTGCCAAAAACATGCTGCAATGATTAACTTAATCCCTTTTGTCTTGTCTAATAATTTACTTTGACCAACCTGCACCCCCTCCCTTTGACTCTTTACCACAAGAGTAATGGGGCTATAAAGTTATCTTTCAGTAAATGCAATGTGATGAATAATGCAATAAGATGCTTCAGTGGCCAAGTTTGTTCTTATCAGGATCTCGTGTCGGTGGGTTTAGGCTACTGTGGGGTTTTTTTTGTACTATATAGAAACATGCTGAGTGTTTTACCCGGTGAGCACAAAGGTTAAGTTCTTCACATAGTGAAATCCTCTTTCTAGATTTTGGAAATATAGCCATTAAGAGCTTCAAAGTATTTACAAGAGAATCTCTCCAAGACAGAACATAAAACATACAGCTGTGCTAATAGATGCATTCAAACAAGGATTAGGTACAATCGAATACAGATTTTTAAAAGATGGGCTGCATTTATGGAGGAAAGGTACTTACCAATATGATGGCCTTTTGCTCCCCGTACACCATGAAGCGAAGTGAAGCAGTGCTAAAAAATGCCTCTAAATCTCAGCAAGTCACATCTAATTGTCACTTCAAGTCTCAAAATAAAAGAATTGTGAAGAAAAAAAGTAATGAATATGTTGTTACATATGAAGATGAACCGAAACCCCCTTTGCAGAGGTCTGAAAGGAGCTCCTTTCCCCCCAGAAAACCTGAGCTTTCTAATTTAAGAACACTGAAGAAGCTTAATTTTACTAGCTTATCTGTTCCTTTCCTGCTACCTCCCCAATTTCATTTGCATTTGAAATTATTCTTATGTCTTTTCACTGCTCTGGAGGGGGAAAAAAGGTGTGGAGTATTTTCTAATCACGACAAAATGTGCTGGGTAGCTTGGAGCAACCCTGCTTCTCTTCTGAGCCAGGAAACATGGTGAGTAATTATAATTGGTAGTTATTTTCTAGAATGAAATGCAGAGTGCTCTCCCTCTCTCTCTCATGCAGTTTCTGATTTTTCCTCCCTTTGGAAATGCATGGCAACACAATTGCTCAGGCAAAGCATCATGTGGCATGTATGCGTGGGGGGGCGGGGATCCAAACCAATGGTACTGTTCTGATCATCTTGTTATCACAATCTACGCTTCCAGGAAATCTAACCAACCACTTCTCTGGTTAAAACCCATCGTCAGCTCTTTGTCCAACTCCTTCTTTGGCTAGTAGCCCACTGCTTTTTTGCCACCACAGCAAACAGCACTTGCTGATCCTAGGCCTTATGTTAGGTTTTTACACATCGGCCTCCTCCTTCCCATAGTTCCTTGACTCATCCAGTTCACTTCCCTCCACGCTTTCAGTTGCTGTAACCAGCCTTACATTTAATCCCCATTCCTCAGTTCATGTCTTACTCTGTTTCTTTTGGTTTCCTTCACATTCTGAGCTCCCCTATTGGTCTTTCAAGTGTCAAGTGTCCTGGCATCAAACCCTGTTACCTTTCCTGTCAACAACACATAGCCCTTCCTGTCCCTGTGATGCTTTCCCCAACTAAACTGATTGTTCACTTATTGGCCTCTATCCAACCACATTCTGACAACTTAAGGGCAGCACTACAGACCCCATAGGATTGCCCCACCTCAAGGTGGGGGCTGGAGATCTCCCAGAGTTACAACTGATCTCCAGACCACATAGATCACTTATTTACTATTTATTTATCTAAAACATTTATTCCACTTCTCCTAGATAAAATGGCTGCTTTTGAAGGTGAACTGTACGGCATTATACCCTACCGAGTTCCCTCCTCTCCCTAAATCCCACCCAGGCTCTACCCTCAAATCTCCAGGTATTTCCAAACCTGGAGATGGCAACCCTAAGACCCCCCCATTATACTGCTTATGTGTATTTGTTGGAACAAATTTTCAGGAGACTCAGCGAGCTGCTGCGGGAGGTGAAGGGAAACTGGCAGAAATCACCACTCCCTCTTGAAAAAACTATTTTTCCTCTTTTTAAAATAATTATTTCTATCTCACCTCTCCAAAAACCTTGCCCAATGTTGCAACAACAACAAAAAGAGTAAATACAATCAGTGTAAAGCAAACTCTCCACAAGCTGCCCACTTGCAAACAAAGAAATCAGCCTAGCTGCAGGATTTCTTCCTTTGTCAACATTCTTGCTTACAGCACCATGAGCAATTGGAGTGTAGCCATGAAATATGGCCTCATACCTAGCAGCCATGGTGTGTGATGGCGGGGGGGGGGGATAAGCAGAAAGAGACACACAGATAACAGCGATTATTTTGTATGTATACAAGTAATTTCTTTAAATGAAATTGATTCCTTCTCCTTTTTTGCCTCTGATAATATGGATTACCAGGATGTCACCAATAATCAGTGAAGCGTTAAAGTATAAATACTATTGACTCCACCAGCATTTCTTCCAAATCTTGGGATCTACTTTCTCCTTTAGATCAGCTGAAGTAGGATCCCATTTGACATTCCGTGAAGTCTATTTAAGGAATGAAAAGGTCAAAGTTATTTTCACAAACATGAGTGGTATTCAAGAACTCAGACAAAACTGACACGTAATTCACATGATTTGTGGATATCCCAGTATTTTAGGTTCCTGGAACCTAAGGTAGGTTGCTTGATAATAATTGCATTTGATAAGAAATAAAGGAAAGGCACTGGAAGGATTTACATCAAACGTTGTCCTGCTGCTCTTTTCCCAACTTTGTTGACTCCAACAGAGTCACCTTGAACCAGCCATTTCCAAGAGGGATTGACTTCAGTTGCAGAATCACTGGCTTCACTTAGTGTGACTATTTCTGTGTTCTTCATATCTGCAGTGAGCCTTACCACTGCAGGCAGCTAATACATGACTCCCATGACCCCATTAGTAGTGGCTTCTAAACAGCTAGTTTGGAATTCGATCCCGACGGAAGTCGGTTTCAGGTAGCCGGCTCAAGGTTGACTCCCACATGGCCTTTTTTTCCAAGCAGGTCTCGTTATGCCCCGCATAGCCTCTTTGGTGATCCAAGAGGGCCCTGTCCTCCATTTCTCACCAGCTGACAATCTGGTTAGACCCAACCCATAGGGCTCAGAGCCCTATCTCAGGCATGCCCAGTATTGTTTCTGACATGTTCTTTGAACAATGGAGTCCCCATGCCACATGATTAGGTGCTGCTGAATGCTCCCTTAGTTTCAGTGATAATAGTTCACTAAGTGGGAGGAGCTGCTTTTTGAGGAAAACAGTCCTGAAGTCACCTTGGATGTGTAGAATTAGTTGCATAGTTCTGTGTATCCCAGATACAGACACTACAGTCCTAAACAGATTATACTCTTCTAAACTCATTAACTTCAGTGGAGAATTAAGCTCTCTTCCACTGTTAACTCTCTTCCACTGAAATTAAGGTCTCTTAAGACTGCTTTGCTTTGGCCTTGTCATGTTCTTACATAGGGCTGCCAACTCCGGGTTGGCAAATACCTAGAGATTTTGGGGGTGGAGCTTGAGGAGGGTAGGGTTTGGAGAGGAGAGGGACTTAATGCCATAGAGTCCAATTGCCAAATTGGCCATTTTCTCCAGGGGAACTGATCTCTGTCACATGGAGAGCAGTTGTAATAGTGGGAGATCTCATACCAGCACCTGGAGGTTGGGAACTCTACTCTTATATGGGCATGCAGTTAAATTTCATCCAGGTGAAATTTAGGCAGAAAGTCCTAGAAGGGGCAATTTTTGTGCCTTCCTGTTATCAAGGCACACATCTCCTGCTGGTAATCCAAATACTTGTCCCATTTTGGCAGCAAGGTTGCTATGCTTGGGGAAATATTCATTAATTTTAATTCATTCACCAGTTTCAAACCAAGAGATACCATGTGCTTCAAATTGACTGTCAGCCTCCAGGTGGGGCCTGGGGATCCCCCAGAATTACTGCTCCAGACTACAGAGATCAGTTCCCCTGGAGAAATGGATGCTTTGAAGGGGGGACTCTATAGCATTGTAGCTCACTGAGGTTCCTATTCTCCCCAGACTCCATCTCCAAATCTCCAACAGTTGCCCAACCTGTATCTGGCAACCCTACTCCCCAAACCCAGCTGTTGGCCAGGGGGGACCTGGCAACCCTGTATCAGCAAGAGAAATGAACAGCCACGGTAGCAGTGATGTGGTCGCTTATGGGTAGAATTAAACATCAGTCAGTGACACAAATTGTGCAGGGAGAAATAAAGTGGTACATGGAGAACAGAAACACAATTTACAAAACATCATGACCATGTGTTTTCTATCACAACATGACAAAAGAGATCTACTAGGCTTGCCAGAAATACTATAGTGGTTAGCATGTCAGACTAAGATCTGGGAGACCCAGGTTTGAATCCCCACTCTGCTATCGAAGCTTGCTGGGTGACCTTAGGCCAGCCATACACACTCAGCCTAACCTACCCCACAGGGTTGTTGTGAGGATACAATGAAGGAGAGGAGAACAATGTAAACTGCTTTGGGTCCCCACTAGGGAGAAATGTGGGATATAACTGAAGTAAGAAAATAAATAATACACGTACACTATGAATTTCAGTAAACTTAGACTTAAAAAAAAGAACCACCCATTATGTTCTAAGTATGTTTTGGATTGGGGACCATCGAGGGTAAACCAGAGAATTTATTTTAATTTAGAAACATTTAGAAATAATAAATTCCCTGAAATACCTAAAATCGGGCCAGAGGTTCAACCCCAACCAACAACTAAACCAAAGTCAACCAAAAAAGTGAAGGGGAAAAAGGTACCTGACCCCCATACATTTAACTTTACACCACAGATGGATGAGTTGAAAAAATGTATGTGACATTTAATTGAAGACATTACAAAGAAATCAGAAGACAGAATACAAGCGACCCTCTCCAGAATCGAAAAAAAGACAAATGACAACACAAAAGATAGAAATAATAAATCCATCCAGATACCGAAGATGAATCCATCCAAATGTCCAGGGGAATCTTAAAGACATTTATTTCAGGATCAGCTTTTGTTAGTCACAGATTACTTTAGATAGAAACATCATCCTGGAAAATCTTCCTATGCCGAAGATTACAGGTATGCAGGGAGGAGATGCCAAGGCAGACAGGTCTGTTGTGAATTCTACCGTTCAAGCGTAAATTCTCAATGTAAGGGAAAAGGGAGGAGTAAAGGTAATTTGTGAATTCATCATAAATCAACAGAATTCGCAGTTACACAATGGATTTTGAGAGAGGTCGGAAATTTGAAGAGATAAGCAAAGTGAGGAAGTCGAATAAATAGTCTGAATGAAAACATGTTAAGAACAGCCAATTAAAACGTTTAAAAAGTGGTTCCTGTACAGCTATTAGAAATTATAGTGAGTGAGGAAATGCAAATCTCGGTTTAAGCCAGGATCATATGTAAATGTTTACTTTCTTCATGAGTTCTACCCCAGCATTTCATATTTGAATCTAGCTTCCTTTCACCTCATGTGCTACTGTTTGATCAAGGAAATGCTCTGATTTAAATGCCTAAAATACGTGCCAAAAAAAAATCAGAGATTCAAAATGTTACATTTAATAATCTTCTATTTGATTTATTTTGGAATGATTGAGAAAAGGCAATAATTGGACACCTGGCATTTCCAAGAGAGCGGCCTTGTTGTTTCCTAGTGCACACTTCCATATTGGCAACAGGATCTCCCTCCCCCCTTTTATTCTGAACTCTTCACTGTGAGCAAAACAGTGACGATAATGACTCAGAGGCTAGGAAGAAAAAGAAAAGAAACTTACTGCTGACACACACTAATATTAGCTCAAAAGAAAGTGTGAGAGAAAGCACAGATTGGGTGGCGAAAGAAAAGTGTAGGCAAGGTTGTCATTATGAAGAGCGGTTTCCTGAGGGACATGTGAGAAAGAAAGAAAAGCCACTTCGCTGTCAAGAATAGCCCATAGGCAGTAGTAATTGTTACTCTTGTGCTTAAAGGGCGAAAGGGAACCGCTTTGTCCTGTATTTGCTTGATCCCCTCGCCACTGAAACGTTTCAGAGACATACAATTCAAACACACAGGTACAGCCCGACAATGGCTTGAATGAAGACCGATAGCACACCAGTGGGCAGAAGATACACCTCCACCTCAAGACACAATTTGAACTGAAGGGCATGGTGGCCAAGAACGTAAGCCAGGTACCTCATGGCCCAAGGGATACCATGGAAGGTGTGTGTTCAGGCCTCAGGGCCTTCTTCCGGCACAGAACAGAATGGCGGCCTCAGCTCCGGTGAGGAGAGGTACTAAGCATCATTCGGGTTGGCTAGCCGCAGTATGAATACAAAGCGCCTGGCGTTCTGCCCTCACCTGTTCACCAGAGCAGCATGGTTTACCTGCTGTACTTCTCACCTCAGGGGACCATGGGCTAGAGAACATAAACTCTAGGGGAGATATATATTTTCCTGTCTCTGTCTCTGGTCAGGCCCTGTCAGTTGGAAAATAGCCTGCTGCTCATCTGCCTTAGATACAGAAGTCTCTCCTTGTCAATCTTTATTTTATGTATGCTGCCCAAATTCTAAGATCGATCTTCTCCTGGTGGTGTATTTTATACATAACAGACACATTCAAATGCAAAACGAAACCATCGCTTGGCGCTGCGTGAATTAATCTTGATGTTGCATGATCGCACCTCCATCTCCCCCTTCAGTTCCTTTTCACGCTTCCTGGTTTGTGGCAAACAGATTGCGATTACATCCAAAACAGTTCACCTGCAAACCAGTACCGGAAATGACATACAGACCATAGTTTGGAATTGAGTGACCTCAGAGAGATTAGTGTGGTGTAGTAGTTAGAGTGGCTCTGACCTGGATGGCCCAGACTAGCCTGATCTCATCAGATCTCAGAAGCTAAGCAGGGTCAGCCCTGGTTAGTTTTTGGACCCCAAAAAGGGGTCGCCATAAGTCGGCTGCGACTTGACGGCACTTTACACACACAGTAGTTAGAGTGTCAGACTACAGTCTGGGAGACGTGGATTCAAATTCCCATTTTCATGGCGTTTGCTGGGTGACCTTGGGCCAGTTTCCCTCTCACCCCTACCTACTTCATAGGGTTGTTGTGAGGATATAGGTGAAGGGAGAGCTATGTTTGCTATCCTGAGCTCCTTGTAGGAAGGGTAGGATAAAAATATTCTAGATAGAATCAATGAGTTCAAGCACAGAAAGATTTGGCAAGTCTTTTTCCCATTGAATGATGAAAGGATATCTTTTGGCTTTCCAGTTTTGCAAAACTGAACTCTTGGAGGCAACACCCATTAACAATATTCACATGGCCTACGCTCAAGCTGTAAACAGTCAGAATATGCACCTATAAAAAAGTTGCAGCTGACGCTTGTAGAGATATCATTAGGACTGTATGGATCATGTGTGTGTGTGTGTGTAAAGTGCCGTCAAGTCGCAGCCGACTTATGGTGACCCCTTTTGGGGTTTTCATGGCAAGAGACTAACAGTGAGGTGGTTTGCCAGTGCCTTCCTCTGCACAGCAAGCCTGGTCTTCCTTGGTGGTCTCCCATCCAAATACTAGCCAGGGCTGACCCTGCTTAGCTTCTGAGATCTGACAAGATCAGGCTAGCCTGGGCCATCCAAGTCAGGGTGTATGGATCATACCTCGAAACAAAAGGAAGGAACTCATGCGACACCCAACATCATATGTACCAACATTTCCATTGGATGACAACTTTATCATCGATGGCATGAGTTTATCATGTGTTTACGAATTTCTAGAATGTTCTGGAAAGGATTTGTTTTTCCTGAAACAGCTTCATCCCTTTAATCCTCATTCCCAGATGTAATCAGGTATTAAATACACACCACTGCATTTCCCCACATTCATCATTCTCTATATAGTTCTCTCTCTTCCCCCCATTTCTTCTTTTATTTTTCCTCCACTGAGACTGTATATTCCTTGGAGTTAGAGACCACTACTTCTTTATGTATAAAAACCTGCTAGGATTCATGTACGCTGCTGGTATCAGATTTCCATTACTGATGGCAAACCCCTCCCTCCAGACTTTATTTGAACTGGATTTGTTGAAATGAGCAACTCCTCCCCCACCTCAAATAGCTATTTTTTATTTTATTTTTTTCTGATCTCAGTTCCAAACTTCCAACTACAGGGTTTCCAAACCTCATTATCAGTAGAAAGCAGAGCAGAGAGTAATCTTACACAAACTCATTGAACGTATTCCTTTCCACGGGAACTGAGAAGGTGTTATTATGGTAGGCAAGACTGTGTGAAGAATGCACATTTAAGGCTAATAATTAAGTTAAAAGCTAGTCTCTGAAGAGAAGGTTGTGAGAGAATGTCTTGAACACAGACGGTCACTAACAAGGCAGCTATTAAGCATAATCGACAATATGATTATTAAGTAAATCACCTGGAGATTATTGGTCTAACAACTAGAGGGGGGAAATCCAGCCAAGTATCCCCTCATTTATACTCATCTCCTACCCTGTCCATCTTTTTAGTGTGAGCTGTGGCTAGGGTTGCCAAATCTGGGTCAGGAAATTCCTGGAGAGTTGGGGGTGGAGCTTGGGGATGGTGGGGTTTAAAGAAGGGTGGGACATTACCAGGGTATAATGCCGTAGAGTCCTTCCTCAAAAGCTGCCATTTTTTTCCAGGGGAAGTGATCTCTGAAGTCTGGAGATCATTTGTAATTCCAGGAAATCTCCAGGTCCCACCTAAAGGTTGGCAACCCTAGCTGTGGCTTATAAAACCATGACAATAGACCTTTTGATGGTTCACACTACTCTGCCTTTATAACTTTAGTATGGGTAGGGGTTTGAGTACTGAACTAAGACTAGAGAGACCCAGGTCCCACATATCCTTCTGCCACAAATCTCAATGGGTGACCTTGGGCCAGTCTCATACACTCCACATAACCTACCTTTCATGGCTGTTGAGAAGATAAAATGCAGCAGGGGACAACTATCAACTTCCTTTGAGAAAAGGAAGGATAAAAATGCAATAGGGTAAGTTAAATCATCATTTAAAGTATTTTTGATGAAAGAATTTATCTCCACTCACTGCAATGACTGATCAGAAGGTATTGAATCAAACCTAAAGAGATTGTGGGGGACATTCTGTGAAATCAAGCCCTGCTCCTCTTTAATACAGTAACAAAACACAGTCATAACCCACAACCAATTTTTTCCTCATTTGTGTATCAAGTGGCTTCATTAATCAACAGGCTCGTTTTTTTAAAAAAGTAGTCATCAAGTGGTCCAACATGCTAATCTTCCCAAACCAAAGATACTGTTTGCTTCCATTTTCGTCAAAGTAACTGATATAAAGAATCTCACCATCCTAGGCCTGGACTAAATGCTGAAATCTCCTGAGGTGTATCATTTCAAAAGCCTTAGGGCCTTTGAGATTATCTTGTTATAAATTTCTGGGCTGGAGGGATGGCAAGACGGAAGCCTGTTTTACGTTCATTTGATATTTTTGCTAACAGGCTCTATTAAAAAACAAAACACCCAAGTTCTCTCCTAAAAATGCCAGACATATATGTTCTAATTTCCTAATGCAAATATGATTAATTATATATGCGATGGGATAACTATAAGCAACTTGTTAATTTTAGTTAGACTTCTGATTTTAGAAGGAATTCCAAGAGGTAGGTAGGAGTGTATGGTTGTGTGTATGCGTGGGGATGGTGCTGATGGAATAATTAGTATTGAGAAGATTAGCCATGTTAGTCTGTTACTGCAGAGACAAAAGAGATCATTGCAGAGAGGTGGTAAATTTCAGAAGAAAGATGTTGGACTGTGAGCTTTGGGACTGCCAGAGGGAAGTGATTGAAAAAGCTCATCGCCTCTATGACATTGCGAAGGAAATGGTCATTCTTGATATAATTTACTTACATAACAACATCAATGTGCATGGTGAGTAGCATAAACAGACAAGGAAGGATCTCTGTTTGAAAAAGCTTACAGTTTAAATTTAAGTTGGGTAGGGGACACAATGGAGCAAGGGAGGCAAGGGAAGTCAGAGGCAAAGGTAATCCCCCCCCCCCGCCCAGAAAAAAGCAGAGAGAAGAGAAGAATGGGTGCAGAGATGGTAATATGGGATACTGGTGAGCAATTCCATGTCCATAGATTTTATTTTAGTTGGGGGTGAAGACTTTTCAAGAGTAACATGCATTCAGTGGCTACCCCTTTCATCATTTAAAATGTCTTCAAGAACAATAAAAAAACCCTGCTACAACATGTTATCAGAAAGCATCAAAAAGCTGTCATTCCAAACTGAACTTCAGCCCATCCCTATGGCAACTAATGGAAACATTTAATGCAGTCTATATATACACCAAAAAAATGTAATGTGCTCCCCCGCTGCACTTTTCATTTTATGCTAAAATCACTCAATGCCACCTACGCAATTGTGAGATTGCAACAAAGCTGAAATACATCAGAAGGTACATTGACATCACAAAATGATGTCTTAACCATACAGTTTCCTGGCTTATGTATATCACAAGTCTGCCTGACTTGTGAATCACTAAGTCAAACAGAACTCAACAGCCACATATAATGGATTTCTGGGTACTTGGCAACCCTTCTCCTTCCAGTTTTACAATCTCACCCAGGCACCAAAGCCAGCAGATCGATCAAGCACCCGGCTGATGAATTTGCATTTAGCTTGGTGGTCCTGCGCAGTCTTGGGATTTAGGATCCTGAAAAAGTAGCCAAAGGATATTTCCAAACATGTCACTAGGTCAACACTGCAAAAAAGAAGGCAATGGTAAATCACTTCTGATTATCTCTTTCTTGGAAAACCCTATGATGTCAAGATCAAATCAAGTCTGAACTATTCCTAGAAGCTAAAACGACTAAACCAAGGCTATCATACTTTGGTCACATTATGAGAAGTCTCACTAGAAAAGACAGTAATGCTAGTAAAAGTTGAAGGCAGCAGGAAAAGAGGGAAGACTCTGCCAGCCCATTCCTGAGGGGAGGAGCTGCGCTAATGGCTAGAGGCAGTGTAGTGCCGCTGCCTCCAAAGGAGGATTTGGCCCCTCCCACTGAAGCCGGGAAGCTGCCCTTACTTGCAAGCCCTGTGGATCCGCTCCATAGTGTTCCACAGGGCTACACCAGCCAAAAAAGTGGCATAAATGCAAGTAAGGGCAAAGGTGGTGTTCCCAGCCTGAAGGGGGGTTAGGAATCTGCCTAAGGGCAGCTCTGCCCCCGGAAGGCTCCCTGGGACAACAGTGGGAGGCAGAGCTGGCGTCCCAGGGCAGCGCTGCCATGGCAGTGCTGGAAGGTTGGTGTCTGAGCCCCAACACAGTGCTGGAAGGTTGGTGTCTGAGCCCCAACGCCAACGTCCATGCCGGTCGCAGCAGTGCAAGTAGCCCAGGCAGCAGCACAAGTGACAAGGATTCCAGCGCAGGCCCTTCCGCGCCTTCTGACAACTTTCGCCCTCCCAGGTCAGGAATGGGCTGAACTTGAGATGGACTGATTCAATAAAGAAGAAGAAGAAGAGTTGGTTTTTATATGCTGACTTTCTCTACCACTTAAGGGAGACTCAAACTGGCTTACGATCACCTTCCCTTCCCTCCTCACAACAGACACCCTGTGAGGTAGGTGGGGCTGAGAGAGCGTGACTAGCCCAAGGTCACCCAGCTGGCTTCAGGTGGAGTAGTGGGGAAACAAATCCATTTCACCAGATTAGCCTCCGCCGCTCATGTGGAGGGGTGGGGAATCAAAGCCGGTTCTCCAGATCAGAGTCCACCGCTCCAAACCAATACACCACACTGGCCACCGCCCTCAGTCTGCAAAACATGAGCAATGCTGTTAATCAGGGATGGGGAACGTCCGGCCCCCGGGCCATTTACGGCCCCCGAGGCCATTTTCGGTGGCCCTCGGGAGCTCCAGGGCCCTGCCACAGAAACACAGCCCAGCACGGCCCTCCCTGAAGCCCCAGCGTGCAGGAACGCTACGGCCCCTTTAAACCCCCTCTCGCCAACTGTCAGCTGTTAATCGGCGAGAGGAGGGGGGAGGGAGAAAGACGCTTCCCACAAGCCGGCAAGGCGAAGCGTTCCTGCACGCCGTGGCACAGCAATTGAAACCTCTCTCGCCACTGAGGGAGGGGGGAAGAAGAGGGAAAAGCCAGCAGCTCCTGGTGGCGGAGCATGCGCGTGGGAGCCGATCAGGTGGAGAACTTTTATCGACTGGGGGGGGGGAGGTGGGAAGGCTGAAGCCCGGTCGCATGGAGCTGGCTGTGTGTGCGTGTGTGTGCGTGTGAAGGCTTTTCTCGCTTTTCTTCCTTTTTCTGTTACTCTCTCTCCTATTCTTTCTCTCTTTTTCTGTCTCTTTCTTTCTCCCCCTCTCTTTCTCTATTTTTTCTCTCCTTCCCTTTTCTTTCCTTCTTTCCTTCTTTCCTTCTTTCCTTCTTTCCTTCTTTCCTTCTTTCCTTCTTTCCTTCCTTCCTTCCTTCCTTCTGTCCTTCTTTCTTTACTTCCTTCCTTCTTTCTGTCCTTCTTTGTTTACTTCCTTCTTTTCTTCTTTCTGTCCTTCTTTCCTTGCTTCCTTCCTTCTTTTCTTCTTTCTGCCCTTTCCTTGCTTCTTTCCTTCCTTCTTTCTTTACTTCCTTCCTTCCTTCTGTCCTTCCTTCCTTCTTTCTTTACTTCCTTCCTTCCTTCCTTCTTTTCTTCTTTCCTTGCTTCTTTCCTTCCTTCTTTCCTTGCTTCCTTCCTTCCTTTTCTTCTTTCTTCCCTTCTTTCCTTCTTTCCTTCCTTCTCTCCTTCCCTGCAGATCGACTGCAGGCTGCAAGCTGTGCCCCCCTGGCACCTTGGTTGCCTGGGCCCCCGCTGGCTGCTCTCCCACCTGGAGGAAAACCTGGGGGCGCAGAGGCACCCTCCAAGCCTTCTCTGCATAGCCTCCCCTAAAGTTGCCAACCTCCAGGTGGTGGCTGGAGATCTCCTGCTATTACAACTGATCTCCAGCCAATAGAGATCAGTTCCCCTGGAGAAAATGGCCACTTTGGCCATTGGGCTCTATGGCTATGCAGTCTTCCTCCCCAAACCCCGCCCTCCTCAGGCCGCCAGTGGTGAAGAGGACCTGGCAACCCTAGCTTCTCCCCCCCCACACACACACACCCAACCAGGAGATCTACGCCCGGTATGGCCCCCGAACGATGTTATAAATATGCAAATGGCCCTTGACAGGAAAAAAGTTCCCCACCCCTGCTGTTAATGATAGGTTGTTTAGGAGGTCATTAGAATGTAGGCTCACCATAAGTTGGAAGCAACTTAATGGCATTTAACACTCTCACACAGCTAGGTATGTGCAATTAATTTAGAATTAATGACTGACATTTAAAGCTAAGGGTACAAAGCCATATACATTAGGGGTGTGCACCAAGAAAAAAGTGTTATATTTTTTTGTATCTGAGGGTTTTGGGGAGGGGATTTCCCATAATTGCTTATATCTGTGTAGGACATTGCCAGTTCAGGATTCAAATCCATGTGGTTCTTTGGGTTATAGTGCTTCAAGACCACTACTTTCAATGAGGAATCTACTGGAGTGTCTGGGGCAGCTGTTTATAAAGATAATGGCATGAAATTGGCACACAACATAGTCCTTCCTCTAATATAAAGACCCACCATGTTTCAAGCAAATTGGACCAAGGGGGTTGATTTTACAATTGCAAAGTATGTGCCTCTTGGCACAAGTACAATTCTTTCCACTGATTCCTATCAAGGGGAAATGGCACTGGCCACCGCCATAACAACAACAACAAAAAAAACAGCAAAAAACTGCCTTAATTTCATTTTCCTACTCTTCCAGTGACTGACAATTTATTTTTTTTTACATTTCATCTGGAAAAAAAATTGGTTTTGCCATTTTTCCTTGTTGTGGTCTGTTCTTTGTTTCCTTTAACAAAGTGAAAAGGGGGAGGGCTGGAATGGTTGGTCTTCCAACTGAAGTAGTTCCACTAAAGAACCACCCAAGTTTCACAAAAAATTGGACCAAGGGGTCAAATTCTATAAGCCCTTGAACAAGCTATCCTACCCCCAGCTATCCTACTTGCAGAGAAAAAAAGATTTTGCCCCACAAAGAAGAAGAATTGGTTTTTATACTCTAATTTTCTCTGCCTTTAAGGAGTCTCAAACCAGCTTACAATCACCTTCCCTTCCTCTCCCCACAACAGACACCTTATGAGGTAGGTGAGGCTGAGAGAGTTCGGAGAGAATTGTGACTGGCCCAAGGTCACCCAGTTGGCTTTATGTGTAGGAGTGAAGAAACCAACCTGGTTCACCAGATTAGAGTCTGCCGCTCATGTGGAGTGGGGAATCAAACCTGGTTCTCCAGATTACAGTCCACCACTCTTAACCATTACACCATGCTGGCTCTTCAGGAAAGGAAGGAAAGAGTGAGCAAGAGCCTCATCTTTGCCATAATTCTCTATGAGGAATGTTTTTCAGGGGGAGCTGGAGTGTTTTTCCCCCCAACTAAATGTACAAAATTGGAGCAGAGCTAGTGCTACCAGACCACTAAAGAACCCTTAGGTTTCAATGGAATTTGACCAATGGGTCCAATTCTATGGGTCACTGAACAAGGTACCCCCAGCTATCTTACTTGCAGGGAAAAAAAGGGCTCAGCCCCCACAAAAGAAGGAGCAAAGGAGAATGGTAGCTCTCTGCAGCTTGTCAGCAAAGATAGTTAGCTAGGAATGCTCTGTGCTTCTCCCTTGCAAGATCTGATTGGAAAGGAGAAATGCCATTGCCCAGGAAATCAGAAGAATCAAAGAAAAGCACAAGCATGTTCTGCATTCCTGGTAAACAGCCAACCTAAAACAAAACAAACACACCAACACAGATTGTTCAGGGGAGGGGGGTTGCAATTCCCAAGAATCCCAGATTGTATTCCTGTTCCAAGATACCTCTTTAACAATCCAACCCAGTGATTTCTGTGCATATCTTTACATTGGGAATTTCATAATGCACACCTCAACAGAGGTTCTGTCATTGTCTCCAACTACATGCAGATTGATTAGTTGATTGATTCCTTTAGAGGTTAAGGCAATGATTCGTCTTCCAGCATTGAAGGCTTCAGTATGCAGTGGTGATCAAGAGGTGACTGCTGTTCTCAGACAACTGCATCAAAGACTCAGTTCAGACATGATGTGAAGCTGTGGTTTAATTAACTATGGTTAGCCTGATCACTCACTCAGTCAATCAATCACTGTACCTCAGTAGGCTCTGGTAGCTGCACAGAATCTGGCTACGCAGTCTGTGGTTTCAGGTTTAAGGCCGGCAAGAAGTAAGGAAGTATACTATTCCTCTGATATTCCCAAAAATGTTAGGAGAATGGGTGTAATAAATATATAGGGTGAAACCACAGTTTGAATTTATTTTATTAACCACAATTATTCTTAACTATGGTTTCACCTGATTCCTCAGCATCAACCACAGCCTTTGTTTCATTTCTTGCATTCAGCGTGTGACCTTTCTTTAGATTGGCTGATGAAGTTGCTCTAAGCAATCAAAGTATGAAAAACATGGCCTCACCAATCCATCCAGACATTCACACAATGCCCATTTTCTGTCTTGAAATTATTTGTTACATGTCTTCTATTGTCTGGGTTCAGGCAGGTAACTGAGGTGAGAGACAACCAGCAAAGTCAAAACACAATTCAGGATCAAAGTGCAAGTATTCAGCATTCCAAAGGGTACAAACCAGGCCATGGTCCAGGAGGTCAAACACACTGAGATTCAGAATGAGGCAAGAACCAATGGCAGGCCTACAAGGGTTGCGGATGAGTTGCTTCCACTCTGGCGCACCCTTTCCTGGCTGCTTTTATCAGGAAAACCCTGCTGCGTCATTCAGGGACAAGTGCAACTCATCAACCAACTGAGTCATCCAGGGACAAATGCAACTCATCAGTGACTGAGCTGCCTATGTGGCTGTCAGCCTGATGCTGTGGTTAAGCTCACAGGCAGTGGTTGACCATTGCTGACTGCCAACTGTGCACTATGGTGCCGGTCCTGAGCCTCTCTCTAGGCCCGACTTCTCTGGTATTCCAAGGGCTCTCACGACCCTTGTGGTGAGGCTGGCGGCTGCAGGGCTTCTGCTTCAGGTCCCATGCTGTGGCACTGAGAGTGTGGCATGCTGGCTTTGGCCCGAGACTCTCCCTCTGCACCTGATGAGGTCTCCTCCTTGTCTGATGGGTCTTACTGCAGTATCTGAGGGCTGAGGCCAACTCCCTCTGTCTCCTCCTCATCTGAGGAGGTGTTGGCAGGCAGATCCACGACACCTATCATGGAACTCCAATAAAGCATCAGTGGAGTTCCCAGGAGTCTCCTAACCAGATCCACACTGTATTAGCTCCAGAAGGTCTGTCTGTCATTTGCCTTCCAACCATAGCCTAAGGATCACAGTGCGTTCTTCTGTTGAGAAGAGTGTGATGCTGTAAACAGTTTGGAAATGGGTTCTTATAAAACCATCACATTGCAGGAGAATTTTCATTGTACCCATCTGAAAACATCTACTTTACATTTTCCCCCATAGCATGCTGTTCCCCATTGAGTGTCTACCATGCATCCTTAGACTGTATCAGTACTTCCAAATGAAGTGTGTAATTGATTTTGACTTACTTTATACTGGAGATTGGATCTTCAGCCTACTGAAGTCACAGTATATATAGCTATAGAAATAGAGTATTCTATAAAAGTAAATAGAATTAGGATCAGATAAGGTGACAGCAGGGCATAAACTAGGGGCTACACTGAGACAAATTATCTAGCGTGCCCTTGCGTGAAGGAAATAAAAAATGGAACTGGAGTAGGCAGGAAAGTTTTCACAAGGAACCTTATGGTAAATTATTTGTTGAGCAATGGTGATTTCATAGCAGCCAAAGAACAAGGCAAACAAGTTGGTGTATTCTCAGCTTGACTGCAGTGCTTGTAATTTGAGCTTGGCCTCCCCCAAGGAAAAGTTGTATAGCATATTGATCCACAGAAAATCCAAAAACAAGAACAAAACCCATGTAATACCTGTTATTATATGTGTGTCAAGTCGCTTCCAACTTATGGCAACTCTATGAATTAATGTTCTCCAAAATACAAACATATTTTTTAAAAATAACACATTTACATTATTTTCTTTTATTTAATAGTCTTTGATAATTGACACGTTGGGACTGGGGAACAGGTGGCTGCCTCAGCTCATGAGCCCACAGCGGGATGGCCAGCCTAGATTGGGAGTGGGGAGTGGCTGCCTTGGCTGGCTCGTGGGCCGAATAAGAGCTCTCAAGGGGGAAGATCTGGCCCCTGGCCCTTATGTTTGACACTCATGATCTAGAGTCTAGACCATCTAGTCCAACCTCCTGCTCAGTACAGGAAACCAAATTAGAACATCACTGACTGTCTAGCCTATATCAGAAGATCTCCAGTGTGGGAGAAGCCGCCACCACCCTCGTTTAGGATTGCCATTTCGCCTTGGCCACCAGTGGAGGATGAGGGGCTAGGGTTGTCAGATCCAGATTGGGGTACTCATGGAGATTTGGGGATAGAGCCTGGGGAGGACAAGGATCTCAGTGGGTTACAATGCCATAAAGTCCACTCTCCAAAGCATCCATTTTTTTCCAGCAGAACTGATCTCTGTAGTCTGCAGATGAGCTGTAATTCCGGGGGATCCCCACATCCCATCTGGAAGCTGGTATCCCTACTATGGTTCCATCAGCCCTCCTTGCATATACACATGTGATCAGTAGAAAGAAATCTTTAAAGGCTGCTCAGATTTTGCAGGTTATGGTATGAATGGTGTCTTGCTGAGATAAAATCAATAAAATGAAATATCACAGAAAGGTAATCCTCAAATTCTTAACCTTGAGTAATCTCAGTGAAATCAACAGTCTACTTTGGTGTAGCAAACTCCGCTCAGTCACAAGACTGATAATGCATAGCAATTGATTTTCTAAAAAAGATAACATCAACAGCTTCAAAACAATTATCCCTAGAAGAAAAAAATGGGACTTTATACATATTATCAGAAGATAAATTCAATCAGTAATCTGGGAAGATAGCAGTACAGGCACAACAAAACGTATACCAATTCACTTTTTGTAAATGACAGGTAAGGGAACACATACTGAAAAAGTAGAGTCAAAGCCAAATATTGTGTTTATATTTTAATATAAGCTTGTGAGAGATCCTGCAATGCAGAGGAGAGATGGAGGTGTATGAGGATGAGGTGCCATGCCAATTTGTCATTTGGAGAATGTGTCAAAAATATACCAATTTAATACAGTCAAGGGTCTCTCACTTGCATAATACAGAGTCATTACATATGGTTTGTTCATCTCTGATGACTGCAACATATATATCCTCCGGGCATTGCACTTTTCAGAGGAGTCATTACACAGTCAGATGCCAGGAAGTAAGAGTGAGTTCACAAATGTGCTTGATTTCTTTACATGTTACAACAGACGGGCGACGTCATGTGCGAACCAAAAGGCATTGTTCTTGAGTTGATGGAAGGCAGCTCACAAGGTCTCTGTGGTGCGAATCATGCATCCAAGTTATTTGAAAATTGCAGTCATAAGAACATAAGAACATAAGAAAGGCCCTGCTGGATCAGACCAAGGCCCATCAAGTCCAGCAGTCTGTTCACACAGTGGCCAACCAGGTGCCTCTAGGAAGCCACTAAAAAGATGACTGCAGCAGCACCATCCTGCCTGTGTTCCACCGCACCCAAAATAATAGGCATGCTCCTCTGATACTAGAGAGAATAGGTATGCAGCATGACTAGTATCCATCCTAACTAACAGCCATGAATACCCCTCTCCTCCATGAATATGTCCACTCTCCTCTTAAAGTCCTCCAAGCTGGCAGCCATCACCACATCCTGGGGCAGGAAGTTCCACAATTTAACTATGCGTTGTGTGAAAAAATACTTCCTTTTATCTGTTTTGAATCTCTCACCCTCCAGCTTTAGCAGATGACCCTGTGTTCTAGTATTATGGGAGAGGGAGAAAAACCTCTCCATGTCCACTCTCTCCAAACCATGCATAATTTTATAGACCTCTAACATATCTCCCCTCAGCCGCCTTCTTTCCAAGCTAAACAGCCCTAAGCGTCCTAACCGCTTCCCATAGGACAGTTGCTCTAGTCCCCTAATAATTTTGGTTGCTCTTTTGTGCACCTTCTCAAGCTCTGTAATATCCTTTTTTAGGTGTGGTGACCAGAACTGTACAGAGTATTCCAAGTGTGGTCTCACCATAGATTTGTACAAGGGCAGTATGATATCAGCAGTTTTATTCTCTATTCCTCGTCTAATTATGGCCAGCATGGAATTTGCCTTTTTTACAGCAGCCGCAGACTGGGTTGACATCTTCATTGAGCTATCCACTACCACCCCAAGAGCCCTTTCTTGGTCTGTCGCTGCCAGCACAGATCCCATCAGTGTATATATGAAGTTGAGATTTTTTGTCCCAATATGCATCACTTACACTTACTCACATTGAATCTCATTTGCCATTTTAATACCCATTCTTCCAGTATGCAGAGATCCTTCTGGAGCTCTTCACAGTCCGGTTTTGTTTTAACCACCCTAAATAATTTGGTGTCAAATTATTACAACTGATTTCCAGGTGATAGAGATCAGTTCACCCCAGGTGAACTGCTTTGGAAGGTGGGCTCTATTATACCCCATTGGTATTATACCCCATTGAAGTCCCTCCCCTCCCCAAACCCCGCCCTCCTCAGGCTCCACCCCCAAAATCTCCAGGTATTTCTTAAACTGGAGCTGGCGATCCTGGCACACTCAAAGGTTCTTTCTGATGCCTTCCTTTCAGGGAGGCAAGGGGCATCACAGCAGCATGCATGCTTATAGATCTGCTAGTGTACAAAGTGGTTTCCAATGAATATTCAATTAAACATTACTCCTCCTTGGTTCTCGTAGGTTATCCGGGCTGTGTAACCGTGGTCTTGGTATTTTCTTTCCTGACGTTTCGCCAGCAGCTGTGGCCGGCATCTTCAGAGGAGTAACACTGAAGGACAGTGTCTCTCAGTGTCAAGTGTGTAGGAAGAGTAATATGTAGTCAGAAAGGGGTTGGGTTTGAGCTGAATCATTGTCCTGCAAAAAGTAACAAAGGTAATGTGCTAACCATTGTCCTGTAAGTATCAAGATAATGTACTAATGAGGGTGTGGTATGTTAATATGGAACCATTGTATCCTGAAGTGATCTGTTAATGTGTGAAATCCAAAGCTAATCTGCATGGCTATTGTTGACTGTAGTCTTTGTTAGTCTGGAGGTTTTCAAGACAGGAAGCCAAGCCTTATTCATTCTTAAACTCTCTTCTTTTCTGTTAAAGTTGTGCTGATGTTTATGAATTTCAATGGCTTCTCTGTGCAATCTGACAAAATAGTTGGTAGAATTGTCCAGTCTTTCAGTGTCTTGGATTAAGACCCTGAGTCCTGTTTGTGTCAAACCCAACCCCTTTCTGACTACATATTACTCTTCCTACACACTCGACACTGAGAGACACTGTCCTTCAGTGTTACTCCTCTGAAGATGCCGGCCACAGCTGCTGGCGAAATGTCAGGAAAGAAAATACCAAGACCACGGTCACACAGCCTGGATAACCTACGAGAACCAATGAACTCTGATCGTGAAAGCCTTCGACAATATTACTCCTCCTGTTTTCTCAATCACCTAGGGATGTTCGAAACTTGTTTGGGATACCTGGGGAAAAAACATTAGGACAGTTTTATTTAGGACTGCATTTGATTCAGGACTGATTTGGTTTTTATTTATCGGCAGTCCTAACAGAAGTTTTTAAATTGTGATTTTATGGGGTTTTATAACTGTGGTTTTATTTATATTGTTTCTAGTGTGGGTTTTTTTTGTAATCATTTTATTTCTGTTGTAAGCCACCTTGTGTTCTGCAAGGGAAAAAGGCAGCGAATACATGTTTTAAATAAATAAATATTACAATGCCCATCAGTGTGCATTTAGCTACTGCCTTTGTGCTCCTCCCCCCCCCCCCCAATCTAAAAGGGAGGGGTGGAAGAGCTTTAAAGCAGTGAAATGTTTCCTTCTGTAATTTTATGAATTTTTGTTCTGCCCACCTGAGGCTATGTGGTCAGCAAGTACTGGATCAGGCAACATCAACACCATCGTAGATCCAATACTATAGGAAGAACTTTTTGAGTCAACTGACAAACATTCTGACACAAAACAAATGGTGAGACGCTCACTGCTGGACATCCACATATGGGTCCCAAACCCATTAGGTCAGGGGTCCTCAACCTTTTTGAGCCTGTGGGCACATTTAAAATTCTGACACGGCACGGTGGGCGCAGCGACAAAATGGCTGCCACAAAATGGCTGCCGCAGGAGGCGGAGCCAGCCACAAAATGATTCCCACAGCTTAACTTCAGTAACCCAGTGCAGATCCTTGTGCTGCTGTGGCAGCTGCTGCCAAAGCAACATTTTTTAAAAATCTGCACAGCCAATCAAATCTCCAGTAGTCAATCAAAAGCCTTGCTGGGCAAAAGCCCCACCTGGCCCCACCCACTTCCTAAAAACACCTGGTGGGCACTAGAAAAGGTGTCAGTGGGTGCCATGGTGCCCATGAGCACCACATTGGGGACGCTTGCATTAGAATCAAGGGAAGGGGAGGAAAAGGATTATGTGGCTGTGTAATAGGGTTGCCAGGTCCCTCTTCACCACTGGTGGGAGGTTTTTGGGGCAGAGCCTAAGGAGGGCAGGGTTTGGGGAGGGGAGGGATCTTAATGCCATAGAGTCCAATGGCCAAAGTGGCCATTTTCTCCAGGTGAACTGATCTTTATTGGCTGGAGATCAGTTGTAATAGCAGGAGATCTCCAGCTAGTACCTGGAGGTTGGCAACCCTACTGTGCAACGATAAAAGGAGGTGGGATGGCAAAGTTATCCAGTTACTCTCAGCCCATTCATTTCAGTAGGTTTAGACTGCAGTAACTCTGCATAGGATCAGAATCTTAAGTGCTTCATAGCCCCCACCTTCCTCTAGCAGGGGAAGAGATACTCAGCCTTCCTCCATTCCACCCTCCAAGGGAGGGTAGCAGTCATTCTGACAGCTGACCGCCCCCCCCCCCGCAGCCTGGCTTTTCTCAACCTGATTCATCTAACATCCCAGGGAGCCCTTGATCAGTGTTGTGGTGAAATGGTAGCATGCTTTCTACATGTCTCATGCTTTAGATATAATGCATTCTGTCAATGTTACAGAAGAATTTAAGCCATAAATGAGCTTTTCCTAAAGAGCAACATAATCTCTAAAACCTGCCACTGAAGAGGGCACTTGCTTCAGAGCTCAACAGCCTCTCTCTATTTACATTTTTTTAAAAAATTCTGCATATAACCTTCTGTATCTGACTGTGTGGGTAAAGTGCCATCAAGTCGCAGCCAACTTATGGCAACCCCATAGGGTTTCCAAGGAGAGTGATTAAGCCGAGGTGGTTTGCCATTGCCTTCCTCTGCAAAATCTTCCTTGGTGGTCTCCCATCCAAGTACTGACTCTGCTTAGCTTTGAAGATCTGACAAGATCAGGCCATACTATACCATTTCACATCCCCTGTATCTGACTACTCCCCTAAGCAAAGTTCTAGTCACAAGAAAGGTAAGCCGTAATGGACATGATGCCACCCATTAATTAAGTCTTCCCAACCCCAGTCCCTTTCTTTCGCAAAGCCCACAAGTGGTGGGGGGGAATGAGTAAAGAAAAAAAGGCAGCTTTCGCCCTTCTGGGAGACAGCTGTTTTAGATTCACTCAGCTTATATGCATAAGAATCAAATTGACAAGAATCTCCCTTATACTGCAACCTCTTAACTGGATTGCGCCCCCCCCCCCATGCCTTTCTCATGGGGAAGAGCATTATCATCATTTGATTAATCTGCTATTGCTTCTTGTAGCTGGTTTAATCTTCCCATGTCCAGGTCCACCACCTCCCCATGTCTGTATTGTTCAGCTCCCAGTGCATCCTTGAATCCAGTGCAGAAACAAGAAGGACATCTGGCTTTTAATCCACAGTATTATTTTGTTTTCATTGCGAAGCTGGTGGCCTGATGAGCCTCGCGACTTAAGTAGTTTCCCAGGCTGATACTGTACAACAGCGGAGCGGCCTTGTATATTGTACCCCGTGCTGGCCGATATCAGCCATTTCCTGCTGGCAAAAACTGCAGCAGCCCAGCCTTACATCTGAACAGTTGAGAAGATCTCGCCATCCATGTGGCCACGGTGAACATGTCTGTGCTTTCATAAATCCCAGGGTGGCTCCAATCTTGGTTATAAAAAAGTCAACAATGGTTAAGCCATCTTATCTCTGCTGTATATAAACACACAGCATTTCTCTACAGCTCAGCTAAAAAAGGAGCTGCAACATAGCAATTATTGAAAGAATCAGAGCTGGTTCTCAGACTTCACCTGGCATTGGGATAGAGAAGCATACATGTTCATGTCTCATACTTGCACATGCCTGATTCATACAAAAAAAACCTTGCTATTTGTCAGGTCTTGAAAAAAGGGCTGATTTGTGTTGTCACACCTATATGTCATGGCACACGTGGTGGTGATGTGTACAAGCGCTGCACAGATTGGAGCCAGACATCTGTGGCAACCCCAGTGGCTCTGAAGCTCAGCTTGCTCCCATGGGAGGAGGCAATAGGTGGTGTACCTGTTTGGAAGCAACTCACTTATAGCTCTTTCCAAGTTCGCAGTTAGGGGTTGATTTGTCTATTGGATAAATAATAAATAGTGGCATCCTCTTTATTAATGACTAATATCCAGACTAATATCCAGAGCCCCGTGGCGCAGAGTGGTAAGCTGCAGTACTGCAGTCCAACCTCTGCTCATGACCTGAGTTCGATTCCAATGGAAGTTGGTTTCAGGTAGCCTGCTCGAGGTTCACTCAGCCTTCCATCCTTCCGAGGTCGGTAAAATGAGTACCCAGCTTGCTGGGTGTAAAGGGAAGATGACTGGGGAAGGCACTGGCAAACCACCCCGCAAACAAAGTCTGCCTAGAAAACGTCAGGATGTGACGTCACCCCATGGGTCAGGAATGACCCAGTGCTTGCACAGGAGACCTTTACCTTTACCTTTAATATCCAGACATCTCTATCATGGACCATAAGTAAAGGTAAAGGTAATCCCCTGTGCAAGCAGGGTGACCCATGGGTTGACATCACATCACAATGTTTACTAGGCAGACTCTGTTTACGGGGTGGTTAATTGCCTTCGTCCCAAAATAATTGTGGTATCTTTTGTGGACAGCTCCCCTGCTGTTCACCAATGAAGCTGGTGGACAATTCCATGCTGGACAGCTCCCCAGTCTTGTTCCCTCACTGCTCTGCTCCTGTGGTGCCAGAACTGGGGCTTCCTTGCAAAGAAACTTGGAGGGGTGTGCATCAGATTCAGATTCAACAATATAATCTCACCCAGTCTGCTACACAGGGATGAGATCCTCCCTTTAATAATCCCTATTGTAGGAATTATACATTTTCACAACTTAATAATAAGAACCTGAGAGCTGCAGCCTGCCATTCCCCCAGCTAGTTTAGTTCCTCTGGTGTTACATCAGAGTTATTTTCTTATTTTTTAAAAGCAATATTTTAAGCAAACTTTTTTTTGACATACTGTTGAAATCTGAGATTCCTTTGGGAGGGGGGAGGAAAAGAAAGAGCACGAATCCCGTCCTTACTTAGCAGCTATAGACTGGTCTTTAGTTTGATTCCGTGCTCAGTTCCCACACATTGCTACATCTTGTGGGTGTTAATCTTAAAAGATGCTCAGTTCCTGAAAGCATCAAACAGTCAGCCAAGGGGGAGAAATAGCTTATGTGCGTGCATGACATGAGAAATGCATTTAGATATTCAAACCCTGATCCCCATCGCAATGGGGAGAAAATATGGCTTATGCCATTCTTCCCTGCTCCATTTTACCCTCACAGCAGCCCTGTGAAGTAGATCCAGTTGAGAGAGATTGACTAGTCCCAGGTCACACTCAGATAGTTTCCCTGGGAGAAGGGGGGTTTGGGCCTGCCAGAGCTTAGTCCAACACTGTAACTATTAGACCACAGATCTGAGTCCCCAATTTAAGTTTAAAGCATCCACAGAGGGTTCCAGTTTTGATTAGAGCAGCAGTCCTGGGGGTCCTTAAACCCTTTCATCCACGCTGTTTTCTTATCTAAATCTCTCCTTACCTTATGCTTTCATTCATTTGGATATTACTCCCCTCCTTCACAATGGGGACCTAAAGCAGATTATACCAGTACAGAAATGCAGTGTAATCAAACAGAATAACCAGCTATATCTTGGGCCAGTCCTAGATCCAGTGGGAGGGTGCAGCCAAGGCCAGAGGCTGAGAGCCATAGCTAAGACACCTTTGACTCATGGGAAACCACAAATCTTTACAGCAAGCAAAAATAAAAACTCAGCTAAGAAGTTATATAGCTGATAAAGATGCCCCCCACTTTTTTTCTTCCCTGTGATATACCTAAGCTGCTATTAGCTCTGTGGTGGTAAAATACCAAAATGATGTATGTAAAGTGAAAAGAGACTAATAAATGTATTCAATGGTAAATCAGAATACCTGTATTTTCCTAGTACAATCTAATAATAGTAGAGGGTAGATTTGATGTTGGAGGGAGAAAGCACAGAGGGAAAGAATTAAAGTCCCTTTCCCCAGCACCATAGTTCTGATCAAAAAGCGAATACTTATCCATAAAGATTTCTAATATTTATATTTAAATATAATCTTTATATAGTGCATACATATCATGCATTATGATCCATAATTTTTATATTTAGGGGAGCTTATGTACTGAACAAAGGATCCTTTTGACCCTTGACCACCTGTCGTGCCCTGATGTGGGTGGGATTGTCTGACTTTGAGTCATCCACCTGGTGTGTCTCTTTTCAGAAGGTTACCGAGCTGCCATTTCTAAGATGGATTTCAGTTGATGGATGTCAACAAGTTGCTTCAAAGTAGGATCCGTTCAAACTTTTCTTATGTACGAGAGGTTCTTACAGTTCATCAGTTCTGTGATGAATCCATCATAGTCAAATTGTGAGGCTAGAAATAGGAGGAATGCAGATATATGCACAGAGGCCAGTCAAATCCAAAGCTGTATTTGCTTGGCAAATCCTGATATATGTCCAAAGAAATAGCCACTGCTTGACAGAAAGTGGAAAGATGCAGGCTAGTAATCAATACACCAGAGAGCTATTATATCTGAACCTTATGGTTTCTTTTGGAGAGAAAGGTAGAAAGGTACTAATTATGGCAAAGTAAAAAAAGTTGTACATAGAGATGGAAACTCAAGAGATGATGAATGGAGCGTTATTGTGTGGGCCTCAGGTGACAAGAATGACTCAATTTACAAGTAAAGGCTCTGATAGGAGGCAGCAAACAAAGATGACTCATAAGTTACAGATAAAGAAGGAAAAAATGAGCACTAGTAAGAAACAGGAGACTTGAGCCTGATCATGTTTATTGGAAAATAGCTTTCAGTGAGACTTATCTGGAGATAAGTAGGCTTAATATTGCAGCCTTTGCTTTTATATAGCACTTGTCCTGTTTTTCTAACAATGCAATATCCAATACATAGGATTAATATCCATTCCCTCAGTAGTCTTTGCAAAGTCAGTAACGTAGGCCAATATTAGGATACAAAGGGACAGAATGATGGGAGATCTGTGATCAGAACTCCCTTAGTTGTTTTTTTAGTTGGATTTGGCCTGTGAGGAAGAGAGAAGAGCGGTTAACCCAACCCTTTGGACCACTTTCATCAGTTGAAGCCTACTAAACTGAGTTATAGTTACCATTTTAAAAAAATACAGTGGGGAAAATACAGGCTAGCCATCTTTCTTCCTTTTTCGTGTTAAATACAGCATGGGTGTGGGGTGGTTTCGGTTGGGAAAATTGCATGGTTATTGCAGACCTCAGTCTGAGCCTAAGCCCTTCAAAGATGCTACTAGCATTCTAATAATTATGGGAAGATTCAGTCACAGATCAACCCATGTCTTATGTAGTTTGACCTTAATAGTCTGAGATGAGATGAGACTGTTAAGGGCTATACAAGTTTGCATCTCATTTAATATCTGAACCTGGACCTGCTTAGCTCTGAATGAAGTAGAGCCTCATCTCTGCCACTCAGGGATTTTTGAATGGGGGGGGGGAATGGAAGAGACATTCAGAAGCATCCCTACTTAAAAAAAAACTCAATAAGAAGTTATCTTGACTTTAGGCAGTGATTTTCATAAGGAGATGGTATGATGTCATGACCAACTTTGACCTTACTAGGAAGAAGAAGAAGGAAGAAGGAAGAAGAAGAAGAAGATTTGGTTTTTATATGCTGACTTTCTCTACCACTGAAGGAAGAATCAAACCGGCTTACAGTCACCTTCCCTTCCCCTCCCCACAACAGACACCCTGTGAGGTAGGTGAAGCTGAGAGAAGTTTACAGGCTAAGGCCTTGACTAAATATGATGCTAGAAGGAATGAACTTCCCGATGTGATGCTGTGCTAACCATGAATCCTGTTTCAGCTTGGCCTTCAGCTGCTATGCATCCAGTATTAGGTTCAGGTTCAGTTTATTGCATATGGCCAAAGGCCGTGACATCCAGTATTAGTTGAATTGTTGAAACTGCAAGGCAAGGAAGGTGGGAAGAAGTCCTAATGGCTCTAAATTTGCTCCAGGGGGGCAACCACTGAGAAGTCCTTGTTCTTTGTAGCCACCTACCTCACTTGAGAAGGCAGATCTACTTTGGAGCCGATCCTCCTCAATAAGAAGACCTTAAAGCAACTCACATTAAGCTTTTAAAGAAATCCCTCCCCAATTTGTTATTTAACCACTAAGCCCATGCAGTCAATAACCTTTTCTACATTATAGTTATGGAAGGGTCTTTTTTTTCCAAAGGCTGATTTACTTCACTGCAATTAAATCCTCCCCAGAAGGTAAATTATTTGCTTGATTATTGGCTTGTACAGTACACTGAATCCTATTATTTTAAAAAGAGATTGCTTTGTATATTGTACGTTTCCCTATGTAGTGACATTTAATGATAGAAGGGTTCTGTAAGTAATTCTAATTAAAAGCTTGATATTCTATTCTCTCTTCCTACTACCTAACTGTATTGTGGCAATAGAGCACTGCTAAAGAACTTAAGTAACTGGAGCTGTTGATTTTCTTTCGGTTGTTTGAGATTGGTATAGAGGTTGATTGACTAGTGCAGTGATGGCGAACCTTTTAGAGACCGAGTGCCCAAACTGCAACCGAAAACCCACATATTTATCGCCGAGTGCCAATGCGGCAATTTAACCTGAATACCACCCCCAGAGGGGGCCCAGAGGGAAAGGCTAGGGTTGCCAAGTTCCTCTTCGCCATGAGTGGGAGGTTTTTGGGGTGGTGCCTGAGGAGGGCGGGGTTTGGGAAAGGACTTCAGTGCCATAGAGTCCAATTGCCAAAGTGGCAATTTTTTCCAGGGGAACTGATCTCTATTGGTTGGAGATCACCCGGGGCGGGGCAGAGCCGGAAAGGCCAGCGGCTTGGAGGAACTGCGCGTGCCGGCAGAGAGGGCTACGAGTGCCGGAAGTGGCACTCGTGCCATAGGTTCGCCAACACGGTACTAGTGGAACTTTTAAAAGCACCGAGTGGTTCCCTAGTGAAGAGGTAATATTAACAATGCTTTAAAGGGAGGTGTTTTAGTAATATGGAAAGCAACTATGGAAAATTGTGCTTACGTTTGTAACAGGAGAAAAACAGAAATGCTTTGGGGGGATTGTTCTCAGGCTCACCAGCAGCAAACTTTGCCCCCCATCAAGCCACCTGAGGCTGCAGAGCAGGGACTAGAAATCTCTCACACCAACCACCCCCCATGGAAACAAAGACCCGTTTCTCCCTTATAATACAACCAAGCTGTTCTGGGTTTGGACCAGTGACTCACCAAAGAAAACTTTATTGAATACAAAAACGAAGCAAAAGGTTTAAATACACGATACAGGTCTGTGGCAAATACAACATGAAAATAAGAAATCTGACTAGTTTAATACTTACTTAAAGACATTAAAAAGCATAGCTGGTAACTAAGGCCTGTGGTTTTTTAACCATAGCAAGATTCTGACGAGCAGTATAACAGAGTGAAAAGGGAGGGGAGAAGGGAAGGGTGAACTAACTTCTGATGAGCTAAATTAAGTCCTGCTCATCCATCATACTGTGAAAAGTGACTGGTTTGCTTCCATGTTTGGTTCCCATCTGATTTCATTCCATTATTAATTTTGCTATAATTGTACATGGAGGACTAGGATTGCCAGGTCCCTCCTGGCCACTAGTGGGGGGATGGAGGGCTAGGGTAGCCATCTTCAGGTTGGGAAACTCTTGGAGATTTGGTGATAGAGCCTGGGAAGGGCACGAACCTCGGTGAGGTACAATGCCATAGAGTCCACCCTCCAAAGCATCCATTTTCTTCAGGGGAACAGGTTTTTTAAAAATATGTATTTATTTAATTTAATGTATATGCCGCCCTTTCCCAACAAAGTTGGGCTCAGGGCAGCTTCCAACAATTAATCAATATATATATTGATTGGTATATATAGAGAATTAAAAACATTTTACTGATCAAGTCAAAAGATGGCAATCTAAGTTCATACCTACTATATAATTCTATTTTTTCCCCTGAGGGTGAGGTGGGTTCATAAAGGGTCATAGGCAGAGGACCAACAATGATCTAGAAGTAACCAGTCCTCAATGAGTTGAGATAGGAAGTGATCCAGGAAAAGGAAAAGAGCCAGCAAGGGGGGGGAGGAAAAAAGGAGAAGGGAAAAGAAGAAGGGGAGGAGAGGAAAACTGAAGCATGGAATGCTGTGGTTGCCTAGCAACAACCACTGAGGGAATTGGTTGCTTAAAGTCATAGGTGTCCTTTTATCATTGGGGGGGGGTTAGCCCCCCCATTTTTTTGCTTAGATTTCACATTTTTCTGCAAACCCAGCTCCAGTCACTGGAATTAAGTATCCTCAGATATGGCCAACTTCGCTATTAGAATGTAAAACTATTTGGCACAGTATGTGGATGTAAAGCATAAGGTTCTCTTGAATGAAATTGATTATCTAGTCTCATTGCAAATCGGCTTCCTTCCAGCCTTGCTTTGGAATTGAAACTTGATAGCTGCCATTTCTTCTGGGGGAACTGATTTCTGTAGTCTGGAGATCAACTGTAATTCCAAAAAATTCAAGCACCTGCCACGAAGTTGGTAATCATAGCCCATGACCATAAAAGGAAGCACAAGTGGAAGCCTCCATGCAAAGATCCAACAGGACAGGATTATCCCAACATCTGCGAGTTGGGGGCCTGTGAGGCATCCAAACAAGTAAACAAACAGGCATCATCCCCATGAGTTGCCTCATTCTAGAATACAGAATATTGCCCTCTCACCATGAACATGAGTAACACAGATCGAAATTATAACATCACATTAACACTCACATGTCAACTGGGAGCCAAATCTGCATTGTGCAAATCTGCAGACTACAGAAATCCAATAATAAGCATACTACATTCTGACACCCGGTTAGAATAAAATGATAATCTCCTACTGTGAGAGGGCTAATTGGCACAGTGCAGGAGAACAACGGGAAGGAGGATTTTTTTTTGCCATGCTTGTTTTTCTGATATAACATACAGGGTAAGGTTCAAATGAGAAATTTATCAATTTGAATGTTCTCAACTGTTCCTGCTTACGTGTGTGAAATAAACTGAATAACATGTTTATTAAAGGTAACACATTAAAATAGCTCATTCAGTTATTTATTTGCTTGTGAGCACATTATGCAAATAGATTCTTATAAATAGACAGCAGCCATCAAAATAATCTTTCCCTGTGCCCTAAGCCATCAACCCTTGATGTGCAAATAATGCTGTTAAGAACATGCGACTGGTTGGCACTGGTGACCCACATCTCTCCGTTATGATCTGATATTCTAAGGACTGCTGTGCAAAAATCTTAGAAATGCCTGAAGTGGAATAATGCATATATCTTCTCTATGGAACCATTTTGTGCTCCTGATGCAGATTCAGCTTGTACATCGCTTACCAATAAGAAAAATAAGAGCTCACTTCATGCTAGACCGCAAGTATCATAGGAGAAAGTTGTGCAACTCACACATTCTTTTTCTATACTTCTTTGCTATATGTTAAAAGCTTCCACCCTGCCATATCTATATGGTGCTCATTTATGGAAGTACGGATCCTATTGAGCATGTTTGGTGTAAAGATGTAATGTACCATTTTTAAAGAAATAAAAGATAAAATGATTGTTGTCATGTCTATGCTATGATACAAACAATGCTTGGGAGACAGTCTTTTACACTGAAGTTTTCCTCAACAGGTGCATTTTTGGAATAATTCTAGTAGACAGTAAAGATTCAAAACAGATAAAAGGAAGTATTTTTTTCACACAACACATAGTTAAATTGTGGAACTCCCTGCCCCAGGATGTGGTGATGGCTGCCAGCTTGGAGGGCTTTAAGAGGGGAGTGGACATATTCATGGAGGAGAGGGGTATTCATGGCTATTAGTTAGAATGGATACTAGTCATGCTGCATACCTATTCTCTCTAGTATCAGAGGAGCATGCCTATTATTTTGGGTGCGGTGCAACACAGTCAGGATGGTGCTGCTGCACTCGTCTTGTTTGTGGCTTCCTAGAGGCACCTGGTTGGCCACTGTGTGAACAGACTGCTGGACTTGATGGGCCTTGGTCTGATCCAGCAGGGCCTTTCTTATGTTCTTAGACATCTACATGGTGAAAATCATTATATGAAAATTATATCCACAAGGGAGTAATCATGCAGTAAGAATATCGTAATATTGGGGTACAGCCCTTTGGTTACTGGGTTGCTCAGACACAAAACAGTTAGAATCCTGACCGAAAAACCTGGCAGAGAACTTAGGTCAAAGCTTTTTGATCCTTCACAAGCCAAAGTGTCATGGAATGGCTAATGAGGCAGGGTGTCAGCTGGATGGTGGGTGGTGACAACCAAACAAACTCACAGCTCTCTTATTAATAATATGAAATATTGATTCATGAAAAAGCTCAACTCCACATGCTCTGCTTAAGCCCGACACACTTTATGTCTAGGTGGAAGCTATAGCAATGGCAGTGTGGTTCTGCCTTCTTAGGCAAAGAGGTCCTAAGGGCGGCTCCTCAGCAGTAGGAGGAATGGCCATCTATTGATCGTGTTTCCCATTTGTTTCATTGTGCTTTGAAGATCTTGGTAATTATTTTAAAAGAGCAAGTCCCTCACTTGTGATTCAGGCTCTGAAATGCAAATCCACATTGAAATGTAAATTCAAACTGAAAGGCAGCGTTGTGTAGTGGGGCTAGAGTGGGGGGACTGGGGTCTGGAAGACCCAGGCTCCTATCCCCACTCGGCTCACTCTCTCTCTCAGCCTCACCTACCTCACAGGCTTGTTGTTGTGAGGACAAAATGGAGGAGGGGAGAATGATGTTGTAAGCTCCTTTATGTCCCCATTGGGGAGAAAAGTAAGGTATAAATATCTAAATAAAATGTATATGCTTTGCATCCGTGCCACTCAATGGGTGACCAACCAGAAATTTTTAGTAAACATCTGTGCATGTTAAGTGCTGTCAAGTCGCTTCCGAATCATGGCGACCCTATGAATCAATGTCCTCCAAAGTGTCCTATTGTTAACAGCCTTGCTCAGGTCTTGCAAACGGAGGGCCGTGGCTTCTTTTATACAGTCAGTTAATCTCTTGTTGGGTCTTCCTCTTTTTCTCTCATCCAGGCAATGTATATTGATGCAATTTTACCCCTTTTCAAGCTTTTTGTACATATGTAAGAATATTTTGTAACGGCCTATGGCTAAACAAATAAATGAATTCTCTCTCTCTCCTCTTTTTCTGCTGCCTTCAACTTTTCCTAGCACAATTGCCTTTTCCAGTGACTCTTGTCTTCTCATAATGTGACCAAAGTACGATAGCTTCAGTCTAGTCATTTTAGCTTGAAAGGACAGTTGAGCTTGATTGGATCTATAACCCACTGATTTGGTTTTTTTTTTGGCAGTCCACGGTATCCGTAACACTCTCCTTCAACACCACATTTCAAAGGAATCTACTTTCTTCCTAGCAGCTTTCTTCATTGTCCAGTTTTCACACCCATACATAATAACAGGGAATACGATGACATGATAGTAAACATACTATACCATTAAACATTTGTATTCAAATTTGTGTTTCACTGAGTAAAGAAGAACCCCTTGACAAAAATATCTTTAAAAAACACAACAGATTAAAATCTATTTTTAAAATGTATTATTTGATTTCAGTACTTAAGAATGTACAAGGCCGACTACTTAACGAATAATGATCCATGGGCCACAGGCCTCTTTCCTTAGCAGTAATTTAGGACTTCATTAAGCAGTCAACAAGTTAGCTTTGTTATTTTTCTACACATCTTGCCATCACCAAACTGTATGCCTTGTTTTAGTACCTTTTTCTAATTTTCTCTAATAAAGCTCTTTTTAGCTTTTTATGGTGTGAGTTTACTGGTGCCAAACCCAGGTGAGCTTGGTTATGTAACTGTACAGCGGCTGGCCGGCCACTACATAGTGTGTTTCTGAAAGCCCTTCCATTTAATGGAGAAAAAACAAATAAAGTAAGATGTCAAATCCTATCTTGATAAAACCAACACTTTCCCACATTGTGTTGTTACAATAAGAATTTTTTCTACAAGGAAGGTTTTTTTTTTTTAAGAATGCAAAAATAGATGTTTATGTGGAGAAAAGATTTAAGACCTGATACATTCTTCCAAAGAAGTGAACACATTAAATCAACACATCCTGGATTCTGGGATCCAAATAAGACATGATTTGAGTAGCACTTCAGGGGCAGGACTGATTACACATGGTGAGGCTTACATTTCCCTTGAGAAGCTATTTGTCTTAGCATAATCGCTAATGAGGAGGAGAAGTCAGAAGGCATGCATTTGTGATGCAAATGAAAGCTTTAGCCAACACAGGTTTTACATTTACATTACAAGCCCAAGAGAAAATAACGGTATTGTGGGGAACAGTGGATGGAGACTGAGGTCATTAACACATGGCCATTTTGTTCCTGGTATCTCCCGAGAATGGAGTGAATTCCCCAGGGCCACACGCATGGCCATGGCCTGTCCACGAGACCAACCTGCCGACCTCCGGACCTTCCTCGGGTTAAGTTAGTGCAGAGTTGTCCCAACTTTATTTTTTGGAGCACTGCAGCCGTGGGTGTAGATGGGTGCGTTACAGCACCCAGGTTGACCTCACAGCCCGGCAGTGGCAGCAGCGTTATCACCTTTCCACCCTGGACCCTTCTCCCCCACCCCCGCCCCCTCCTCCTCCGCTTCCCTCCAGCACCAGCCGTTAGAGAAGGGAGGCTTTTGACCGGGAGGCCAGCAGGCAAACCCTCCGACACGGTGCCTCCGTTCCTCATGCACAGGCAAAATGAAGAACAAGGAATTCCAGGGATCAAGACAATGAGACCCAAAAGTATCCTACTTCCATTGCAGAATTTAAATCTATCATGTCAGAGTAGATCCTTATAACATTAAGCTTATCAACCACTACATATAAAGAAGTTCCATTAAACTGAGAACTGATGATTGTGAGTCAGATACTTTAAATACCCCAAATCAAGGAGAAGTAAAATTGAATAATTTCAGCCCCCTGTAATGAGCACAGTATTGCTAACTTCATAAGATATAGAAAATAGGAACTTGGATCTCAAATATTAATCTTATAGAATATTCATAGACCAGGTACTACATTTTAATGTTCCTAAATTATCACATAATATCACCATATGATATGTTTTTCAAATTTACCTCATTTATGGTTAAGCTGAATTGGGCAGATGAACCTGGCTAGAAAGATTCATCAGCTGTTTCCACAGAACAAAGTTAGGTACATTTGTGTGGGAGATAATAAAGTATCATATGTATAAATATTAACAGCCACAGAACTCCAACTTAATGCATCCATTTCATCAAACAGCAAGAAATTGCTCTGCCCTTACAATGGCCCATCATGCTCAAAAGAATATCACAGGTAGCACCATGTCTGAATGGAGTTCAGCTGACCCTTGCTGACTCAGTTAAAAGCCTTGGGGTTATACTGGACCCAACTTTACTACTGGAGAAGCAAGTTAATGCAGTTGTAAAAAAGGCTTTCTTCCAATTCAGCCAAGCCCGAATGTTGGCCCCTTACCTTGATACAGCTAATCTGCCACCTGGATCCATGCCACAATAACATCGAGACTAGACTACTGTAATGCACTGAACATTGGTCTCCCCTCTAAATCAATTAGGAAACTCCAGCTGGTGCAGAATGCCACAGCTCGGCTATTATCAGGAGCTAGATGGAGCATCCATATTACTCCCATCCTGCAGACACTTCACTGTCAGCCCACCAGTTACTGGGCTCAATTTAAGGTATTAGCTATCACATACAAAGCCCTTCATGGTCTTGGACCCTCATATCTGTGAGGCCGCCTCTCCCCCTATGCTCTGCCACAACAGCTTCACTCATAGGAGCAAGGTTTTCTGCAGGTGCTAGGGTTGCCAGGTCCCTCTTCGCCACCGGCAGGAGGTTTTTGGGGCGGAGCATGAGGAGGGGGGAGTTTGGGGAGGGGAGGGACTTCAATGCCATAGAGTCCAATTGCCAAAGCAGCCATTTCTCTATCTTCTGGAGATCAGTTGTAATAGCAGGAGGTCTCCAGCTAGTACCTGGAGGTTGGCAACCCTAGCAGGTGCCAACCTACAAATGGGCAAATTCAACAACTGCCCATACACATGCCTTCTCCATTGCAGCCCCACTTTATAGAATGGCCTGCCGGAGAAGGGCAGGAAGGCTCCCACACTCCTGGCTTTTTGAAAACTATGCAAAACTGGATTATTCAAGAGGGCTTTTCTATTCAGGCAGTAGTGTTGCACTGTGCACTAAATGATTCACAAAGTTACTTAGAAAGGTTATTAGTGACTGTGTTCTATACTTGCTCAAACTAGGATCCCAATATGGAATTTTGCATCATTTAACATGTAATGTTAATACTTATGCTTTGTTTCAGTTCTGTTTTTAGACTTCTGGCTGGTTCTACATCCTCTATCCTATTGCATTTTTAAATGTTCTATCCATAAATTGTATAGACTCACTCTGTGTAGTCCACCTTGAGTGCAAGTGAGAAAGGCAGATTATACATACATATATACTTACCTTAGACAGTTCCAATTCATTGCATCACACACTCATTATCAGCCAGGTGGACCATAGATACCTATTCAACATATAAATTGGCATGGGGAGGGGGAGGAAGAGACATTGAAGGAAGAACAGGATAAACCCTAAGTGATGTCTTGTTTCTGCACTTCCACTATATTTTACACTATGTTTTACTGTGGTTAGGCTGGGGCCATCAGCAGCTGTCTAAAGACAGTTCAGGGACTGGAGGAGGTTGCATGTTAGAGAAAAAGGGAAATTGAATGCAGAAGATACTGCTTTTATCAACCAGAAACAGGGATGCTGAGTGCCACCATGGGCCTCCAGACATAAATTCTCTCTGGGTCTCTTTTAAACCACCTAGATCCATCCCAAGCTTTATATGAAAGACAATGATATGATTTTTCTAGATTCATGAGCCTCCAGGGTGGCCAAGACCTCCAGAACTTTGTTCCCCTAATCACTTCTCTCCACCAACTTACCTCAAATCTCCAACAAAATTCCTCAAACTGATATTAAGGCTGCAATCCTGAAGGGGGATGGCGAAACTCCTTAGGAGCTGGCATGATGCTGCACTGGCTTAAGTACCTTTTTAACCAGGGAAAGGGGGCATTTACACCATCCTGGGGGCAAACGCTGAGCTGCTCCGGCCTCTGCTGCCAGGCAGGGAATTCCTGGAAGTGAATGCCCATGGCAGCATGGGGGGCATTCCCAGGGTGTTCCTGGGGGCGGAGCTGCCTTTAGGCAGCTTCCTAACCCCTTCCACCCTGGGCACACCCCTCTTGCAGTGGGGTGGCTATGCCACCTTTTTTGGTGGTGTAGCCCTGTTCATTTCAATGGGGGATTTTCCTCTTTTTTTAATTTTGTAAATAGTTTAATTTCTGTTCGGTGGCTGGGAAGCCTCTGTGGAGGTGGCGTGGCTGTGCTGCTCCTGGTCTCAGCCTAACTGCTCCCCCCCCTTTCAGGAATGGGCTGTAAGTCTAGAAAATCCATATGTTTCCTAGTGACTGCTACTCGCAGGAGCAGACTCCCTTTTATGCCTGAAGGGGGATCAGAGGTGTGAGCACCCACAATCCTAAGTAGTTCACAGGGCTAAATCCCAGGCTGTACTCATATAATTCCTGGTTCAAGTCCTTGAAAGTAGAGTATGTCTTCTGAAACCCTTTTCCTGCAACATGTGAATGCATTCTTACACATTGATGCCTAGTATGTTGCTGATGTCCCTGGTGTCCGCCAATGGGTTTCCTGGCACCAATCATAGAAAGATGCTTGGATTGTAATGTCCCAATATTTTGTGATTGGCCCCAGCACCCCAAGGCAGCTGTTTTGCGATTGCCAGCATGTCAGCCATTTTGTGGTGGAGCCCACTCCCCTGTCTCAAAACTCCAAAAGTGCCCACAGGCTTAACTCCTGGTCTAGTACTGTTTCTGTCTAAACTGGAAGCTGGATTATGAGTTTAATACCTTTGCAAGTTGCCGTCCTTAGCCTACATCTGAGAGCATCTGCTATTGGCCACAATCAGGATCTAGCTGGACTATTACATTAAAAAAAGCATTAGCAATTCCTGTGTAGTCACTGTAATGGGTTTTCCAGCCATCTGTTCATCTATTTCATATTTCCCCCCTCTCAGACTAAGGTTATATGTGAGAATTAGAGGTTCTGAAGGGGGTGGGAAACCAGACTACATTAATTTGGAGTTATGAATACATATTTATTTTAGCACCAAGTTTTCTATAGATTTGTTCAATGGCTATCCAAATTGCAGTTCAGCATGCCTTGTAACAGTATAGCATCAGTTTGGCTTTTTATTAGGAACATATGCCCAGCAGCAGTGACAAGGCACTGTTTGGAAAACAATAGGCATGGCAAGGTGACAAAATCTGAGTGGTTTGTTTTTTTAAAAATAAGGATGGTAATACAAATGAGAAATGATGAGTCACATTTATCAGTGATCCATTTTTCATTTTAGGAAACAGCTGGAAATTGAGAATAGATGAACATTCCTGTTGGTACTCAGTGCAGATAAATCCCTATGGATAAATCCCAGCTCAATCCTCTGGGACCACTTTAGCCACTGATGTACATACAAAAATTCATGCCTGCAGTGCTATGTACCAGTCCACTGTCATGGACCTCTTCTGAATTTTCCAACAACAACAACAAAACTTTAGAAAATCCCAGTTCAATTGTAATGGATGTTGATCAAAATATGGGGTTAACTGAATGTTTACCCAGTTCCCTCCATTTGGCCTTGACATTTGTGCCCTATTTGTTGGCCCTCCAGGGCAACAGGTTGGGCACTGTGTGAGACAGGATTCTGGACTAGATGGACCACTGGTCTGATCCAGCAGGGCTCTTCTTATGTTCTTATGATCCTTGTTAGGAGACGGGACAAGAGGCTAGAGCAGTTCTAACCCCTTTTCTGACCCTGCACTGCCTTTTCCTTATAAGCACAGGATCACTGTCACAGTAGCACAGAGCTGTGGAGGCTGAGAAGGACACCCACTCTGAGTAGCACTGCCAATGAAATGAGATTGGTTCTCAGAATTAGCAATGAGGACTTTCCAGTAGGACCCATACATATATTTGGATTGTCAACTTTTTATTTTAAAAATTCTGCTATTTGAGTACAGCCTGGAAGAGGTCTGAGGGTGGAGTCTGGTGGCTTCCAACTGGAAGAGAGCAGAAGAGCTTTCTGTTAGCTTTCTGGTTGATACTGGAAAAATATGCTGGGCTCTACTTAGGCTGGGTTGTAGTTCAGGGCAGTGCCGGATTTACGTATAAGCTAAACAAGCTATAGCTTAGGGCCCCACTCTCTTGGGCCCCCCCAAAAAATTTAAAGGAAAAAAAACTGGATGTACATTTCCAAAATATAAGATAAAAAAACAAATAAAATAAAACCTACATACAGCAACAGTGTTTTGTGTTGTGTAGGCTCCTATGATGTAAGTAATGCCCCCCCATATATTCAACACAAAAAACAGCGACAATTTGTTGTTGACAAAGGACAGCTGGACATAAATGGTGCATTAAGGCCAAGGTCAAATCTCTGGCTCCTTAGTGTGTGTACACATGAAGCTGCCTTATACTGAATCAGACCCTTGGTCCATCAAAGTCAGTATTGTCTACTCTGACCAGCAGCAGCTCTCCAGGGTCTCAGGCAGAGGTCTTTCACATCACCTACCTGCCTAGTCCCTTTAACTGGAGATGCCGGGGATCGAACCTGGGACCTTCTGCATGCCAAGCAGATTCTCTACCACTGAGCCATAGCCCCTCCCCATGGGTTACAGAATTGAAGCATGTGCACCAAATTGCTTACTTAAAGCCCAGCTTTGCTAAAAGGATCCAGAAAGCAAATTATACCGTGCAACCCTGCTGACACTAAGCAGATCGCCAGGGAGCATTTGTTCACTGGCTTGAGTTCCATGAGGGAAGAAAGGCAAGATTTAAATGCACTTTCCTTTCCTTTTATCCCTTGGAAGCTCCATGATCAATTGATCTTGAGCAGCATAGATCTAGTGTTGGAGGGATATAAGGACTGAAACAAATCTTGCCACTGACAATGTAGCCTTGGGATCCCTATCGCTTAGTAAAAAAGGCATTATGTCAGTCACAGAGGCATTGGATTTGTATGCTAAAAGGGGGGAAATATAGTGCAATTGAAGTTCCTCGTCAAAGCGGCCTTCCAAAAGGGCATGGGCTCATGAGTCAATAGAGCCAGAAGAGCAAGGGCAGATCCTGTCTGAGTAGGGTATATTCAGAATTCTGCCCTGCATTATCATAGAAGGGTTAGCATTCAATCTAGCCAAGCAAAAAGCTCTACAAAGACGAGGAGTTGTCAGATAATATGTATAGGCAGGCAGACCACGTGGAGGGGGTATTCTGAAGAACTGGGATGAACAGAGCACGAAAAGTAGTGCTGTTATAATCGAGCTCTTTAATGCGCTTTTTAATTTTGGTAAAAGCTTCAGTTTTCCCAAGATCTAATAACATATCCTGCGAGAAGCCCAACAACGACAGAGATTTAAATGTAATACATATATATTAAAAAGAGAGAGAGAGAGAATGTTGGACCCCATCCCTAAGAAAGGGCAGGAAAACACCTCTCACTCTCCTGGGCGAAAGCCTCTGCGCCCACTTCCTTTAAATGTGATAAATTCTTCTCTCAAGTTCACATGCACAAAAAGGTAATCTGTATAAGTAGTTTTCAGAATTGTAATAATTAAAGTAATTAACACCCAGTAACTGGAGGAAGAAAGGCCTTCTGTTTTCAGAGGAGGAGGAATAATAATTGCAATCACAGACTGTAGAGCAGTTTTTGAATAGTGGGGGTAGAGATGAGGGGAGGTGTAAAGGAACCCGTTCTCTAATCACCTCCTATCCAGCACAAGTCATAAAAGTGCAACCATCTAGAATATCCTCAGGATGAAATGGCAATGATGCTGTATGTTACTATGAAATTAGAACTTGGGTGTGACAGATGGGTCCCTACCTAAGAGACTGCCTCTACCTAAGAGCGACCAAGGAGAGCTGACAGCATGTTAGCCAGAGGTGGGTGGAAAATGGCAGTTGGTACAATAGCAAAAAATTGGAAACAAGTAAATAAACCTTCAATTAAGGACCGGAGAGAGGAATTGTGGTTGTATACGCGGATGGCCAAACTTACAGAGTCTTTACATGGTAAAGATATGGAAGAGTTCAAAAAAACTTGGTTAAAGGCCATCGCATTTTGGGATGAACTGGCAAAAATGAATTTTACAAGTATAGTTAATGAATTATGGATAAATGGTAATGTAGTTTATATAATGATAGTTTAAGGTAATTTTAAATACTGTCAGAATACTTCTCCGGAAGTCCAGTGGTGGTGGGACACTCATTTAAGGTGGGTGGTGGGTATTGGGGCACTGTTTATTCTATAATATTATAATAGAAGATGTAAAACTGCAGTACAAGTGCTCTTTTTGTATTTTTTGTATTTTTGTTTTGCTTTTTAGTTATTTGTTTATGTGATTTATAATTTATGTTTTTTATGAAAATTAATAAAAAAAATTATATATAAAAAAAAGGAAAATGGCAGTTGGGAATTGGAGTTGGAGTTGGATAGGGAGGGTATGTCTGACTGAGTGAAGCTGAGGCGAAGAGCAGCTTGAACCTGCCTGGAAGAAAAAGTCAATTTGTAACAAAAAAGATCCCAAACGCTGGAATAGGGAAACAGTTAAAAAGTTCAATGGAAAATAAAGGTTTTAACGTCTACGTTGCTTTCTTCAGTGTTGTGTTCAAGCCATTAAAAAAGCTAACTCCTTCTTTGTCTAATCCTGTGGGCTGTGCATTTCAGGGAAAGAAACAAGGGCCACAGGCGCCGGCACGAGCCCCTGCGCTCCTGCTAAGGACTTTGAGCCCTCAAGGTCAGGAATGGGCTGTTAGTTTCATTTATAGAAACTAGGTGTTTATGTGCTACCCCTATGCCGATCCTAGGCTGCAACTCTCTTCCGTCATTGTGTGTTCTGTTTTTGCCATGTTGAGCACCATTTCCCCCACAAGGGAAGACTGAGGAAAAGCAGGAATTGAGCAGTCTGCCCTCTCCATCACCTGTTACAATTTCACTTTCCTGTCTCCACAATGGGCCTACCATGTCCTTGTTTTTTTTCTTACTCTGAACATAACAAAAGAACCCTTTTTTGTGATATTTAGCATATCTCGCTAGCCTAAATTCATACAGAGCTTTAGCTTTCCTAATACTTTCCCTACAACCACTGGTTATTTATAAATTCATCCCTGTTTATAAGGCCCTCCTTCTATTTCCTAAATGGGTCCTTTTTATTTCTCAAATCTTTTGAAAGCTTTTTATGGAACTGCCCTGGCTTCTTTAGGCTCCTTCCATTTTTTCTTCTCATAGGAATTGTTTTTTGTTTGTGCCTTAAATATTTTGCTTTTAAGAAACTCCCACTCCTTTTGAACTCTCAAAAGCGTAACCCATGGTCCAAAAAACCAAACCTTTCTTGACGACATCATCTACACAGCCAGTCATTTATGTGCAGTATTCTTCTTTCCCTTCCTAAGCCACGGCCTTCAACAGGAAGGCTGATGAAAACACAACCTGTGCTCCCAGGCCCTTCACCTTTTTACTCAGAACTGAATAGTCTCTTTTAATATGTCCTGGACTGTGCCGGGCAATATCATTTGTTCCCACATGGATGAGCCTTGAGATCATTTGTTATTCTTGGAGAACTACAACTCCACATGGAGGTTGGAAATCCTAATTAGGAAAGTTCAGGGAGATGAACATGGGGGTATCTACGGTTGCCAGGTCCCTCTTCTCAACCGGTGGGAGATTTTGGGGGCGGAGCCTGAAGAGGGCGGGGTTTGGGGAGGGACTTCAATGCCATAGAGTTCAATGGCCAAAGCGGCCATTTTTCTCCAGGTGATCTGATCTCTATCGGCTGGAGATCAGTTGAATTAGTAGGATTTCTCCTGCTACTACCTGGCAGTTGGCAACCCTAGGGGTATCCCATTCTATTATGTAAGGCACAGTAGGACAAGACATAGTGACTCACTTAGTGAAGTTTACATCCGGTTGCCAGAGAGACATAGTGTCCTAACTACATCACTTGCTGAGAGAGAGACTAAAGTATGGAACTTCTGAGAAGAAACAGGAAATTGCCCTAAAAAGGCTATTGCAATCTGGAGACAGACAAGGAATGACACTTAACAGGGGAGAAGGTGTTGTCCTCACTGTCCTAACTGCCCTCTTGCCGCCCCCTGCAGGGTCTTCTTCCCTTCTTTGTACACCAAAAATGGCCTATTCCAACGTTTAACACACACACAAGCATTCAACGTTGATATGACCACTGGCTCTTGGGAATGTCCTTGTTGTGCTGCTTTTGAAAACTAGCTGCTTGTTTCCTCTCCCTCCCCTTTGCCTACCATGAGTGCGGGGGGGGGTATGAATCTGGGCTCCTGATTTAAGCACCTCAAAGGGCCTAGGGCCAGCTGAGATACCCATGCTGCTCATGTAATGTCAGGTTCTGACTAAGTCACCTGAAGAAGAGCTCTTGGCAAGACCAGGCCAGGCTCTGGCTTCAGGACAAGTTCTTGGTTCACATGTCATAAACTCGGTGTATAGTTTCCTATCCTGTTTATCCTGTTATTCACTCGGCCTGCAATCCACAGCTGTTGCATTGTCTATCTTGCCCTGGGAACTGTTATCTCGGAATTGTTTCACTTTGTTTTCCTTTCTCTGGCTGGAGTGCTTTTAACCATGTATTCTACCCATGTCATGTCATTAGCAGCCTTCTTCATTCTGTAGACAGTCAGTTCTTTTAATTTACCTTTTTGCTCCTAATAAAGTATTATTGCTTCAGGACCACTTGCCTGGATGAATTTGATTTAAAGGGATGCTAGGGGTAAACGCCTGAGCCTGACATGTATGTAACTTGATTGCAGTGCAACATGCTGCAACAACCAACCTGCAATCTAAATATAGCTGCTTTTACGCTTTAGTTGCCATGTGCGGAATGCAAGGCAATTTGATGCTGGTTGCCAGAGAAACCATTTATGCTATTGAATAAGGTTGCACTGCCCCAGCTTCATCCTTTACCACATAATAAATATCAGAGAGACTAAGGTTTGCTGTAGAATTATAGCTGGCAGGGATGATGAAGCCCCTGGAGCCAGTGAGGTGCCTCTGTCCACCTTTGGGCAACCTATGGAAGGGTGGAAAAATTCGGTGGACTTCCTGTAGTGTCAGTAACAGGTTGTTTGTCTGTTTTGAGTCTCATCAAGAGCCACTGGTATTTAGTGACATTTTAAAATATATCTGAAATTTCTGAAATGGATTAGGAAGCATGGAAATAAATGTTTAATATTAACAGGGTTTTCACGTATTTGGCTTTGAGAGGTGGGCCTGCGGATGTACAGACCGAGATACCTCCCCTAAGCATGAATACACTCTTCTGAAATGATTTCATTTTGATGTATTTATTAAATACTGGTGATTTTCAGATCCTCTACCTTCAGAGACTAATTTACATAGCAATTTGTTTTGGATTACCCTCTCCATACTGCAGATGGGCCCTGGGGAAGGGTGCTTCTTCACAGCATGCAGAATCGATGGGCCCCCGGCCACACCACCCACAGCTGCATATCTCAAAGGACCGTGAGGTAGAAGACAATGTCTGGGAAGGTTCTCTACCATTACTGGTCTTCTGAATGGAAATTCCTGATAAGCTTCCAAGGACCCTCCCAACTGTTCTTTCATGAATTGGGTCTCGAGTTTGGACCAGTATAGGGGTAACTTAAAGCTGGGGTTGCCAACTTCCAGGTAGCACCTGGAGATCTAACTCTATTACAATTGAACTTCAGACAATTAAATCAGTTCCCCTGAGAAAATAGCTGTATTGGAGGGTGGACTCTATGGCATTATACCCTGCAGAGGCCCCTCACCTCCCCAAACCCCACCCTCCCCAGGCTGTACTCCCAAAATCTCCAGGTATTCCCCAACCCAGAGCTGGCAACCGTACAGTTGTTTTGTGGATGGTTGCATGAGCGCTTGTGCTGGAAAAATGCTGCTGAGGAATCAGCGCAGGTGCATGAGGCTCATGCTGCCACATTGCACCCCAGACCCGTGTAAGTCGCCCAGTGCCAGTGTCCGTGCCACTATGGACGGCACAGACGCTGGTGCTGGGGTCACACCGGCTCCTAAGTGGCTCTGCCCCCCCCTCAGGATTGCACGGTTAATGTTCCCCTTCTCCACACGGGATTGTTCCCACTGCCCTTGTCCCGCACCTCCCATGCTCAGCAGAAGGCATGAACAATGTCCTATGTGCATTCAACGATATCTGTGTAGGCTTTCCCACGCAGTCAGGAGCACTGTGACAGGCAGGCTCCCCCCATTGCATTCACATAGCTTATCTGTACAATTGTCTATGCATAGGGTTTCATTTACACCTCCTGCTGACAATAAACACGAATGAGATTTGGAGGGCAGGGCTGGAGGATTTGTTCCTGAATAGAGGAGGGAAACATTCAACAAACAACATACAAAGATGTAAGCAGACCTATTGTGGCTCTCCTTAAAGCTGCCAAACCAGAGAAGAGGCAGGAAGAACTAAGAAGGTGGGAATGAACAACAGCTGAAGAGGGAATAGGAATTAATTCCTAAACCTCATATACAGATCTGATAACAAAATTTATTTTGTTTAATGCTGATCTAGGAATATTTACCCACCTTTAACAGTAATACTGTTTGTCAGCTCAAGAAGAAAGGGGACACAATTGTCCCTGCATGCTTACCTGCTTATAGGGTTGCCAGGTATCCCCTGGCAACTGGCAGAGATGGGGGGGGGACTTAACAGGAGCAAAGAGAGGACTAGGCTGGCATCACTGACGATACGATGAGGTCACTTCCGACGTACACCAGAAGTGACATTATCACATTGCCAGCAATGCTGGGACGCTCTGGTATCTATCAACTGGAGATCAGTTGTAATAGCAGGAGAACTCTTGCTACTACCTAGAGGTTGGCAACCCTAGCCTGAAGCCCCTCCCCCCCTAGAGAAATACCTGGAGATTTTGGGGTGGAGCCTGGGGAGGAAGGGGTTTGGGGAGAGCAGGGTATAATTCCATAGCAGGGTATAATAGCAGGGTATAATTCCATAGAGTCCACCCTCCAAAGCAGATCTCTGTCTCCTGGATAAAAGTTCTAATTCCAGGAGATCCCCCAGGCCCACCTGGAGGTTAGCAACTCTACCCCCGTCACAGCATTTGTAGCCACGTGGAGCAAAAGGACACTTTCAAGGTGAATGACACTGATCCTAGATATGATGAGTTAGGTTGGGCACTTGTTTTGTGTATTTTGGCCCTCTAATGTCACAACACTTAAAAGGGCCTTTAGAACACACTTCCCACAGAAAACCTATTGTTCCAGTGGTGGTGGTAGGGGAACCAGAAGCTGCTGTGCGAATAATTGTTTTCAACGCCCTCCCACACAACAACTGCTTTTCTTCAGGCTTGCCATTGTTAAGGCCTATCTTTAATTATAAACAGTGCTACCGTGCTTTTGAATTTACAGCGAGCACTAAGCCTAAGTGCCTTGATTAAAAAATGAAGGCTTGTTGGTGTACATATCTGGCAGGCTTGTTGGACTATAGTCTGAGCTGGTCCTTAGGATTTGTTTGTGTGTTATGTGTGTTAAGTGCCGTCGAGTCGCTTCCGACTCATGGTGACCCTATGAATGAAAGTCCTCCAAAATGTCCTATCTTTGACAGCCTTGCTCAGATCCTGCAAACTGAAGGCTGTGGCTTCCTTTATTGAGTCTATCCATCTCTTGTTGGGTCTTCCTCTTTTCCTGCTGCCCTCCACTTTTCCTAGCATGACTGTCTTTTCCAGCGACTCTTGTCTTCTCATGACGTGACCAAAATACGATAGCCGCAGTTTAGTCATTTTAGCTTCTAGGGTCAGTTCAGGCTTGATTTGATCTACAACCCACTGATTTGTTTTTTTGGCCGTCCACGGAATCCGTAACACTCTCCTCCAACACCACATTTCAAAGGAATCTATTTTCTTCCTATCCGCTTTCTTCACTGTCCAGCATTCACACCCATACATAGTAATAGGGAATACGGTGGCATGAATTAATCTAGTCTTGGTGGCCAGTGACACATCCTTACACTTCAAAATCTTTTCTAGCTCCTTCATGGCTGCCCTTCCCAGTCTCAATCTCCTTCTGATTTCTTGGCTGCAGTCTCCCTTTTGGTTGATGGTGGAGCCAAGGAATAGAAAATCTTGAACAATTGCAATTTCCTCATTGTTTGCTCAGTGTCAATTAGGCTACAATGCCTTGTGGGAAAGTAGTGGCTGTTTTATATGGTTTCTCAGAATGTGGTTATGGTTAATTTACACATTCATATGTTTTTCTTTTTTTTTTAATTTTATTAGGGGTTTTGGGGGTACAAAAGATAAAAAGGAAAAAAGGAAAACAAAGGGAATTTACAACACTGGGGGTTACCGCACTTGTATTCCCAGCGATGTATTAAGAGTTTGAAAACGTTATAAAAAATACTGTTATCACTTTGTTTGGCCCCTTTAGCTGTGAAGACGTCTTCCAACCATTTATAAGCTGTGGTATCCAAAACCCCTTTTAAAGCAATGTTTTTAATAACATTTTCAAACTCTTAATACATCGCTGGGAATACAAAGTGCGGTAACCCTCATCGTCTCACGAAAACCTCACGAAAACACGTCTCACTGTTCTTGAAGCCCCATTATTCATCATTTATAGCATTCTACCATGATTACATATTGTTCTAGTCAACTCTATATATTCAAACCCAAAATTGCCTTTATATTGCCTTTATATATGCTCTACAAATTAATATTAATGCTGATTAACTTCCAATAAAATCTAACTTGGTTTACTCATTTATATTACTCATTTACATCATCTTAATCTGCCACATTCTACATTTATTGTTGTCCACATTCGTATGTTTTTCTAAGGCCAGAGAGAAGGATAATATAAAAACATCCCTGACCTCCATGGGGCATTTGCCACAATTCTCAAAGAGGGCTTTGATGGTTGTGTTACGAATATACCCTATATTTTATTCATTTGTTTATTTATTGAGGATATTTGTATGCTGTCCCCTTGAGGTAGCATACAATTAAACAACGTAAAAAGCCGTTAAAAACAAGCCATTTGGACACAAATAGTATAAAAGCTATCCATAAATCAGAAGCAGACCACTAAAAACCAGGTAAAATAAAAGCCTGGGTGAAAAGATGTGTTTTGGCCTAGTCCCTAAGAAAAATAAACTAGGTTCCAGGCTAGCCTCAAGGGGGCGGGCATTCCAGAAGTGAGGTGCCACGAGAGAAGATGCCCTGTCTCTAGTTGCCACCTGCCTCACCTCTGAAAATGGGCACAGAGAACAGAGCCTGAGAGGTGGATTTTAACTGGCAGGCTGAATAGTATGGGAGGAGATGGTCCTTAAGGTACCCTCGCCTAGGGCTGCCAACCTCTGGGTATTATCTGGAGATCTCCTGCTATCACAACTGATCTCCAGCCGATAAAGATAAGTTCACCTAGAGAAAATGGCCACTTTGGCAATTGGACTCTATGGCATTTCAATCCCTCCCCTCCCCAAACCCTGCCCTCCTCAGGCTCTGCCCCAAAAATCTCCCGCCGGTGGTGAACAGGGACCTGGCAACCCTACCCTCGCCCCAAACCATTTAGGACCTTAAAGGTAAGAATCAGCACTTTGAATTGTGCCTGGAAACTGATGGGTGACCAGTGCAGATCTTTCAACACAGGGGTGACATAATCTGCACTGTGATGTCACAGCTAGGGGTGTGCAAAGATTTTTGGGGTAACATTCAGATTTGGGTCTAATGGACCTGATGTTTTTGGTAAACCCGGATATACCTGAACCACCACATCTCTATCCTCCCCCATATCCCATCACTGTCATCAAAAGAGTCCACTTAATCATGCCACTTAATCATACAACCCAAGGCCCAGTAACAAGGACATTTAGATTGAGGACGGGTTCACCGAGGACGGTGTCCCCTGTGTTTGAACTGACTTCTCCATACTGAGGATGAGTAGGAGGGCTACTGTGATCATTAAAAATTCTGGTACGGTTTTAAGATTTTTTTTTAAAGTTAAAGGAAGGTTAAAAATTCACTTGAACACTTCTTCCGCCGTCCACCATTTTTAAGAGAGTGCAAAGCTATGCTAATTCTTGAAGGCTGTGTGCTTCCTCACTCTGGTCTAGTCATTTGCTGAGCTATGTTTACTGACAGGCAGGCAACATTGTAAAGACATTAAAGAGTTAATAATGCCGCTTTCACTGGCTTTATCTACACATCCAACCATGGGCTCTTTTCACACTGTGGCACATCCTTTGTATGCATTAGCCTATCCCTCTTACTCTTTTTCGCACAATTTGCTGCCTGATTAAGTAGGTTGCTATTAGAATAGAATTTGAGAGATTGGGCTTAATGAACTTTTAAGAGAGGCCTAATCAACAGAATGAAACATATTCTTCTCTGGCAAAAAACCTGAATTCTCGCTAAACCAAGAAAGGGGTTTTTAAGACTATATGGGCTTGTAGCATATAATAGGCCAGCGACCCACAGAGAGCAGGAAGACAACAATACCCAGTGCAAAAGGATGGTACCTTGCTGTATCAGCCCCAACTAGGGTTGCCTGCTCTTTGTTGGGAATACCTGGATATTTTAGGGGTGGAGCCTGAGGAGGGCGGGGTTTGGGAAGGGGAAAGACTTCAATGGGGTACAATGCCATAGATTCCACCTTCCAAAGTAGCCATTTTCTCCAGGTGAACTGATTTCTGTTGCCTGGAGATCAGTTGTAAGAGTGGGAGTTCGCCATCTACAATCTGTAGGATTGCCAGGTCCCTCTTTGCCACCGGCAGGAGGTTTTTGGGGCAGAGCCTAAAGGGCGGGGTTTGGAGAGGGGAGGGACTTAAGTGCCATACAGTCCAGTGGCAAAGCGGCCTTTTTCTCCAGGTGAACTGATTTCTATCGGCTGGAGATCAGTTGTGATAGCAGGAGATCTGCCACCACCTGGAGGTTGTGAAGTGGGTTGTGCTGTTCTGATGACTAGACTCTTAGAATGGACCACACTTGCCCATTCAGTTAATTTATATAGATTCTCTTATGGCTCTTCACGATCCTTTTTGGTTTTCATCATTTTTAGTCATCTGCTCTTTTGTTCTTAGCAGCAGCCTGACATATAGAAATTCGACAGGTGAAGCTTTTGCCCTCCACCCCTGCCCTGAAGAAAATTTGTTAAAAAAAAAAAAAAAGAGCCCTGATTGACTTCTAAAGAAGAGGAAAAGTCAGGGCACATTATTCAAGTCTCTGGTGATCAACTGTCTCTTGTGTTCTAGAACAAATACGGTATGGAGTAAGTGTAGTAAAAAAAAAAGCTGGGCTTTTGTCATAAGTGTTGCTCTCTCAAACCACAGGGTAACAAGCAAAGCCCTTGTGTCCATCACAAAGATCCGGATGGAATTATTGCTCTTGTGCAGTGCCTAGAAACAGAATTTCTGCTGGCATTTGACCAGAGAGTGCTAACCGCTCAACATAAGCACAAGGTCGGTCATGTAGTAGGGTCATGGGAAAGAGTAGCATTCGACTAGCATACAACATGGTGCTGGAATATGCAGTGGAGTTGCTGCTAGGCTCACTATGAGAAAATACAATTTAGACAATCAACTATGTTACGATATCAAATAAAGCGCTTCTGTCTGGTTTCCCCTCTCCAGCAGGATCTCCATTTTCTCCTCCTTACCCTGCCCAGTTCTGAAGTCAGCTATTTTTCAAAACCTGGTATATGTTTCCAGAATCAATGGCTTTCATTTGCAGCCTACTCTGTGTTAATTATCATGCCAGCAGACATGTTTCCCTGTAATGCTTTTGAGACAGACTCCCTCCCCAGCTCGGGTCAAACAGCATGGCGCCTCACGCTGCAGGGACTATCCCCCAGTTTTCACCTCTAAAACAAAATTCTGATGGCAAGCGCCGCTTTTAGCTTTGTAGAACGTTATCTGATGATCATGATTTACCTGAGGAACTTTGCTTCGAAGACAAATGGGAGCTGGACTAGAGGTGAATTAGATCCCTGGGATTTATTCATGAAACATGAATGACAGAGTCTAAAGCATGCTGAAGCAGCCCCCCCCCCCCAACAGAGCATTCCTTACAACTTTCTCTAACCCAGGGGTGGGGAACCTTTTTTCTGCCAAGGGCCATTTGGATATTTATAACATCATTCGCGGGCCACACGTTGTGGCCCTGCCCACTTTAACCCCTCCATTGTCGCCACTTCCTCCCCCAGCCCTCTTGTAGTACAGAGGAAATATGTTTCTCCATGGCCCGGGTGGGAAAGGGTTAATACAGTTTCTTTGGCTGTCCTAGCAGCTCCATAGCTAATGACTCTTCTCCAAGGGGGAAAGAAGGTTCCTTTTCTCGGCAAAACAAACTTACATCCGCCTTGAATAGAGGCTATTCCTGTTCGCGGGAGGTGGGGGGAATTGCCAGGAATTAGATCCTTCTGAGCTAGAGATCTGCCAGGACCCATGAAGGGCCAGACCAAATGATTTCGCGGGCCTTATATGGCCCCCGGGCCTGACGTTCCCCACCCCTGCTCTAACCCATCAGCTTGGGACTCGTAACAAGAGAAAGACAGGAAAAGGGGGGTAGCCTGGCCCCCTCGCTTTTGGTTGTATGTTTCTAATGTCTTTTATCCTGTGTGTTTTATCTGTGTTTGTAAGCCACTTTATGCTCTGTGTGGAAAAAAGGTAGCCAATAAATGTTTTAAATAAAGTTTCAATCAATCAATAAACCTTTAATGGCATATCCAATATTACAAAGAAGAAGAAAAACAGTATAAATAAAAACAGTATAAATAAAAACAGTATAAATATTTATACTGTTTTTCTTCTCCTTTGTAATATTGGATATGCCATAAAGGTTTATTGATTGACTGATTGAAATAAAGTTTCATTCCTTGCAAGGAAAGTTAAACCTAGGCATGTGTTTCCCAGTAAAGCCAATGGAAACAATGATCAGATTGATTAAATAATACAACTACCTTTGATTCAGGTATTCAGGAAACAGATCTGTATACTACCACCCTGCAAAGCAACATTTAAAGACTTCCTTGACTCTAAGGACTGTTCCTCCAACTTTAAGTGGGTTTTCTGCTGACAGGAGAGCCATTTAACATTAGGGGAACGGTACTTGTCCTTAGGTTCAAGGAAGGCGTCAAACTTTGCTGAACAGAGTGGTAGGATACCAATCATCAATGCAAGTTTTCAGGTCATCAGTGCAAGTTCTCAAAAAAAATGAAACCCTACCTTAGCCCCCCCCCACAGGCCTTCCTCCCCGCAAAATCAGATTCCAAGCTCTGACTTTTGGAGGGTTGCGCTTCAACCTATGATTGCAGTTTGTATGACTGTTAGAATTACAGAGTTAGGTGGATAATCATGTGAAAGAAAGTTTCCTGTAATCATTCCTTCTCAGCTGTCTTAAGTATGAACTTACTCTTCTTCTATCTTCCTTGCTGGCATTTATGACCTCCCACTGCTTTAAACAAAAATACCTTATTTCTCACAGCTGATGTCAAGTTTTGACAAACATCCCCCCCCCCCCCCCGCAGCTTGCCTTCAGCTCATATCAATCAGGCTTTTATGTAAGAAGAATTCATTACCTGATCTTCAGAGAAGCTATTAGCAGCAGCGAGACTGAATCAGAAGAAGTGTTCCTGCATATTATTTCTGATGTCTTTGCAATTGTCAGAATTTAATGAACAACTGCTGAACATTAGATCTCAGCAGGGGAAGAAATCTGGAAAACAATATAGTAGTTGGCCTGGTGGCTGAGCAGAAAGATTTTGTGTAGAGCGGTCATTATTTCATATGGGTGATGTTCAAAATGCTTTTTCTATATTTCAATGACTGGTAACCTGAAATTTAACTTGTGGTTGTATTAGGAGGATTGAATTATTAGTTTTATAAGGGGGGAAATCCACAAAGTATTTATATTTAATTTAATTTATATCATGCCCCTTTCTGGCAAAGCCAGGCTCAGGGTGGCTTACAACATGGGCAGCCCATTCCATGTGTGTGTATGCGCGGCTTCCCAGCTGCAAAAGAAATACATGTTAAAAAATAGAAAAGCTGCAGAAATCCCCCATAGCTCTTAACAGGGCTACACCAGCAAAATAGCTGGCATAGCAATGCTGCAACACAAAGGGGCATTCCTGGGAAAAAAAGGGGTTAGGAAGCTGCCTGAAGACAGCTCCACCCCAGGAACGCCCTGGGAATGCCTCCCAGGATGCCGGCACAGGGAGATACACCAGGACAACACCAGCGGGAGGCGGTGGCAGCGCCCAAGCACCGCACTGCCACCGGCATCCAGGAGGACCAGTGTAAGTCGCCCTACGCCGGCATCCATGCCAGTCTGCACAATGCAAATGGCACGGACACTGGCATAGGGGTCGCGTCGGTTCCTGTGCAGCTCTGCCCCCCTTCAAGATTGCATGCTAAGTGTTACAAAATCCATAAATAGATAAAATACAAAAACTTAAAACATTACTCTTACATTAAAAATTATAAAATCCTATTGTAACCCCAACATGGCACCCTAAACGACACACCCACCTCTCATATAATTTAGCTAATATTCAAGAGGGGGAATCATCCTTCATATGGGTGATGTTCATCAGAAAGATAATAATCTTATGGAAATGTTATAGACATATTTTCCACCCTCACCTTCACCTCAGACTACCAACATACTGTGTGTGTGTGGGTAAAGTGCCGTGAAGCCACAGCTGACTTATGGTGACCCAGTAGGGTTTTCAAGGCAAGAGACTAACAGAGGTGGTTTGCCATTGCCTTCCTCTGTATAGTGACCCTGGACTTCCTTGGTGGTCTCTCATCCAAGTACTAACCAGGGCTGAACCTGCTTAGCAGCTGAGATCTGACGAGATCAGGCTAGCCTGGGCCATCCAGGTCAGGACACCAACATACTAGACAGACAGTAATTCAGAACACAACAGTAGTAGACTTACAGTACAATCCACAAGAGCCCCCCGAAAGCACTGAGGAGGCAACGTGACCCCAGCGCTGTGCCAACATAAAGGGCACTTATGACAGCGCCTGAGAGCGGTGTGGCAGCGCCATGCATGGCTGCTGGCGCAGCCTCATACACTGGTACCTGTGGTGTAGGGGCTTGTGCAAGCATCAAACAGGGTGTGCCCGGAGGTGGGGCTGGTGCTAGTCACCTTTTGGCACAGGAATGCCCACATTTGCCGGTGTGAACTTATGCCGGCGAGGTTCCACGGAGGCTGGGGGAATGTCCCTGTCAGGTTGCTGGCTGTGGTGCAGCAAGCCGCTTAGGAGGTGACTCTGGCCGTGGCACAGCTACCCCCCTGGATTGCACTGCCCCTAGGTTGCCCATAATGACGGACACCTTTTCCCCCTGTGGTCCAACTCCCTGCCACCACTCAATGGGACAATGGGAGCAAAATCAGGAATGGAGATGACATTGCTTAACATGACGGTGCCCTAGTAATCCACCTAGGGTTGCCAACCTCCATGTGCTAGCTGGAGATCTCCCGCTATTACAACTGATATCCAGCTGATAGAGGTCAGTTCACCTGGAGAAAATGGCTGCTTTGGCAATTGGACTCTATGGCATTGAAGTCCCTCCCATCCCCAAACCCCGTCCTCCCCAGGCTCTGCCCCCAAAACCTCCCACCGGTGGTGAAGAGGGACCCGGCAACCCTACTCTTGAGAGGTTCACCACAAAGAGCATTAGCAAGAGGATAAGGATATTCTTAGTTTGAATTCTGGCTGATCCTTTCTGACACATCTGAGCTCGGTATTGAAGGGATCCATAACGATTTCTGTTTCAAGACGACATACTAGAAAATCTCCATCCAATCCTGATTAAAATTATAGGCTTTGTCATACAAGCAAAGATCTTTTTTTCTCCCATCTCTCACCTCTATAAGCGACCCACAAAAGATCTTCCACAAAAGCTCTAATTACTTCCCGTAATGCAGTGTGTTTTGTTTTGGGGATGAATGGGAAAAAATCTTTTATGGAGAACCTTTGATCCTCATTATGAGACAGTCACCAATATTTTTTGAGGGACATAACCAGGTAGAAAGGAAAGAATTATTATGTAAAGGACAGTGTTCGTTAAATCAGCAAACTGAATGTCATCAGTATTACTGTGCTAATATGCTTTCTTATGGCTTTTCAATACTCTCTCGATGCAGGAATAGGTCAATGGGAGAAGGGAATTATTATTTTAATTAGATAACGTGCCAAAGTTATACATGAAACCCATTGACAATGGAGTTAAAGGGGTATAAACCTGCCTAGGAACAAAATGGTAGGGCAGAATACCCCAACTTCCCAAATAGAATAGGTCCCTTTTCCGTTCCAGGTCTACCCCATGGAGACGGCTGTTGAGGTGAACTCTGCTTCTCACAGGCAGCCAGTGAAGGTGAGCCAGGACTTGCCTGATCTAGCCCCAGTGGAAGCATCCTCTTAACCAGTCTAGCATCAGAGAACCCAGGTGGAGCAGAGATACCAGCCAGGTGGCCTTTCATAGTGCACCTGAGCTTATTAAAATAACATTTTAACTGATCTCAGTATTAGTTTTCAATTGCTGGAAGCTATTTTGGAAGCCTTTTTTTCAGTTGAAAAGTCAGGTAAAATACAATATTTTAAATAAACTAATACCTCAGTTGCTTGCTTAGCAGTTTGGTTGGTACAATGACTGGAGATGAAGGATAGATTTTTTTTAACCTGCAAAACAAGCTTGTTCAATGATGCAATTAAGATAATTCATGGATCAGCAAACAATTATAATGCTCAAAACAGTATTAGTAAATTTCATTGAAAGTATGGGATTAATTTAGGAATAAAATAGCTCTGTTGCTTTCATTGTTTATGATAAGAGCTGTTAATCTAGATGTCCATTTACAGTGCAATCCTAAATGCAACTACACTTTCTAAACCCATTGACTTGAACAAAAGGGTGTAACTCTGTTTAGGATTGCACTGTTAGTGAGTTAAGGCTGCTACCAGGATTAAGTATCTTCTAAGATTTTTTTAAAAACAGTTCAAAGAATATTGTCGAAGGCTTTCACGGTCAGAGTTCATCGGTTCTTGTAGGTTATCCGGGCTTTGTGACCGTGGTCTTGGTATTTTCTTTCCTGACTGGACAATTCTACCAACTATTTTGTAAGATTGCACAGAGAAGCCATTGAAATTCATAAACATCAGCAAAACTTTAACAGAAAAGAAGAGAGTTTAAGAATGAATAAGGCTTGGCTTCCTGTCCTGAAAACCTCCAGACTAACAAAGACTACAGTCCACAATAGCCATGCGGATTAGCCTTGGATTCCACATGTTAACAGATCACTTCAGGATACAATGGTTCCACATTAACATACCACACCCTCATTAGCACATTATCTTGATACTTACAGGACAATGATTTGCACATTACCTTTGATACTTTGCAGGACAATGACTCAGCTCAAACCCAACCCCCTTCTGACTATATATTACTCTTCCTACACACTTGACACTACGAGTTACCGTACTTTGTATTCCCAGTGATGTATTAAGAGTTTGAAAATGTTGTAAAAAACGTCGCTTTAAAAGGGTTTTTGAATACCACAGCTTATAAATGGTTGAAGACGTCTTCACAGCTAAAGGGGCCAAACAAAGTGCGAACAGTATTTTTTATAACGTTTTCAAACTCTTAATACATTTGTGGGAATATCTAGAAAGTGCGAACAGTATTTTTTATAACTCTTCAAACTCTTAATACATCGGTGGGAATACAAGTGCGGTAATCCCCACTGAGAGACACTGTCCTTCAGTGTTACTCCTCTGAAGATGCCTTCCACAGCTGCTGGCGAAATGTCAGGAAAGAAAATACCAAGACCACGGTCACACAGCCCGGATAACCTACAAGAACCGAGTTCAAAGAATATTTCTATGTAATGCGATTGTTGATGCTGTGGACATGGAATCTCCAACTCCCTAAATAATTATCTAATGTCCAAAGAGCAAAAACTGTATACTTAGACAATTCAACTCATCATCGTTCATGGAAAATAAAAAGTTATTCAAAATATATCATCTTATTGGAAGGGAAAACTTAATGGCTAATATGTATGAACAGAATATAGGCCATGTTTGGAAGTTTATCATTTCTTAAATACCAGATGACCTAGATTAGCTATAATTCACAGAAAATCACTGGAGGCTTAGAATTCTGTTGTTAACTAGGTATTAAGTGCTGACTTTATTTTGAATGCTGATTGGGATTATTTTGGGGAATCCTACAAATTGCAAGTGCAGTGAAACAGGTTCAGATCTTTCCCATCTTCAACTTTTCCTAGCATGACAGTTTTTTCTAGTGACTCTTGCCTTCTCATAATGTGACCAAAATACAATAGCCTCAGTTTAGTCATTTTAGCTTCTAGTGTCAGTTCAGGCTTGATTTGATCTATAACCCACTGATTTGTTTTTTGTTTTTTGGGCAGTCCACGGTATCTGTAACACTCTCCTCCAACACCACATTTCAAAGGAGTCTACTTTCTTCCTGTCAGCTTTCTTCATTGTCCAGCTTCCACACCCATACACAGTAATAGGGAATACGATGGCATGGTGCACATTATGCCTGCCATAATTTTAAGGATGAAAATAAAGATATCCTTAAGTACTTGTAGCACTTCTCACACTGTGGATTACTGCTAGGGTTGCCAGGTGCCCTGCTATTGTGGAAGATCTTTTGTCAGCAACCCTTTCTCCTGCTGCCACTCCTAATGGCAGTGAGAGAGAGAAAAAATCAAAAGGTGCCAGCATGGTTTTACCATAGAGTTTCTGGTAATTCCTAGAGTAAGGAGACATAACTCCCAGTTTTCCCTTGAAGTGACATGCTGCGCAAAACTGGTATTGCCCCGTAGGATGCAACTGAAACAGTTATGCTTTCTACTACACTTTTATTATCAGCCATTTTAAAAATATAATTGGTTATATTAAACAGAAAATGCCATTCAGTGTGAGAATGCTTGGACATGCCATTGACATCACTTAAGAGTAATTTAGAGGTACTGTATAGATGGGAATAGTTCATGACCACTAGAGGGCGGCAACACTTTAGTTTAGAAATGACAGTTTCGTTTCATATTCCTAATCCAATATGAGGTTAATTATGATGAGAAGGACACACTCATTGCAAACCAATGAATAAAAAAAAAATACCAAGGGGTGTGAAGGAATATCAGATAGGAACGGAAATTGTTAGTAGAAAAATAAATTATGCTTATTTCTCAAATGCTAAAATAATGCCAAAATGCTAAAATAATAATAGTTTAGCAATCCAAAAGGACACCTCTGTACCAATAATAATAATAATAGTGGCTGATATGTGTAAATGGAAGTCAGCTTTGCCAAAGTTTACTCATTAAAATTCTAAGACTGGTAGACTCCACTGAACACAACAAATCTGGGAATAGCCTGCGGGTGAAGGGAAAGCACCCGTAGATTCCACCAGCAACTTCTACACATTGATCAGCTTTTCCCCACCGTGATTCAAGGTACTCAATCTATATATGTACAAGAGCCAGGAATTTTGCAAAGGCTGGGGTTGGATCCGCACGCACATTTCCACTCCTCCTTCCATGTGCTGATGATCCCAGATTAGGCATTTGCACAGAGCTAACACGATTCCATGTATACCTGGAGTTCTAGATTCTATATAATCAGCATGGCTAAGAGAGGTAAGACTTTCATGACATTACAAGCGATATCAGTCTAGCGCTATAGCGTCACAGTTAGAACATTAAAAGAAAGCAGAAAAGAACGTGCCATGAAAAAGCCAGGGAAAAGAAATGGCGAGGTTTGAAATGGCCAGAGCGCTTCAGACACGGCCCATTAATGGATTTACATAGGGCTGTTGAATTTAAAAAAATTCGGTATAGTTCAAATTCGGCCGAATTCAGCCCATTTAGATTCGGGATATGCCGAAGTCCGAACTCCCCCACTTCGGGTCCGTTCAATTCGGCGGGAATTCAAAGTTCAGGGAAAAAATTCGGTCGAATAAAGCCATTAAAAACACAATTGCGCCTTTCCGCAGCTCTGGGGGGGGCATTTTTGGGGTTAGAGGTCCCAAACTTTCAGCAGAGCTTCAAAGGACGTTTGTTGAAAGACTCCCCAAGTTTTGTAAAGATTGGGTCAGGGGGGGCTGAGATATGGGCCCTGAAAGGGGTCCCCCCCACCCTTAATGTGCATCTCTCAGCAGAGCTTGCCGCCCACGCACAAAGCTCCCAGCCCCGACAACAGTTTGCAAAGCAAATGCAAAGCAACACAACCTTGTAAAACAACACCTTTGCAACAGGGAAAACCAGAAGACACACAACTGAAACCTCCCCCCTCAAACCAGGGAGCGAGAGACTCGAGGGGGAACACACACCCCCGGCAGAACTGACGAAAGCCCCCTTTGGCTTCCCCCCACCCACAGAAACTGCTCCCTCCCCACACACACACAGACTCTGCTTTCCCCACACACACACACACATACACAGGAGAAAAATTATAGATTAAAGCCCCCAAAGGGGTCTTACTGTGGCTGTCTTCTGTTCCATCAGGAGGGGCTGGGGAGGACTTGTAATCCAAGATGATTCCAATTAGGCACGGGACGTTTTGCTCTGGAGATGCACACACAGGATCGGCTGATCCATTCATCCCAATAGGGGAAAGGGGAAAGGGGAAAGGGGAAAGAGGAAAGCCCATATCTCGGGACCCCCTGACCCAATGTTCACAAAACTTGGGTGGTCTCTTAAGAACACTTGTCTGAAACTCCGCTCAAAGTTTGGAATCTGCACCCCCAAAAACGCGCGCCCTGCAGCCACGGAAAGAGAAAAGGGGGGGAGGCGATATTTCTGCCCCCACTGAACCCATCTTTACAAAACTTGGGTGGTATCTTAAGAATAATTGTCTGAAGCTATGCTGAAAGTTTGGGGGCTATATCCCCAAAAAAGTGCTCCCTGCAGCCACATAAATGGAAAAAGGGGGAGGGAAAAGGGGGAGAGCCCATATCTCAAGACCCCCTGACCCAATGTTTACAAAACTTGGGGGGTATCTTAAGAAGCTTCATCTGAAGCTCCACTAAAAGTTTGGGGTCTGTACCCCCAAAAATGCGCCCCCTGCAGCCATGGAAAGAAAAAGGGGGAGCCCATATCTCGGGACCCCCTGACCCAATGTTTACAAAACTTGGGGGGTATCTTAAGAAGCTTCATCTGAAGCTCCACTGAAAGTTTTGTGTCTGTACCCCAAAAAATACGCCCCCTGCAGCCACAGAAAGGAGCAAATGTGCACAAGCACCCCCCCACACACACACACGAGGATTTCGCTCTCTCTCTCTCTCTCCCTGGCCGGGCTGCACATCAGCTGATTCCTCCAGTACTCAATCCTGACTGATTGGCCAGAAGAAGACCCAGCTTGGCCACCGATTGGCCGGGGGAGGAGAATGCTGCTTACTGATGGTTATGCTGCTTACTGACGGCCCCGAATTTGCCGGATTTATTCGCGAACTCGCGAACTCGCTGAATTCGGCCCCCCCGGTTGCCTGCCAGTTTTGAGTTCGGTTCCTCCCGAACTAAAAACCACCGAATCAGGGGAAATTCGGCTGATTTTCAGTTCGGGCCGAACCGAATCAACAGCCCTAGATTTACATATACTCTATGAAACCTCCATCCTAATATTGTTTTACTTGGAATTGGGCCAAGAACAGATAACCAGTTTAGAATGGCAATGTGAAATTGGCCTCAGTATAAGACAGCTTTGTGTGTTCAGCGTGGATGGAACACTATTATTAGTGTCCAGCTTTCCATCTTCTGTAATGTAATTGGGAGGTTTGTGTATTCATGTTAGCTGTGGGTGTCCTCAGGGCCGTCTTAACAGCATTATGGCCCCCTGGGCAAACCAGTGTGCTGTGGCCCCTACGACAACCACTCACAGGAATAAAAAGTAAATGGTCGATAATATTAAACATATATTTATTTTATTGGCACTTCAACAAAACTGGTGTTAAAACATGAAAAACATGCTGTACAGCAGCAGCTAATCAACATGATAAACATTTGAACAATACACAAGGCTTGAAAAACACAATAATACTCAGTAAGCCACACAGATTAGAGTATGAAATTACTACGAACTTCTTATTATAACAAGCATTTGCGGCATTTCTTTTCAGAGAATTGCTTTATTATTGGCTTGAAGTCAATGGTCTTCAGGATGACATTTTCCATGCACATGAGTGAAAGCCAGCTCAAACGATGCTGCCCCAGCCCCATGGTGATACGAAGCGGATTTTTTTATAAGTTTCAGTCTTGAAAAAGAACGTTCTCCTGTACAGTTGGTCACCATTATGCACATGTACACTCTGAGTGCAATTTCAACATTCGGGAATACAGATTTCAAATTGTCCGAAATTATTTTTCTGTACAGTGCAGGGCGAGTCTCACAATTTTCATCAAGAGCCATGTAGTGCTTGAGATGCTCACATTCATTTAAAAGGTCATCATAATTCAGGTCTTTGTGATACATATTAGCCAGATGTTCACACTTTTTCTTTAGTGCATCAGAAGCAATGGTTTTCAATTCACTGAAGAAAGAAAACAGATTTCCAATCTGTGAATAAGCCTGTGCACGTTTTGTCAGTTCAAAGATTAGAGTGTCCAGAATAGGGAGGAAAGTTTCCACCCTGAACTTTTCAGTTTTACTGAGAAGTACCTCTTCTGATCCATCATATCTACTAAGACGCACACTTCGTTTTCGTTCCCGTTTTTTCCCATCACTGTAATCTGTATCTGGACACATACTCCTGGCTTTGAATTCATATTCACTAAATTTGTCTCTAGTTTCCAGAAGATAAGGTGATGTCCAGGCCCGCAACCCACAGGTGCGGAAGCAGCCAGCCATGTGTCGAGTGCCTTAACAATTCCCTTCCCCCCAGGTTTTGTAAAACTCTCTCTCTCACCCCCAGCAATCTGAGGCTGTTGCCAACATTCAAAATTGCAGCAACATTAACTATATGGTTTTTCTAGGAAATAGACATCTATTCCAAGTCAGAGTTTCCAACCCATAGTGCATGACCGAAAATGTGCACCATGTTTTGTTTCTGGCTGCTTCTGTGCTATTTCATGAGGAGTTTCTGATGCTGCTGTCAGCTAGTGGCCTGAAACACCAGGTAAAGTACTGAGACTTTCCTAGACATTAAATAGTGAAAGATGGAGACAGCTTCTTTTATTCTGCAAAATTTCTCACCCTCTCCTTCCTGCAGGTCTGGTGAAAGATACAACTGGTTCAGCACACTCAAGATACGGTTCTTGGAACTAGGCTGGGATGGCCAGGGCATGCATTCTAAAGCTTAGGTTGGTTTTCCATCTCATTTCTCAAAACACCTTTTCCAAGAAGCTGTTGACTTAACCCTTTAATCCTTCTGATGCAACCAAGGCATATCTGTAGCTGCGTTTACTCACAGTAATCCCTCATGACTCTCATCTCCTCCTCCTTCCCCTTCCCTTTGCTTCCATTCATTCCCTCACTGTGAAACGTGGTATCTCAGGGATCTGCCACATTTTACGATTATAAAAAGCATCAGATACTGTGATGACACCATATGTATAACTACAGAAATCACACTGCTGTGATCTCGGACATTTGGGAACCCTGCGGGCAACTCTGACATTTGGGCAGGTCTATCTGATTACAGTACTGGCAGAACTATGCCATAATAGTGGTGCAATGTACGTTGTAATGCCAAATGGGGGCTGCAGCTGGATCCTAAGCATCTGTAGACAGGTCCCTCAATAAGAGGTGCCATTATCTTCAAAGAAAGCAATTAAAAAACAACAGTAATAACCATGGGAGATTTCAGCATCTAGGCATAAAGCAAGCATGACCAGCGCACATTTATTCCACAGACACAGGGAAAGGAAGCGGGTGCCCGGCTCCATTAAAGAGTGTGGATGTCCCCTGCTGGCCAATGTGCTGCATTACATTGCTTTAGTCCATTAATGTTTATGCCATAATAAATCTGTGAGTCTTTGTGCGACTCCTATGGCTATTTCCCTTGCTGATGTTTGCAGAGAGGTCACTGTTTCCACACAGTACTTGAGCTGGGATGTAGCCTTGCTCCCTATATAGCTGGATTTATTTTTCCAGATTCTTAAATGGAGTTTTCTGTAGAACTCAAAAGTGACCTGCAACCTTTAGTTAATGTTAAGTTGGTCTCATAAGAGAAACTTTACAGTTGCTCCCCCCCCCTTTCCCTATTGTTACAACGAGGGTATATTTTATTTGTATTTTACCATGTTTTTATCCCACACTTCCTCCAATAAAGCGTGTGTGTGAACAAGATCTTGGGGTACGGGTAGACCATAAGTTAAATATGAGCGTCCGGTTTGATGCAGCGACAAAGAAAGCTAATGCGATCTTGGGATGCATCCACAGAGGCATAACATCTGGATCACAAGATGTCATAGTTCTGCTGTACACTGCATTAGTCAGGCCACACCTAAAGTATTGTGCAAAGTTCTGGAGGCCTCACTTCAAAAGGGATGTGGACAGAATGGAGTGGATGCAGAGGAGAATGATGAGGAAGATCAGGGGCCTGGAGACCAAGCCCTACAAGGAAAGGCTGAGGGAATAGGGAAGTTTAATCTGGAGAAGAGGAAGTTGAGGGGGACATGATTGCTCTCTTTAAGAATTTGAAATGGCTGTCACTTAAATGAAAGCAGGGAGCTGTTCCTTTGGGCAGAAGAGGATAGGACTTGCAATAATAGGTTTAAATTGCAGGCGGAGAGGTACCGGCTGGATATTAGGGGGAAAAGTTTTTTACAGTAAGAGTTGTTTGACAGTAGACTCAATGACCTGGGGAGGTGGTGAGCTCCCGCTCACTGGCCGTCTTTAAGCAGAGGCTGGACAAACCCTTGTCAGGGATGCTCTAGATAATTCACAGTGGGTAGCCGTGTTAGTCTGTCTGCAGTAGTAGAAAAGAGCAAGAGTCCAGTAGTACCTTAAAGACTAACAAAAATATTTTCTGGCAGGGTATGAGCTTTTGTGAGCCACAGCTCACTTCTTCAGATACAGCTAGAATGTAACTAGCTGTATCTGAAGAAGTGAGCTGTGGCTCACAAAAGCTCATACCCTGCCAGAAAATATTTTTGTTAGTCTTTAAGGTGCTACTGGACTCTTGCTCTTTTCTACTAGGGATGCTTTAGGCCAGTGATGGCAAACCTTTTAGAGACCGAGTGCCCAAACTGCAACCCAAAACCCACTTATTTATCGCAAAGTGCCAACATGGCAATTTAACCTGAATACTGAGGTTTTAGTTTCAAAAAAAACAACACATACATTAACATCTTTTGCCTTAAAAGAAAAACACAAAACAGAGCTTTCAATTATACAAACAACTTTTTATTGAAAGGTAAAAGTTTGCATTTGGCATGCTTTTGAACAATTAATGTGATTTTTGCTGTTGTGTGCATGCTGATAATTTGTTTAACCTTGGCTCATACTTTGTAAGTTTGAGAGCAACACATGCAGCACTCAGGTCGTCTGTTAGTCTGTTTCTGGTGTCAGATTTGATATAATTCAAAGCTGAAAACAGCTGCTCACAAGCATAAGATGATCCAAACAAAGTAAGGAAAGCAATCCTAAGTGCTTTCATTGACTTAAAATTATTTGGCAGATAATTCCACACTTTAAGGATTTCATTTTCAGAACTAACTGTGCTGTCCTTTGTTCTAGAAAGATAGTTGCAAAAACTAAGATACTGGGAATGATAATTCCTAAATTTCCCTTCAAGAAACTCTTTTCTTTCAGTTTCACCAAGTTCGGCAACACTTTTGTGGTTGGTGTCAAAGTGCCATCTAACACTAGATGTGCGACACACAACACTTTCATTACATAGAATACCTAACGCTTTCCCATTGCGTTCAATCACTCCAAATAACTCTGTCCAGGCCTCTTGGAATGATCTTCCACAATCTGTTTTTGCATTTTTTGTTTTACTCATTTTTGGGTGTTCAAAATTTGGAGTCTACAAAAAGACAAAAAAATTTTTTAAAAAAATGAAGCACCCAATACAAATCAATCCCTATACCAAAAATAGCAAACACTTTTTAGTTAACACTAAAGAAATGAATATTCCCTTCTTGGGGAATTTGCATAAATCAGATGAAGTGGAGATGTTGCACACATTTCCCATACACAGGAGGCGTGCAGAACTCGATCATCCATACAAGCTCTCATTTTCCCTTTAGCAGGAGCCCAGGTTGGTTCCTATGGACAGCAGCCAATACAAAGTTCCAGTACAATGAGTGCCATGTCTGTCTTCTCCTCTCATATAGCACACACACAGGCCATAGAGAGCTGAACCCCGCATACCAACCTATCCCAGCACACTGAGCATTACATGTCTTATTTACGTGGCAATCTTTTGACCACATTTTAGGAAATAAGGACTAGCACTTTAAACCTCAACCCTAATGTGGTTTGCCAGAAGATCCAGTTGGGAAGCCAGAAATAATTCTCCTGGGGCTGGATTTGGGCCAAGGGCCTCCAGTTGTGACCCTTACACTATTTAGACCAGCAGGTCTCCAGCTTTGGGGAAGGGAGGTAGAAGGTCTTTTATATTCTCTTCTAAACAGTGTGAAGGGTTAGCAGACAACAATATCTCTAAGGAATGACATTAATTCCAGAGGATTAATCATGCAGCAAAAATAAACAGGCACTGGTGGCACTATAAAGACTAGGATTTAATATGATTTCTTGGATTACAGCCTGCTTCTTCAGACACAGTGAAAGAAAGGACAAAATTATGAGGGCATCCACAGAAGGCAAAGTAGGGATGCCAACCTCTAGGTGGGACCTGGGAGCCGCCCAGCAATTACAGCTCATTTCCAGACTACAGAGATCAGTACCCCTGGAGAAAATGGATGCTTTTGGAGGGTGGACTCTGGCATTGTACCCAGCTGAGGTTCCTGCCCCACCTCCCCAGGCTCCATTCTCAAATCTAGGAGATTCCCAACCTGGAGCTGGCAACCCTATTCTCCTGTCCCCCGCCAATGAGTAGTGAGTGGGCAGAGCACTGAGGTATTAGAATGGACTGCACCATTTCCGATTGCAGGTCTGCAACATTCCCTTACATTAATAGTTCCTGAAAGTGGAGAATTTGTACAGCATGTAGATTATTTAAGCAAAAACTTCTCTCAGAAGTGCTACTTTTTTGGGTGTGCAGAGAACATTTTTAAGGGGGAGCAGTAATAATATGACATCCCCCCCCCACCGCCAGTAGTCAGACTGCAGGAACCCCAGCAGTCACCAGCCAAAGGGACGAAGCCGAATGCCCCGCCGACCGCGGCAGCCCAGGAGGACCTGGCGTCATGGCTGGGAAGGGAGGAGCCAGACACCACGGCAACACAGCACAGGGGTGGCGGAGCCCAAGAGAGACGCCGCCGCCGGGAACCAAGCCGTGGCAAGGCGCTCGGCCACAGCCTCACCCGTCCAAGGTGGAGACGGGCGGGGCAGAGCCGGAGAGGCAAGCGGGCTCAGACAAACAGCTGAGCTGCGGCTGCAGCTCAGCTGAGAGAGGGGGGGCTCAGACACCGACCGGGGAGGCCCCGGAAGTGCTCAGGAGGGGAGGCTCAGGAGGGGGCGGACGTTGCTGCTGTGCGCCCGGCCCTCTCACGCAATCGCAGCGAGCCACTCCATTCTCCAAACCAAGGCAGATGCGACGGCTGCTCAACTTACCCGTGCGTGCCCACAGAGAGGGCTCAGCATGCCCAGTCCAGCACGTGTGCCGTAGGTTCGCCAACACGGCTCTAGGCTGATCCTGCATTAAGCAGGGGGTTGGACTAGATGGTCTGTACGGATCCCTTCCAACTCTATGATTGTAGGAAGGCATACATTTGTCTCCCTCCCCCATTTTACGCTCACAACCATGGGCGGACTGGCCATTGTGGACACGGGAACTTTTCCTGGCAGGCTGATGTCCTCCCCCTATGGAAGCAGAAGGGCCTATGTGACGATGGGGGGGGGGCATTCCTCGCATGGCCTGTTGCGTGGGTGGGCAGGCTGCCTCCCTCTCCTGCTCTTTGCCACAGGTATCCTTTGCCACTCTGGCATCTGAAGTAGAAGGTTTCAGTATAACTTTTCTTCTGGCATGCTGGTTTTGAACATCCATCCAAACGCCTTGATGGAGCTTGATGTTGTCGCCTCTCCACTCTTGCACCAGCCCCAAATGCCTCCCAGTGCTGATACCTTGCCCCCCACCTGAACAGCATTTTCTGGAGGCAAGGAAGTTATGAGCTGCAGGCAGAGATCTTCCAGCCACAGGAACACTCTGCTGGATTGATGCCCAGGATTTGGACAGATTGTGCAGCATGCTGCATCATGGGCAGCTTTGGACAAGGAGAGCATTTATGCAAGAGTTCAGAGGGAGTGACATTCCCATGAGCCAATGAGATGCTCCTGTAACCATGGTTAGGAGTTCAGGCAATTCACCAGACCATTATTCGGCTGCAGATATGCCGTACACGGCTGATTTGTCTTGGCACTTGCATTTTCACTTCTAAGCTATGCCAACCCTTTCAATATTTTCCATATTTCCCTTTGCATTAATGAAAACATTAGAAGAGCAGATAAGGGCAAGCAGAAAGGGACGAGGAGGGGAAGCATGCCACAAATTACATTGTTGTTGTCGCTTCCTAGAATGCATGTTGGAGAAACAACAGGAATTAAGGGCCCCCGAACAGAGTGATGTGGAACGATAAGGAGCCCTGCCGTCCAGATGTGAAGACATCCTTTCCTCTTTTCCAAACAAACAACCACTCTTTTTTTTGGCTGCGCCACGGGCCTTTTGTGACTCTCCATTGCAAGGGAGAGAGCGGTGGTGAATTCGTGTGCAATTAGGAGATCCATAGGCTGAATTCTTTCCAGTCGCTGTCTGTCTGTCAACACCGCACACTTCAAGGTTTTTTCTCTCTAATCCAGCGAACATAGAAGAGGGTGGGTGACGCTCTGGTTCCATTTCATACTAGCTGTGCACTCTGAGTGAGTAAAAACATACAAAAAGGCCTTTCCCCTCTAGGCATACATTACTTCTAAAGAATGTTATCAAAATGCCTGTTTTAGGTGTTATGCCTATTTGCATTTAGTTCCCCCCCAAAACACACTTTTTTTTAGCTGCTGTGTAAAATTTCCCTCTGAGTCAAGGAAATTACTTTCACTCCTGCTGAGCTGGGAATATTTTTCTTTTCCCAACATTGCTATGAGGATCTGTTTGCAAACACTTAGCAGAGTCGCCTATATTATTACTCTCTAGAGATGTGCTTATTTTTTTCCTGCTTTCAGCTGTTGCCCCCCCCCCACCCAAATGCACTTGGTTTTGTTAAGTTGGTTATCAATACTATTTATTTTAAGCTGTTCTAAATTGTTAGAAAATGCAGGAGAAGAGAATGATGTAAGCAGCTTTGAATCCCTACTGGGGAGAAATAAATAAATAAATATTTTATTTATTTTCTTTCATTATTATTATATTATTATTTATTTCTTCCTACTGGGGAGAAATAAATAAATAATAAAATAATAATAATAATAATAATAAATGCTTAACGTTCACTTGTCACTATTTACACCATCCAGTTGGGATGAAACTGTTGAGGATTTTACCCTTTACCCAAGGGAGCTTCCTTGCCAAAGACAGTGTTCCTTTTTTCTAGGCAATGAAAATGCTCACATGCAGTTCAGAGGCAAAGAGAAGCATTTGACACCCAAAAATCATGCTATGGGCACATATGGGGTTGGGCCCTATGATTCCCTTCCCATAGAGAAAGATTTCCTTCAATAAAGAAAGACTTCTCTTCATCAGAGGAGGCACTTATCTGTCAGCAAAATTCCTTCTCCATTGGAGGAAATTAAGTAAGTCTCCATTGGAGGAAGTCCTCTAGGAAGAAGTTAAGGAAATTAAGTCTCTGTTAAGGAAGAAGACTTAGCGGGATTTTTAAATTATTTATTTACTGTATTTATAGTCTGCCTTTCTTCCTAAAACATGAAGTGGATTACAAAATTAGCATAAACAATGGAATGAAGAAAACAGTGTAAGACATACTGTGAACAGTGCAGCTACTGGATAACAAAAATAAAAAATCAAACGGGATAATGCATAACAGCAAATGGCCAACAAGCAACAACCCTGCGCTCTATAGACTTTTATGCATGAGTAGTTAGCATCGTTATCACCACTGGACTGTTTTGGGGTTTCATTGGAAGTCTGCATGATTTTTCCGATCTTCAGAAGTCGCTTCGCTCCTGCCTTGCACTTTCCCTGAGATTTCAGGATGCTGTTTAACTACAATTTTTACGTTTGCTTCAAGCCCAAAAAACACAACTCAGTAAGGAGAGTCCCAAAAAGCACGCCCTCACCAAATCTGGATCTGAATTTTTTTGATGTGGACACTTCTAGTGCCTTGGTCACATCTGAAGGAAGTAAACAATTTTTTAAAAACAAAAATGGTGAGGGAGAGCAATCTTGCAACCTCATACCCTGTGAACTTCACTGCTTGCTTCACAGCCCAGATTTATTTCAGTTATCAGAGTCAAGTGGAGAGAAAAATGCTCAAAGGAATGGCACACAGGAAAGTCTGGTGGTTTAGTGCCCCTTGTCTGCAAGTGCCATTTTTGCCTCCCTTTATCCTGGTTCTGCCTGGCAGACACACAATGATCCAATTGACAAAAAAGCTCTTCGTTTAATTCATTAAAAGAGATTGCTGCTAATAGCAGCTGGGGGGCAGGGAGGGCACAGATTGGGGAATTGGTGATAAGGAAAAGAGTGTCCTAGCACCACAACCCTGAGCCACAGGACTGCTGACAGCCACCATGGGACAAAGATTCTGCCTCCCCCCCCTTATGACCCTGACCCAAACCATGCGTTTAATTTTGTAATGTTATATTTATACTAGGATAGTGTCAGGCCTTTTGCCTTTTAGCTGGAGTAAAGGCTCTTGACATCAGTTAGGCCAGGTTTTGGCTACACGTCGAGTCCTTGGTTCTCATGCCTGTGAACGTCTGTGTACAGTTTCGTTCGTCCTGTTTACTGCAGCTGTGGTATTGTTTAGTCTGTCTTCCTGGGAACCGCTTATCTCGGGGTTGCCTAGCGATGTTTACCTTTTCAGCCCATAGTGCCTTTAAGCATGTAACTTGCCTGTGTTCGCCATTATCAGCCTTACCTGCCTGTAGGTAGTCAGTTCTTCAGTCTGTCTCTTTGCTCTTAATAAAGTATTACTGCTTCAGAGCTACCTGTCTGGATGAGTTTGCTTATGGGGTGCTAGGGACAGACGCCTGATCCTGACAGATAGGACACACTTCTTACATCTGATGAAGTGGGCTGTAGTTCATAAAAACGTCATATTACAAAAAAAAAAACTCTAGTAAGTAAATCAGTAAGAACTCTGTTTAAGTTTGCCCTTGTACCTTTAGCTAGAGCAAAAGGCGGAGCAAACTGATTATGTAGTGGTGCTGGATGAGATGTACTGGGATCATTGGAGTTGAGTTTGCTGACATACTTTCTAAAAAGAGTGTGTCGTTTGTCATATAACATGAAGCTTAATGTCTACTGTAGCAAAGTAGCATTTACAAAAGGATATTAGATGTCCCACCAATACAACAACAACAATCTACTTCCTGAACAGCTTTTAAAATGAAACTAAAGCTAATTAAGGGGTGGAGAAGGTGGGCTAAATTCTGTTCCACATGTGTAATCATTTAGTCACATCAGTTTTCAATACCTTTATTGGCATACCAATTAAGTCACATTAATATTCCATTACCATGCATGTAGGCATGCTCAGAATTGCTCTCTGAGTAACCTCTGTTCACTATCCTGCTGCTCTTCCCAGCACGTATGCAAAAAGAGACAGAGTGAGGTTCTCCACCGGGGTGTGTGTGTGTGTGTGTACACACTGACTTGCAGTGCAATCCTAAAGACAGTTACTCCAGTCTAAGCACATTAATTTCAGTGGGCTTAGACTGGAGGAACTCCACATTGGATTGTAGCAGTCTCTGACATGGTCATGGTATCTTATGAACATGTGCAGAATTAATTCCATATAGAGCTTAAACACATCATACAAATACAGAGGTTTGTGTAATGTATACTGAAAGTCTGTGTCATGCTGACAGGCAACTCTGTGTCATGCTGACAGGCTAACTCAAGGTTAGCTCTAATCAAAGCTAACTACTAAAGTTACTCTGGCTTTGTCCTTGAAGGGGCAGAGCTGAGCACCTTCCCTTGAAGGGGCAGCGTAAAAGTCACCTTTCTGACTCAGCTGCCAGATGTCAGAATCTTAAATGGCCTTTTCAAGGTTTTAAGATATCTTAATGTACTAAGAGTGCATTAATAGTTGAAATTGTGCTTAAAGTATAGCCTAAAGGCATTATAAGTTCTCTCAGGATAAGAGTAACAAGCTTTCTTGCCTTTTGTAATCTGCCCAAGGCTGTCAGTTACTAAAAGATGTTACAAGTGACAAATGTAAACAATAATTGTGTTTCATGAGTTCTATAGTTAAACATTGTGCTACAGATTTCTAAGTAGTCTCATTTAATGCGTATAGTCGTAACGAAGAGGATGGTATAGAAATTAAATATGTAACTTGATCATGTAACTCAGAAATGAGTATTTATACTTTAGGCACAGAGGACTGAAAGAGAAGGAAATCCATATAAGGACATAAGACAGGAACAGAAACCACTAAGCTCCTGGTATTGGATAAGAAAGGGAAAATAAAGGTACCCTTTTGAAGGCAAAGGAAGAGGGGAAAAGGAACATTCTTCACTCTTAATGGGTCTAGAAATTGTATAAATACCAGCCACAGTCCAGCTTGCATTTTAGAATGCTATGACTGGCAGACTGCAGCTGTCTGATGTAGCACTTCTCCATCTCAAAAGGCTTGAGATGTAAAACATTGAAACTCTGATCCTTGCGTGGACAGAAGTTCAGAGACATCTTGAAATATCAAGATCTGGATATTTCAACATATCTTACTTACAGTCTTCTTGTGAGACTGCTCTATTCCTAGAAGAGGATAGAGACCCTTAGAATTCCTATTCTTTGAATGGGAATCTAAGTGCAGTGATCTTTCCATGTATTGGAACACTGAGAGTCCATCAGATTTATGGATTCTTACAGACTAAGCCTATTTGGCTTACCAATGCTAAGAAGCATCCTGAATACAGGGCTAATAGCTAGACCTCTGAGATTGTGTCAGAACGTCCTCTACTTAACAGAGGGACTTCTGAACCTCCTCAGAGCAAGAGACCAGAGAAGGGAAAGGAGACTCTCTGTACTCTGTGAGATATGCACAATGCACATACACAGATTGGCACAGCAAGGTATAGTGTGTCTTCTGTACAGAAATGTTATGATGTTTTGAATGATTTAAGTTAGGATGCTTCTAACCAAATCTTTCTCCAAAGAATTAACCATATTTTGACAGGATTTCTGTAACCTTATATTCTGAATGAAGGTGCATTGCACTAAGGATACTTTATGAGTATATTCTGACTAAGATACTCCTTTATGGAGGCATAGAGAATGTGAATGATTACTTGCTACATAAACATGTTTAAGACTAATGATGTCTATCCTTATATGATATTTTAAGGCTTTGCAACCAAAAAGCATATATTGTATAATGTAAATAAATGTGTTTTTTATATACTTCTACTCTTGTCCATTATTATAAATTTATTGGCGTGTTCAAAAGATGTCCTAGAAGCAATAACAAGTTTCTAGGAACCGTTGATTCCGGTCTAGTGGTGTCTCGCTGTATAAGATAACTCCATTTCTCAGTAAATGGTACATTCTAAGAGTGTAGGCACTTAACGGCCCGAACCGCGACAGGATTGCACTGTTATAGCTCAAAGAGACCAGTGATGAGGATCTGAGAATTCTTCATCTTTAATTTTTCCAAAAAGTACAGCAGCTCTATAGTTCCTTGAGACCCATCTGGTAAGGCTCCCTTGATTTGGAGACCATGGATTTGCCCCCATAGACGTGACCTAAAACAGGCAGCCTACATTTCAGGCTCAGGAGAAATTATATCACTGCTAGTCCGGTCACAGAGTTTAACCTTCACAAATACCCACACAATGATTGTGTTGCTGACGACTTTAACGACTCAGACATTTCTTGTGCTCTCTTTTGGAGAGAGAGAATTAGTCATGATTGTGCACAACGTCACAAAAATGCAAAAGAGACAGCAGCATGAACAGTCATGCACAATGACGGACAGCAATCAGCTATGAATAGATTTACAAGCTATTTGACTGCTGTTTATCCAAAGAGAAAAGTGGACAGGCTTCCTATATTGTGCACAGACACAGATATATGAAAAATAGGTTGAATGCATAAGCTAAGGGCCATGGCAAAATAACAGGAAGTGAGACACATATATGGTTATATACAGGAAAGAGTCCTGTGGCACCAGGAAGGCAAACAATTTTTTATGACATGAGCATCTGTAGGCAAACTGCCACAATAAGGGCAGAATCAGACATTACAAGAAATATATGAGGGACACTTATGGGTAGAAAATAAAGAGAGACAATACTTAAGCTTTAAAGGGACTCTGAAAAGTAAAGTAGGGTCAGCCAAGGACACACACACACAAGCAGGGAGGGGAACTACTGAACCCTGCAATAGGTGTATGTGTGGGAAGGGTTCAGTTGCTATTTGCTCCACTGGGCAAACTTGCATGTAGTCATTAGTGCCTGTAAGTTTCCCCACTGGAGCAAACAGCGGCTCCCCAGGCCATTTCAGGTCAGGAAGATGGCTTGGCAACGGAGGGGCTTCAGCCCCCCTTCTCCTGTGCACTGTGGCCCCAAATCCAAAGTGGCCACATGTGCCTGGGGATTAAGTTCTGAGCACGGAGCTTCCAGCGCACACCCCACTGACAGCTCTCATGGATTCGCTGATTTTTCACATTATACTGAAAAGGGAACGTATAATGTCAAAGGAAGTTGGTATATCGTGTTCTGCATGTCCAAAATCTTATTTTATAACTGATTTTTAAAATTGTCTGACAAAGCTTTACTCAGTGAACAATGAATTAGAGCATAATTCTCCAATTTAAGATGATTCTTAAAGGAATTTCAGTGAAGGCGGAATAAATGCTGATAAAGACTGTATCCTGTTGGTCAGCGATATTCATTAATTGGATCTTTACTAGGGGTATAGCAACAAAAAGATTCTTTGAAGCCCAGTCTTCTTGTCAAAGCCCACACTGCACAATCAGCTTGTTCATCCCTTTTCACCAAGAATTTTTCAACAAAACTTTCCCCTCCACTTGGCTCTTTCATGCAAAGAACAAGAATCTCTACCAGTTCCACTGTAAAAAATCTGCAGCCAATATAAAATAACCTTCTGCTGAGTTATAGTTCGAACAGCTGACACAATCTTGCCTCTGCTGTTGTAAGGATGGAGATTCAGTTGCTCTATGGAAGGTATAAATGGGGGTCAAAAGATTTATTGAGGTTGGCCTGCAACTCAGTGTCTTGGCCCCCAGAACCCAGGCCTTGTAGGGCGACCGCTCATCATTTGAACAAAGATGATGGCGTATAAGAAGCATCACATTTCCACTTCAAAATTTCACGCCTTGCATCATGGCTGGTTTTGCAAAGATCGCTCATAGCTTTGTCTCAGGGGTTAGCAATGCTTATTTATTTATTTATTTATTTAGGTATCTACAAACAGCTCTTCCACCCCGATGTAGCCACAGTGGATTACAGCATCATTTCCCCTTTTCATCTATTTTATCTTCACACAACGAGTGAACTGAGCTAGGCAAGGCTGAGAGCGAGAGAGAGCGAATGCCAAGTCACCCAGAAGGCGTCCACTGCAAAGAGGAGATTCTAACCATGGGTCCCTCCGATCCTAGTCCTGCGCCAACATCGACACCACCCTTAAAAAAAAAAATTGGTATATAAATGATGGGGGGGATCTTTTAATTAGTTCCCTTTCCATTTCTGCCCTAATGAGCCTCTTGTAAAAGACACTTCTGTTGTCAAAAGCACACAGCACAGAAGGAATTCAAACAAGTTACAATACACATAACTGCATGGGTTTAAGTAGGGAATCAAGTCCATCAACAGAGTGAGCGAGGACTTTTCAAAGGTTTACAAACACTCCATGAATGTGTGTGTGTGTGTGTGTGTGTGTGTATTGATGAGTACAATAATTAGCCTGCACATTGGGAAAGGCATGCCAAACTTGAGAAATAGTTGTGTGCACATTAACCGAGAGGTCCAAAAGGACCCATTGTCAGTTTCCACTTTCATAGACCATATTGGCATCAATCCTCTCTTTTCCTGTTCTTCAAAGATCTCAGCTTCTGCCCAGGGAAAATCCTGACCAGCTTTCCCTTGATAGCAAGAACACTGCTGCTGTTGTCTTATGACAGAGTAAAAAATCCCCCCTTCTTTTTCTTCCAAGGTGAAAGAAATGGTGGTCACTCGGGCCGAAGCCTCGCCATGCTCTGAATGTTGCTATGAACTGCTGCAGGAAGCTGTGGATACAAACGGGGACATGTGGGACGTTTGCATTCTCAGCCGTGCCTTGCATCGAGCGGCTGACTCCGTGACTTTCTCCATGCAGTGATTCAGCTCCAGTGAGATGATGGACATCATTCCTTTGAAAGTAGCCCAAGCTCATGCCAAAAGGCCCATGATAGATTCTTCATGCCATCCTGTAAGACAGACTCCGATGTAGCACCTTCAAGCTGAACTGCAGCAAAAACAATACAGCCTGTACTCTGCTTCATAAACATTCTTCGTTACACAAAGGGCATTTGAAAGGCAGCGTGATACGGCTTGACCTTAAAAGCTATGGACAATCTAGTGGAGCACAGACGTTTCATAAAGTATAATCACTTCCTGGAATTCTTGGGGCAGCATAGCCGGAGCCATGCAAATCCTGTTTTCTTGGCGTTGTTTCCTGCGTGCGAATATCATCAGTTTAGTGAGGCTTGTAACCATGGCAGTGGCTAAACAAGAGAGGAGAGATTTCTGATAAAGCCATCCTGTATGAGGCTTTCAAGGATTTTCCGGATGGTAACAACCTGGATCTGCCAGTCATAATCTCTTTTCCTCTCCCTTTCTCTTTTGGGTGAACCCCTCCCTCCCCCCCAAAAAAACCCCACCAGTGGTAAGCTGAGTCGCTTATTCAGATTTCTACTCAATCATGCATTCAGTTTCAACTTCAGTTTCCGGTTTCGATGACAAACAAACTGCAATGAAACTCACCCAAAGCCCATCTAAAGCTACATGTTCTAGAGATGTTCCCAAGCAGGGGATAAGTGTGATGGTCATTCTATCTTCCTTGTTCCCACCATCCAGTAGTGCAACATGTATGGACATGGAATTCTGAGCATGGAATCTGCATGGTACGAATTGCTAAAGTTTGGCTTCCACTCACAGAAGGTCCCCAGTTCAACCCCCAGCATCTCCAGGTAGTAGGCGACATAAAAAGACCTCTGCCTGGGACCCTGGAGAGCTCTTGCCAACCGGAGTAGACAATGCTGACTTTGCTGGACCACAGTGGTCTGATTCAGTAGAAGGCAGCTTCATATCTTCACTTAAGACTGTGATGGGTACAGCTGCTGAGCAGTGAGCCAACATATGGATGGCACTGTCAAGCACATGAAGCTGCCCTACACTGAGTCAGGCCATTGATCCATAAAGTCGGTATGTTCTACTACTGTGGCTGGCAGAACGCTAGGCCTAGTTTGTTTGGCAGGGGGCTCTGAGCTCCTGTGGAGTCAGCCCTTCCCTTCAGGTGGCAGTTAGTTCTAACGGACACTTCCAACTGCCAGATGCAGAACCTTATAATCTTTTTATTAAATACAGTTTTCTTACTGTATTAAATACAGTAAAGATCCTGACATTAGGCTGTTTTTTTTAATATATATTTTTATTATTTTTCAATAATTGCTATACATCTCATTTGACAATACATCCTATATACCAATCTTTGAACCGATAAAAAAATTAAAGAATTATTAGGTGTATGTCTTCAGTATTAAATATAATTAATTATAATTGACTTCCCCACCGACTTCCTCCCTCCCTACAAATATTTGGTATCTCCTTTGTATTGATATTTTTTAATCCTTATGTCATTATTTTAATGTTATACTTTCCCCTTATTTAATACATTTCGATAAGCAATAATAATATAATATTAATACTAAAGAGAAAAGAAGAAGAAAATCATTTAAAAAATGAAAACAGAGACATAACAAAACACATTAACATAATTTTCTCCAGTCACTCATCTCTGTCATATAAAACGGATTAGATTTTAAAAAACTTTATATACCCCCAAGTAAAAAATTAAATTGATATCATTTTTCCTCTACCCCCCACATTTCCCATATTAAGAGTCAAATTGGTGTTCTTCCGGCTTTCTTAACCCTTCTTTTTAAACTTTTTCTTCTGTCTGGCTGACATTAGGCTGTTAATGGCGCTATTGAGGTAGGATACATGTTTAAAAGCTTTTGAGCCTGTGAAGGCAAAACTAGGCACAGCAATCCCGCGATAAGGGTTCCCAGGAAATGTAGACTCAACACAATTACAGCTGCAGCAGACAGGACAAACGAAACCGTACACAGATCTTACAGGCATGGGAACCAAGGACTTGACATGAAGCCAAAGGCTGGCATGTGAACCAAGGACAAAGTCAAAGGCTAACCTACCCATGCTAAGGCCTTTACCAGCTAAGGCCTGACATTTTACATGTGTGAGCCGTTTATATTCCTCCACTTACCTGTTGGCTGTTTTTGACTCTGCTGACTTACAAGGGTGGTGTATCCCGCAGCGAGTGAGTGTCGGGATATTGCCCCACATAAGGAAAAGGATCAACCTCCATTCCCCCCCCCTACAGTTCCCACACTCCCAAGAGTCCAATCTGTTATGGCCCAAGCATTTTCTGTTCCAACCCACCACCATATAACATTATCTCAGAAGGGGTTAGGTGGGCACTTACCTGGGGGCCTCCTGGCCAGGCTGTCTGAGGGAGCTTGTTCAAAAGAGCTTACCGGCAGCGCGATGAGCACACTGCTCTGTCTGTGTTAGTAACTTATTCGTTTTGCAAAGGTAACATTGTGCCTTTCTGCCCTCAACAGGGCCACCAACATGGCCAACAAATTAAAACATACATAATAATGAGTTTAATCATTGTGAAAATTGTCTTTATTGTTTTTATCCGCCTTGGGTTCTGACTGCGGAACATATAAATACTCTAAATGGCACAAGCTCCCCCATCCCCAAAATTCGAAACGAAAACAAAACATGAATATAAAATATTTCAAACAATAAAAGTATGCACAGAAACCCTCGGAAAGACAGAAGGCAATGCATGGAACAACGCATCATATTTTATAATGAGGATATATGATAGCATTTAACTTAGTTCAGCCTAATGGTCAGTGTCAAGAATTGACACTTCCACTCGCATACACAAAATCCAGTTCAAAATCCAGTTTGATGTCATCTAGTGACCAAATGAGGAATTACTACTTTTAGTGGGGGGAAAGCCAAAGGAAAATTTAGAATTTTGGTGGCGTCTGCATATGTTTGATGAGATTCGTTTATGAATGAACTGTGTGGTGGAAAATAACACTGGAATTATGTAACAGAGAAAAAGACATAAAAAGAGATCAACTTATTTATTAAAACAAGTTTAATGTCTTTATCGAGGAACATTTCCCCCCTGATTATTGGGATACGTTGCTTCCCGATACAAGTTGAAAAGTTTATTACATCAATGAACATAAGAAAAGCCCTGCTGGATCAGACCAAGGCCCATCAAGTCCAGCAGTCTGTTCACACAGTGGCCAACCAGATGCCTCTAGGAAGCCCACAAGCAAGACGACTCCAGCAGCATTATCCTCCCTGTGTTCAACAGCACCTCATATAATAAGCATGCTCCTCTGATACTGGAGAGAATAGGTATGCATCATGACTAGTATTCATTTTGACTAGTAGCCATGGATAGTCCTCTCCTCCATGAACATGTCCACTCCCCTCTTAAAGCTTTCCAAGTTGGCAGCCATCACCACATCCTGGGGCAGGGAGTTCCACAATTTAACTATGCATTGTGTGAAGAAATACTTCCTTTTATCAGTTTTTAATCTCTCCAGCTTCAGCAGATTACCCCGCATTCTGGTATTATGAGAAAGGGAGAAAAATGGAGCCCCCACAGGAATTTACACTGCAAGGCAGGCCTACATTCTTTGCTGTCTGAAGACCAAGACCGAAACCTACTGCCTGACATTTATTTGCATAGTGAAACAGCACTTTTTCCCATACAAGGACAGTGATTGCTTACCTACACACAAATACCCAAGGAACTGATCAGATTTTCAGCTGTGTTCATCATACACCAAACAAGGGATATGGGTAAATCCATGAATTCCATGCATATTTATATTATGAGCCATTCCGCCAATACAAAGAGTGAAGAATATGGCTATTGTGTGAGTTGTCTGCCCATTCATTTCTACTTCCTTTTTTATTTTTGAACCTGAGAGACTTTAGCATTCTGAGGCTTGGTTATCTTTCTGGGTTAAATGCCTTGAGACTGTGTAAAAACAAAACAAGAGAGAGAGAGAGAGACAGATTCTTCATGCTTGCAACTGGGAAGCCATGTATCACAGGCTTAGAGAGAAAAATGACATATGTTAACATTTAAAATAAAAAAAATAAGAAATGCTAGGGCTTTATTTAAAAGACATCAGACATTTTAAAATGGAATTGTTCAAGAGGACATTTTGATAAATAGAATAGCAGTGTAGTTTTAATATCTGTGATATACTTTATTTCATCATTTATTGCATATATTATACTGGTTTAATGCATTGTTTTAAACTAGGAAAGCCAACAGGATGTAGTGGTGTCTGTAGGGTTGCCAGGTCCCTCTTCTCAACCGGTGGGAGATTTTTGGGGCAGAGCCTGAAGAGGGCGGGGTTTGGGGAGGGGAGGGACTTCAATACCATAGAGTTCAATTGCCAAAGCGGCCGTTTTTCTCCAGGTGATCTGATCTCTATCGGCTGGAGATCAGTTGAATTAGCAGGAGATCTCCTGCTACTACCTGGCAGTTGGTAACCCTAGGTGTCTGACTAGGATCTGGGAAACCCAAGTTTAAATCCCTACTCTGCCATGGAAACTTGCTGGATGACTTTGGGCCAGTCACACACACTCAGCCTCAATCCTGGGAAGTATTTGGATGGGAGACCTCCAAGGAATTCCAGGGGCGAGATGCAGAGGCAGGTGATGGAAAACCACCTTTGAACATCTCTTGCCTTGATAACCCAATGGGGTCACCATAAGTCAGCTGTGACTTGATGGCAAAAAAAATCTGCCTTGAGTCTCAGTGAGAAAGGCAGATTATAAACCAAGTAAATAAATCATGCACATAATAATTCTGAGTTTTTATGTAGCATTTTCTCAGCATTCAAAGCCCTCACAAACTCATCATCATAATCTTTCCAGTGTCCCTGTAAGACAGGGCAGTATTATTAAGGAGGGATGTGAAAAACATCCCTGAATTTTTTTACTACTAATCTTTGTGAAATTCTTCCCACAAAAATCCTACGATGTTTGACTGAGAAGGAACCCCTGCATTCACTACAATTCTCATTTGAGCAAAATTTCAGTGGGTGCTCTCATTATTATCCTCTATTATAGAAAGGAGAGGTGAGCAGATGGTAGACGATCATGGTTTATCTGATGAACGTAAAATAAGGGAGTTTGTGTACTGGGTGATCCAGGTCTAAGGAAGACCTCATTTTAAAATATTTTTATTTCTTTCCTTTACATCCTGCTTTTCTTCCTTCGTGGAGCTCCAGGTGGCATGCATGCCATTCCTAGGTGGTCTCTTATCTAGTACCACCCCAAACAACAGGACTACTGTTATCTTTGCCTTCAAGACCATACAAAACCATGATGGCTTCAAGTGCATAATACGTACTTTGTGATTATTTTTTATTTCTAAAAATGGAACCACACGTATAAAATATGTGCTCACAATGCAGCTCAGATCATTAGACCAGGGTTTAGTAAGTAGTTCCCCCGCTCAGGTCAATTGGATGGAGCCAATTCTCCTCCGGAGCCTTCCTCCAACTTAAGCGGCTCCATCTCTAACAGTACAGCCACTTGCGTTTGAGGAAATCTCCTTAGGCTGGAGGAAGGCTTGAAGCTTGAGCCAAAAGGAAAGATTGGTATCGATATTTTAATAAACAAACTCCACTCGATGGGAGTGGTAAGATGGGGTAGGATTAGGTAGGCCAGGTTGCCCACCAAATCACCTGGGGCCGCCACTACTGCACCATGGGGTGGTGGGCAAAAAATGGGAGGAATGCAGTGGTGTTTGTCAATGCTGTGAAATCACTTCTGGCTGCACAACTGGAAGTGATGTGAGCACATTGCAGCAGGCTCTAGGATTCAACCAAAACTCTATAGTAGATCCATTTCAGTTGCCTTGAGCAGGTCTCTGAAGAGGCAGCATAAAAATACCCTAAATACATAAATAAATAGAATGCCCATTGAGGCGGCTACATCACTTTTGTTTATATGGTCAGAAAGGACACCATGACATCGTGGGATGCCATTCCAGCCCCCTCTCATGTTCTCCCCACTGCTTGTCAGAGTGTGTGTGGACAATGGCAAGTCAGGAGTTTCCCTACCTGGGAAATGTGACCCCTACACGGGCAGCCATTTTGTTGGTAGCTTTCCAGAAGTAAAAGCCCAGACGGCATCAGCAGCAAGGAGAATGAGTCAGTGGGTATAGGAACCAGTTTTATTAAGTATGCCACTGGCCCCAATGCATCTCAAGTGCATTTGTCAAAAAAGAAATATATTTCCTATTTTATTTGCTGTAAAAGGATCTACTAACACACTTCTTCAGCATTAAACTTTGTTGCACAATACAGGGACTAGTAATGTGCTTAATAAAACTGTTTCCAGCATCATTGACTTTGGATTTGTGGTCTCTGAAGACACTGCACCGGTTTTATGTTGTATTGCAAATGGATTCATTAACATAGGCCCTTCTGAGAAGCTGGGGACTACAACGACGACTGAATATTCATTTCAGCCCCCACCCATTATGGCAATATCTTTCCCCCCCTCAGCTGGAAAAACATGCATAGGCTTTTAAAAAATCATCTATAATTGATATTCGAGTTTAACACAGAAATATGTTAAGATTGTAATCACAAAAATACGATTGATTACAGGATCCCCTTTTTATATTTTAACCACTGATACAAACATCAACTAAAAATAATTAAAGACTATGTTTACACATCATGGCAAACGACACTCAAGTTATTGTAGAAATGATATCTTCTTTCTCCTAACTTGTCTTGGAGCAAATTACACAAAAGATCACAGAAAGCTGCCTTGTACTGTAGTAGACAACTCTTCTATCACAGTCAGTTTTGTCTGTTCATCTCAGCAAAAGTTCTTTTGGGTGTCAGGCAGTAACACGTGGTTTACCATTTGTACTTGCTCTTATGAGTACAATTGCCAACAAGGTGAGTAATACAGTTGCCCGTATTATAAGTACATGTCCATGAGTAGTTTCTTCATTTATATTCTTTTTTTCTCTTATATTTCAATATAACATGACAGTAACACATGGTTTACCATATGTACAATTACTTGCCCTTATGAGTACAAACAGGATTCCGGTAAGTCCTGTTTTGGCACACTGTCTTCCTCAGAAGACAAACATGGACCTCTTGTGGCAAATGATAGATACATTATATTAATAAACTTAATTTTAATTACTAAATAACTGCTTCCTTATCATTTATATTTAATACTTACAACAATGACCATTCATAGATGGTTCTGTCTGTATTACCCATGGTTCAGAAAAAATGGATTCCAACAGGCAGGTATTGGGGAGAAAAAGGTATGCAGCTTTATTAAACAAAAATAACCCTGTATCCAGGCTAATAACCTTAGGAAGATGGGAAGTCGTCTCCTGGGAGGCAAGCAAGCCACTTCGTCCTGTCTGGCAGCCCGTCCTTCTTCTGCAGACGGTCCTTCTGTCTCTGGCTTCTTATCTGGAGCCCTCTTCTCCTCCTCTCTTAGTAGTGAGTGAAGCCAGATTTGTTTCCCCACCACCAGGTGTTCATTATTTACAGTGCGGTGTGACAATTAACTCCCTGGGATTGCTCTCACATGGAGAAGGGCTGTATTGGGCACCACCTATCTCCTCGTGAGTACAATTGTCTTCCGCAATTTCCACTACACTCCACCCCTTGGTGATCAATACACCCTTCATCTATGTTTCCTTATGGCAACTCAGGGTTCAATTATTTACACATTATTTACACATTTATACATTTCCCAGTTACCCCAGGGACCCATCATTTATGTGACAGCAGAGGTCACTTGCAGAGCAACAAAGTAGTCACGTTGCCCATCCTAAATCAAGGTCTCAGGCTGCAGTTCCTTGAAAGGGTCTTGGGGATACAGGTTTGACTTCAAGGTAGACACCCACCAGCATAGGTCTTAACAGTCAGCTCCATGCAAAAAAAACAATGAGAGAGAAACATTAACAAAATGCATTACTCTCCACGTTTCAGTTTTGCCATGTCTAGGCAATCTAGATACAACAGAGCCTGCTATAGCTCTCTAGTAGGTAGCTCCCAGCTCTTTGCTACTAATTCCTCTAGATTGACTGGGGTTTGTTCAAGTATACTACCCCTCCCAAAATGCACAGTGGCTGCTGGATTGTCCTTTCCCAGCCCAAGTCAATAGCCATTTAAAATTAGATGCAGCTGCACAGCACACTCGTTCTTCCCCCTCATACTTGGCTGAACCATCTGTGCACCAAATAGTTTCATGAGCCACTTCTGAATAAGGGGGAGCCTCTTTGACAGGCAACTCTTCCTGCAAAGCACTCACTCCTTGGGGGCCAGGGCGAGCTCGCTCAGATGGGGGTTGAGCTCTGCCTACCAGAGGACTGGCTGAGTCACCTTCCACCCGGTTCAGGCTCATTATCACTAGCTCCTGGCCAGTCCGTCTTTCGGTCTCAACCAGAGCCCAGTAGCATGCTAGCAGTGGGTCTCTAAAGGGAGAATGGTTTGACATGGCGTCTGGCAGCCTCCGCGACCAGAAGCCCAATGGCACACATTTTTCCCCCTGCCATTTCTGCCAAAGACTCCATACAGTCACTTCTATGGTAGCAGACAGCAGCTCAAATGGAAGTCCTTTTACAAAGGGACCCAGGGGCATAGCAGATACTACAGCAGCCTTGGCCTCTGCCAGGGCTGCCTGCTGATGTTCCCCCCTGTTCCCATAGGCATCAATACACACTGTGGGGTTCCCGTGTCCATCAGGGTTCCCATAGATTAAAACCACCTCAGCTCCTGTGAGGGGTATATGTGGGCGTGGGTCTCCAGGAATGGCTGTCTTCATTAGCCTTCTCACTGGAGCCTTGCCACACCCCTAATCCAAAGGTATTGGTCTCTCCCACCCCTTTGATACATTGGGTATGGGTGAATACCATGAGTCCTCCTCCTCCTCAGGTGGAGCAGTTGGTGTCACTCCTCTCACCTCAACTTCTTTGGCCTGTGGTACCTTCCTCTTCTGTTCCTGGGTAACACATTTTCTTTTCCACAGCTGGAACAAGTCAGGTGTTGGAAGGCCGTCTATCCTCTCCTTTTCCTTTTCCACTCCTTCCTAAGGAGCTCAAAAAACATCTGCCTCCGAGTTACTTTGGGTTCCTTTATTCTACCCTTTGACCACTCCTGCTTATTTTCTACAGCGGCCCGTGTTCTGGGCTGGTTTTCTCTTGGAACATCCCCCAGCTGTCCCAGAAGGATTACCACATCCCCCACTGCCCGCCCTTGAGCAGATCCCAGCAGGGCTAATAGAGCACCATGCAAACTAGGCGGGGCTCCCCTAATTAGCCGTGCTCTCATACTTGCTGTTAGGGGCATAGGGTCAGGACCTGGGAATCCCTGGAGGTATATCCCCACCCCACCCCAGGCAAAAGTGTAACCCCGTGCGGACAGACCTTTGCTCAATTGTAACACTGCAGTTTCAAAATCCTGATGGTCTGCGGAATTTCTATTCAACCGTTTCTTTTTCAGGTGCAAGCCTTTACAAAGCCTCATTCGGGGATTTGATGGATTCGCACACTGATAAATGCCTCTAATATAACAACGGAATAAATCAAAACAGCTCAGAAGACAGCGGCAGATATAAATTTTGCTAGGCACTGATGACTGGATGCAGCTGGATGCAACTATCAACAAGTTTTCTTCCCCTAATTACAGGAGACCTCAGCCAGAGGCTTAGCGATAACACCAGCAGCTATGATCCCACGCAATTGTAAACAGGCTGAGTTCATAAAACAGCACTTTACAATGAATTATACTGTCCTCTTTCTCCTCATGGGCAGGAAACGTCCCACAGAATCACTGCAGCGAGTGTTAGAGGTTTTTTGGGACAGGGCTCCATGTATTAGCGTCCGCCTTACTCATCCGAGAGAAGAAGTCCCACCCTATATCCTTCAGGATTGGAATTCCTCATACATGTATATAATCCAACTGGCTACAGTTTATACTCAATCAAGAAAGTCCACAGCCTCCTTCTTTCCCATCTCTTTAGGGTACACAACGTATGCCCTTACTCAGAAAACACTGACTGCATTGTAGCAGTGAAACCAGCTGAGTCAGGAAGGAGCAAGACTGCAATAATGAAAGAAACAGAACAAAACTAAAGAAAATCATGGAGTTTTATAGGCTGTTTAGATTGGGAATTTATTTTCCTATTAACTGTGATAATTACGAAACACCTAGGGTTGCCAGCCTCCAGGTACTAACTGGAGAGTTCCTGCTATTACAACGGATCTCCAGCCGATAGAGATCAGTTCACCTGGAGAAAATGGCCGCATTGTCAATTGGACTCTATGGCATTGAAGTCCCTCCCCTCCCCAAACCCTTCCCCTCCTTAGGCTCCACCTCAAAATCTCCTGCCAGTGGCGAAGAGGGACCTGGCAACCCTAGAAACACCCATTTTCAGAATTATTGTAATCAATAGGAAAAGAAATGCACAAGGGTAATAGATATGAAGGGCTGGGGGGAAAGGAGCTGAAGCCCCTTCTTCCACATCACAATGACAATTTCCCTCCATTAATTCTTCTATCTTTTCCTGTGCATGAAAGGCATTGCCTCAGCTATCCATTTTGATGGCCTATGCCAAAGTCTAATCATTCTGAGGGTGAGGAATTCTTCTCCCCCCCCAAAGTCTAGTCAAGATTCTTTCCATTCTTAATTTTAGTCCTTTAGTCTTTGTTTGTTCACATTCTCCTCGATAACAAAAAAAAAATCCCTTTCCTTTTCTCGGCAGATTTCCGTTAATACACTGATAGAGCTATTAGTGTTTCACGGCTGTTAAAAAAAAACCTCCAATCTGAACTCTTATTAACTCTCAATACCTCTTCTACACTTGTTAAGTACACATGCATATATGCAATACATTTTTCCTGCTTTAATTGCATTGTTGGATAGTTATATCACATCAGTCAATGCACCCGACACTTAACACAGGGACTGAAAGTAAGCATGATCTACTACTTATAGGGGTGCCAACCTCCAGGGAGTGGCTGGAGATCTCCTGCTATTACAACTGATATCCAGGCAACAGAGATCAGTTCACCTGGAGGAAATGGCCACTTTGGAAGGTAGATTCTATGGTATTATGCACCCTTCCCTCCCAAAACCCCACTCTCCTCAATCTCCACCCCCAAAATCTCCAGGTGGATTCTATGTAAGGTTGCCAACCCCCAGGTGGCACCTGGAGATCTCTCACTATTACAACTAATCTCCAGATGACCAAGATCAATTCCCCTGGCGAAAATAACTGCTTTGGAGGGAGGACTCCATGACATTATACACTAATGAGGTCCCTTCCCTCTCCAAACTCTGCCCTCCAGAGGCTCTACCCCAAAAATATCCAGGTATTTCCCAACCCGTAGCTGGCAACCCTAATTCTATGGCATTGTAACCATTGAAGTCCTCCTCCCAAACCCCGCCCTCCTCAGGCTCCACCCCCCCCAATCTCCAGGTATTTCCCAACCCGGAGCTAGCAACCCTCATCTAAGTTGTTTCAATAACAATACTGCAGACTACTGACATTGTTTCCATACACCAACAATGCTATCCTGCCTGTGATTCATGGAAACGGTCCATGGGTTTTCTATTTTAATCATTAAACAGATTACACAGGAATTGGCTCTGTACATATTTCCAGTTTTTGTTTTGTATTTGTGATACATTTTACTATGGTAGACTGATAGCTGTGACCTCATTAATTTACTTTTATTTACTTCATTTAGACCCCCCGTTTCTCCTAGATGAGCGTTCAAAACATCTTATATTATTAGGGTTGCCAGCCTCCAGGGACTAGCTGGAGATCTCCCACTATTACATCTGATCTTCAGCTGAAAGAGATCAGTTCACCTGAAGAAAATTGCTGCTTTGGCAATTGGAATCTATGGTACTGAAGACCCTCCCCTCCCCAAACCCTGTCCTCCTCAGGCTCTGCCTGAAAAATCTCCAGGTATTTCCCAACCCAGTGGCAACCCTATACATCATTCACCTCTCCTCCATTTTATCCTCACAACCACCCTGTGAGGAAGGCTAGGCCAAGGTCACCCAGCAAACTTCCATGGCGAAGTAGGGGTTTCTGACCTGGGTCTCCCAGACCCTAGTTCAGTTCTCTAACAACTATAACACTCTGGCTCTCATAATTTATAGGGGCTGACCTTCCTTTTGAGCAAAAAATTAATCCTTCCATATTCTAAGAATATAAACCAGTAGCCTGTGTATGTAGGACTGGAAGCAAAATCTGAAGGCCTTTCCAGTGTTAGCAATGTCTTCACTAACCATAATGAGTACAAGCCAGCGTGGTGTAGTGGTTGAAGTTTTAGACTAGGATCTGGGGAATTCAGGTTCAAATCCCTGCTTGCTGAGTGACTTTGGGCCAGTCACACAACTCGCAGCTTCACAGGGTTGTTGTGAGGATGAAACAGAGAAAAGGGGAATTATATCAGTGGCTTTGGGTTTCCATTGGGGTGAAAGGTAGGATATAAATACAGTAAATACATAAGACATATAGCTAACACGTGGTTTAGTGAGGTAGGTAAAACAGGGAAGTTAAGGTTCTGGATTACTGGCTGGAATGGACTAAATGGTTTTCTGATTGTTATGTATGGACTTTTCTCTTCAACTAAGAGAAAAATCTCCACTGAAAGCTATGTTAAGTTTTGCTCTGTGGTTTCCGTTGTGCTGGGCTCCTGTACATAAAAAATAAAATACTGGTAGACTATGGAAGTTGGTTTCAGGTAGCCGGCTCAAGGTTGACTCAGCCTTCCATCCTTCCGAGGTCGGTAAAATGAGTACCCAGCTTGCTGGGGGTAAAGGGAAGATGACTGGGGAAGGCACTGGCAAACCACCCCGCAAACAAAGTGTGCCTTGGAAACGTCGGGATGTGATGTCACCCCATGGGTCAGGAATGACCCGGTGCTTGCAAAGGGAACCTTTACCTTTACCTTTTAAACTATGGAAAACCTAGAGAGAAATAAACAAATACATATGAAGGGTAAGGAAAGAATGTGTGCATTAAGCAGGAGGAAGTGCATAACTTTGCACTACCACTCTTGAGAACTTCAGTACAGACACCAGTTGAACTTGCCCAGTTTGTGCATGAGTAGAGACCCCCTCAAAGAGCCTCGTGGCGCAGTACTGCAGTCTAAGCTTTGCTCACGACCTGAGTTTGATCCCAACGGAAGTCGGGTTCAGGTAGCCGGCTCAAGGTTGACTCAGCCTTCCATCCTTCCGAGGTCGGTGAAATGAGTACCCAGCTTGCTGGGGGTAAAGGGAAGATGACTGGGGAAGGCACTGGCAAACCACCCCACAAACAAAGTCTGCCTAGGAAACGTCGGGATGTGATGTCACCCCATGGGTCAGGAATGACCTGGTGCTTGCACAGGGGACCTTTACCTTTACTAGAGACCCCCTCAAGAGATCACCTCTTTATTGTTCGACGTTCAGCTGAAACAGTTTGATAAGCAGCTTTCTTGAGAGCATAAACTGCAGAATCTTGTAACATTGTAAATTAAATAGAGGTGGGGAGCTCCCTTCAGACTCTTCTTTAACTAAAAGGGGGAATCTTATTTGATAAAAACAATTGAAGTGGGTAAGGAACTTCCAAAAACCAGGCATAGAAATACCACTGAAACAAAATATAATTAGCTGAAATTTCTTGGCAACCTGTCAGTAGAATTGATATTCAGTGTTGCATACGACCTTTGTAAGATAGGTAATTTTTGTTGGTTTGGTAGCTATGTATCACGGCAAAGTTAATACACTTAAAATCATTTCTCAGAATGTTAATGGCTTGAACGAGCCTTGTAAAAGATGCAAAGTAATTTATTCCCTTCTTAAGGAGAAAACTGATATTATTATTTTACAAGAGACACATGTGAAAAAATCTCAGAGTAGTCTTTTACTGTGCCAGAAACTAGGCATTTTATATGATGCACCAGCTCTTACTAAGTTTAAAGGGGTAGCTATTTATGTTAGAGACTCTAGTTTTCTAGTAGAAGACTCATTAATTGATCCAGAGGATAGGCACTTTTCAAAATGAACAGCTTACTATAGGCTTACCTTAAACTCAAAACACGAAGTAGAAATCCTTTTTTTTAGGTGTTAGAGAAAATTCTAATTCAATCTACCAAGGGCAATCTAATTTCAGGAGGTGATTTTAACTCTGTTATGGATAATGACCTGGACATGAAAGGCTCTGGAGAGAAGCAATTACCTACCATAAACCAACTATTTTGTAAAGCAATTACTTGTTTTCAGCTGCAAGATATTTGACGTAAGACGCATCTATTAGGGAAAGACAATACCTTTTTCTCTTGAGTTCATCAGTCTTATTCCAGAATAGATCTTTATCTGGTCTCTAAATACTTGTTTAGATTAAACATGACCTCTAGTCAGGCATTACTCATCATACCAGGGTTGCAGTGTGATTAGCATTAACCAATGTTAAAGAGGTGTGGAGGCTGGACAATACTTTGTTACAAGATAAAAACTTCTGCGCTAAAACTGTGAGGGAACTGGAGGATTTTTTGTTTAAGAGAACTATAATGTGATGTTACAAAAATTGCTGTATGGGAACCTAGAAAATATTTCACCAGAAGTCTACTTATCAGTGAAGCTTCATGCAGGGGGGAAAAAATAGAGAGCAATTATGTTTAAGTTATCAAAATAAAATAAGATCATTGGAAAAAGACTTACAGACTGAATATAAGTAAGAAGAAGAGTTGGTTTTTAAACCACGCTTTTCGCTACCATAAGGAGACTTCAAGTGGCTTACGTTTGCCTTCCCTGCCCCCCAACAAGACTCTTATGAGGTAGGTGGGGCTGAGAGAGTTCAGAAAAAACTATGACTAGCCCAAGGGCACCCAGAAGGCTTCATGTGGAAGAGTGGGGAATCGAACCCGGTTTTCCAGATTAGAGTCCACCACTCTTAACAGCATAAAAATTGCCTCAATAAAGCAATTTTAACTGAGATTAAGCAATTAGATATGCTTGAAATGGAGGAGATATAGAAGAAATTAAGGCAGAAGCAGTTTGAACATGGTGAATAAACCTGGAAAATACCCGGCACACTATTTAAGGAAAGAAACTGAAAGAAGAATACTAACAGGACTGAAGAAAGGAGATCAAATTACTCATGTAGAAAAAGAGATACAGGAACATTTTGCTCTCTTTTTTGGGAGCTGTATAGGAAAGTCCAAAGCTGTTCATCGCATCTATGAAGGAAGCTACGACCCTCAATTTGCAAGATCTGAGCAAGGCTGTTAAGGATAGGACACTTTGGAGGACATTGATTCATAGGGTCGCCATGACTCGGAGACGACTTGATGGCACTTAACACACACACACACACACACACACAGGATCAGAAGAAGGAATAGAGGAGTGTTTAAAAGGAATACATACTGAGAAGTTCACATCTGAACACAGGGTTATAGTGAATCAAACAATTACAATTCAAGAAATATCACAAGCTATAAAGAAATTGAAAAAAGACAAAGCACCAGGTCCAGGGATTTACAGCAATGTATTATAAGTGTTTGGAAGAAAATTTAATACTACCATTGTGAAAAATTATGAATGAAATAATCACAGAGAAAATATTGCCCTCATCATGGCAAGAAGCTTATACAATATTGATACATAAAGAAGGCAATGATCCAACCCTACCACAATCTTACAGACCCATCTCACTATTGAACGTGGACTATAAACGTTTTACCTCAATTAAGTCAGAGAGACTAAGGAAATGTATAACAAAACTAACCACACAATCCTGAAGGGGGGCCGAAGCACTTCAGGAGGAGGTGCGAGCCCGGCTCCTGCATAAGTGCCCCTTGTAATGTCCAAACTGGCATGGACACCGGTGCAGGGACACCTATGCTGGTGCCACAGAGCAGCGCTGCAGGATGAGGCAGAGATGCTGGTGCAGTCCCTGTAGCAGCTTAATTCTGACGCAGAGGCTTGCACTGGCGGCAAAAGGGCATTCCCGGGGCAGTGTGTGTGTGTGTAATGTTTATATTTATTTTTGTGTCTGTATTAAATTTACTATATATTATTAACAAAATCATTTGTATCAATATTAGCCCATGGTTTCACGTTGATTCCTTACCTTTTGGGTACCTTATTTATACAAAACAACATGCAAATATTTTAAGAAATGGACTGTTAACTGATGGATTTCAAATTGAAAAAAGGAACACATCAAGGAGGTCCTTTATAGCCATTTGTATTCATTCTTGTGTGAGAAGTGCTGGCCTCTAAGATCAGACAAGACCCAAGAATAAAAGGACTGGAACTGGACAGAGAAGAGTTTCAAATGGAAAGTTACACTGATGATGTGGTGCTGACAATCTCAAACCCCTACTTGTCGATGCAATATATCATGGAACAAATTGAAAAATTTTGATCTTTTTCAGGTTATAAAATCAATAGGAAAAAGACAAAAGTAATTTCAATGTTTTTAATGAATCAGGAAGAGGAAGATATCAGAAAGATTACAGGATGAGTAACCTCAAATTTGAGTAACCTCAAATCCACTTAAATATTTGGGAATAAATCTGACCAGACAAAATGACACACTATTTAAAGATAATTATAAAACAATGTGGGTGAAAATACAAGAGGACCTGCCAAGATGGTCCAAACTAAAAATTTCATAGCTAGGAAGAATTTCAACAATTAAAAATGAATGTACTGCCACAATTAAAAATTTTATTTCAGATGTTACCAATCTACATACAAGAAAAAAAGGAATGACAAAACAGATAAATATGTTCATATGGAATGGCAAAAAGCCAAGAGTCAGATTTAAAGTTTTACAAAATAAGAAAAAAGAGAGGAGGACTTGCAGTACCTTATATCAAACTATATTATCAAGCAGTTGGCCTGGTTTAAATTATGGATTGGATTAAAAATCCAGATCAAAGAGAAATAAAATTAAAATGGCAGATTTTGAAGAAGGCTTACATAATTATCTATGGAATAAAAAATTAGCTAATGAATACAATGCAAAATAGAAGCCATGTAATCAGAGACAGACTGTTCAGAATTTGAGAATCTTCCTGAAGAAGAATTAGAGCCCATTCCTAAAGGGAGGTAGATCTGCGGCGGCTGGGAGCTGTGCAACTGCGCCACCTCCTCAGAGACTTCCTAGCTGCCGCAGAGACGAAAAAATAAAAAAAAATAAAAAACAGGAAAACGGGTGAAATGCCCCATTGCACAAAGGGAGGCTGCACCACCAAAAAATTCACTGACCTACTTAATAGCAGATAACGTTGTAGTTGCTTCTCAGAAAGTGTCATTAGCTGTTTTATCCAGGGTGTGATACATTTATTTCAGTATTATTTTGTGAACAAGCTAAAACATTGTGGGCTAGGGAGTCTACTGGATCCAGACAAAATGGGCATTCGTGATCCTCTGCAATAAGTTTATTGTATCTCCCTTGCATCTTGGCTGAGTCTAAGGCATTACACCTTGCCAACAAGTAAGCTCATCTAAATTGAAGGGGTTTCTAACCAGCGGAAATAGTCTGGCAACGAAAAAGTTCTGTTAAAGGGTATCTGGAAGAAGAAAGGTGAAAATTTACGATTTGCATCCTTAAACACTAAGGACCAATCCTTGTTTAAGACCTTATTTTGTAATTGTTTACAGCTTGCTTTCCAAATACAGCTTAACATGTAAAGGAAAATCTCTCAAAAGGCAAAATGATCACAATATTCAGTTACTAGGTAAGAATCTTTGAAAACTCCAAAGTCAAGGATTAGCTCCAGTTTAGTTACCATATGGTTTAATTCTGGAAGGAAATTGAATATGACTTTCTGCTGACAATAGCCTTCCGACTTACTCCTGGCAGCCAAAAGCAAATGTTAACAGATAGCAAACATCCCAGATATGGTCATTTGTGGTATAAATGTTTTTACACAGCTACAACCATGTCAACATAAAGAGTAGCTGTCGAGTTTTTTAAAGGCAGGGCTTTGAATGTTCAGAGAAAGCAAAGGACGGCCACATTCTACAGCAGATTTAGCTCCTCTGATGAGAGATTAAGATGCAGCTCTTAGAGCCAAAAAAACTGTTAAGGGTCAGTGAGAAAAGGTGGCAGAGTAGATAATGAGCACGGCTTTTATGGACTATCACTGCCCAGCTGTATTGTCCAGCCAAAGTTGAAACATCAGAAGAATGGACCACACACACATGGTCCACCGCAAGACAGGACCTGTAGAAATTGCATTCCAAGGATATTCCAAATAGATAAGAAGTGTCCTACTGAGATTAATGAAATTTTGGTGCTGGCGGAGTGCATTGAGGATTGCACCCAAACAGATTTTACGTGAAGGTAGCACTAGAGTTCAAAAGGAGAGCAAATAATAGAATGGCTGCTAATAAGTCATCTTGCTAAACCCTTTGACAAAATCTCTGGGCTTGCATTTGGTTCCTTTGAGATCCTCTTTGTTTACTTTTAATCTCAATTTCTTTGATCCCTTTTTATCTGACATTACATGACTTGACATTACACATCAAACAGACATAATTTTTAGTTGGTAGATATAGGTAATTAATTGCATTCAGTGTTTTGTAGACTAATTTCATTTGTTCGCTCTTATTGTCCAACCCAGTTCCATGGGGTTAGGATAATGAAAATGTTCACTTCTGAAATTTGCAGGAATTAAAGCTGATTTGAATTAGTGAAGGCCTAGTCAAGCTCTGTTTGTGTTCTGATGAGCTACACACCACCAGTGGTCCCAGATGGTGATGCATCTCCTCCACATCCTTATCAGAAGAATCAAATTCACTGCAGCATGACAGTGTATTGTAATAAGAAGGGTGCTCACCCCAATCTGTGTTTGCATTGGCTGCATACTCAGAAGCCCACTCAGGCTTAGGGGAAAACATAACCATGGAAACAATGCATACTGTGAAGTAATGAATTTGTAACAACTATCATCTCTCCATTCTCATACCCACTGCCATAAACTGAGCTGTGCAATATAACAGAATAAGGAAAAAAATCATTTACAACAGCGACAAACGTGTGTAGAGGGAATCAAGATTGCAGTGGCAGAGCCTATCTTGACCTCATTGTACAGATTATGTCTTGGGGACAGAGTCTGTGCATAGGTCCAGTCCACAATATAAGACCTACATATGGAGATTGGTAGGAAAGACCTGCCACCACGATCCTCTTCCCACCCCACACATTCCATGCACTTTGATTACAGTTGGCTGCATGGGGTTGTTGTGTCACTGTGTTTAATGGCTGTTTCGACCTCATTTGACACCAATATGCAAAATTATCTCACTCTCCCTCCATCCTGGCAACCCTAATTCCAGTGGTAGGCAGCCCAGGGTACATGCCCAGGACAGCGGTATCCCTGACCATTCTACTTGGTAATCAAGGGCGGTTCTCCACCTGCCGGACTGAGGCAAACTCCTGAGACACTAGCACTGTCTTGAGAGTCAGCTTGCTCCCAGTGTATCTGGTTAAGTAGAACTTTCCTCTCTCCATTCCCCAGTTTGTTCGCCAGCAGGCCAATATCTAAAGGGGTAGATACAGGCCTTTTATGCAGGGATTTCCCTGTGGTCACCCCCCGCCAACTGCTTTGGGGCTTCCTTTTGATTATGCATGCCTTTGCTTCCCATTAGAGGTTGCCTTACTTTCCTTGCCTGTTTTGCCCGCATTTTCCAGATTCTGCCTAAAACAGCATCTGGAAAGCACAGGCAAAATGCGCGGGGAGAGCAAGGCAACCTCTGATGGGTGGAAAAGGCATGCATAATCAAAAGGAAGCCCCAAAGCTGTTGGCAGGGGTGACCGTGGGGAAACGTCTCTGCAGAAAAGGCCAATGTGGTATTTGAAGCACTCAGGTCAAAAAGGTTGCCTTAACCCTACTCTAGATGCTTCCATTATATTTTGGGGGTGTGCTGGCAATTGGCTGTCTATAAACAACATTCCTCACTATCACCACCATAGATTGCCAGAGACTTGGTATATTTTACCCCCATGAGAGTTGAGGCCATGAGAAACAAATGCTAGACATTTTAATAGATTTGGACCACTTTTATTTAGAAATAACAGAATTGTGTAACTGCAGACGACAGACTGCTGAAACTACTGTCAATCAAGGATGCCAAGCAATCACTACTACTCAAAATGAACAAACCACTATATTAACCACTATAGCTGTATTAAATGTTGTGCATATACATTTTTATCTGCCTGCGATAACCCCTGTGTTTTGAAGACAAAACAGAAGCAAAGCCAGAGCTCTTTGCATGATATGCCCCTGGAAATCTATAACGGTTTATTTCTGAGGACCTGTTTGTTACCTCTGATATGCAAAGAACATTCCTTCATGCCTTTCCGCAGGGAAGCACAAAATATTCTGCATTTTCAGCTCCCGCCATACAATGTTATCTACTGCTGGTGTCTTATGTAACTCAGCAGGAATGCTGAAAGTCTTTCCGGGCTCTTGGGGGTTTGGAAGGTGAGGAAGAGTGGGAGGGGGAGGCACTGGAATCTGATTTGACATATATTGCTGTATTTGCACTTTGGGACGTGAAGTTCTTGCAATTAAGATACTAGCCGGATGTGTGGTCTCGACTTTTGCTGATACCACAAGAATTTATTGATAATGCAAATTCTGAGGAAGAGATCTGGGGAATTGTAGTCTTTTGTGTTAACTTACATGAGTGAGGTAACTATAGGAATTTATCACAGCGGGGGGGGGCGCAATTTTGTCATCAGTTCTCTGCATCTGGTACAAAGGGGACATATTTTGGTGCCTGCTCCAAAGCTCTTCTGGAAGCATAAGACCTCCAGCTTTTGGTGTAATAACTGGGGCTAAGCTGGTAAAGGAGAGAAGAGCATTCAACTTTGATATTTTAATCCTGTTTGAATTCCACCTGCCCTTACTAACCTTAAAAGAACATTGGCTATCACACTTGTCACATAAATCTGAGAGGTTTTGCAAGTGTTCCATGATGAATGGATTGCTCTGAAGACAAACTAGTCTATCCTTTTCCCCACCCCCTGTACACTTAAGGAGGGTGTTTCTAGATATGGCTTTAACGTAGTATAACTGAGCAACACCTATTTTTATATATTCCTTTTCTCTGTTTGTATGACCCTTTTCTTATAAAGATTGTAGCATTTTAAGTACAGGAACTGATTTTCTTTTCTTTCGTAAAAAAAAAAAAAAAAGTTCTGCTAGCAGTACCCAGTTCACATTTATTTGGCACAGCTTTCACTAGAGTCTATGGAACAAATGTGATTTTTTTTTTACCCCCTTTGAATTTTTCCTTTTTATAAATAGCTTCTGGCACATTGTCTTTAATTTAGACCAGTTTGACCTTGAGCAGATAAGAAATGTAAATTAAAATGTTAAGTTTTGCTGGACAGAGATAACACAGTTTCATACTTGAACTCCACAGTGTTTGATAGGGTATTTTTACAGCCACCCTACAGGCAAATGGAAGCCATGTGTAGGAACTGAATCAGCATACTGTACATGCACTGCAAGAACGACAATATTATCTTATCGCACTGGTGCGTATTTTATATACAACAGTTTATTTCCATGGTGAAGACAGCATTAGGCCAATACACCTATAAAAGTTCAACGTGACCTTGAAAATTAGTCAGGGGGCCTGTGTCTCAGAGCTGCTTTCTCTGGTTACCTGAGAAACATAAAAGTACATTCCCATGAATGTATCATGCCTAAAGAAGACATTGTGGCTCAGTGTTAGAGCATAAGCTTTGATGGAGACAATCACCAGTCCAGTCACTAGACTCTCCAGCTGAAGACTCTTGGCTATCATGCTTAAACAGGCCTTTCTGTGCTCAAGATCTGAGAGATCCACTACCAGACCAGAAAACCAACCCATCATAAAGCTTGTTCACAAGCTGCTCGCTATGACCACATACATCATTCTAAAAACATAGTTCAGAGGATATGACGTTTCACCTAACAAGAAAATGCTCACTGGAAATACAGAGTTATAGGGGGTAACTCTGTTTAGGCACTGCCAAAGTTCCACTTAAGAACGGCAGAAATATATATATACGGAAGACAGTATTATAAAGAGGGGTAGAGATTGTTAAATATCAACTAAGTGACATGTGTACAATATTATTTTCCCTTTCCCCACTGTTTTTTTTTGTATTTCTACTTATAAATAAAAATAATAATAATAATAAAAAAAGAACGGCAGAAATAAATGTGTCTTGTATCGAAGGAATGGTTAGATGATGGAATTCTGCATGCTCCCTGGCCACAACATATGTTAACCACTTTTGACAGAAAAATGCACTTAAAAAAAAAATGTAGTCCACATATTTAAGATGATCCTGCATTGAGCAGGGGGTTGGACTAGATGGCCTGTATGGCCCCTTCCAACTCTATGATTTTATGATTCTATATCTCTTTTAATATTTAAAGACTTTTCTTGGAGAAGGCCCTGCTCAGAGAAAACCAAAGCAGGCGCTCCAGGTATATTTAAGGCAACTGAATTCAGCCATTATCTCAGTCACCTTGACAGCCTATTGAGATATAGTCCAGGTCTAAGTCAGCATTTGAATCTTGAGCTTTTAGTGTCAAACACTACACTTTAACCAAACTCTCTTCTCATATCCTTGTATTAAGTCTCCTGAATTTGTAATGGTAGGTGCGGCAGCGATTAATGTTGGTGTTGTACGCCCACTCTGAGAAGACCTCATTTGGATGACAGATACTCTTCTGCAACATCAAATTTGAAAGCACCGTTTTAGAATACGAAAGACATCTGGTCCTAGGGACATAAGCGGTTCCACCTTGGAAATGACCACAGAATTAAAACACAGCACAACAGAGATGGGAACAAAAACGGCCACAGCTTTATTGTTTACAGCAGATGGGAGCGCTGGCGAGGCATAGGGCACGGATCCAGCACCGGGCAACCACTTTGTTGGCTAACGAAGGTTCCCCAACCCGAATGTCGGGGGGCAAACCAGAGTGAGGAAACCAGTGGTTCCACTAGGACATAAATCTCTGAGCGGTTCCTTCAATACCTGGGAGTGGAGCCACCCGACAGTCCCCACAGTAGGACTCCACCCCAAGACCCCTTATGGAGATCCCCAGAAGGGAGGAAGGCAAACAAAATTGTAGGGAGGTAGGGTGGGGCCTTTTATAGCTGGCTTGGGGCGGGGTGACCCCGGCGTACACATGTCATCACCCGGCATCAATCCCCACCCCCACAGCAGCCTGCCCCAGCCAGCGACTGGCTGATCACCCAGCAGGGGCAGCCAGGAATGCCCGGCCATGCGGCCGCGGGGTGCAACCTAGGAGCATGCGGTCCCGGCACCGTCCCTCTCCCCATTTCCTAGGAGGACCCGCAGCTCCCCGGTCGCAACTGTGGCTTGAGGTAAGTGCCTCGGCCACGTGTCTCTTCTTGAAAACTGGTTTTTATTTAAATCCCAAACACACCCATCTTCTTTATTATACACCAGGACTTCGTTCTTTTTTTGTGATGAATACTTAAAATGCCTCTCTTAGTGCCTGCTGTTAAAGTAAACCAAATTAACCTGAAAAACGAACACCAGGAAAACTATTATGTCGCTACTTTTAAAAAATCATAAACAACAAAGGGTCAACACAGAGGAACAATAGGGTTCTGGTAAATGTTTGAGGGAGGGCGTTCTTGTTGGCTTGAAGGTGGGCACTGTTACAATAAACATTTGCAAGACAAACATCATCCCTAGACATAAAGGTGACATCCTGGCTCCGCTGAGGGTGCTGTAGTATTTGGCCACAGACAAGCCTCACAAAATCTAGGGCGTTAATTAGAATGGGGCAGGAACCATTTGGACTGAGGTCAGGGTACCGTAATAGGCTGCAGCTTCCTCTAGAGCAGATGCTGCCCCCGTTCAAAGAGATGAACGGTGAAAATGCCCGAGCAGCATACCCCTTTAGGCGGCAGAGGCAATTTTAAAATGAAGAACGCTGCCTCTTGTTACATAGCACAATTCAGTTTGCAAGTAACATTCGGCCCATTCCAGCCAACTTTAAGGCTGCAATCCTAACTTATTTAAGTAAGCATACATAATATGATATGAAGAGCCAATGTTATGTAGTGATTACAGCAGGGGTGTCAAACATAAGGCCCGGAGGCCGGATCTGGCCCCTTGAGAGCTGTTATCCGGCCCGCGAGGCAGCCGAGGCAGCCACCCCCTCCCCACTCTCGATCTGGGCTGGCGAGGCATGGCCCAGCCAGACTAAGGGACATTTATGTCATATCCGGCCCTTGTAACAAAGGAGTTTGACACCCCTGGGTTAGAGTGTTGGACTAGGATCAGGGAGACCCAGGTGAGAATCCCTGTTCTGCTGTGGAAGCTTGTTGGGTGACCTTGGGTTGATCACACACACTCAGCCCAATCTACTTTTTACAGTGCAATCCTGAAGTGGGGGTGGGGTTGCCAACCTCCAGGTAGTAGCAGGAGATCTCCTGCAATTACAACTGATCTCCAGCCAATAGAGATCAGTTCCCCTGGAGAAAATGGCAGCTTTGGCAATTGGACTCTACGGCATTGAAGTCCCTCTTCTCCGCAAACCCCACCCTCCTCAGCCTCCACCCCAAAAACCTCCCGCCGGTGTCGAAGAGGGACCTGGCAACCCTAAGTGGAGGGGAGGGTAGTTGCACCGGGGATGGCACAGCCACTGCACAGCCGAGCTGCCTCCAGAGCAGCTTTCTGCGCCGCTGCCAGCAAGCTGAAAAGTAACGCTCCCCCAACCGCAGTGGAACTACCTTGTGCTATTCCATGGGCTGTGCCACTATTTTTACCATCTTTTCTGGCACCAGCCAAGTGTTTTTAGGAAGTGGGTCGGGACAGATAGGGGGTTTGCCTAGCAAGGCTTCTGATGGACTATTGAAGATTTGATTGGCTGTGCAGATTTTTTAAAATGTTGCTTTGGCAGCAGCTGCCACCACAGCACAAGGATCTACACTGTGTTATTGAAGTTAAGCTGTGGCAATTATTTTGTGGCTGGCTCCACCTCCTGTGGCAGCCATTTTGTCGCAACATTTTGTTGCTGTGCCCAACATGCCTTGTCAGAATACCAAATGTGCCCACAGCCCCGCCATAGAATCTCTGCCAGCTGTAAGTCTAGGAGATCTCCAGGCACCACCTGGAGGTTGGCAACCCAGTACACAGGGTTTCCACAATGGGAGAAACAGTACCCTCCCAGGGGCATTTCAGGTCAGGAAAGTGAAACCCCTTCTCTCATGCACACCATAGTCCTGATCCAAAATGGGAACGGCATACATACAAACTGAAGAAAAAGAAGAGTTGGTTTTTATTTGCCGACTTTCTCTACCAAGGAGTCTCAAAGTGGCTTACAATCACCTTCCTTTTCCCTCCCCACAACAGACACCCTGTGAGGTAGGTGGGGCTGAGAGAGTGACTAGGCCAAGGTCACCCAGCTGGTTTCATGTGTAGGAGTGGGGAAACCAACCCGGTTCACCAGATTAGCCTCTGCCGCTCATGTCGAGGAGTGGGGAATAAGGATGCCAGATCCCAGGCGGGAGATTTAGGGAGGCGGGGTTGGGGGCGGCAACCAGCATCATCCACGCGGTGACATCACTTACAGTGTAACCAGAAGTGCCAGCGTGAGGCTTTCCCTTCCCCCTCCTGTTCCTATCTTAAGTTTCCAACCAACCGGTTTTGCTCCCCTCGCCCTGCCGCCACTCAGTTGTTTGACGGGGGTGCAGGCTTTCTTTTTCTTTTCCCCGCAGTTTCTCTCAAGTAGCACTATCAGCTGAGAGTCGGCGGGCAACAGCAGTGATGGGCAGTAGATTGCCCGCCATAAGCGGGCAGTTGGCAACCCTAGTGGGAAATCAAACCCAGTTGTCCAGATCAGAGTCCGCCACTCCAAACCACCGCTCTTAACCACTACTTTCTTTTTTGCTTTGCCACATCTCCGTGGCTTCCCTGGCACCCTAGCATTCGAGCTTTCTTTGCTGCGCTCTGCCTGGTGTCCCAGGTTTCTCAGGCAGCTTTCCTCCCCGTCCACTTTTCCCTGCAGTTTCTCTCAAGTAGCACTATCAGCTGAGAGTTGGCGGGCAACAGCAGTGATGGGCAGTAGATTGCCCGCCATAAGCGGGCAGTTGGCAACCCTAGTGGGGAATCATACCTGGTTCTCCAGATCAGAGTCCGCCGCCCCAAACCACTGCTCTTAACCACTACACAGAGAAACGCACAGCTCACGCCTGACTGTAAGACTACTTGAAATCAGTGGGCTTAGACCGACAACTCTGTACAGGTAAGGATTGCACTAAAAAGCGTAAATAGGAATGCAACGCCTCTTAAGTTATGCAAATTTGGGACCAAGGGCAGAGAAATAAGGAAAGAATAAGGAAAGAACTGCTAACCTTTAAAAAAAATGACAAACAAGTATGGGAACTCTATCTCTCTCCCCACCAAGTGAAGCTTTCTACATTCGTAAAATGTGGAAGCAACAGGCTACAGTATCCCTCTGTGCAGGGCTGGCGTCAATGGTATCGCTCAGTGCAGACAATATTGTCTGCCAGCAGCTGAGGCCCAAGGATATGCAATGGGACCATTGCCAAGTGCCCCCTTTGTTCTGTACATGTTACCGTGTGTACAAGGCTACAGCATTTGGGAAGTTCTATTGTTCTTCTGCAGCTCCAGTAACCATGGGGCAGCTCAGAAATGGCACTCATTCTTAATGGTGTTACAATACTAATGAACTGTGTGTGTTAAAAAAAAAAGACATATGCAGCACCACTTGAAGGTAAAAGGTAGCAGATCAGGGAGCTGGATGAAATAGGAAAGATCAACCGGAGTAGGAGTATAAAGATCACAGAAATTGCGCTTGTGTTCTTTAACAACAAAAAGATTGTGACACTTCAGCTACCGGGGGGTGGGGGGACAGGAGTTTAATGAGCAAAGGATGGGACAGACTGTTACTAAGGTCATGTGGATCTACATCTGAGTGTTACTGATGTCAGCTGTACCAAGGTAGCACCTGGAAATCTCTCACTATTACAGTTGATCTCCAGGCAATCAGTTCCCCTGGAGAAAATGGCTGTTCTGGAGGGCAGACTCCATGGCATTATAATTCGCTGAGGTGAGGGATGCCAGCCTCCAGGTGGGAACTGGGGATCTCCTGGAATTACGCCTCATCTCCAGAATACAGAGATATGTTTCCCTGGAGAAAATGGATGCTTTGGAGGGTGGGCTCTATGGCATTGTACCCCACTTAGGTCCCTGTCCTCCCCAGGCTCCATCCCTAAATCTCCAGTAGCTTCCCAACCTGGATCTGGCAACCCTACCCCCCCTCATCCCCTGCCAGTGGCCAGGGGTGACCTGGCAACCCTAGCTGAGGTCACCTCCCTGCCCAAACCCTGCCCTCCCCAGACTCCACCCCCCAAAGTCCCCAGATATTTCCCAACCCAGAGCTGGTGGCAACCACAGTTTCAAGGGCAGCTGATCTCTGAATCAGATTGGGTTAGGGAGAACTCATTCCTTGGATTAGGGGCGATTCTGATCCAACTACTGCTTGTCCAGATGTACTAGCATAGACAGGGACAGAAGGCAGAATGAGTGTTAAGCTTTGGAAGTCACCTGCAACAGGAAGCCTTTCGCTTATGAATAAAGCATGTCCTGTTTGGCCAATGCTGTTGCCGACCGGAGCGACACCTGGAAGTAGTCCTTGTGGTATCAGAGCCATAAACATTCCTGGATCATAACTGTACTAGCAGCGTGGCTGTTGAGCCCTTTCATCTAACAAAAAAAAAAAGGAGCAAGGCCCCCGCCAGTGTTTAAAGCAGGAAGAGAAATTAAATGCTTCCCTTCAAAACAACTCATTTGCACTCATTTTCTCATTCCCCGGGGACCTGTTGTTGTCTGAGGCTAGCTCTATACACTTCCGTCCCACCAGGATTTTCTGCATAGCTACTCCATCACTGTTACAACAACACTTTCTTCTGGTAATGACAAAAATGCACTTGTTTGTTTGTTTTGGCACCACCTTGGCGGTCATGTAATTTAAAAGAATTTTGTAGGAGGAATCTCTTTTGATACAGTAAATTCAAGCTGATATCCTGAAACAAATGCTATTCAGAGTTTTCCAGAGAGTCGTTTCTGGCAATCGTACAAGCGTCCATGTGTTCCCGAGACAGAACGGGGCCGTTTTTGCGGGGTTATACACATTGTGACCTAAGAGTAATTTTTTTGCCCCATTAACAGAGGACAACAGTTAAATTAATATCATTCTGTTGGATTCCCAATGCAACAATAAAGTACAGAGACGTCTGCTGCTACAAGTGCGTACCAAAGGAGGGGAGAACATTCAAATTATTGTTTACAAGCCAAAAAGCATATGTTCTTCCTGTGCATGAGACCACCCCTGGACCCCCATGCACAGATGCATATGTTCTAGCAGGTATTCAAAATATGCATATTACTTCTCACCACTACCACCTGGGCACTTATATATGCATATATATGGAAATATCTCACACATATATATATGGTAATGCACAGAGAAATGAATCTAGGAATCTGCCATAACATATACTCACAAAAACGTACAGAAAGGAAGACCATTTATTTTGACTAGCTCACCCTCTTCTGTTTTGGGAAGTATATTATTAAATGTGTGTTTCAACTTCCTGGATCATAACTGTACAATAAAAATATAAAATATAAAAATATAAAAACCAGGGGATAGGGTGCCTTCATGGAGCTGGGACAGAAACTCCTTGAGGGGTGCAATTATCCTTGACCCATAGACTTGTAGCTGGGAGAAAGGACATGGTACACCTTAAAGCATCAGTAAATGGAGGAGCCAGGGCGGTATGCAACTGGACAGTTCAGGATTTGCAGGCAGGGTAGCCTTGCCCATAACACTGGGATGCACAGACAGAGGCAGCCATATTCTTCTCCATCCAATCATGTGCCTACACTGTGGTTAAGTGAATTTTGCCCTTGGCAACCGCAGTTCCTTGTCTTGCTGATAAAACAGAGTTGGCCCTCAATTATCTCAATTAATGGTGTTGGTGTAATGTTGAGTAGTCTGTTTCATGTTTTATATTAGTAAGGAGACATAAAAGGACCACACCAGTCACAGGAGATAAAAAATAAGGCCCAGGCCAATGGTGCAAAATAAGGTAAAAAGTTTTTTGTTGTGTGTGTGTAGTGCCGTCAAGTCTTTTCTGATTCATGGCGACCCTATGAATCAATGTCCTCCAAAACATCCTATCATTAGCAGCTGTGCTCAGGTCTTGCAAACAGAGGGCTATGGCTTCCTTTACAGAGTTAATTCATCTCATGTTGGGTCTTCCTCTTTTCCTGCTTCCTTCGACTTTTCCTTGCATGATTGTCTTTTCCAGTGACTCTTGTCTTTTCATAATGTGACCAAAGTATGATAGCCTCAAAATATTGTCGAAGGCTTTCACGGTCAGAGTTCATTGGTTCTTGTAGGTTATCCGGGTGGTGTAACCGTGGTCTTGGTATTTTCTTTCCTGACGTTTTGCCCGCAGCTGTGACAGGCATCTTCAGAGGAGTAACTCTGGAGAGACACTGTCCTTCAGTGTTACTCCTCTGAAGATGCCTGCCACAGCTGCGGGCGAAACTTCAGGAAAGAAAATACCAAGACCACGGTTACATAGCCCGGATAACCTACAAGAACCTATGATAGCCTCAGTTTAGTCATTTTAGCTTGTAGGAACAGTTCAGGCTTGATTTGATTTAGAACCCACTTATTTGTTTTTGGGTGGTTCACAGTATCCATAACACTCTCTTCCATCACCACCTTTCAAAATACTCAAAAATATTTCAAAAATATTTTATTACTCAGTTAAAATTCCATATGTGTTTTTCCAACAGGCTTCTTCAAGGGAATCTTGCAGTGGTTTCCCAAAAAGAGTACAAGATCAGTAGCAAAGTGTGTGACATTTTCATTAACCTCCCAGACATGGTGGGCACTAACAAAGTATTTTCCCCCAAAAGAAAAACATGGTTTTTGAGGTGCATACATTTTACCAGGCCAAATAGAAGCAGAGAGAATGCGTGGATGAGTTTCATGCATGTTTGAGACATCTAGCTGCATCCTGTGAATTCAGCAAGAAGGAACAACTGCTTCAGGAGAAGGTCTGATTCCCAACAAAGGACTTGTTAGTCTAACATTGTGTCCAATCTTGTCTCCTTTGTCAGTCAGCAGTACTAGGTCATACAGTTCCACCCACACAAATAACCACTTTGTCTTCTCAGCCCCTGGCTCACACTGGCTTGTTGTCATGGATGACTATTTTTCACTTTTGGAATACCATATGTGGTGAGAAATGACAACGGGCCACCATTCAATAGCATATATTTTTGCACAATTTGCAAAGTCTTGGGTTCCACCATTGGAAAATAATATCTCACTGGCCCAGGCCAATGGAGCAGTTAAAAGGTTCATGAGAACTCTAAAGAAAGTACTAAGAATTGCAGATGCTGAAGGCAAAAACCATCAAGCAAGAACTATAAAAATTCTTAAGAAATTACAGAGGAACTCTCATAGCATTATGGGCCTTCCTCCTGCGACTGCACTATTTGGATGTCCAATACATACCAAATTACCAGAACTGCTCACTATTTCTGCTCATGGTGACAAAATTTGAGCACAAGACAAAGCGATGGAAAGAATAAAAGAGAATGCAGAAACGTGTTGAACAACAGACCGTCATAAAAGTAGGAGACTGTCTTAGTAAGGAATCTACGGCCAAGAGACCAACTTTCTCTGCTATATATGCCTCACCCATACCCAGTCACAAGAATATTCAGGACCATGATTATAGCTCAAACAGGACAACACAGAATCACCCAAAATGTTTCCCATTTGAAAATCCTGAGGGGACCTTATCAGGTGCCTCTGGATTTAGAGTTACCAGAACTGAGCACATCAATCAATACAGCTCCATGTCCCACACCGATGTGTTCTGCTCCAGTCTATCCAGTTGGTGTGGAGGCCTCAAGATATCCGTAGTGGACAAATCGAAAATGTCTAGAGTGTTTTTAATCTTATGATTTAGCATTCTAGTGAGTATGATGGAAGGACAGTATTTGGGTTTCTAGAACAGTAGAATGTATGATGACAGTTTGATATGTTTTTGAGTTACAGTAAAGCCGTTAAAGTATGGTTTTGTTCATGGGAGGAAAGAAGAGAAGTAACGTTCAGTAATATGTTCCATATTTTATATTAGTTCCAGGATACTAGAATCTGGAGTAGTTCCAGTCCAGGTTTTATTCATGTCTCTGGATAAACTGGCCAGAAGGACTCTGGTAGGCCCTGTACTCCTATATTCGTTTCTTCTGAATAAAGTTACTGTATGTTGATTTAAAAGACCATCAGCATCTTTCTGGATGATTACAGCATAGGGCTGCCAGGTCCCTTTTCGCCACTGGTGGGAGATTTTGGGGGTGGAGTCTGAGGAGGGCGGGGTTTGGGGAGGGGAGGGACTTCAATGCCATAGAGTTCAATTGCCAAAGTGGCCATTTTTCTCCAGGTGATCTGATCTCTATTGGTTGGAGATCAGTTGGCAACCCTTTTACAGCATCTTACAGTTGGCTTCTCTTATTCCATGTCCTGCGAAGGAACAAGCAAACGAAGCTGTTCAGATTTGTTCTTGTCACTCTCAACAGCACACGGTAATCCATTTCTTATCTTGTGAGTTCCATAGATGTAAATTTGCTTCCTGTTTTTGCAATGGTGTTAAGGATGGTGAAATGTTCTCCATTTCCTCTGGGGGGGCGGGCAAGTTTTCTTTTCTAAACAATTAATATTGGAATACATAACATACACCAAAAACACATTTCACAACTTTCCAGTAATGGCAGAGTCATGCATATTATGATGAGGCCAATGTTTGTTCGTTTTAAATACTAGCCAGCCATTTCCTCCATAGACACTCAGGACCGGCTGGCAATTTCTCTCCTGTACTTCACAATCCTTACCAACATTGTTTCTCATTTGGTACACAGTGTTTCTCCCTGAACACTACTTAAGCACACATTCAATAGATTTTTTCCAAGCTGTGTTTAGTGTTGATTGTTATCGTGACTAATGCTACTGAGCTTACCTTTTTTGACAAACATGTTCACAGGATAGAACTCAATGTGAGCTTAGAGATGCAAAACAGCCAATTAAAAAAAATCATTTCTGTAAGCCATCTTCACTCAAAGCCATGGCTACATGAGTTTGATGTTCACCAAAATTAAATCCCAGAACTTGTTTGTAATACAAAGGGGTCAGTAAACCCCAAACCAAAAATGAGCCCATTCAGAAAATTTCCACTATGGGTTTATTAAAGTCCTAAAATTGTACGCGGATGAGGTTTGATTGTTGAAATTGTTGCTAAGAAGTCGGCTGCGACTTGACGGCACTTCACACACACACAAAACTAGCAAAGTTCAAACCATTGTGACAGCTGGGGCAAAAAGAGGCCCATGAATTTCAAGGCCCCTGATGTATGCATTTACGTATGTATGCATTCACATGATTCTGTATCATACTGGAATCCGACCTTTATTCGAGGAGTCCAACACAGCATTCATGGGATCGGCTGCCCCCCTACCTTGCATGAACTTTGCAAGTTATTCTCACTTTGCTCAAGGGCACCCAGTGACTTTTATGGCTCATGGGGAATTTTAACTTGTGTGGACTCTATGGCATTGCACTCCTCTGAGGTCCCTGTCCTCCACAGGCTCCATCCCCAAATGTCCAGGAGTTTCCCAACCTGGACTTGGCAACCCTACCCCCCCCCATCCCCTGCCGGAGACCAGGGGGGACCTAGCAACCCTACCAGTAGCACTGCAGGGAAAATGAGGGCCTCAACAAGAAAATGTGGGCGAGAATTTTCCAGGGCAAGAAAATGTGCACCTTTCCATCCAGACAGATGCTCGGGCTAGTCCATATGCAAATACGGAGGGGTTTTTTGTGTGGATACTCTTTGTAAAAACTGAATACTTCTTGCCATAATGATTATGAATATTTATCACCAGTACAGAAGCCCAACGTATCTTTGCGCACTATTAAATTCTTGGCTTTGACCATTTCCTGTGATAATGAGTTCCACGCTTTTAATTCCACATTGTGTGGAACATTCCTGAAGTTAACTTTACCCGAGCCAGCATCCACTGCCATTGGCTGTCTCCTTGCCTTTACATTGAGAGACTGGAAATCTCTGGTCTCCTGTGATTGCTTTGTTTAGAAAGCTTTTGTTCTTCCATTACATTTTATCATTGTTCCAGACTTCTCATTTTGGATCTGGACTCTGTATTATCTGTATTAGCTTCTCTACTCTCAGCCTCTTCAGCTTTTTTTTTTTTTGCCATATTTCTTTTTAAAAAATTATTATATCCTAAAATTAAAAGTGGCAGTGCTAATAATTTTTAAGGAGAAATTCAAGGCCACTGTCAAATGGTTAATTGATCACAGCTAGGAATACAGAGAAGTAACAAAGGAAACACCCAAGTAATGTTCAGGTGTTTAAAGGCACTGACCTAATGACATGCAAACTTCTTCAACAAATTTTTTTGCAAATGCTACCCCCCCCCACCCCCTGGTTTCATAGACTTTTTTGGGGATCTATGTAGGAAAATAACAGATAAGTTGGTTTAACTGATATAAATGTTGAAGCTCCTTCTCTGTTCCTTTCTTCTAGCACCATTTTTCCTTGCCTCATTATTAATTATACAATAGACAAAAAGAAATACCATATTTTTCCAAGTACAAGACGCCCCCATGTATAAGACGACCCCTATTTTTTTGAACCCAAAATTAAGAAATCAGCTGGCTCTCCAGGCCCTCTCCACCCGTCAGCTGTCAGGCGGGGTGAGCGGCAACCATCCAAAGGCTGGACACCGGCCAGCCAGGGCAACCCAACCGGGCTCTTCCCCGCCTGCTCTCTTCCCTGCCCATCAGCTGACGGGTGGGGAAGAGAGCGGGGACCATCTGAAGGCTTGACGCCGGCCGGCCAGGGTGACCAGGCTGTTCCCCGCCCGCTCTCTTCCCCACCTGTCAGTTGACAGGCGGGGCCAGCGGCAACTGTGCATTCCGGGTAAAAGACAACCTCCAATTTTTTACTAAACTTTTAAAGAAAAAAATATTGTCTTATACACAGAAAAATACGGTACTTTCAAGCCTTACATTATAAACTGTTTTAATCATCATTCTAGGAACTGGGAAGCTATAAGGGAAGCCACGGATTCTCAGCCTACTCACAATTCTTTGGTAGAAGCCATGACCATGATAGTTAAAACTGAACTAAATGAACATCAGTTAGTTTTGTAACTATACCAGTATACATTAACATTCTGCAAACTTGTCTTTCTCGTACTCCTGCTCTCTCACACATCACAAACCTGCGGGTCCTTCCTTCATTTGGTTGTATATAAAGCAACAGAAGAGTATTTGTTTTTGAAAAGGATGCATTCCTCAGATTGTCACCTTTCCCATAGCAACTGCTTTCTGATTATGCAAAGCTAAATTTAAAGATTTACACAGTGAGTTTTAACTGCAAAGCTACTGGATGGGGGATAAAGTGGTGTGACACTGGCGTTTTCCCCATGTTTCTTGCTTTTTAGCTTCAAAGCAGCTGCATGGAGTTATTTTGATAAGTAAAGCATTTAACCCTTTGCCTCCTGTACTGTTTCCTTTCTCTAAATTGCCCTTCCCCAAACCTAAGGGCTTTACTGAAAAGCATGCCGTTGATGTGATATGAAAGTTCTGCCCATGGCATTAGATTTCTGCATGGTCCAATCATACATGCATGTAATTTGCTGATGTTTATTATTTCTTTATTTATTTCAATTGATATCCCACCCTCTCACCACAAAACGGAACTCAGAGCGGCTGGCCAAAATGCATGTGTGAACCAACCATCATGTCAAAACTTGTAATCGTACTTCTAAATCAGGAGTGAACTAGGGAATGTACTTCTAAATCAGGAGCTAAGAAGTGAAAGCAGCCCTGGAGCAAATCAAGCTAATGCCCCCTCCTCCCATGGTGCTACAAGCCAGCACTGAAATGGTCACTCAGTTCAGCAGTGCAAACAATGAGTGTTATCCATTGCTCCCTCCTGAAAACTGAAAAGACCATCCATGAACTGACCACAGTCATCACTGCCAGTGAAGGGTCTGAACCAGGTGGCCCCTGAGCCACTGGCAGAGTTTCTAGACCTTTGTTATGCTCTGGCCCACCAGTGTTCTCTCGGGCATTGTTAGGGTTGCCAGGTCCCTCTTCACCACCGGTGGGAGATTTTGGGGGCGGAGCTTGAGGAGGGCGGGGTTTGGGGAGGGGAGGGACTTCAATGCCACAGAGTCCAATTGCCAAAGTGGCCATTTTCTCCAGGTGATCTGATCTCTATCAGCTGGAGATCAGTTGTAATAGCGGGAGATCTCCAGCAACTACCTGGAGGTTGGCAACCCTAATGCTAACCAACCCCATGATTCTGACAGACAGTATTTACATTTTATTAAGAAATTACATCACTTTTATTGATATAGTTAAGCATGTGGTTACTTTACTCACATTTATATTGATGGAACTTGAAAATGTTTAGTTTTTTTCTGGATTAGACTCCACAAATTTATATCATCTTACTTCAGCTGCTTAACATCTACATTTAGTTATGGTTGCTGTTTGACAATGGGGCGGAGCCCAAAGTGCAAAGTTATTTAATTTAGCAAATTTATCCATAATTTGTCTTAAAACTTGCCAGCCAATATGAGCTGCTTCTGTGTTCTTTCAAAACGCATCTCCCAAAATGATATTTCAAAAACAATATTTGAAATATTTTATAAACGGTGAATTCAGATTTGTGCAAAAGTTCACCACAACACAAGATGGTGTTGCCAATTTTCATGGGCTGATGGTAAACTATCTAGCAACATGGGTAATTTATGCATGGCCGCTTTAACCTCCTTTATTCCCCATTTCAGCCAGGATCAAAGTAACGCTGGTTGGGGGAAACTATGCATTGGCTGGAATGATCAGGGACGAAACTGTGTGCTAATTGAACCATGAATACAGAAAAGCTCAAGTTCAAATCAAGTCCCACCCCTTTCAATGCTGCTCTGTAACTGGCTTACCTCGCGAGAGAAGCTTTCCTTCCCCCCAAACCCAACTGCCGCATAAAAAAGCATTTTAAGAACAAAAAATGGAGCAATCTGACAGAAGGGAGGGGGAGAAATCCAAGCCTCGTTTTTAAAAAGCAGTTCTTTTGCTCAGAAAGAGCTACGAGGGAGCAGGAAGCAAGGAAGCACTTGAATCCCTGCCTCTTTACACACTGCTTCATGATTGGTTGTGAGAGAAGCCAATCTTCTGTGCTTCTCCTGTTTGGCTATCTGCATGCTGCCTTGAAGAGAGGTTTGGAAAAGGGTGGGGCGAAGCTCAACCCGAGAAAGTTGTACGCTCGCTCAGTGATTCTGGAATGAGCCAGGATCCACGGTTTAATTCGGGGTTGTTTTGCGTTGTAGCAGCATTGAGCTTCCAAGGAATGAGGAAACGTGCATACCTACAAATTTGATCCTGGCTGAAACAGGGAATAAGGGAGGGTTAAGCGACCATGCATAAAACACCAAGGTTTTAAAACACCAAGAGGTGCCAATCTCCAGGTACTAGCTGGAGATCTCCTGCTATCACAAGTGATCTCCAGCCGATAGAGATCAGTTCACCTAGAGAAAAAGGCCACTTTGGCAATTGGACTCTATGTCATTGACGTCCCTCCCCTCCCCAAACCCCGCCCTCCTCAAGCTCCGCCTCCAAATTCTCTTGCCGGTGGTGAAGAGGGACCTGGCAACCCTAATGATGGAGCGATTTGGTAAATCGTCTCAGAGTGTTGTTGAAAATGAGAAATGCAATGTACAACCACCATATAGCTGGTTCCTTCCAAACTGCTGTCCTGTTCAAGAGCCATAACATACATTAGGTGGCAGCAAACCCAAGTATACTGTCAACAGGGAACAGCAGCCAATGCTGGCTCCTTGTTGTGTGCACCAATCTGACACTGAAAGTATTCACACATTATATTGTTAAGTGTGCACTTTTTAAAAATCTTGTGGTCTCCTGAGCAATATAATGTGTCAAGTGTCCCCTATTTGCTGCAATGAGGATGACAGGCCTATTAGTCTCACAGAGTTCATACCAAGCAATTCAACCTACAGGGACATATAGACAAATGATTCCTTCATAGTTATGGGTTCCAGATATGACAATTAAAGACAAAGTGTGATATCAAGCCACAACGAACTCATGACAACCCCATATAGATAATGTGAAGGTAGCTGAGTAAAGTCAGGAAAAAGAAACCCAGGAGCAAGCTATAGCTATACATACTATTTGCATATTGCCAAAGGAAGGAAAGGCTGTGTGGAGTAAATCAAAAGAAGAAGAGTCCTGCGATGTACATTTTATCCCTAAACTGAGTCTTGTATGAGTCAGGCAAATGTTCATGAAAGAACTTAAGGTGAGAGGAAAGGAATCAGATCTTAAGAACCTTGCAGAGAGACGTGAGTTATGAGGGGACCCTCCCCGCAACACAGGGAGGAATTCCCTAGCTGCCACCAAGTCACAGAAGGAAGAGGAAACCTAGAACAGAGAATGACTGGATACGAGGTCAGCAGAGTACCATCAAGTGAGTCATCTGAGCTTTGAAATTAAGATGAAAAAATGCTCAATGCAGCAACCATATTAGTGAAAACAAGCAACGCCTCAAATTAATTCACAATCATACTACTATGAAAGAGTATCCTAGAGTGAATATAACTGGTCAGTTTTTAATTTCCTAGCCCTTTTCGTTTAAAACACTGGTTCCCAACCAGGGGTCCATGGACCCCCAGGGGTCCGCGAGAACTAAATTAAGGTCCACGAAACAAAGTTATAAACCCATAATAAATCAATATTTTCAATTAAAAGTTATCTATTATAAAAATATATATTCAAATATTATTCTAAGTTTAATGTTTAACAGTTATGATTAAAGTTTATTTTCAAATTCTCAGAATTTTTATTTTGAACCTGGGGGTCCCTACACCGAACAAAAAAGTCCTAGTGGTCCCTGGTCAAAAAAAGGTTGGGAACCACTGGTTTAAAAGGAGAGCACAATTCCTGAATCTTCCTGGTCACTACAAGTACTTGACCAGGTGCTTTCCCACACACTCAACTTACTCCCGAATTTTTGGGGCAGTCAATCCACAAGCATTGGAATCAGTTTGGGCACTGTTCTTCCACATTCAGTCAGTTTTTATTTTACCGTCATTTGACCAAAAAATAGAACACATCTAATCAGAAGTAACATAAACTTGTAATAAAAACAGCATCAGTCAGACAAGGAGTCCACAAAATAAAATATATCAATAAAATCCCATATCTAAAGAGGCAAATAAACTAGCTTCTAAAATATTTATCTACCAAATTCTGTTCTTCCACATGTCTGTTTTCCTTCTGCATTTTCACAGTTGTGGAGTTAGTTTGTTTTTCCCCCCTGTACATTCCTTAAATAATCAGGATTTTCAAGGGCGGGGGCTGTCGTCATCGGTGAGGTCACGGCACCCCTGCTCCTTCTTATTTTTTGTGCATGCTTGTATTGATATAAATGGCTGCATTTTTTTAAAAGTCACTAAAATACTGATAATATAGCATTGTAATGATAGGTTTAGCAGGTTCTCTGAATTTCCAGCTTTCATTTTTTAAAGTTTCTAGCCCCCTCCCTTGCAGAGGTATGCCTTTTCCCCTTATATATTTGCAAGAGAATAGACTAGACTGCCCTTAAAAAAAAAAAAAAAAGAATACTGGGATTTCAGAGAACCTGCTAAACCTCTCCTTCTCTTTCCTCCCTGCCTTGAAGATGAGTGGTTTCCCTTTTGTATTTTTTAAAAAAGACACTAAAATATCTATATATCAATTAGATAGATAGATAGATAGATAGATAGATAGATAGATAGATAGATAGATAGATAGATAGATAGATAGATAGATAGATAGATAGATATGTATAATTTATTTAAAATGCATATCTTAAATTCAATCTCAGTCTGGAAATACACAAAGAACAGTGCAAATGTCTCTGGAAAATGGTTCTGTTACAGCCCTGAACATACAGAAGATTATAGAAACATACGGAGCAATGAGTTTGTAGAATTTTCCTATTTAAAGTTCTTTGCAAAGCCATTCAGAGGTTTGATTCCCTTTAAACTGGACAAGCCTAGAGGGAGAAATAATTACACTCTTGGATTTTTATTCCCTCCAAGTCCAGTAGAATTATTTTCCCAGTAGTATTTTTATCCAGTACATTATCCAGTAGAATATTTTTCATACCTGTCATCTAACAATGACTAGTCAGCTACAGGTGTCTGAAACATTACCTAATGGTATTGAATAATATTATATTGTGTTTTAAGATTTAAATATGAAAGAATTATGTTGGAAAGTTAAGAATATATTCATTTTGACCATGTTCTTCAGGAGATGAGAATGCTGGTAAAATCAACCATTATAGAGGTATAACAAAGACACAAATTGACTGTTTAATATATGTGGCTATGATCAGCAAAATAGCTTTCTAGAAGAGGAACTCCTTATATGGTAGTCTTCCGGGAAAGCTTGCAGCTACAGAGCATCTGCAGGAAAATAAATCCTGCTTGTGCACATGCAGGAAAATAAATCCAACATAAAAATAAATCTCATCTCATAGATTAGATCAGATAAGGTTGAAAAAAACCGATCTGGAATGATATAAAAGAAAGAGCCTTCTAGCCAAGCCTTCTAGCGGAATGCCTGTGCTCAGCGCAAAAAATCTGTGCAACCCTCATAGGGTGGCGTATCTCTGCAAAAGGTGGCGTATCTCTGCAAAAAAAAAAAAAAGGTGTTCCCGGGCTGAAACTGTTTAGGAGGCCACCTAACAAGTCCCCTGCCCCCAGCCCGGCACCGAAACATCCTGGGAACACCTCCCAGGATGCCGTTACACCCCAGGAACGCCTCCCGGAACGCCGGCGCGGCCTTTGCCAGCATTTGGACGCCACCGGAAGACCCCGTCAGCGTCCTGGGGTGGCACTGCCACAGCATTGGCCTGCGACCGGCATCTGGGCCTTCCCGCTGGCCACAAACACTGCCGTAAGTTGGCTGGACGCTGGCGCTGGGGGCCTGGACACCGACGTACAATGAGACCTTGTCCTGGCTGCCAGCATAGGTCAGGAATGTGCTCCTGGAGTAGTTCCAGCGCAAGTTTTATTCATGGCTGGGTAAGCTGGCCAGGGGACTGCTATGAAGGACTTGGTTAGGCCTTGTGTTCTTTCCTTTGTTTCTCCTGAATAAAGTTACTGTATTATAAGTAGGGTTGAAAGCTCCAGGTTGGGAAATACCTGGAGATTTTGGGGGTGGAGCCTACGGAGAGTGAGGTTTGGAGAGGGGAGGGACTTCAATGCCATAGAGTCCAATTGCCAAAGCGGCCATTTTCTCCAGGGGGAACTGATTTCTGTCTCCTGGAGATCAGTTATAATAGAGGGAGATCTCCAGCCACCACCTGGAAGTTGGCAACCCTAATTATAAGAGGCCCTCAGCCTATTCCTGAATGACTGCAGAATCTTACAAGCTCTAACTCTTGAAAGCTTATATTTAAATAAATGTTATTAGTTTTTAAGGTGCCACTGGAATTTCACTGCACTGCTTCCGCTCTGCACCAAAAAGACCAACCATCATTCATAAGGTAATTAAAACAAGCCCTGTTAAAACACCAGCTTTCCAATTCAAGGTGCTGATCTATAAAGCCCTAAATGGACCAGGACCAGCAAGCCAAAGAGACAACGCTCTGCTCCAGTTTCCATCAGTTCGACTGAGAATAGTTATTTAATTGTACCATCTATGTGCCGTCAGGAATTCAAGACTGTGTGGAGGGGCAGTCTTGGGTATTTCCCCTCACTTGTGGAATTCACCTGTAACTGAGCCTGTGCACTTTCCTGAAGTGGAATAAGATTTTTTTTATTCAAATTGGGTTTGGATAACCTAGGGCAGATGGGATAATTAACCTTATCGTTACCCCCTTAAGGCAGGCTACAAGTCCACTTACGGCATATGCTATGTCTCCCTTACAGCATGCACTAGATTAGCATGTGCTGGGGAAACATTTTCAGCACACGCAATTTCGTAACAGCAGTTGTTAACTTTGGCATTTTTTAGCAAGTGACACTTGGAAAGGCATGTTAATTTCCCACCTTTGCAATTTGCATGAACAAGCCCCACTGATTAGAACCTGGAATAAAGAACTGTGGAATCCGTCTGATTTCTGTATCACCTTAGCGATATTCAAAAGACTAACAGGCATCACTCATGAAAACACTGTTAACAGCTGTGTTGTGCTCTTAACAGGAAGCTCCTCCAGAAGCGTTTCTATAGCATATCCCGATAAGATCAGCAAGAGGACAGTTCAGCATACGCTTCATTCTCACACTTCCCCTGAGACAAAAAACCAACAAAAGCAGCGGCATTCTTTTACTCTCACTGAGACAATTGAAGCACAAGCAGAACAATCGTAAGGACACATGTCTGGGCAACTCCTGTTGCCGCCTTACCAAGACGCTGCTGCAGTGAAACATCAGCTGTTTGCAAAGCAAATATGTACAATATCTGAATCAGCATTCTTCATGGCAAGAATTTTATCAATGCCATTGTCTACAGTCGACTCCACCATAGAAATTCCCCTACTCTTGCAGACTTTTGGCAACTTCTCTTTCCAACTGTTTCTCAATTACTGGCACTTAACAATAGGGGAGCCACTGATACCAATAGCCATCACCCTTGATTGAAGTCATCAAGGAATAGGCAGAAGACAATTCATGGCCTCGCTGGAGCCACAAAGAGGAAAGGAAACCTTTCTAACAGGCTGCTAAAACTGGGATGGTTTCAGATTTAGAAGCCAAAAGATAACCCAAATGGCTGCTAAGTATAGTAACAGCAAATCTTTTGCAAACCAACAATAATTAAAAGACCAATTAAAGGATTCTGACTGGGTTCTGAGGAGATGTAATTTATATTCTTTTCTTATGAATGCCTGTTACAGCATAATCAGAATGAACACATGAAGCTGCCTTATACTGAGTTAGACATTGGTGTACCATTGTTAGTATTATCTACTCTGATAGGTAATGGCTTTCCAGGTCTAGAGGTCTTTCAGCTGACAGTACTGGGGATCAAACCAGGGACCTTCGGTATCCAAGGTAGAAGGTCTACCCCAGATTCACATCAACTTTCCTGTTTGATTCATGTTTCTCTTTGGGGCTTTCACAATGAAATCATAACCTGAGCCATTGTTTGCACCCTTGTATGATGCGGCTACAAGTGGAAGGGGTTTTTGTTTTTCCATTATTGTCATAGCATGCCTGGTGCAGCTGTTCATGGGATGCTGGAAGGGCAGAGGAGATAATGCTGCAGGACACAAGCAAAAGACTAATAAGTGTGTGTGGATAATGAGACCAGTGAGTCTGAGGTGAGGTCCGGTGTGAAAGTGATGAGCATGAAATGAGTAGACATTTCCTTTTGAGGCCAGCATTCATTGAGACGGAGGGAAAGGAGAGTACTTGCTACTAGGGCACACAGCCAGTGGGAATGGGCAAGAAAGGCCAAGGAGGTACCTGGCTGGATCCATGGGCAAAATACTACATGCACCATTTTAATATTTTGCCTTGGGAACCCAATGACAAGTGCTTTGCTTCATATGGCCAAGTTTTGTGACATAACCCAGACAGCTTGCTTGAAATCAGGAGACACTATCCGTATTCCAAATGATTCTTCACCTTGTCTATACTCCACTTTTACTCACAGATTCATATTTTTAAAAAACCTGAAGGCAATAAACTTGTGCAGCAGGATGTAAGTCTAGTCCTGCCTTCTTGAATTAGGTTAACATTTCAATGAATAGTTTTGATAGGGTAAAATCCACTTCTATAGTCATCTATCTATCTATCTATCTATCTATCTATCTATCTATCTATCTATCTATCTATCTAACTAACTAACTAACTAACTATCTAACTATCATATCACTTTTATCCACAGTCAGTTACGGGTCTCAGTTCAAGGCACTGGTTATCATCTACAAAGCCCCTCATGACATAGGACCCATACATCTATGCTCGGCCATGGCAGCTTTGGTCATCTGGGCGAGACCTTCTGAAGGTTCCCTCCCATGAGCTGGCTCCCATCTTGTAGTACAGCCTACTTAAGAAGGTCAGGAAAGCAAATGTGCAAAACAGAACTATTCAGGGGAGGCATTCTTGTAAAGGAATAAGCACTGTTGTGGGATAGACTAGTCCAGAAGGGTGACTTCATATGGGAGTGGGGGGTTCTGCATTGTATCCCTATCCCTACTGCATCGTTCATTGGATGTGCTATACTGTATTATTACATTTCCCCCCTCTTTTTCTGTATTCTGTAATCTGCCTTGAGTCTCAGTGAGAAAGGTGGGCTATAAATAAGCTAAATAAATAAATAAAGCTGTGTTGGAAACAAAGATGAACTCAAATTCATTTTAGCCCTACAAAACAGAAGTCGGATTAGATGTTAGAGGTCTGGGTAGCAACGGGAGGGCTTTTTCCCTGTGAGCAGAATGCAATTTGGCTCTTCCCAAAGGCAACTGCATTACTGCTGTCTGAAGAGGACAATCTTCAGATTTTTCTGTGGAAGAGGTCTTGACCCCTTCAGTGATACAAGCTTCAGCAAGATGGCTGTGTGTAGTTTCCCTCAACTCCCTACCCCGAGGCTTGTTGCCAAGGTAACATACAGCCAACACAAATATTTCCAGCTACACCAAACCTAGTGGAAGATTACTCTACTTTGAATGTTACATACAGCCACCTACGCATAATGGAGGTGAAGCAGACTATGGAATCCATCCCACAAGACAAGCAGGAACAGCCAAGCTTGATGAGTGGAATAAAAGCTGTGTCGGCAGAGATGCAGAAGAAAACTCTAACTCCGTTTTAGGCTCCTGGGCCTTCCACCATTCAGGAAAGGTTGGGACTCTTGAGCTCATTCATTCATTATTTGGAGTCAAGAGAGCAGAGAGTTTTGCGGATGAAATAAAATTACTCTGGATAGGAAAAAACAAATGACTAGGAAGCTGATTCCACTGTTAAATTACTCTTACTATAATTTTACCTCTTAATATCCAACCAGTACTTCTCTGCCCATAATTTAAATCCATTATTGCAAGTCCTGTCCTCTGCTGCCAACAGGAACAGCTCCCTGCCCTCCTCTAAGTGACATCCTTTCAGATACTTAAAGAGAGCAGTCATGTCCCCTTCAACCTCCTCTTCTCCAGACTAAACATTCCCAACTCCCTCAGCCTTTCCACATAGGGCTTGGTCTCCAGGCCCATGATCATCCTTATCACTGTCCTCTGCACCTGCTCCATTCTGTCCACATCCTTTTTGGAGTGAGGCCTCCAGAACCTCATACAATACTCCTGATGCGGTTTGACCAATATGCTGTACACCAGGACTATGACATCATGTGATTTGGATGTTATGCCTCTGTTGATACACCCCAAGTCTGCATTAGCCTTTTTTGCATTAGCCTTTTTTGCTGCTGCACCACACTGACTGCTCATAATTAGCTCTCCGTCCACTGGTACCCCAAGATCTTGATCACAAACACTACTTCCCAGAAGTGTATCCTCCATCCAGTATGCTTGCTTCTCATTAATAATTCCAAAGGGGCAGCCATGCTAGTTTGTTTCAGCAAAATAAAACAGAAGTCCAGTGGTACCTTAAAGATTAACAAAATGTATTTCTGCATACACATACACACAAAGCTGACATATATTGAATCAGGCTATTGGTCTGTCAGTCTATTTAGAATGGCTATGCTCTCCACGGTCTCAAGCAGAGGTCTTTCACATCACCTACCACCTAGAGATGCCGGGGATTGAATCTAAGACCTTCTGAATGCCAAGCAGATGCTCTACCACTAACTATCACTTCTTTAGATGCTTCTTTAAAGTACCACTGGACTTCTGTTTTCCATTGCCATTTTGTTGTCTTCTCACCCAGTTTAGAGAGGTCCTTTCAGATCCTGATCAATTTTCCCCCTCTCCTGAATTGTTTTGTTTCATCCTCAGGCATAACTACTTCACTGCTCAATTGACTCCAAACAATGAATGAATAAGCTCAATCACAATCATTGGGGCATTTTTCACTGTAGATTTTGCTTCTGTTTTGCCACGGACTAAAAAAACACACGATTTAAATGTTTTTTTTCATGGCCGCGATTTATCCCCGTCAATTATCTGTAGTTTTGGTTTTTCATGGGAACAAAGTACACTGTATTTGACAACGGTTTGGTCTGTCCCTTTTGCAGGAGGCCTCCCCTTCCAACAGGCTCATTGTTTATGCCTGCCCCCAGCTCCGCCCCAACTCCGCCCAGCAGATTACCTTGTGCGGTTCACCAGCCCCTGCGCAAAAAACAAGCACCAGTCCCTCTGCTCTCCTCCATTTTTCTTCCACCCTCGCTCTGTTCTGCTTTTGGAACAGTCAGATTCCAAATTGGGGGGAGGGGGCAAGGCAACGCTTTCCTCAAAGCTTCCCTCTATTTTCTATAGGTGTGGAACCCATTGCCCTTTAATGATAGACAGGATTGTGGGGGGCAGGGAATCCATGTGCCCAGAGAAGTGTTTAGCTGAAAGTGGGAATGGCGGGAGGGGGGAGAGAGGAAAGAAGGCCCCTGGATTGCGCGCCTGCCATGATCTGGCCACATTGCATCGTGAGAGACAGGAGGGCTCCTAGCTTGTGCACCAGCCCCGCTCCCGCCAGTATGCATGGCGTGGGGGGGGGGAGAGGAAAGAAGGCCCCTGGATTGCGTGCCGGCCATGATCCGGCCACATTGCATCGTCAGAGACAGGAGGGCTCCTAGCTTGCGCACCAGTCCCGATCCAGCCAGTGTGCATGGCGGGGGGGGGGGAGAGGAAAGAAGGCCCCTGGATTGTGCGCCGGCCATGATCCAGCCACAGTGCATCGAGAGAGAGGAGGGAGATAAGAGCAGGCTGGCCACCATTCTTCAGAAGAGTGATGGGAGGGAGTTTTGCCTTGGGTTTTCCGCTCTCAGGATGCACATTTTTCCCATCCGAATTCTCAAAAATCCCCCCTCCCTGCTTGAGTAGAGGGGTTAACAGCCCCTTCCCTTGAACATCCCCCCCACGGGTCCAGCTGCCCTAGACTGAGCTGCCACCACCACCACCTCCAGCGCGCGAGGAGCATATGGCATGGCCCCGCCGGTCTCCCCCTGGAGCCGTCTGTCCGATGTCCCCGAGGGCTTGGAGGTGTGGGCCCAGCTCCAAGGCCCATCCCGGGCGAGGGGCGGGGAAGGCGTGCGGGGACGGAGGGAGAGAAGTGCCAGGATTCTAGGCAGGCAGGCAGGCAGCAAAAGGGGCGGTATTCTTGTCCGAGCGCGAAACTCCCCCAGCCAATCACCGTTCTTGGGGGAGAAGAAAGGAGACGTCCCGGGGAGCAAAGCAAACATTTTTTCATGGGCATCCGAGCAACAAAACACGCATCCACAGGAAAGATCGTCTCAAAAGTGGTTTGGATTGCCTCTCTTTTAATGCGGCTTATTTTGCTCAGTGGGGGAAAATACGGATCTCCAGTGAATAACCAAAATTTGACTCTGACGCAAATCAGCGTCGAAACAGCACCAAATCTCCGTGAAGAATACCCTACTGTGTTTAATCATTCTGACTTTAATTATGCCTTCCACCAGGGGCACGCGGTAGGCAGACCTGCAGTTTCCTCATTCTCCCACCTCTGGATACCTTATTGCCACTTGTGTTAGCTTGATGGAAAGCATCCCCTGGAGGAGGATATACATTAGTTTCCCAACAAATGAAAAAAAAAGAAGACACAAAACCTCATTAATTCCCCTCCCCTCTCCTGTTCTACTTCCTCTCGCCCCCCAACACTTCCTCTTTCCTTCTCATGGTAAGCAGCCACCTCAGCACAATAAATCCAAAGAGAGGAGGAACACTAATTATTCAGATCATTTGGGCAATGAAAATGTATGGGAATAATTACAAAAAAGTAATGACAATGAGCAAAGCTTAAGAAAATAACATAAAATAAATTGTCCATTCCTCCTGTACCTCAGTTGCCCTGTCAGCCAAGACATACCTGTGTATTACTCAGAAGTAATTACTGACTCTCACTCTCTCCTCTCCCCACTTCTTGTTTGATGCATTCACTGTTCACCACATAAGTGCAATAAATAGAAGATACTCCAGTGTGCATGGATCAGAACATTAGAGATTTGTCCGTTCATAGTAAACCATAGAGAACAAGACGGAATGTTCCTTGGACCATTGGTGGAAATCAGATCTCTGGTGATTATTCATGTGGACTGTGTGTATTAGCTGGATTAAAACTAACACTTTTCAGAATCCCGTGAGTGACTGAGAATATAATTACAGGCCTTGCTTAATCACTGCATGGCTAAAGTGATCTATGCTATTACATGTCCTAATGTATATCTGGTATGACAACATGACAAATTCTAACTTGGATCATTGAACACAAAAGCTGCATTAGGTTAAGGAAAATAAAAGCACCCCCTTGTGAAACATTTCCAGGAATTTAGTCACAAAGACAGGGATTTAAGAAACTTTGCGAGTTAGAACACAACAATACAATGCCAAGAACTAATTTTGTAAATACAGACTACATTAAGAATCATAGGGAGCTTCTAAACTACTTTTGTCCACCATTCCGAACCTGGCCCATGGAGCAATGGTTAAGTAGCCTGTAGCTGGTATACAAAACCTTAACAAAAGACCAACATTTACAATGAATAGAACATCTGTAAAAAGGAGGTTCTACCCTGTATGGTCTGCTGCACCAACCAGAAAGATTTTGGGTCAGTGTTATTCCCACAGCTCAACATGCTTATGAGTGCCCCCCCCCTTAGCATAAGGTAGCATAAAAAGGTTTTGAGTGCTTCCAGAAAAGCAATGTAGAATATTTTTAATAAGTTTCCCTTCCTCCCAACACAAGGGTTCTTTTGTTGAGAAAGCATATGTTATAAAGAAGCATATTCAAACATGTTATCTATACTGATCATCTACACAGCACAAAAGTACAAGTATTTATTCAGAAATAGCTTCGGGAGCAATCCTAAGCAAATTTAATCGGAAGGCCTATTGTATTCAATGAAGCTTACTCCCAGGAAAGTGTATTACTGCTGCCAGGTTGCAATCCTAAACACATTTACAAGAGAGTAAGTTCCACAGAGTGGGATGCATTCAGCAGAAACTAATTTTGAACAAAATGTGCATAGGATCGGGTTGTTAGCAAATCCATTCTGTCAAAAATAAAATTTCTTCATTTCTACATACCAAGCCTGCACACTTCTTGCAACCCCATTAGGAGCTGCTTTACCAGCTAATATAATCCGTCTCCACCACCTCATCCTCTTAAGGCCACTGGCATAACTAAATTAATTCTATAAACTTTCCTTGGCAAACTCTAGTGTACATGTGCACATGCACACGCGCGCACACACAACCTCAAATTACATTAACTTCCAACCAACTGTAAACATTTAGCCAATACATCAGCAAAGAAGTTTCTCCTTCCCTGTACTAGTATCCTTATGCAATTGGCCAAGTACACTACATTTACTAATAGGCAGCATAAAATGTTACAGGAGAACATTTTATTTTATCTTCTCTTGGCCCGTTTCAAGGAAAAAGTGGGGAAAAAATAGCCCTGGTAGCAGTGGAGTTTCCAATATCTTACAATTTTATGTACCCTGTTATTATCCATGCGACACAAACAGTATTATTTGACGTCAGTTCCAGTTTGTATTTTGGAAGTCCTCCTGGGTTAGAAAGTCAGGTCACTGGGAACATGAAGAAAGGACCATGAAGAAGATGGGGAAAAAACCGTCCGCAGGGAGTTTTCCTGACACTGGCCTTTTAGATTATAGAATATGTAAGCCCAGGCCTCCAAATCACAACCTCTGCACCTAATTGGTTGGTGCTGTTCATTTCTTATTGGTCAGAGGTGCTTGGGCAAAACATTTTAACTGCTGACCTTATGCATTTTATTTGGAAGTTATTTTCATTGACTTTTATAGGGATTCCTTTCTAGAAAATGAGCAGTAAATCGCAGTTGCCTTATTGATAGTTAATTAAGTAGCATATACTTAGTAGCCATGTTCATACTTTGTAGTCTAGTCACACTTGCTCAAGAAGTGACAGGCCCAATACAGTTTCTAATTGAATGTGGCCATTTCATTGGCAAATTCAACCCATGTCAAGTAAACAGGCCACAGAGATGCAGGAATAGAATTACTAGGGTTGCCAGCTCCAGATTGGGAAACACCTGGAGATTTTGCAGGTGGAGCCTGAGGAGGGCGGGATTTGGAGAGTGGGGGGACTTCAGTGGTGTCTAATGCCATAGAGTCCACCTTCCAAAACAGCCATTTGCTCCAGAGGAACTGATCTCTGTCACCTGGAGATCAGTTGTAATAATGGAAGATCTCCAGCTACCACCTGGAAGTTGGCAACCCTATTTATGGAACACCAAAAATATATCTTCTCCCAGGCTTATGCATGCAGTTCCCTCTGCCCCAGGGGCTGCATTTGGACATCACATATAACAGCAGTTAAAGTTAGGGTTCCCAACTGCCCGCTTATGGCGGGCAATCTACCGCCCATTGTGCATGTTGCCTGCTGACTCTCTGCTGTTGAGTGGGAGATTTAGGGAGGCGGGGTTGGGGGCTGTGTGATCAGCGTCATCTATGTGATGATGTCAGGTCAGGTTTGTTTGGGGCGGCCCAACAGGGTGCTAGAGAAGCAGCCCTGTCCTCCCTGGCCCCCCCGCCAAACAGCTGATTGGGAAAAACAGCTTATCAGAGGACAAGGAGGGTCGCTGGAGGGGAGGAAACAAAGCAGCAGCTGCCCAACAGGTACCTGGAAAGCCTGAGGAGCCAGCCCAGCCCTGGGTCCTCCTCCCAGAGAGACCCATGCCTTCCCCAAGCCGGGTGCTTACCTGCCGCAAAACAAAGATGCCTCCAGGTAGCTCTGCTTACGCTGAGGCAGGAGAGCCATCTCTCGCTCTCCCTGTGTCTCCAGACACCAGTGATTTATGGCAACCCTTTAGCATCACACTAGGGGGATGCTCCAGCATAGGATTGCCAGGTCCCCCCTCTCCACCGCCAGGAGGTTTTTGGGATGGAGCCTGAGGAGGGCGGGCTTTGGGGAGGGGAGGGACATCAATGCATAGAGTCCAATTGCCAAAATGGCCATTTTCTCCAGGTGAACTGATCTCTATCGGCTGGAGATCAGTTGTAATAGCAGGGGATCTTCAGCTACAACCTCGAGGTTGGGAATCCTACTCCAGCACTTGCAAAAAACCTCTAGGGAAACCACAATAAGTTTGTCTATTCAGTATCAGTATCTCAAATTTTGTCAACGGTCTAGTAATATTTTGTGGGATAGCTGGTATCTGAAACAAATGCAATAATTGCAAATATTGAAACCAATAACTTTTACTTTCACCCATGATGTCTTGTAGTAATGACCTACTATTTAATGTACATGTTTTGGACAAGTCTTTTAATCTATAGATGTTTCTTTTTTTCAAGTATTAGGCCTTTGTTCTGTCCAGGTGGGGAAAGGTTTTGGCCAGTTATTGTAGAAGCTGGTGAAATTTCTGGAGCCAAGACCTTCCTACTGTTATCCCAAATTTGCAGTGTAGTTGTAAGAAAGGGGTTCTGCTTTATTCCTTTTGGTCTTGCAGAGTCTTTTTTCCACACCAAGTCTTCTAGGGGGGACTTCGGGCTATACCTCTGTTCTATCTGAAGCCTTGGTGAACTATCGCTAGGTCCTAAATAATGTCGTATATTACGTATTTGGGCTACCTCATAATGAAGATTAAGATCAGGTACATTTAGCCCTCCTTTGTTTGCTGGCAGCATGAGAGTATGAGAAGGGATTCTAGCTTTCTTATTATTCCAAATAAATCTGTTGCCATATGTTCAACTGTTTTCTAGAAATAAATGTAGGGAGCGTTTGAAATAGAAATAAGAGTTTAGGAAATATCATTTTAATTAGATGAATTTTCATCATCCATGTTAGATTAAGTTTTGTTTTTAAGAAACTCCCACCTTTCTTGAACTCTTGAAGTATTTCTGACCATGGGATTCTACCCAGCATAACTTTAAGTTTGTTAAAATTTGGTTTCCATGAAGTTCAACCTACATGTCTGACTATGAACAGCATTTTCCTTCCCCAAGGAAATTCCAAAATTACATGGTCACTACAACCCAGTGTGCCGACTACCTTCAAATCATCTTCCTTGTTGGTGAAACATACATACCATCCAAACTGCTGCTAACAGACTGATCAGAAAGTAATCTGTTTGCACCATTCCACGAACTTGCTAGATGGCCTTAAGCCAGCCAGAGACAAAGATGATAACCAACCTCATAGAGTTGTGTGCAAGGATCGCAGCAGGATAATGTACATGAAGATGATGTACGTGAACAGGACTGCTGGATCAGACAGATGCCTTAGTTTCACACAGTGGCCAACCAGATGTTTCCAGGAAGCCCACAAGTTGTGCACAGATGATGGCCCTCTATTGTTTTCCCACCACCACCAGCAGGTGGCTTCGCTTAAAAGATTTACTTAAATTAATAAATAGGTGATTGGAGGGTTTTCCAGCTATAATAGGTAAAAATGGAAGCTCTGTGTTCAGCGCCCTTCTGACGGCTAGCTGTTATAGGCAAACCGGGAAGGGATATCTGTATTGTGCATGGCTTGTGATGTCTCTGCTCATTGTTCTGGGTGACCCCAGAAGTGCTGGACTAGATGGAAGTATGGTTTGATCCAACAAGCTAATTCTTCTGTTTGTCCAAGTTGTTTGCAAATCCAGCCCTTGTTGTTCATGTTTGACATTTTTCTCTCTGCCTTAAAAAAAAAGGTGTGTGTGTGGGGGGGGGAGGGATAATAGTGCACAAAAAGAACTTAAAAACCTCCCAGCCCCGACTGACCTCTGTTAGCTAATCTCTCTCTCTCTCATCTGTCATTCTCTTGGTTCTAATGAGCCAAGCAATTACATTGTATAAGCAGCATAAGGAGACTTCAGTGGGGGATCTCTTTCAGCAGAACTAATGCCACCACCTTTGCAAGTCTACTGAACCAGAAATACACATAAATAGCTGAAAGGTTTTATAGACCCAAACAAACAAACAGATTAGACAATGGGAAGGTTGAAAGGGGAACTTGGTAGTTAGGAATCCCTAACGATTCATTGGAAGAATATTCGGATCATGTCTAGGCAGACTGGGGCTGCTCATTGCCTTACCTCTCTAAACAAACAAAATCATGCCTAGCTGGACTGGTGATAATGTGTAATCTATCAATAATTTCTGGGTCAGAACCTCCTCTTTGGTATAAGTCTATGTCTGCTTCCAGGCTACTTTATTTGGAAATATTTATATCCCACCTTTCAAGGGGAAAGAAAACTTTAAAGAGAGAATCCACTTTACATGCATGCAAAAATATCTGTATACTTTGGTTGATTACATGAATCAGATAGATGATGAAATAGTTCCACTGTCCAGATCACTTGTATTCTGATGAAACGGACAAAGAGTTTTGAAGTGTGCAGCTCGCTATGTCCAGTCTTGACCCCTCATGGCTAATAGGATCATACTGGCCTGGGCTCTTTGACTTGATCCAGGAGGAAATAAAAGCCTGTCTTTGGGAGGGTATATAGTTCCAACAGCTTTGAAAGACATCCGGACAAAGGCATCCCTGGACCCAAAATGACCTAAACAACTACCACTCACCTGCTAATTTTCCATTCTTGGACAAGGCGCTCAAGCGGGTGATGATGGCCACACAGTTTCAGGCAGTCTTGGAGCAGATGGATTTTCCAGAATTTCAGTCTGGATTCAGGCCTGGTTTGGGGATGGAAATGGTTGCCCTGACTGATGATTCTGGGAAAGTGATGAAGGAAGTGTGTCCTATTGATCCTCTTGGACCTCTCACCAGCTTTGGATACTTTGACCATGGTATCTTCCCGGAGAGGCTGGCTGGGAGCAGGGGACTATCACGACCCCTCGTGTGCGAGTGCTGAGGGAGAGAGAGAGACCGCTTTCCAAAATGTTTGTTTGGAATTTTAATTTTTTCTCCTTAGTCCCCTTTACCTATTTTACCTCAGTAGAAATGAGACACCAGAGGCTTTTTCAAGATAACAAACAAGAGATTTATTAAACACTGTATAAGGGATAGATTTGGAGGGAAAACTGAATGTAGGAACAGCATAGAACCAGAGCTCTTTTATAAGTTTTGCTTTACCAACTATGGTGGTCATGTACAGCTCACAACTCAAGCCAGTCCAACACATTATTAACAATCTACAACCAATGCTGGATTGTGACACTTCCCTTGCTAAGGCACGGGGCGGGGGGGGCAACCCTTTCTTGCTTACAGACAGCCTGCTAACCTAAAACAACTTCTCACCCGCAATGATAAGCTACTTAACAGGAGCATGGACTCTGGTACCAAGGCCTGCGACAAACCAAGGGGCCAGCTTTGCTCTCATATAGATTTTAGCAGTCTCCTCTGCCATACTTTCTGAAAAGTGGGGTTAAAAGTTGTAGTCTGTAACATTTCTGGGCAAAACCTAACGGTATTTGAGGGACTCCTCGCACAATAGTTGTATTGTGCTGTAGAGCAATTACTGTTCTGCAACTTGCTGGAAGCAAAACTAAGGCTCTACACGGCACTTAATATAACAATGTTTCCCTTTAAAATACATGTCCTACTTCTCCTTGCAATTGTCCTTCTGCTGCGTTCAGGTGAAATACTGCCTTTTCTTTCAGGATTTGCCTGTTCTCTCCCAACACTTATGAATCCATAGTTTATTATCAGTTTTTGTCCCTTGGAAATGTGGGGGGATGCTTTTGTTTGTTTGCTTGCTCGCTTGAAGAAAATCTCAGCCACAGGTGAAAATTTTTATCTTGTTTGGGACAGTAATCGCAGAATTATGAAATAAGTATCACAAAGTATTTTTAAAGAGCAATAACTTTGGCAAGCTACAAAAGAAAAGCTTGATCTCACCCCCTCCAGCAAGAGCTGGTAATTTATAATGTTCACAAATGACAACAGAGAACAGGAAGTAGTGAAGTATGCTGGAACGAGAAGGAAGGACTGAAAACCTAAAAGGAAAATGGCCCTGAGACACGGAGTAGTATTTTGATCGTTCACATAGGTCATCCTCGTACTGAAAATGCATTTTAAGTTTTAAAAAATCCAGACCATAATAATAAGGGGGAAAATAGTGAACTGTGATAGGTTACCAGCAAAATCGCCTGAATTCTTTGTCAAAACTGAGTGAATGAATCACAGCAATTCCAGACTAAATAGCTAGTCTGGGTAAGATCCAAAATAGGCACAGCTGTTACTGGTGATAATGCCGTCTCCCGTAATTATGTTGAACTAATTTAACACCTGCTAAGAGTGAAAAAAGTGATAATTTTGGTTTAAGTCCTGCTTAATATGATCAAATCTACTAATGATGTCAATTATATCCTGGAGTCCCTCTTCTGAAGTTCCTTTGTTGAAGAAACATAACTTTCAGGTCTGCAACAGAGCGTTCTGGTAGACTGCGTTCCATAGGTTTCTGAAAGTTGCCATAATTAATGTCAAATTTGTGTCAATCTGATGTCTTTTACAGAGATTGGGTAGTTTTGGGCTACAGTCTGAAGGGACAAATTGCCCACAGGCCAGCAAGAGTTTCAGAAGGGTTTGTATGTGAAATGGTTCTTATCAAAAAAATCACAATGAAGAACTGATTCACACCTGAGAGTTTCTCACCTAATGGCTGCAGCCTCAAGTGATGACCCCGTGACGGAGTCTCTCTCTGAGGTAAGTGGATGTGGTACCTTAGAAAGGATGCCTCTCATGGTGGATGAGCAGATATCTTCTTGTACCAAGGGTATGCCTCTTAGGGGAGGGGGGCTTCTTTTAGTGGGAGATTCAATCCTTAGAAATGTAGACAGCTGGGTTTCTAGTGGGTGCATGAACCTCATGGTGACTTGCCTGCCACGGTTAGCAGGTAAGATGAAGGAAGCTATTAGAGAAAAAAAAGGCTTCCTTCAGAAACTGGATGGATTGCCCAACTGAGGCAAACAAAAGCAAACACAAACTTGCACAAAGGAAATGCAAGCAAACCATTAGAGATGCAAAAAAAGATTTTCAGGGACATATCCCTAAACACATCAAGACCAACAATAAGAAATTCTTTACATTAGGAGTAGGAAACCAGCTAGGGAAGCAGTTGGACCATTGGATGACAATGGGAGTAAAGGAATACTAAGGGAGGATAAAGCGATTGCTGAGAAACTAAACTAATTCTTCTCATCTGTTTTCACTGTTGAAGATATAGGGCAGATTCCTTCTCCTAAATGGAGGTTTTGGGGAGGGGAGAATGAGGAACTGGAGCAAATAGTGGGAACAAGGCAGGAAGTCCTAGAATGTCTAGACCACTGGTTCCCAACCAGGGGTCCGTGGACCCCCAGGGGTCCGCGAGAATTAAATTAAGGTCCGCGAAACAAAGTTATAAACCCATAATGAATTAATATTTTCAATTAAAAGTTCTCTATTTTAAAAATATATATTCAAATATTATTCTAAGTTTAATGTTTAACTAACAGTTATGATTAAAGTTTATTTTCAAATTCTCTGAATTTTTATTTTGAACCTTAGGGTCCTTGCACCGAACAAAAAAGTCCTAGTGGTCCCTGGTCAAAAAAAGGTTGGGAACCACTGGTCTAGACAAACTGCAAACTAACAAGTCACAGGAACCAGATGGTATACATCCTAGAGTTCTTCAAGAACTCAAATGGGAAATTGCTGAACTTCTACCAATGATATGTAGATCAGCCTCTGTACCAGAGGACTGGAGAATGGCCAATATAACACCCATTCCGGGGTGACCCAGGAAGTTACTGGCCAGTTAGCTTAACGTCTGTTCCAGGTAAACTGATGGAAAACATTATTAAAGATAGAATTGTCAGGCATACAAGAAGTGCAGGCCCTGCTGAGCAAAAACCAATATGGCTTCTGCAAAGGTAGGTTCTGTCTCACTAACCTTTTGGAGTTTTTTTAAAGTGTTAATAAGCATGTGGACAGGAATGAGCCTGTGGACATTGTGCATTTGGATTTCCAAAAGGCTTTTGACAAAGTCCCCCACCAAAGACTGATAAGCAAACTTCATTTTTATGGGATAAGAGGACCTCTTATGAATTGAGAGTTGGCTGAAAAATAGGAAGCAAAAGTAGGAATCAACGGTGAGTTCTCACAATGGAGGGATGTGAACAGTGGGGTCCCTCAGGGAACTATGTTGGGACCAGTTCTTTTTAACCAGTTATCAGTGACCTGGAGCTGGGGTTGAACAGCAAGGTGGCCAGATTTGCAGATGACACCAAATTATTTGGGGTGGTTAATACAAAAATGGACTGTGAAGAGCTCCAAAAGGATCTCTTCAGACTGGAGGAATGGGCATTAAAATGGCAAATGAGAGTCAATGTGAGCAAGTGTAAAGTGATGCATATTGGGACAAAAAATTCCAACTTCACATATACACTGATGGGATCTGTGCTGGCAGCGACAGACCAAGAAAGGGATCTTGGGGTGATAGTGGATAGCTCAATGAAGATGTCAACCCAGTGTGCGGCTGCTGTAAAAAAGGCAAATTCCATGCTGGCCATAATTAGACGAGGAATAGAGAATAAAACTGCTGAATACTGCCCTTGTACAAATCTATGTTGAGACCACACTTGGAATACTGTGTACAGTTCTGGTCACCACACCTAAAAAAGGATATTACAGAGCTTGAGAAGGTGCACAAAAGAGCAACCAAAATGATTAGGGGACTAGAGCAACTGTCCTATGGGGAGCGGTTAGGACGCTTAGGGCTGTTTAGCTTGGAAAGAAAGCAGCTAAGGGGAGACATGATAGAGGTCTATAAAATTTTGCATGGTATGGCGAGAGTGGACAGGGAGAAGCTTTTCTCCCTTGCTTGGAGAAAGAAGGCGGTTAAGGGGAAGCATGATAGAGGTCTATAAAATAATGCACGATATGGCGAGAGTGGACAGGGAGAAGCTTTTCGTCCTATCTCATAACACTAGAACACAGGGTCATCTGCTGAATTAGGATGGTGAGAGATTCAGAACAGACAAAGGGAAGTATTTCTTCATACAACACATAGTTAAATTGTGGAACTTCCTGCCTCAGGATGTGGTGATGGCTGCCAACTTGGAAGGCTTTAAGAGGGGAGTGGACAAGTTCATGGAGGAGAGGGCTATCCATAGCTACTAGTGAAAATCAATAGTAGTCATGATGCATACCAATTCTCTCCAGGATCAGAAGTGCATGCCTATTATATTAGGTGCTGTGGAAGACGGGCAGCATGCTGCTGCAGTCTTCTTGTTTGTGGGCTTCCTAGGGGTACAGTATGGTTGGCTACTGTGTGAACAGACTGCTGTACTTGATGGGCCTTGGTCTGATCCAGTCTGGCCTGAGGGCACGCAGTGAACTTCATGACTAAGTAGGGACTTGATCCAGGTCTCCTTGGGGCAAATTCAACACTGATAAAAATGTCGAGCCCACCCACCCACACCCTTCTCGGTCCCTATATTTGGACTGATCCACCGCTATGGCTAGAAGTATTTGGATGGTACTTTGATGATGGATATGAGGAGTAAATTAAGATACTTTAAATGATTATTTATAAATAAAACCTAGATCTGTGGAAGAAACAAAGGCACACAGCAACTTATTCAGTATCCAAAACAAATATGCTTCCAACAGGGAATGGTCCAAACTGAGTGTTGCATCTCTCTTGGTGGTTCATAGACGATACAAAGATACCTGGTTACATCAACAGGTGTGCTGCCATTACTTCATCAACACACATTTTCTAGCTATTATTATTTTAACAGCACATAAGTCATTACAGCTGTTTTGCTTTGCCTGAATAAAAGGTCAGAGGAAATTCACCATAAGGAGAACAAAGGACCTAAATATTCTTCAAAAGAGGAAACAAATCATAACTCCTGAGAAGGAACAGATGGTGCACTAAGTTACCCTCAGAGTCCTGCCAATTCCTAGGTATCTCAAGTAGAAATTAATACGGAATGGAAACTTGTTTGCAAGCTAAGATATGTATGTTCTGTAGCTTCCCATTCAGAATAACAGGCAGCTATTTAAAAAGCTGGTGCTGCTAGCTCAAAAAGAAGTGGCAAACTTATTGCTACATCTTTGACCAATGTGAGTAAGATATTTTCAAGTACCTTGGGAACAAAAATAATTTTTTAAAATAGGGAAAAAAATGTATCTCTGTTCTTTGGTTGCACAATTCATGTGCAACGCTGTGCCAAATATGTCCCCGATACAGACACACATCTCTGAGACTGTCAGGGAGGACATGCAATTGTATGATCTTTAAAAACAACTGTTGGAGAGTTTGCTCAATAAGATTTGGACCCCCAAGGTCAAGATTGCTCAAGGCCTCCAAGAGCAGCCCTGATTTCCAGACAGATTGGGTAGACTACACTGGCCTGCCAAGAGGCTACACCAGGGGTCTCCAACATGGTGCCTGTGGGTGCCATAGCGCCCCCCGACACCTTTTCTGGTACCCGCCAAATGTTTTTAGAAAGTGGACAGGGCCAGGTGGGGCTTTCCCCAGCAGGTCTTTTGACTGGCCACTGGAGAGTTGATCGGCTATGCTAATTTTTTAAAACGTTGCTTTGGCAGCAGCTGCCACCACAGCACAACGGTCTTCACTGTGTGAACGGAGGTGAGCTGGGATAACCATTTTGTAACTGGTTCCACTTCCTGTGGCAGCCATTTTGCTGCTGCGCCCACCACACTGTGTCAAGAGTCCAAAGGTGCCGCAGTCTCAAAAAGGTTGGGGACCCCTGGGCTCTGTGATTTAAAGTGGTCACCTCTGACACCTCAACTTCACGTGCTCATACCTGCACCTCTCATTCTCTTTGTTTGCCACATCAACATTCCAGCAGGAAAAAAATATCTTTATTCATCCTAGTACACTTACCAAGCTACTTATTGGGTCTTACAGGCCAATAACACATGGTCCATTTTAGAATTGTTTGTCCCTCCTCAGTAACGCCCCTATCAATAAAGTGCTCTGCGGGGGAGAGAGAGAGAGGCGTGGGGTCCAGCGTCAGGTGGAGGCAGCGGCATGGCTCTGCACTCCTCCACCATGCCGTCCCACCAGAGGTGAGGGGAAGCCAGTGGCAGGGAGGCGGGTGGTGGCGGCTGCGTGGCTCCGCACTCCTCCACCAAGCCATCCCACCAGAGGTGAGGGGAATCTGGTGGCAGGGAGGCAGGCGGAGGCAGTGGCATGGCTTTGCGCCCCTCCACCACACTGTTTCACCGGAGGTGAGGGCAAGCTGGCAGCGGGTGGAGGGGGAGAGTCGGAGCGCGGGTCTGGGCACCGTAAAGGCGCTGCTGTTGCTGCCGCCTTGTCTGCCGGTGGCTAGCCTCCGGCTTCCAGGTTGACTCCCTGCCAGGTTGACTCCAGGTTGACTCCCTGCCGGTGGCTCGCCTCCGGCAGGGAGTCAACCTGGAAGCTATACACTCGGGCAAGCTCTCAAATTTGTAGCGGGGCTTGGGTTAAAGTCACAATAACAGAGCAACTTAAAAACTTGGGCAAGCTCCTGGATGGGCCGGGTTGAACACACAGGCCGGAGACGGCCATGTGTGTTGACATGGTAGATTCGCTGCATGCCTGGGTGTTTCCCCGGACAAAACGGCCATGCGTTATCAGCCACAGTCAGTTAGGGTTTCAGTAAGTGCTACTTAGACATGGCCTTTGTGCCCCAGAATTAGTTTCAGGGTGATTCTAACCAACGCCAGCTCACAGAGTGGCAGTTGTGCAATAATATTGCACATATATGTCTGTTGACACTCTGCCATAAGCCACACCAAAG